>NC_072766.1:38056370-38656370 GCF_022539595.1 Amphiprion ocellaris | reverse complement strand
GCTGTGTGAGGAGCTTAGGGGGTGGTGAGGTGTTGAGAGGTGGCCGAGGCCTAAATAAAATCAATTACCATCATCGCCATGTGCCAGGCGGTGATAAATAAGCAGGACTTGGTGTGGACAGCCGCCAGGGTTGATCTGATGGTGTGAGTACAGATGGCGTCCTCACACCAGCGCTGCCCACTGGCATCAACCGCAGAGTGTGTGTGGCTCGCAGACAAAGAGAGCTCGCAGATGGGCTCAACAGCTGAGGTGGATGCTAACATGCTTTCTGGTGCTCCATGCAGGCTGAATGCATTGTTCCTTCATTCTGAATAAAAGAATGATTATGCAGGTTTTCTTAGAAGAGCAAGAAGAAAGCACCACATTGCACGCTTCTGCATGACGCATCATCAGTATTCAGGCTTCACATTAATCAGCACTAATGCATTTCCATCGTAATGAGATGAGTTTATTGAGTCCTAAAGCAATCTTTGCTCTAATAAGCTGTTTACAAGCAAATCAATTATGGAAGAAAAGGACATGCATAGTCAATGTGCACAGACACTATCAAATCAAAGCAGATGATTGTGAACATTTGAATATTCACTGGACTCTATGGTGATGTTTCAAGGGCGTATTTCTTGCAGTGATTAACTCAGTCAAGCTCAATGAGCACAAGGTTAGAGGTTTTATAAGATAAATTAAAAGTTTTAATTCTTATATGAACTGCTGAATCATTTTTCCGCAGTGGCAAAGTGTGTCTTCATGGAGGAAAGGGCACCGAATGGAGGATAAATTAACTAACTTTGCTTTTTTTTTGTTTAAAGCAGCTCCAGAAGAAGGAGGCTTCTACTCTGCATCCTCACTGACGAGGCAATTAATAAAATAAAGTTTGGCAATACTTCAGATAAACTTCCTCCTCCAGTGGCAGTTATAGACTAAACAATTTAAAAGGGGTTGGCAAGTTTGCGCCGTCCTTCACCACCGCAGAGCTCCCACTGTCAGACTCATTATGTTCAGCTCAGATGCAGATCCAGCCTCACTGATCAACTGCAGCTCTGCAGAGATCCACTCGTGTCGTAAGGAAAAACTGCTGCTGACTGCTATTGACCGGATGTCACTGCACTTGGCTCAGAGATAATAGATTTGCATCAGATCTGCAGGGGAATATTTCTGCTCCTGCAAAACAATCTATCCAGAGTTCAAGAGGCAGGTCTCTGGTATAGGTTCATTGATTCCTGAGGAGGTGCGTGTGTGTTTGCATGTTTTAATATAAAGGGAGGGAAGGATCGTGGCAAGCATGAGATGAGACATTGCTTGTATTAATGCACAGACAGACAAAATTAATCTTGCGATTCAAATTTAGGAAAAGTAGATTGTTTCTGCAGATCTGTGAGGAGGAGAGAGCACAAACTGTCAGGTGGTTTAATTACACAGTTGTTGTTTTTACATGGAAAACTAAATCTTCTATAATTTTGCTATGAGCAAGACTTGAGAGAGGACAATGTGAATTCTTCCATTTCGAGTTAATTTCTCTCTGGCAATTTAAACAGAATATTGTTTGTAGTGTAAATACATTTAGATGTTATTTCAAAGTGGGTATTTTATAAAGTTACAAAGAGCTCATTGTGTCAACCCATAGTAAGGGCTAAAAAGCAAGATCATTTCTGAAATGTGAAAGATTCGTGGTGAATATCAATCAGCCCATTAGATTTCCATATTTGTAATGTGCACGTATTACATGTCTGACCAAGTGTGAAATACCCTTTGACAATCAAGGCGTCCTGTCAAGCATTAATTCCTTAACTATAATCATGTTTAAATCATTTTGCAATCCAACTGGATCCACAGGTCAGCACTGACTCAGAGCTGTTAATGTGCAGAAAAGGTAAAAGCTTGAGCTGCATGGTACTTCAGTTGCACAAAACGACCACAGTAACTAAATAAATGTTGTAAATATTGCATACATGCAGAGTGCAGAGGTAGCAGAGCCATCCAAGATATAAAAAAAGATGCTTTTCTATGCAGTAGAGGAGCATAACAATATTCAAATGTACTTACAGTTTGCTCATCTGCATAACCACCAAAGCACCAGCAGCTGCATGAGAATACATCAGCTGCATGTTCTCTGGCAGTCGCCTTTTTCATGGGAACTCGGCCAAGAGTTTGTGTGGACAACAGCGCTTCAAAAAATGTACAACACCAATACTGCAAGATTTTGTCCCAGGTACTGCAATAATCATCTTTATATCAAAAGGTTCTGTGTTCAGCTGCCAGACATTACTTAAGGAGCATCTTGGACCAAAACAAACGATGTGCAGCTCTGTTCATTTTCATTCACAAAGAGGTTCTGTATGCAAGAGCCACCCAAAAATAATCCAGATGCAAGGTTTAGCCCACGTTAGCTCTGTAAAATACGCTCAAAAGCTGCGTGGAATTGTTAACTCAAGTAACGTTATCTTCACTTCACCCGTCTCTGCTTCCGTAAGGTCACGGCTGTTTCCACCGTCAGTCGGACCTCAGTAAACCTGTGGATGGACCAAACTTAGTAGATGGACAAACCCATGTGTGGAAACAGACACACAAAGACCAGTGTGAAACAGACACAAGAAAAGAGTGTTTATAATAGTAAACACTCTCACACTGAGCTGAAATGCAACAGCGAATGCACAAGGAAGGCAAACAGTTTCAAAGGGAGGGACTCACATGCACACACATGCAACTACCAAAACAGAACAGAAAAAAACTTGCACTACAGCAGAGAGAGTATGATATTACTACTATACTCTGCTGTATCTTTACCAATCCAGTCTGCACAAAATCACATTCCTATACAACTAAAATGCATTCTCAATTACATTTTGAGGGAAACATATTTTCTGCCTGAATTTGTTAGTTTGTAGCGTACCACAAATACATTTCTAAGTATGTATCTTTGCTTCGCTATCTTTCCTTTCAAGCCAACCCTTCTGGTAACCCAGAAGATAGAGGAGATGCTTCAAATATTTAGGGAAATTATTGCATTTTAACCCAAACCCTGACATTTTTTAACCCTAACAAGTCATTTTCATGTCTCACCTTAACCAAGCTTCTAACATGTAGAAGTGTCCAATATAGCGTGATATTTTCCTGAACTTAAGCACATAGGTTTTGTGCCTAAACCTGATCGAAAAGTAAGTGAAACAACCAAAGCAAAACTTAATTCCATCGCTGATGGTCTCTTGGACATTTTGGGACATGAATCTGGGTTTTTGGGTGAAAATCCACTGGTTTAGAACACATAAAACTCCTTGTACCTCCTAACTTGGACTTTGTCGGTTTTTCGCACCATGTCAGAGGTCACAAAATACATTTGGTTCAACACAAAATTAAGTTCCCTTCTAAATTTAATTGAGAATGCAGCTTAATTGTACAAGAACATGATTTTGTGGAGATATTGTTGATCTTCACATAGTAGATGTTGTTGTTGCCTGCTACATTAAAGCTAAATTTATGTTCAGAATTTTGTATATTGCACCTTTAAACGTCCAGTGAAAGTTAAAATTCACCCCAAAAATACTGATTTTAGGTTGTTTTACTTTCAAAAGTCATAATTTGTGGTATCTTCATTAATTTGTCTCTCTTCTATATATCGCTGTTATGTTTAGCTGCTCCATAGCAGCACAAAATGCAGTGGGTAGCTCATTTTAGCGGCCATGCATAGCTTTCCCCATTGTATTGTGGCTCCATGCTATTCTATGTGTCTCACCACTGTGCATCACTGAGACTGAAAACGTGGAGATTAGCAGCAGGCATTTTCTCTGGAATGGAGGAGGTGTAAAAAGAGACATTTCTTTGTGAAAAAAGTAATTTCAAGTATTAAAAAGTTCCTTAAAATTCATGTCCCATAATCTCAGCAATACAACAAGCTTTCCATCCCAGGATGTCAGTGAGGAAATCGATAGTGAATGTAAAATTACTTTCTTCTAACATCTTCACATGCAGAATATAACTGAAAATGAAAAATGGAAGAAAATGAGAAATTTTATACTTTTATTCACACTTTTATGCTTTCAGACTGATAATGTATTTTTTATGTGCGCTTTTACTTTAATATAATTAAACAAAGGTTTTACTAATTTGCAGGAGAATGTGCTGCTTTACTGAATATGCATATTCAAAAAGCTACTGCATGGTGTTCTGTGGTCTGTTTTTCAGACAGAACACAAGCTGATACCAGTCTTTGATTCAAAAAATAACAAATTGATCAAAGACTTGAGAAGCCTGTGTAGTCCTGCACAAATGAAAATAAAGTGAATACAAAGGGATCACTGAGGGAAGTGCTTCTACACAATTGAATGAATTAGTTTAGCGGATAGAAGATTAAATCCAGAGAGGGAAGTGCAGATGCCAAGATAAGATTCCAACTCTTCGAGGCCATAAACCTCAAGTCTTTGACTGTGGTCGGAGGTACAACAGTGGGATGATGGGATACCATTGCTCTCATCTGCTCCATCCCTCGAGTTCCAGCAGATCCACCGGGAAACTTTACAAGGAGAAAAATGGATCAATTGTCCATGGGGAAGTCTGCTCTGCTGCCAACTCTGAGCTAATTAAAGATTCTTCTCCAGACCAACAACAACAACAAAAACCAGGCTCATCCTATGCGCTCCATGCTCTGCTCCGAGTATCTCTGGATATGCTGTGCAGCTCAGAAGACGGAAACCGTGGTGTACGACTCACCAGAGGTGTTTTCAATGGTGGCTAATTGTCTGCTTCCCCTCAGTGATTCCAAAAACCAGCGATGATATTTCCTAGGCTGAGCCGAGAGGTCGAGCTTTGCAATTACCTCCTGCCTTGTAAACAAATTGTCCTCCAAGACTGTCTCCTGCCAGGAGCTGCGGCACACAGAAGAATGAACTACTCCGTGCTCATTAGATAAAACAGGCCTGCTTTTATAGCCACGGAAACCAGCACCACTTCTGAATAGAAATGAGACGATCTGCATTTCAACTCAATTTCAAGCTTGAACTGCTCCTTTTCAGGAAATATACCACTAATATACACTGCTATGCTGATATCCCTCGCTAAAAGACCATTAGAGGAGAATCTCCAGCGCAGAGACGCAGAGATCAGTATTTATCGAAGATGTTTTTGATATGAAAGATATAAACAAGAAAGAGACACGGTGGGTAGCAATAAAAATGCAAAACCTCCTCTGTGTACCTTCAGAGTTCTTTTTGCTGCACCAGACTTTTTGTTTAATGCACTGATTGAATGAAAGCATGGCATTAGCTGAGGACATGGGAAGAAAATGCTTTCCAAATAGCTATAGCATTAATGGTAGCCCATGCTTTTTGAGGTCATGATGATGCAGCCGTAGCTTCGTACTCTTTAAGCTACTTTGCGTCATCATTTCTTAATTTATTTTGCAGTGACAGCACATATAGGGACTATTATATTGTAATAAAATGGATATAGGACTTCTAGCTTCAATGTTGAGCATATATCTCAAAGTAAGCACCAATATAGGACTTGTTTTTATACCTCAACTAACCCTGATCCTGACATATTTATGAAGACTGTGTCGTGTGTCGATTTGTGACAAGTTAGAACCTCTTAATCTGTCAAACTTTTTTGTAGGTTTTCACATTTTGCAACTTTTGGCCTGAAAAGAGAAGATTCTTTACCATCTTTTCACATTATTTTTTCCAGTAGATACACAAAAGGTTTCTCACTCAAGTGTTGCAGCCCAAAGTATCAGAACTAAGACTTAAATGAAGACAATTATTGTATTTAAATTGACATAATAAAGAAAAACAATGCTAGCATGCACAATTGGTAGTATAATAATACTAATAGACTAAACTTCATCTGTGAAGCTCACCAGTCTCCAAGACAGCCAGGACTAGCATTTACACACTACCAAGAGTGTCTTAGTGTATTATCTGACACTAAAGCAGCAATATTTCAAGTTTCATACTGTAATACTTCCATCTCTACCACAAAAGCCAAGTCGGCAACAGAAGGTAAGTGCTTTTCACAGCGCTGAGAGTGCAAGATAGTGCTATTACTCAAAAAGCAGGAGCACAGACCTGATATAATAGTCCAAAAAAATTATAAAATAGGGACTGAAAAGATTTGCTTGCCAGCACAAACCTGAAAATAGCTCACTATAGTCTCCTACCACCAGAGCTGATAAGCAGCTATGGAAGTCTTAAGCAGAACTGGATCCCCATTCCAAGATGGCACCTGATTAATTCATATGAAAGCTGCTAATCGGCACATATGCTGGAAAACATCTGCCGTGTTTCTGGAGGTTGCGTCACACTTCCGTGTTTTTAAGCCCATACAGAATGAACATCAGTCTCCTGTCGAACCACCAGAGATAGTAACTTCTGCTACATGACCTCTCGTTGGTTCCCTGCACTCGTAAGGTGGTCAATATGACACATCTTTTCTATGTTTTCCAAATGTTATAGGACCAAATGTAGAAAATTCTGGTAAGGGTCACTTCAACGGGTTGTTGTGGAGCTCAGAAACATTTATTCACTGTTTTACTGACGCTCCTTTTTCAATACTCATGATTAGAACAAAAGCTTCAGGGAGCAATGCGAATCATATGACGAATGCAAAACTTAACCACCATATTTGCATGGTTTAGCCGCTGCTGCACAGCCCTGAACCGTTCCTGGGAGCCCATCATTAACTCCAGCAGCAACATCTCACATTTACCAGTGACATTTATCTACTCGGAGAGGGCACCCTTGAGCCAACAGAGCTACACGAACACAGTAATCAATACAGGTGGAAGCACATGATATTAAAAACTTGCACCGGCGTGGACATGGAAATTTTTTATTGGACAAAATGACATTGAAAAATGAAACCGTGCTTCTGAACATACGTAGAATCACTGTCTGGCTTCATGTGTTTACAGTGCTCTCTAGTGATTTTAGAAAATAAACTTGACTTTCAAATATGAAAACAGCACTTCAGTTTCCTATAATTTAAACCTAGAATGTCCATGTTATTTCTCCCTTTTGGCTGTGGCTCCTATTCATAAAGTGTGCGTGTGAGAGAGAGTTATTGTGGTGGGTTGGCAATAGAGCTGGAACTCATAATTCACAGCAGGCTACTCCATTTCACCGGATCACTCTCCGTCTGTCCACCTCCTCTCTCTTTTCCCTCTCTGTCTCTGCCTTCGTCTGTCCTCAGGTTTCTTCTGCTTCTAACCCTCCTCTTCCTTACTTTCTCTTAGCCCCAAATTCTGGTTTTCGTACCGTAGATATAATGCATCCTGTGTTAGGGTGATGCACGCTGGGAGCAGCTACCACATTTATTTTTCTGGCTTTGGCAGTCATGTTATTTAAGGATAAATCTGGGGTGGAGATATTGGCTTTTGCCAGATTAGTGGAGATTAGCGGATGGTTTAAAGTCAATTTATGGGTTAATCTTTAATGTTTGCTTTATTCTGAGATCTGCTGTGTCAGTGTTTGTGAATGGTTTTTAAACTGGAGCCATGAGGAAGTGAGGACTGGATATTATTTTGAAAAAAAAATCTTAATCCAGAGGCCTAAAACTCAGAGCTAGAACACACACACACACACACACACACACATATACATGGCTGCACACACTCACTCACACAGACACATCTAGTGATTTCAAAGTCCTCCTTGAACTGCATCAAACCGCATGCATGATTTTGGTCATTGACTATTACCGGATCAAAGTCTTTCCGCTGCCAGAGCAGGCGAGCAGATTTGGAGTATCAGCCCAGCCCAGACTGGCAGGCAGACACAGCGACAGAACACCAAAGTTAAATGGGTGAGTGTTTGGAAAGTGGGTAGGTCACACACTGCTCTATCTGCGTTGCCATGGCATCCGCAGGAAAGAAGAGCAAAGCCCCTCATGTCTCGCTCTGCCATGAAGGCATTCATCACTACAGTGACATCTGTCAAGGCATTGATTTACCGCCGCCCAAATGCAGACATCAGCAGACGATGTTGTTGTCGTTTCAGGATGAAAAGGACGTTTTAAAAATAAAACCTGAAAAAAAAAAAGAAGCCACATCAATGGAGATTTTTTTGGAGCGTCAAGGTTTAAATCGGACTTTATTTTCGTGGCTATAGGGTGCAAAAGCTGCGATGTTGAGGCTTCCGAACAGCCGTACATAATTCACGAGGTACAATCTTTTCGCTGCAAGGCAACGGTTTAGCAAATACAGGTCAAGCCTAACTTTGAGCAAAGTTACTGAGCAGATACTCTTAAATAAAGCAGCTCTTTGTTTCACATGGCGAGCCCACTGTGAATTGGGAGACCTCTGACAGCATGAAATGCAGCGTGCGCTACATGATAGCGCTGGAATGAATTCATCTCACAGCTGATTGATTTGTTTGTTTGCCTCCTTGGTCATTTAAATCAGTGTATGTCAGAGTTTCTCCTCAGTGGCAACACTGCTAGCAGCCACTGCTAAAACTTCCTGCACAGCATTTCTCCACCATCTCTGTGGATGACCAGCTGCTTCTGTACTGTAATAAACACTGATGCTGAGTTTCTCCGGCTCCACACACTCACCTCTATTCTTTCAGATGAAGAGTAATGACACCAGAGGTCAAGTGAAGCTGCTGTAAATGCG
The DNA here is from genome assembly GCF_022539595.1 of Amphiprion ocellaris. Lineage (NCBI taxonomy): Eukaryota > Metazoa > Chordata > Actinopteri > Pomacentridae > Amphiprion > Amphiprion ocellaris. The sequence continues at coordinate 38,647,771 of NC_072766.1, read as the reverse complement.
ATCTGCTCTCGGCCACTCTTAACCCAGGTCAAGATGATGAGTAAAATCAAGGTTTAGGTACAGAAAGTATTTACTTTGAGCTCTCTGGGAGGATTTCTTTCTATTGATTTCTGTCATTATAACAGCAATGTTTGTGTTCAACGTGTGCCAAAGAGGTCATGCTTTCTTTCGAATGAATTAGAAATCTCAGAAACCTGTTCATAGAGTTTAATTAGATTTGGATGAATGTTCAAGCAAGTGATTACTTCTGTTTTTGAGGGTGCTTAAAGGAGTTTTTTTTTTTTTTTTTAAATGAAAGATAACTGATTGAATAAAAAAAGAATTTATATTTACAGGCTTGGTCACCAGTACATCAGTATGATGATAACATTATACTCACTGAGATCGTATCTTTATTACATTAACTTCTGAGATCTGGGGATGTGGAATACTTCCAGATTCAAACTTAAAAATACATATATATTTAAAAAAAAATACTACGTTTTTTTCAGTGAGTTTACAGCTTACAGTCTTCTTTAGAAGCTGGTTCCTCTGTAGTTAAAAGGAATAAGTTGACTTAGAGTCAAGTGGCAACTTGCAGTTCCTAAAATTACCACTTGAGACTGCTCCAAAAGTGAGTCGATCCCCATAGAGTCCCATTTTAAAATGTTCAACTTTTCAGCAGAAATAAACATATTTAGAGCCTGGAACAAATAACGATTTTGGTCTCTGTAGCTAATTTCATCGATCAAGGCAGCATTGCCAGAGGTGGGTTTTTGTATAACTCAGCTGTTTAAATTGTATTTAGGTTTAAAGTTATGCATAATAAAGGGTGTTGCTGCTTCAAGTGACAAGTGGGTGACGTCACAGGACAGTTTGCGGCCAAGAGACAGCTGCATGGCTCCACTCATGCTACACTTCTTTCGTCATTTTTGGATTAGCTAGGAGTTAGAAGAAGTTAGGCACTGCAAAGATGGTGAAAGCTGGAGCAAAAAATGGATCTTCAAAACTGCTGCAAGTAATGTCATGGAGCGTTCTTCCAATTTTGTACACAGTCTAGGCTTTGAGTTAAGATTTTGTTTGTCAAACTGCTGTTTCCATGGTCAGTAATTGGCTCAATGGAACACTATAATCAGTTTACAGGCTGACATCTTGATTAAGGCCAACTCATGGTTTTCACACAACCAATACTGGCTTTAAAAGTGGACGTGCATGTGGTTCTATTCATACTACAATAGGTACTCTTCAGTCTGCTATTGCTCCTCACATTAAACACAGAAAAATGCACAGGGCTTTGAAGATACAGCAGCTGGTTATAGACTGGACTGTAGCACAAGATTTCTGGAGAATTTAAAATTTCCTACTTTCTTCACAAACTCTTACAAACCTACATGAATGAAAATATTGACTTAGCATGAAGCACGAATTGGCTTTTAGTACTTTTTTTCCTCATATGTAGTTTTGTGAATTTTCCTATGAAAATAAATGCTCACCAACATTCCAGGTGTACCTGCTTTTACCTCCAAATAAAGTGGTTTAGATGGTAAAGCTTGAATTTTGCTTTTGTTCCTTACCTGCCTCAATCCAGTGTATGCTTTCTCTTTTTCCCTTCATTTTTTAAAGCATTCAAGGGCAGCCATGGGAATTTGTATTGGAGAATCAGGCTAATTCCTGGGTAGGTTTTCTGTGGGTCAGATGAGGAAGAATCTGGGTTGTCAATGAAATCACAATGTGAGGGATAACCTCCTTAAACAGCATTAATTTTTTAAAGTTTGGTCAATATTTGTGCAATACTTCTGTCACTGAAATGCTCTTTAAAAATGCATTTTTACATTGAAATTCTCGCACAAAGTTACTTTTGTAAGGTTGAAAACAATCTTTTTTTCCCTTCGTCTGGAGGTGAAGTTCCTGGAAAGGCGTAAGATGGACGAGAGCAACTGTATTTGTCAAGAGTCCATCCATCCATCCATTATCTATACACCGCTTAATCCTCACTAGGGTCATGGGGGGGGCTGGAGCCTATCCCAGCTGACTCAGGTGAAGGCAGGGGACACCCTAGACAGGTCACCAGTCTGTCACAGGGCTACATACAGAGACAAACAATCACTCTCACATTCACACCTACGGGCAATTTAGAATGATCAATTAACCTCAGCATATTTTTGGACTGTGGGAGGAAGCCGGAGTACCTGGAGAAAACCCACGCATGCACAGGGAGAACATGCAAACTCCATGCAGAAAGATCCCGGGAAAGCCGGGACGTGAACCAGGGATCTTCTAGCTGCAAGGCGAAAGTGCTAACCACTACACCACTGTGCAGCCCTTGTCAAGAGTCTTTTCATTAATCAATTAATCAAGACAAGGTGTTCACGAACACAAGACCCAAGACGTCACAAACCAGAATTATCTTTTAACCTTGCTGTTTGTCTGCCTATCTCTCAAATATCAGTTTGTTCATTTTCTCTCCTTTCATACTTTCCTGATAAAGTGTCATGGCACTGAGTCATGTCACCGCTCTACCATTAACCATGCAATGGTGCATCTCTCTCATTCCTGCAAATGTGTCTACACCCCATTAAAAGATAAATTTGCCTTTCCTCTCCTGTGTACGTTCCTCTCTCTTCCCATCTTGCTACCCAGGTCTCTGAAAATGTGTTTTCAGGCCCTCTCCATTCACACTGAATCAGACTCTGGTAAACAGGGTGACAGCTAAGTGGTCTGAAAAGAAAAACCCTTGGATTCCATCACCAGCGATGTCTGACAACCACATTTGGTTGCCCAGTGAGACATGTGCGATATGACTGGCTGCATTTTCACAGGATTAATCGTAATTAGAGGAGCACTGCTTTCTGATTGGGAATGGCAGCGTCCTGATAAGACCTTGCCATCCCACAGACCACACCAGACAATCAGCTGTCACTCGCGGCAGGCATGTTCTGTCCTATTATCACAAATAACTGGCATTTCTTTAATAAGACTGAGTTTTTAGAGAAGCCGCATCACAGTCATACATTTGCGGGATGCATTTTTGGAAAAATATAGGCAAGAAATCACAAACAATATTGTCTTGACCATATTAAGTCCTGTGCATGAGCCTTTTCAGAGTACATACAGAGAATAAGCAACTCACTCAGTTTGGAAAGCCATTGTCAGAAACATCTCTTTTCTCTGGGGGCACTCAGGTGAACGCTCTCTTTTCTTGTGGGTAGATTAAAAAGCCCGAGCCGCTGTGATTAACAACTTATTATCTGTTAGATTAATATTCAGCCTGCTGAATATTTCAGAATGCTAGTGTGAGGCTTTCTTTAGAGGACCTATAGTGGAATTTAAACTCATCCTCATTATCACCCTCCCTAGATGATGTGTGAAAGCCGTCCAGAGGATGGTGAGAACAGAATGCCTACACATCCGGCTCGGCACTTTCTGCCAAAGACTTGAACTAATTAATACAAAATTCTCTACAAGGTAATGCAAAAGCTGCCTTGGCCATTGCTTTGCCAGAAACATTTCTCTCTCTTTTTTTTCAGAACTTTGTCCGCATTTCAACCGCTGGTGCTAATTAGCTTTGCTTCCTGGGCCTTAGCTGCTCACTGCCAAAACATCCCTGCTCCTGAAGTGCTACTTTGTAAGGTCAGAGTGATGGTGTCTGCTTGGCTGCGAGAGAGCTGAGCATTATGTAAACGTCTTCATCTGATCATGGTAGTTAGATTTTCACACAGACAGTTGTGCGGGTCTCTTTGCATCGCCCAGAAGAAACAGATCGTGTGTTTCTACAAGCATAAGTTTTGAGTGTATACACAGACAGCAACTGTAATATGTCGGCTGCCCTTGTGTCTGCAATCAGCTCAACTCATTGGAAACTTTTCAGCTTTAGTCCTCTGAACCGCAAAACCCACTGACAGGTTTGAAAAGCATGTTTTTAGTTAAAAAAAAAAAAAAAAAAACAGCCAAATTACACCATTTATCAGAGGCTGAAACTGTAAAAACTGAATCATCACAATCAGCTTTTCTGTGAGAAAATTACCAAATCTAAGCTTATAATTGTGATACTTTATCAAAATTATTTTATTTCACACATCATTCAAAAAATCATCAAAATGAAAGCACTGGATTGAACCACATTTTTTAAAAAAAAACTAAGAATTCTACATTCTGTGGCGCAACCTTGAAGTTAAATATGAGTAAGTTGTGACCCAGAGTAAAGTAACAACAATTCTAGGACTTTTCAGCTGAACTGCAGGTTCTGTTTATACTGAATAGTGAGATAACAAGTATGGAAAAAAATAAAAAATGTAAGGAATAAAATATTTATGGTATGTAGAGTTCATTTCTTTCAGTATAATGTAGAAACACCTGTGGGCACTTGGGGAAAAAAGTTGCACACATTGATTCCAGGTTTTATCGATTTAAAAAAATCTAATACATTCAACTTTTATATTCTTATGTTTGATGATTCATGGCATCTTACTGGACAAAATATATTTTTGAGCTCTCTACCTGTAAATTTAGAGGTGCAAGGTTGTATATAAGAGTGAAAAATGAGCCCACATTGAGTGAAATGTAACAGAAGCAAAAGAGAAAAAAAACCAACCGCCCAGCAACTGCTTAAGGTTCAGAGGATTATTATAAATTTTGGCAGAGCTGAACATCACTATCTGGCCAAACACAGCCCTCATACACTTTGGTGTGCTGTGCTTTTTGAAAGTTTTGCAACAGTTGGAGTCACCAAAGTCAGAAATGTTCAAATTCTGTGTGTGAGGGTAGAAGCTTGAACCTTATAATGTTGCTTGAGATTAAGTTTGGTGAGTAGAAAACCATGACTGGCACTTAGATTACCTTGAAAAGTTTTGCAACAACTTTAATTGAGCTTCAAAGGACTGAAGTGCAAATGTTCATTCTGAATCAAGGTGAAGTCCTGCGTTCTGTTTTCTTCTCTATCAGACTCCACATCAGTGCTTCAAATCTTAATTACAAAACCTTAAAAATAACACAATAAAGCAACAAATTGGGACCTGAAAGGCTAGTTGCATTTTAACCATATTTAAGGTTTTCTGCTTTCAAAGGCAAATGGCCTCGGTTTTTCAGGATTCACCGCTGAAAGAATCATCACATCAGCTGTCTCAGTTCTGTGGGGCACAGAATCCTCCTACTGTGTGCTGAGACGACAGCACGTCATTACAAAACCTTCAAGGGTAATTAGCTGGAGGCTGCTTTCCATCACAGACCTGCATGACCCGTATGTTTCTTAATTACCGTCCTCACATCTCTCTTTCTCAGTGCGAGCCCGCCCCCCCATCCACTCACCCCCCCCACACACACGCGCACACACACACACACTTTAATAATCCGAGCTAATTGCTAATGTCAGTATGTTATCATGCATGTTTACAGTCACATTTATGACCTCCGGCCTACCAACACCAGCACATTCACAATTAGCAGTCAAACAGATAAGCCATTAATATTTAGATGTGTAACACGCATACAGTTAGCATTGTAATGTTAGCATTTAGCATGTCAGTAGCATGTTGGAACATGGTAATATTTAAGATTTTTTAAAGATATTTTAAGATGTTGTCAAAGAAAAGCACTGAGTGAAGTGCTTGAAAGTGAAGGCTTGATCAAAATAATTTAAAAAATAGTCTAAAATGACTCCAAATGTGTCCAAAAAGCTTGAAATTAGTCCAAAATAATTGAAAATGGTGCAGAATACCTTCCAACCAGTCCTAGGTGAAATGCAATCTTCTAAATCACTGAAAATTAGTCCAAAATTACTATAGAAGTGTCAAAATGACTTGAAAATCATCCAAAATGACTTGAGACTTATTTTAAAATAAGTCTTAAAATCTAAAAAAGGACTCAACTCAGAACACCCCAGGGCAACTCAATAAGAAAGCCAAAGCAGCACAACCCCAACACACGTTAAAAAAAAAAAAGAAGCACTAATTGCATTATATTGTAGCTTTACAGTTGATGTCTTCAGCCGATTTTCTGTATGTTTTTTCTATTTTTTTTAATTGCAAGTAAAAAAAAATTGCCTCTTTTGTGGGCACCAACAATAGGAAAAAGATACAGATGTATTCGGTCTCACTGGTGGTGAGATTAAACAATCAACTTAGCACAGACAGCCAATTGCTTAGACCACCTTTGAAAAATTATGCAAGTTTTTCATAGGTGAAATCTTTGTGTTTCTGCAAATGATATGCCGCAACATTGCATTGCTTTTAAATTCACAAATCTTTGCAAAATTACCATAACATGTGCAGCAGCCACTTAACAAGTCTGGGCAGATTTTAAATATCAGTTTGGCAATATAAAAATGATGCTGAAAGCAGTAAAAAAAAAAAAATTAAAAAGGCAAGACTGATCCATGTGATTGAGTTGCTGTCAGCTGATGACATAAAAGCCCACACACTAAGATAACAACTGGTTTGAGGTTTCTGACAAGCGTCAGTGGACAGATATCATACCAACAACATGTCAGGACATCTTTAGTCGCTTCCATACTGTTGCACAGAGAAGATGTTGCTTGGAATTGGTCATAAAAGCCTGCATCAGTCATGAGAAATTAATTTCTGCTGCACATTTATCATAATTTCTTCATTAGAAAATGGGGCTTCAATTAAATATCAAAAGAAATATGACCAAATCTTGCAATTTGTTTTCCTATACAGTATCTAAGGCATAATACTAAGGTACAAAATAAAGATAAAGAACTTGTGGGAAGAAAGAAGCTCTAAAAGAAAAGGGACTATTGAAAGGAAATAAAGGTTGCATTGGAGGTTGCCCAGCTTGGCATCACTACTTGGTGCTGGCTTGGACATCAGACTCAGTTTGGCCTGTTGGTGTCCTGAGAGACAGCAGGGAAAGAGAAGCTGGCAGAGACACTAAAAGAGCTGGATGGTAACAACTCTAGCTGCTTCTACTGTGGAAAGTGGACGACACAAAAGCACTAAAATTTAATAAAAAATGTGCTCATTCGTATTTTTGTTGAAGTATTTTCAACTTTATGATTTTGCTCCATCTCTAAATGGAACATGCATCACCCACACATGAATCCTACAACTTTACGGTTCTTTTACTGTAAATTACGAATTTTATTGTCTTTCCTCAACGCTTCACACTTACCTATAATTAACCAAGAATGGGACAAGAAAAAAATTAGGATGAACATTGCAGGCTTTATAGAGCTAATCAAATCTCAGATACTTCATTGAACCGTTCACTCAAAATCCACATGGTCACTGCACATTCTTACAGAAGGGCAGTGTAAAGTAATATACTACATACCTAAAAAATACATGAACATGTGAACATTATCCAGTAATGGAAAATAATATTAGACCACCCTTGTTTTCTTAAATTTCTTGTTCATTTCAATGCCCGGTACCACTAAAGGTACATTACCTGAAGAATACAATGAACACAACAAAAAATGTAGCTGATCACATAATACTTTATGTCCTATTTGACATGCTTAAGCTTAATTGAATTCCCAGGGAATATAAGAGGCCATTTCATGCCATAAGCAGCACTGCATATACAAAGGCCTAGAGTGGCTTCCTGCTGACATTCAAGCTGTAGCATAATTCAGAAGCTGTCAGCTCTCATACAATGCCTAAAACTAAAGAATTAAGTGAAGCCACAAAGGTAGCCATCTTGGCACTGCTGGAAATTGTCATGAGTGAGGGACAGGTAGTGAAAAAACTGAAGATATCCAAGACACCAAGAAAAAACAAGACGAACATGGTACTACCAAACTTCTAGTTGGTCGCAGCAGGAAACGTCTTTCTACCCCACGAGATGACCGTGCACTCATCTGTTCCTGTGTCAGGAATCGTCGTCAGACCTCCAGGGACCTTAAAAATGAGTGAACACTGGTGAGAAATGTGACTTTTTCGGCAAAGACTGTTCAAAACCGACTTCTTGAAGCTGGTCTGAAGTCACACAGTGCATAGAAGAATCCCTTCATCAAGGAAAGGCAGAGGAAAGCCCAGTTACTCTTTGCTGGAATCACAAGGATTGAACTGTTGATGATTGGGTTAAGGTTCTCTTCAGGGATGAATCCAGTTTTCAGTTGATGCCCACTTCAGTCAACTTACTGGTTAGGAGGAAGCCTGGAGAAGCTACAAACCAGACTGACTTGCCCCTACAGTAAAACATGGGGTGGGATTGTGACTCGACAGGCTTCCCTAAACAGATTTTATCCAAATTTTCTGGTTGACAGAGCTGCTTTTATCTACTCCAGTATCAATCAAATTTTATTTATTTGCAGCAATGTACAGCAACTCAATTCACAAAAATGGCATGTAAACCTTAGAGTCAGCTTCCAAGAAGCATAAAGTTTCTTTTCACTGCTTTGCAGATGATATACAACTCTATCTACCCATTAAGATAAAAAGTAAAGACTTAAATGCTGCCATCGTTGAACTACTTAAAGGATATTACAATCTGGATGACTCTACATTTTCTTGTATTTAATAAAGCAAAGACTGAGATTGCTGCATTTGGTCGACTGAACCTCCTGAATGACCCTGACGACATTCTTGACCTTCTGGCTTCATACAATGGATCTTTTGTGAAAAGCCTTGGAGTGATCTCCAGCTGCTCTTTCAGTTTGAGACAAATCAGCTCAATTGGCTTTCTTCAGTTAAGCGTTTTAGCCAAGGTGAAGATCTATCTCTTTCTAAAATGCTTTATTGCCACTTGATCAGTCTATTCTTTGTATGTGGGTGTAGAGGAGGCAGTAAGAAATGCAGCTGCTCATCATCTAAAAGGAGAAAGAAAGCCAGACCACATAATACCAGTACTGTGCTCCCTCCACTGGCTTTCTGTCCTTTTTCAAATTGATTTTAAGGTTTCAAAAGGATTGATGCCACTTTATTTTGCAGAACTGCTGCAACATCAGGCCGCACAGTGGCGCAGTGGTTAGCACTTTCGCCTTGCAGCGAGAAGATCCCTGGTTCGCGTCCCGGCTTTCCCGGGATCTTTCTGCATGGAGTTTCCATGTTCTCCCTGTGCATGCGTGGGTTCTCTCCGGGTACTCCGGCTTCCTCCCACAGTCCAAAAATATGCTGAGGTTAATTGATCATTCTAAATTGCCCGTAGGTGTGAATGTGAGAGTGCTTGTTTGTCTCTGTATGTAGCCCTGTGACAGACTGGTGACCTGTCTAGGGTGTCCCCTGCCTTCACCTGAGTCAGCTGGGATAGACTCCAGCCCCCCCACGACCCTAATGAGGATTAAGCAGTGTATAGATGATGGATAATGGATGCTGCAACATCACACCCAGGTTAGAGCACTGAACTCGACCATTTTAGTTAGATTGGTCTTGTAATCATTGTGTTTTATTGCCTGCTATTTTAGTTGGACAGCACTTTGGTTCAACCCTTGCTGAGTTTAAATGTCCTAAATAAAGTTGACATTTGCGTAAAAGTTGAAAGGACCTTTCAAAGTGGAGTCACAGTGCAAAATAACACTATGTGGGACCACATAGTGTTTCAAATTAGAACTGAAAAGATCAAATTCTGTTTGATTTGCATTGTTTGCGAAGCAGATCTGTGTCACGTACAAGCAAAAAAAGCATCATATCTGGGCCACTTTTGCCTGCTGTCTGAATGTTGGGTGGTAACGCTTAAGTTATGTTTGCTGTTGTGTTTCTTCTTCATAGAAATATAACATGTTTGTGCAGGTGAATCAACTTCTTTCACATCAAACGAAGAAAAACATGTCTGCATGGACCTCAAAAACAAGAAAATATCTATCTTTACCTATTAAGCACATGCTTTTTAAAATTAATTTCATCTTATCTTTCCTTGAAGACTATTAAAATAATGGAGGATTAGAAGAATTTTAATAATCGCAGCAGGAAAATTGCTGTAAAAACAACAATTAATACAATAGTTCCACAAAACTAACCCCGAGGATCTACAGCACTCAACTCTCAAAAGTCCTACAATGTAATTTAATGGTCTTCTGACTTTGATAGTACATCTGAGAAGATTAAACACCTTCCAGAAGAGGTGGAGAGCTCTATTCTCTTTAAATCCCTCCTACACAACCAGAACATTATTGACCACAGACTCCATGACCTGCTGCTGATTGAAGGTAAAGCAAGCGGCTTCTGTCACAAGCTCACATTTTCAATCATTTCAGTAAAAGCCCACCAAAAAATAATAATAAAGAATATTTGTCTCCGTAGACCTGAGATGACTTTAAGGAAATAACATTTGTGTCAACACTTTTGAGGAGATGGACTTCATCTTATCAGAATGCTCCAACTGAGGGCAATAAAAGGAAAGAAAAAAGATAAGACAGAGGGAAGAAGGAAACAGATACAATCACTGCTCTTATTGATGAGATAGTCCTCTCCGGTTTTGTCAGCATTTTGTGGTAGGTAGCCGTGTGGGATTCAGGTTGTTTAAGGCACAGCGAGATCAACAAAATTCCATCATCACAAAACAGATGTGTGGTTTAGAAATCTCTCTGTCTGTGGAAACTAACGACTTTTCTGTGCTGGACTCAAGCACCAAATCCATTACAGTAGAAGCGTATTATAACTGAACAGCAGTAGTAACTATCATTTTTATGAGCTAAAGCAGCAGCAGCACTCAGTAGGTGGTAATGTTGGTCTACTGGTTGGTCCAGACTGATACATTTCAAGCAGTATTTGATGACTGTCCATGAAACACGATAATTTTCTTCCTTGCTAAAAAACAAAATTGAGCTCAGCCACACAAAGGTAAGTGGAATGAAATTAATTGAAGTTTTTTTTCTTCAAACTAGTATTTTTCATTGTGCTTTTAAAAATGTCTAATTGTGTGAATGCACTGACAGAACTGCTGCTTAATTTCATTGTGCACTGTGCAATGACAAGAAAGGAATTCTTTTGGACTAATACTAGCATTTCTTAATGAGATACTATTTTAACATATATGTGAGCTTCAAAACATGCTAATGTTGGGATGGAGAGCCTGCCAGTTTGTTTTTCTGCCATATAAATATTCATCTTCATAAGTTATTTAATATTCTGTAGTTGTATGAATTAGAAGTTTGAACCATCTGTCAACCAGATTCAAACAGCATCTCATACAGGAGAGTCATGAATAATGAAAAATTCATTAATTTAATGTATACCTCTGCAATGTGCATGATGTTTAAAATAAAGTATGTGAACTAATTAATGACCACATTTTATTTCTTTATAGACAGGCATGCCCAGGCTACATAAACCATCCCAATAACTTCACATATATGACAGAAAATCAGTCTCACCTGATTTAGACATGTAAAGGCTGTTGAATTTCCAATTATGTATTTTATTGTATTGAAATTGTATATTTGATTTATTTTTTATGTCCGAATTTACCTTATTAATATGTCAATAACTCATTTTCACTTTTGTTTTTCAGAGCTCATAAATTATAATGAATAAAATTCAGGCATAAATAACTAAGATACATTGTTTCAATGCAATTAAATACAATGTTCGAAATTCAATGGCTGTTAAATTTCTAAATCTGGTGAGACTGATTTGCGTCCATATATGTGCTGTAGGACTATTAGTGGTTATGAAAAGCCCTTTACTGAACAAAATGGCTAACAGCTCCATGGTATCCTTTATTCTTTCTACTGACGCCCTCCCTGTATTGTTGCCACGACAAGAATCACTGCAGAGAGGAGCTGAGAAGTTTCAGTCTCGTTCACAGCTAATTCAATGGTACTATGTTCTTAAAGCAGGTGGCATCAACACAACCTTGCACCAAGATAAGAGGACACAGCGAGGTGAGTAATTCACTGGGGCGTCTTCGATGTGCGTCCTTCACAGTTTAGGTAGGATGGAAGTAATCCAGCCATATTTCCAAGAATTACATGTTCAACTGAACTGCATCTTTTCATAAATGCCCTTGGACACCTGCACTATTATATCTTGGTTTATTCTAGCTAGAGTGAATACATTCAAGGATTCAAAATGATTTAACCCTGTGAGCTGCAATGTAGAATAAAGTATTTTATCATCATTATTATTAACACTTTCATCCAACTTAAATGTATTCATCTGATTCACATTTTTTATGTTTTTCTTTCCAGAATTAAAACACTAAATAAAACAAAAAACAGAATAAGATGAATAGGAATTCTGTGAGGTTTCAGTTAACTGTACATGTACTGTATAGACAAATGTGGGCATATGAGTGACGGCAGTGTTTTTCATTCCATGTGTGTTCTACCTCTCTATTAGTCTCTCTGCATAGTCTGTTTTTATTATACACTCTCACTCAGTTTTATCACTGTCGCAAAAATGCTGAGCCGCAGCTTTTCTTCCAGAAAGGCAAACAAAAAAAAAGAAGAAAGAAAGCTTAGCCTTAGAGGAAGTAAGCTTTGATTCACTGGGATTGATCAAAAATCCTTTCAACTCTTCCTGATGTATTGGGGTAATTTTGTGGTATAGGGCAATAAAAAACTTGCTTATTGCCAGGGGTTACACTGGGATTAGTGATTTGAGGGAGCATGCCCTGATTCACTGAGGATGGCAGGTGCTGCAGAGGAAACAGGGTGTAGCTGGAAACTAGGAAGACTTCTTGACATGATAAGCCAAAATGTATTTGAGTGTTTTAATGTTTTAAAGATCAAATAAGTCGCTACTGGCCCTCATTTAAAGTGTAGAAATTTAAGGTCCTATATTATGCCCCTTTTCAACAAATTAATCCAAGCTTTACTTGTCCCCACAATGCATCTTTCAATTTTTCTTCTCAAAATACTGCAAAGATGGTTCATTTCACCATGACTTTATGACCCCTAGTGCCGTTGCCTTGCAGCTAGAAGATCCCCTGTTTGCGTCCCGGCCTTCCCAGGATAGTTCTGTATGGAGTTTGCATGTTCTCCCTGTGCATGCATGGGTTTTCTTCAGGTACTCTGGCTTCCTCCCACAGTCAAAAAACATGCTCGGGTTAATTGAGGATTCTAAATTGTCAGTAAGTGCAAATGTGAGTGTGATTGTTTGTCTCTATGTGTAGCCCTGTGATAGACTGGTGACCTGTCCAGGGTGTCCCCTGCCTTCACCTGAGTCAGCTGGGATGGACTCCAGCCCCCAGGTGATCCTAATGAAGATTAAGTGGCGTATGGATAATGGATGGATGAATGTATGACCCCTGGCTTTAGAGAGGTTCTAAATTGTCTGTTTCAGCATCTGTAGCTTTGAATGCAGCTACACTGCTGCTGTCCATGCCCCCTTCAGGAAGAAGACTCTCTCTGCATCTGGATTTGACGGCACACAGTAAAATGATTTCACACAGACAGTGTGTGAGACCACGATTTTCTATCACTTCTAACTTTCTCTCTGAGTGATCATTTTACAAGAAAATATCACAGAATTCGGAGCACTGCTACTGTTTTTTACGAATGAGTTTGGTGAGTTTGTCAAATGATGCTGCGGAAATTCGTTCTTTAGCAATTTGAAAGTGGCTCTGAAGTGACTGCTGATTAACATGTAACATGAAACAGAAACATATGTAAGCAAGAATAACTTTATTGGGAAGTGGACTGTGTCCAAATACAGTATCTGTGAGTACTGAGAGCAGGAGAGAAGCTACCGGATGGAAACAGCAACTGAATTTTGGTTGCACTGAAGCACAACAGGTGACATGAAAACAAAATAACCCACCCAGTACTTGTTCAGCAGTTTCAAATCTGGCTTTACAGTTATCACAGAGCTCTAATCTGTGGGTATACAACCAGAGCAAATAATAACATTAGCCACATTAAACCCATACAGTGTGCTATTGCTAAGGATTTCCCTTTGTCTTCAGTTCCTCAGATGCTGGAAGTGCTTGAAAACTGTTGTATTCACTCTTGCAGTCAACATTTGATGAGCAGAAGCAGCTCTAGAAAGTAAATAAACCTGGTGAACTAATGGAGTTGCAGGCAGTGAGGCAGCAGGAATATGCAAATTTTTTGCATGACGACCAACTATTGGCTCCTCAGTTTCTACTTTGAAGCTTGATCAAATTCTCACTGGCTTGTAAAGCTTGGAGGCCATCTAGTTAATTGTTGCTGGAAGAAGAGCAGAAATAACTGTCTTCATATTCTCACAGCTTTTATGTTACATCTTCATTTCAATATTTTTATTTATTATATTTAATAAAAGTTATCATGATTGCTGTGTAAAGGGTAAAGTTTCAATTCAATGTGCACACTTACTGTAAATGCTAAAACTGCATATTTTATAGGAATTGGCTCTACGCTGGGCAGAGCATCGATGAAGTGCTGAGAAGGCAGCATGCGATGACATTTACATTTTTTGTCCTTATAGCACCAGCTCAGTGAAATCTCTGCTCGAGATGAACCGTGACACTTCCAGCACACGAGAGGCTTGATGTTTACGTTGCGAGGCTAAAAGTTTGCTCTCGGTTCCATCTCAGCTCGCCGTGAGATTGAGGCTTGAAGCATAACGAGCAGAGGGGATAATTATCCATACGGGGAGAAGCTGTGTTTGAAACCCACCACCCCCAAGGGTGCCCACCGAACACAGCCAAAATCCAGGCTGTCTGCAATAATGATGAACCAAACAAAACAAAACATCACTTTGCAACACAGTGCAACAACTTGAAAGGCAAAACGTGTGCATCATATACAGTTTTAGCCTGACAATAAGAAAAACAAATGTATATTTTTAATCTCTGTACAACAGTGTTGAAGCTATATTCAGAATTCTTTTGCTTTAACACTATATATCACTCATCTTTCCACCAGAACATGCATCTGAGGACACAAAATTAGATAAAGTTTAAGAATATAAAATCATATCCAAGTAATATTAACCTTTCTGCAGCAGGTGCTTCTGCAAACTGGTTTGCAGAAAATCACGCATTAGAAAATCTCCTCTTGTTATAATCATGAGAACGTCTCAACACAAACAGTAAATAGCTAACTGACTGCTGAAATGTCTATACATTCTGCATTTGTGTGTGAAATATCCAGTCAACAGTGTGTTTTCATAGTTCAGATCATGTTTTTATTATATTTTAATATATGCCTTGGATAGAAATTGAGGTGTATTTGATAGAAAAGTTGCAGTTGCCATTGATACACTTTGTTTCAGTCACGATTTCGTGGTCTTTTGTGTTAAAAGAAAAAAGAAGACACAGAAATGGGTGACAGCTAAGATGAACAGGCCGAAAACTCGCTGTCACTTGCCATCGATTCAATGTGTGCGAGTGATTGAATGACTTCCAGTCAGGAGCAACTAGGGCCGGCAGTGTTGATTGGCCACAGATGCTCGACGACTGCTGACTGTCAGCTCAGTGTCGGGACAACGAGTGGTTCGTCTTTTGATTTGTTACGGGTAACGGGTAATAATTTGTACCTGATTTATGCTATCACATTCCAGCAACCTGTAATCTGAAGGAATTGGATGTCTCTTTTTTGTTCCCCACCAATTCCAGTTTCAATTCAGTGCTGCATGGTGATGGTTAGATAGAGTACTGCAGGTATTTAATTCTCTGCTACATCTGAAAATGACACTAAGCAATGAGAATGAATCACGACAGTAAAGTTGTGAACCATAAAACCAGAACACTGAGTTAAAAGATGTTAACAGCTTCATATTGCTAAAGGGAACTGCTGAGTCAGATCATTGTTCTGTGTGGTTATTCTTACAAGCAGCCAGGGGTGAATCGTTTCTTTTTTACAAGTGGGAGGGTTGTGGGAGAACAAGGTGAGTAATGTCCACTTGAAAAAAATACCTAATAATCTTTTCTACTTTTGTTTTCTGGTAAAATTTAAAAAAAAAAAAAAATCATGTTTGGCCTCAACAGGTTATGACAACTTCTAATGAAATCATGCTCAACCAACAAACTACACTTAGTTATTGGAATTAACTTTTCCACAGAAATCAAGTTGTTCCAACTAGTATTTCCACGTTATTTAAAAGAAATATTTAAGCATTATGAATTTCATTGCTATTGCTATGAACAGTATTTAAGTTGCCAGATTTAAAAAGTTAAGTTCTCCAGTGACTTAAATGTGAGGAAAAATTAAATCATTCGAGATTCAAGAACTTTATTGTCATAGACCCAGCAGAAACACAGTGGCTACCATGAGTAACGAGATTCTTATTTTGTGAGATTCCTTCACACAACTGAATTAACAAATAAGATAAAGTAAAAAGGAATGATTTTTTTAAAAATCAAGCCAGTTTCATTAAATTACCTCAACTTCCACTTCATTTTGAATCAACTTTTGTAGAAATTTGAGTTGACATCACACACAATATTAAGTTGACGCAAATACCAGCATTATGTCAACTTTTGAAAGAATGTTTGCAACTTTAAAGGTTTGTATTGACCAGTAAATTAGAACTTTATTTTGCAAACATGCATTTAATTGTAATAAAGTGGTGAGAATAGGGGAATAGGTCCCTTGAATTGCTGTTTGGCAGTGTTATATATAAATTCACATTTCAAATTAATCAGCTTGTCCTATGATTAACTGTCAATTACTGTTATATCTATATCTATATATCTATATCTATATATCTATATCTATCTATCTATCTATCTATGTATCTATCTATCTATATATACACACACACACACACACACACACACACACACACACACACACACACACACACACACACATTCGTATTGTTTGATCCTACAAAGAAATGGAAGAATAGATTCATGTTGGGCTTAAACATCACCTGCATCTCCGCAGTTTAATGTCCATGCAAACAGCCCCACACTCTTGTCATCTGCTCAATTTACAATCTTCCACTTCCATATGTTCAACCATTCTCTTCTGTAACCTTGTTCCAACTACAAATAACTCAATATCAATAGTTTATGTAAGTCCACACTGTCTGATTGGCAGAAAATGACAGGTTTTGTGCTGAAACACAAGAGCAAAAAGTGCTTTGCATCAAAGATGGAGACACCTCTTTATTACAGCTGTAAATAGGCTACAAAAATACCCCTGACAAAGTGTTGTTTCATCACAATTTGTTAAATCAGACAATATATATTTATGCTCGCATTATACTGTGCCAATACAAACTTGAGTCTTGGCAGTGATGAGAGCAGGAGTTTATTAGAGATGCAAAAAGTAAAGCTGGCAGACTCTGGAGATGCTGACATTTTACAGCCTGGGGCAGCATGCAGAGACAGAGCTGCTGTGTGGGAATCAATACAAGTCATTACCAATGCTGTAATGAGGGCTTGAAATGATGCAGTGAGGTGGTATTTTAATACTCACGAACAGTGATGAAGCATTTGCTGTCTCATCTGTGGTATATGTAAATTGGCACTATATCAGTGTTTCTGGAAAAAGGACAATATTACTATATCTGAAATCATATTGTGGTTTGATTTCATCACTCTGATTTGGGATTTATTAAATAATGTTTAATTATGTGTCATGAACACTGTAAATATGCATTTTTAGTGCATGCAACTTGCTTTATTCTAATTCCTTGTTAGTATGCAAAAAAGAGATCCTTTTAGTAAAATGCAAATATAAAATTGTGTCAAACTTGTTTCTGATGGTGCAAAGTGCAGCTGTGTGGAGGAGTTAATATGACAGCAGCAAATGTTGCATGCCCATCAGGACGTTTCACAGTGATAACTTCTCTCTCAAATTGTAACTCAGGGACGTTTTACATACCGAACTCGGCTCCTTCCAATTACAGCCTCCTCTAGCGAAGAACCAATGTCTTCTTCATGCTTAAAGCGTTCCCAATCCCACACCACATGGCTGACAGTTTCCAGCGCTGCCCACAGGGCATGTTGTCCCTGTTCAAGCGGAAAAGAAAAATGGCAGCATTCTGGCTTTACAGGCAAACTGCAGATGCTGGTAGACAGTTCATCTCTATACCATTATTTAGCTCCCCATAGAAGCCCACAGAAACCTATGGTTCGCTGGTTAGCAGAACCTTTTAAGTGACCTTCAGTGTGTTGGAAAAGTCAGAGAGAGAAGAAACGGACAGAGTTTAAAGAATGCCATTCCTCATTAGCAGACACAAAAGAACAGAGAGAGGACAGCCAGTAATGGCCTGTAGCACTTGCCATTTCCTCCAAATGGACCTAGAAGGACATCTTTATGTTTGAAAACCTCACGGTGAAATAGGCCACTGTGATTACCATTCCCTATTTTAGCCATCAACAAGACTCTCACAGATAAGCAGCAGGGATCTGATTTGGCCAGGTCGGATCTTGAGGTGGGATTCAATCAAATCTCAGCGGTACACATCTTGGTACAACTCTACAGTGGGATATTAGCATTTGTATTGTGCAGCCCTGTTGTTGACCAGAGTGCTTTGGCTTATCTATCAGTGCAGGCTTGTCAGGTCTGCACCTCGCAGCGACAGGCTGCTGGTGCCTCCCATTCAGGGCTGCAGCGCTGGGAGCGCACACTGGCTTGGTTGGACGCTCCAATCTTAGAGCAAAACGAAGAACAGCATCCCTTCCACTTTTCAGTTGCGGCACACACATAAATAGACAGATTCACCTCAGACTGCTGCCAGAAATACACAAAGAAACACATTTCCCTCCGAGCTAGTCAACCCCAGCATTAAGCAAACATGTCTGCACCCTTGAGCTAAGAGGAATTTTAGCTCCAACACCCCACACCGCTTGGTTGTTCCTTGACTTCATATCTACCTTTGTGCCAAATAGACTAGATGTGGAGATGCTTTAAATTGTTTGTAAGAAATAATGTCTTCTAAGTATTCTTTCTTGTATTTGTAGTACTGGATTCAATGGATTTTATTGTCACATGCTCATTCAATATGTGCAGTGAAATGCAAAGTCACTGTTTCTCAAGGCTGTGCAATAACAAGAAGAGTACAATAACAGGACCTTATGATATTTCTAATATTTTGATGGCATATTTGTATAAAATCACAATGGAAACTGCTGCATTTGTTGAGTTACATTCAAGAAATCAACTCTGTTTTACCACCACCAGCCGTTACTAAAGTCTAAAATTGTCAAATTCCAAATATAGGGACCTAAATAGAAAGCACATCATTTTTTTCATGCATGAAATTGAGTTTCCTTTAACTCACCTTATTCAATATAAACTGAATTATACTTGAAAATTAAACAGCTAATGCCATTTTTAAAGGAGCTTCTCCGTGTTCATGAGGGGATTCGGAGTGTCTGAATCTGACTCGCCTTTTATGAGTTTGAAGCTCGCAGGCATGTTGAATTGAGTAATTTACCTACTCGTCTCTGATTGGATGACTATTAGTGCTGCCTTGCTTCAGTGGTGCAAGACAAAGAATAAATTTAAGTGTTGAAAATAAGTGGGTTTTTTTCTTATTCAAACCTGGTTAGAGTTCTCGTCTCACCTTTTCCTCTAATTTGTTTGAAAGGTTGATTAAAACAAGGATGGCTTGTCGCTGTGACACATTAGCGGATGAATGCATGAAGCTAAAACTTTCTTTGCTTTGCTATATTGCATTGCTGGAAGCCATTTGAGTATTTGCGTCATGGTGGTGGGATTTCAGAGGAAAAACTCTAGAGAATTGCATCATTTCGAGACATCAGTGTTCAGTTGTGTGAACCAGAGGCTTAGAAGAGGCAGAAACCACCACTACAGAAGAACATTAACACCAATATGTAGGTGTCTTAAGACCTCATTTGTCTAATATGGGTTAACTCTGGCTCTGTGGATGACTCAAAATTGATTATTTGGCTGTAAAATTTCAGTATTGACTGCTTTCACTTCGTATAAATTGGCCCAAACAAGTGAAAGAGTTTGGTGCAGCAGCCTGTTTGACAGCAGTGTTATATCAGCGACAATAAAAGGATGAAAGTTAGATTTATTTACAATGAATACATAAAGGACATGAAGCTTGTTTGTCTCATCCCGCTTGTCCTCCTGTGAATAGAAGAAAGGGCATTTTGTGAGTGCGGTTAATTCTTTTTTTGAGAATTCATAATAGAATAGCTTTAAAAAGCTAATTTTTATACATCCTCAACTACTTCAGATGCTTCCATAAAATACATTTTGGGCCTAATTCAAGTGGCAGATATTTCTCATGGAAATATTAAAAGAGCTGGAGATGCAACTGAAGATGAATGTTTAAAATTATAACTTTTTCAAAGCCTAGAAATTGTGTTTCTGTGAAAATTGTGAGAATTTAAAGCAAATGGGACTGGCTACTAGATTTTGGGGAAGATAATGCACATGTGCAATCAGATGCAATACCAGGAAGATAAAAAAAAAAAACAAAAGCTATTATATACACTGGAGAGCAACTGTTATGGGTATGAATGAATCCTAAGTTGGTGTTGTGTTCTCCTTTTGCACAATTTCTCAATTTTTCAGTGTTTTCTCGCCACATTTCCATTTTGTTGATACGATTGGACTCTTGAACAAATATAAGATACTGACAACGAGTAAAACTAACTTCAGTTGTCTAGAACCTATTTCAAAACTTAGTGATTTCAGATATTATTGACCCAACCGAGAGCAGGAGTACTGAGCTCATTTCCATGGTTTCTGTTTGAGAGGTTGCTGCAGGACAAGAGTTTGCAAATACTGAAGACGGGCAAATTGATTACCTGCAAAATACTGCAAGAGTTATTCTCTGACTGGAAACTCTTACCAAGAAAGTCAAACGGCTGAAAAAATAATACATCATGTCTGATGAAACACTGAACACACCGCGACTCTACAGAACATGTCTCTGTAAAGAATGCATCTCGCAGCTTTCATTATCACACATAAAGCCAAATGTCTCCGACTAATCTTCATTCAAGCTATTGTTTCGGTTTCTGTCCACTGGAGAGCAATTTCATAAAGCACGCTAAAGGCCATGATTCAGCTTGAGACTTGAAATGTCAACAGAACCTGTGTAACGCCAGTACAAATCCGGTTCAGCATAACCTTGAGTGATAGCAGTATTAAACAAGCCATTGAACAGGTCCAGCTGAAAAAAGGTAATAGCCTCATACAACCTGGCAGCTGGGGCCTCTGATTAAAAGCTACATCCACAGATGATCTGCTGCAGGGTTACGATAGCGACGTGAGTGAAAGTCTGCCTCTCTGAACTGTTTTCCAGTTTAAAGCCGAACATAAAAGGTGCAAAAACAAGAAATCCTAAGGGCTGAATTCATGTTGTAACCAGAGTTTCAGATCAGAGACTGCATGGTGATGCAAACCGAGGGTTCTTTCTAACATTTACTGCAATTATCCTGAATTTACTATAATGAGTTGTTGGAAAAAACTCAACCGTATACCACTAATTAATAATCTGTATAATTAAATCAAAGTATCTGAAAGTCAGGCCAAGAAAATACACACAATTAAGAAAATAAAACAACAACAACAGCCCATTGTTGCCGCTTATAGGCCACCCTCTATGCACTGCTGCACTCTGCAAAAATTATAGGAAGAATGATTACAAATTACAGTAATCAGCATTCTTAATTAATAGCCAGCTCCCCGCTCAGTCACTTAGATGTCGAATGAATACAACAAAAACCTTGAGGGCTCCCAGACTGAGGGTGAATGAGGATGATAGCAGCTAGCCGACATGTATGAGTCATGGCAGGTAATTCCACAGGGCCATTGTTTGTTTGACAGCAGTGCGCTCCCTCCAACTGCTCCTCTGATAATGGTGTTTATGTACTTTGGCTCAACAAGGCGAAGCAAAATGGCCACACTAACAACAGAGGCAGTGGACAGAGGCAACCGGCAAAATTGGACTGATTCATCTCCTGAGGGTTGACCAAAAAAAAAAGAAGAAGAAAAAAATCAACAGCATTCACCACAATGTTAATCAAACTAACAACGAGTCACTTCTTCACTCTTCACTCTACTTCATTTATAAGGTACCTATATATGACAATCAGGCTATATCATTGTGTGGAAGGACACTCAGTCATGTATGCACCTCAGCCCAGTAACTAAGGTCTTGCATGGTGTAGATAATGTCAGTTTCCATGGTAATGTGTGCTGCGGTTGTGAGTGAACCATGTTTACCAAGTCTATAATGCAGATAGGAAGCTGTGAAAGTGTATAAAGATCAATAAGAGCAAATAATCACTGTTTTCTGATTAAGATAGCATCACTTTTCACTGGATATTTTGCTAAGAAACAGTAAAGGAGCACAATGTTGGCATGATAAGGAGAAATTAGACATGAAAACTGCTTTTCAGAATATTGCACGAGTGTGAGGTTTAATTAAGTTTTGTATCAGTCAGTCTATTGAGATCAGTTCTAGGGTAAAGATGTAGACAGATTACAATAACGATGAGCCGGAGTTATTTAAAGAAAGATATAGAAGATATGTGACTGAGAAACAGGATTCCAGTATTTTTAACTCAGTTTGAGGGCAGTAAACACAAATCCTGAGGCTCAGTGTTACGATGTCTGCGCTATTAAGATCACAACTAACATATCTTGGGCCACAAATGCATATTTCCTGCACAGGGAGAAGCAAATAATATTGAATGGCATCATTTTCTTCCAGATGTAAAAGCTTTTTATTTCTTGTCACAAATCAGGACTTGGTTGTGCTGTGTACACAACTGGCGGTGTGTTAGAAGTTTGTAGCAGGAAAAACTGGCTCATTTACACCCTCTGCATGCCAGCACGAACTGTATAGAAACACCAAGCAACAAAACAGTGAGGAAGATGTTGCCTCAGTCTTCACACAGCCACAAAGTCCTGTGACGAGGTCAAATAAGCCAGTCAGAGTAACAGTGCAAAATAGACATGTTTAATATTAGCATTAGTTTTAGTGGTCTATTCTGTACTTATGTACTATTTACCTGTTTATTTTATACATTCTCTCTTGCTTTATTTTAATTTCAGCTGCCTAGTTCTTTGGTGTGATGTCTTCTTTAATCAGGCATTTCCAGCTAGAATAGTCATTTACCACATTAACAATGTCTAGATTGTATTTCTGATTAATTTAATGTTATCTTCATTGGGAAAAAAAAGTTTTTCTTTCAGAAATAAGGACATTTCTAAGTGACCCCAAACTTTTGAACGGTTGTGTGTACACTGCTGTACAATATAGTGCATGTTGCTATCTTAGCAGCATAAGATGTCAGGCTTCCTCGAAGTTTCTGGAGAAGTAGACTGGGATAAAGAGCCTTTTGCCATCAGGCTCCTCTCCCTTGGAACTAGCTCTCAGCTTGGGTTCTGGAGGCAGACGTCCTTTCTGCTTTGAAGAACAGGCTTAAAACTTTCCTTTTTGATAACTCTTATAGTTCGACCCAGCTCAGGTGACCCTGAACTATCCCTTAGTTATGTAGTTATCGCTCTCGGCAGCTGGAGGATCTCCCATGATGAACTGAACACCTCTACTCTAATCTCTTTCACTTCCCATGCATTTATATGCCACTATTGCATGTCATTAACTAGGTGTCTTGTCTCTCCTGTGGTTTCTGATTTTTCTTCTCTCACCCTGTAGCTTTCTGCAGGTATCTCTGACTGCAGAGCTGCAGGTTTCAGATCTGTTACTGACCAAAGTACCCTCTTCACGCCCCTTTCTGTCTGGTTCTGTTGGAGGTTTTCTCTTGCCTCTGTCACCAGGTGCTCTATATTATCAGCCTTACTGTGTGAAGTGCCCTGAGATAGCCTATGTTATGGTGAGTGATGATGACACATGTTCCATTACAGACCTTCACTGAGTAAGTATGTTAGTATGGTTTATGGGCTCTGAAATGGATTCAGGTTTCCCTGTTAAAGTCCAATTTGCTCCATTAACCAGCAGCTAGTTCAATCTTGTGATCCTTTTCTCTTTGCAAGAGTAGCCACTGGTGTTGCAAGAAAGGTTCTTATCAACATAAAAAAAGAAAATCTACCGCTTTGTTTGATGGGAGTTTTGGTTAAATCATTGCATCCACCAAGTCGTCGATATTTTCTGTTTAAGTTGCCATAAAATAAAGTAAAATTACAAATCTTGTGTAACTTGTTAACACTCAGACCTCTGAAAACCTTTAATGTTTTACCTGCATTCACCTTTCACCTTCATTCAACTGCACATCTCTGAACGGAGTCTCTGGGGTAAATCCTAAAGTAGAGCAGCCGGCAGTTCCAAAAAAAAAATTCTTGTAAAACTATGACTCTAAAGCATCAGATTTAGAACCACATCAAAAAATGCTTCACTGGTTACTGTAACCTTTGAGTACCTGCTAGTTCATGTCCCTCTTGAGCCTTTGAATAAACCCATAAACTCATCTATGTGTATTAAAGCTACGTATTTAGAAGTGTTTTTTTCATGAAAATAATCCTTTAATTCCTTAAAATGGCTTAGACATCAATATGTTTGAACCAGAAATCAAATCTGAGAGAAAATAATGATACAGAGAGCCCAAAACTGCAGGTTGACAGAGTTGGTTTCTCGAGTTGATCATGTATAAAATCCTGGAAGTACAACTTTGTTTCTTAGACTGCCAGCTGCAGTTTCAGGAATGAAAAGCTCCACTGTAGCGCTGACTGCTTACTTCACTCATGATGTGTCTGTAGCATACAAAGCAAAAAACTTCATCATGGGGGGTCTTTACCAAGCAAGTCCTTCGTGAATCGACCAATGTGGTTCCTGGAAGATTTGTAGCACCTCTGTGAAGCTGTTTTGCAAGAGGAGTCAAAAATTTGGTATCTTGTCAGCCGTAGGGAAAATACTGTCTGACATAAGAAGTGCTGCTCTAATCAAAGCACACAGTAACTTCGCACAAGCCGGACTTTGATGCTTTGTGTGTCAAAGCCGCTGTTGAAGCTGAATCAGCAGACTGGCAGTAACTCTTCTCAGAGCCGGTGAGTTGCAGAATGTTGACAAGAACAATCAGAAGCAACCGCTGCCTTCTCCGAGGTTTCTCACAAGATTAAGACATGTTTCCAAGCCACAGGGAGTTGTTTCTAACTACCATCGCATTCTGAAAGGATACAGATCACTTAGAAAGTGGGAAATTATTTGAAGTGAACTTTTGAAATGTTTTAAAAACAATATCAAATGGGTTGTTTTAATTAATTGCTCTGATGTGTCATCAGAAGGTGACCAACCACTATAAAACAACTGAAACTAAGAAGAAACAAAACAAAATCTGTCTATTTATGAGAGAGAAATGGTGAGAAATATTCAGAAATTGTTTTAAATTGAGCAAATTGTGATGATTCTTTTACATCAGCTGGTGTTGGACAGGTTTCATACTGTCAGGATATGAACACAATGAAAGAAGCTAAAACAGCTAATGAGCCATGAGATCTCATCCAGAGAAGTAGTTTATACATCTCATGTGCAATAACTCTTTTTTGGAGGTAAATTTTGCTTTTTTTATTAACTTTTCTGATGCAATGCTTTGAAATGTGGATGAATTTACATTAAAGAAACACTGCTAATGTCTCTCTATGGTGTAAATGTTACCAGAAAGGGAAGCACAAGCATCAAACTCATTAGCAAGACACCCAGTTTCAGAATTTGCAACACAATGAGCAGATAAATGTTGGCGCACAGCAGAGAGAAAACCTGATGAACATATAGTGTGTGACTGAGCTGCAGGAGCTTCAACAGCATCAGCAGTCTGGACGATCCAACTCGGCCAGAGGAAAGTTTATTTACTGAAGTGTGCTAAATGCTTATGGAGCGAGAAACTGAGCCAGCATCCACCGAACGGAGCCTCCAAAAACCCAGTGAATGGCCTGTACTTCACTGTCTGTATGTTTACTGACACAGTGTTGTTTGGCTTCAGTCATCTATGATGAGTTATGGATGTAATAGAAAAATATTCTGGTTGTTCAGGCTTTTTAACCTTTTAAATGCCAGGTCTGACTTCAGTTAGAGAAATGTATTTGCAACTGAGCACCACAAAGACCAATGGCATGTACTAACTTCTGTGTAAAGCCTCCTTCTCTGTTTGACAGTACAGGTTTTAAAACTCACCTGCTTACAGTAAAAAAAAAAAAATGTTCTGAGCTCATCCTGAATTCAAGTTAGAGGGTTGTAACCTGCCAGTCCTGGTTCAGCTGGCAACTCAGAGATTGACTGACAACCTTTACACCAGCCCAAATTAACTGTACTAAGCGGCTAAATCAACTTTAAGTTTGTGTTTATCAAACCAGACACGATAAATGTGAAATCACAGGAGCACAGTGTCTATAGGGAATGTTTTCGACACTTTACGGCCGTGGACTAAATGACTCTCTATAACTTACATTCATTGGTGGCGATGTAGTACCAACAATGGTATCAGATATCAGCCAGAGAAGGGGGTAGTTGGTGTTTCCCCATTTACCAGTAAAAGATCATCCTTCAATCGTAGTTGCCTCTGATGAAAGTTTCTAAACTACCTGAACTCTTTGTTTCACAAAATCAGTCCATCTCTTCTTTATCTCATCATTAATGAAATTCAAAAAGGGAGACCTATCAGTTCTACAAATTCTGACAACCAGGAAAGATGCATTTGCTGAACAAATGCATAACTTTCTGTCGAACCGTATGCTGTAGTAGATGTAGTAACTTGCAATAAAGTGGAAGAGCCATTGATGCTAATGGTTGGCTAATGGTCAAGCACATGACCGAGTATTTCAATCATCCATTATCTATACACTGCTTAATCCTCATTAGGGTTGTGGGGGGCTGGAGTCTTTCCCAGCTGACTTAAGGCAAAGGCAGGGGACTCCCTGGACAGGTCACCAGTCTATCATAGGGCTACATATAGAGACAAGCAAATACTCTCGCATTCACACCTACAGAGGACGTAGAATCACCAATTAACCTTAGCATGTTTCTGGTCTGTGGGAGGAAGCCGGAGAACCCGGAAAAACCCATACAGGCACAGGGAGAACATGCAAACTCCATGCAGAAAGATCCCAGGCTCAGGCCAGGATGTGAACCAGGGATCTTCTATCTGCAAGGCAAAGGTGCAGCCCATGACCGAGTATTTCCACCTTTAAACTGCAGTTTACCGATGATAGTCCCAGAAATTTAGATTCAGGGAGCCAGGCTTCCACATGTAACAAAGCTAAGGAATGTATCTATCCTGTCCACTTATAGGATGGGACTTTCCATATCTTCATTGTGCAGCTGAGTTACTCCACTAATAGAACTGGCCAGTGTGTTGCATATAGTAATTTTTTTGTCCAGAGATAGAAACAGAGATCCTAGATCTGCACACACTAAAGGCAGACAAAGGTGCACAGTTATATGTGAGCCATTTTAAGGCAGGAAAGTGCTGTTTTCATGGGGGGATGGTGCAAATATGTAACTCTGATACACAGAGATGGGCTTTAAGGTATTAAATCAACAGCCTTTCACAGTATAATAATGTACTTTGGATGGGAGAAAATACTCAGAAATGACCTTTTAGGGGTTTTAATCAATGCCCAGAGAGAAATTTTGAACTACTTAAAACTGATTTATTTTTCCAAATGAAAAGGCAGACACAAAACGTGGGGTGAAATGGAGGTATGACAAGCAACACTGGTCCCAAGCTGACATCAAATATGGCACAATGCGGTTATGTGGCAGTTTTACTGAGGAGCTACACTAACGAGATTTTTTATATATCTTTGAACACATCTGGAGGGGATCCTTAAGAAGCCCAGGTGGGTTTGAGCTCAGTCTTGGCTGAAATATGTGATGCTTAAAAATCTGTTTTCTTTGCCAGTTGGGATGATTTAGTCGGATTTTTTTGTGGTAAGAAAATCAGCCAAATTACAGTCTTACGAGGCAATAAACAGGAACAACAATTGATATTTGGAAACTTATTGATCACTGAACAACAATGCAGAATGATTTAGAACTGTGCTGAACATAAGATGTGTACAAAGTCTTACGAGGGAACAACAGCTGCAAAGTTGCTGGGAACATTTCCACAAGTTGTTGGGAAGAAGGTCACGGCGCAATTAACAGCAATTTAGCAAAAAAATAATTCACAATTTCACTTTCGCAGCTTTAATCCTGCATTTGCTGGTGCCACCGTTGGTAATGGGCTCTATTAAAGGCAATTATCTCGAGGTCAAGCAGCACAATGTCTGCGCTCAATGAGGACATGACTAGAAAGAGATTGTGTGAGAGTTCCAAATAAATTTGCATGTAAGAGTTAAATTTGAAGGATTATCTCCTAAGCTCGTCGCCACATTCTTTAAAAAGTGGTGAATTCAGTCCTCTCCTTTCCTCTCTCTGTGGATAACTCTGAAATTCGCCGCCTTTTCAGTACTCTGTGACAGCCCGACTTTCAGAACATGCACTTAGAATAAAAGGTGCTCTTAACATTCATAAATGTGCACTCACAGTGGACAATCCATCATAATCACGGGTGCATACTGTACATAGCTCAGTGGGCACAGCAGTCTCTTTCTATCTCAGCTGCTGACATTCAAACAAAGCACCGGCTCCTCCACTCCTCTGCAGGATCCCAATGAAAAACAACAACAAATGAATCACAGGCAACAGCAGCCCACTTTGCTCCCTTCACAGCATATAAAATGTCAACGCGCACAACAATCCCTTACAGTGATGGATGGGTTAGAGTCACTGCTCTGCTCGGAACACAAAGCACCGACTCCACCTCACACCACCTACACATTTCACACTTCTTTGTAAATATCAAACACAGGATTCATGAACAGATGTCGTGCCATTGTTTAAAGATGACCCGCAGTAAAAAGTGCAGCTTTGCAGCCACACCAGAATCAAAGTTACTGTTTCCCCCAGAGACCGCGTTTCGACTCTCAGCATATATATCTGCACTGGAAGTCTCTCCATGCTTTATTCAAAATCCTTTGTGTTTTTTTCTTTGATCAAAACCCAGTTAGAATTCTATGTTTTCTGGTTCTCCGTTCCTTATGTCATTTTTTAAGCAATTTGACCTTTCAAATGCAGACAAGGCATGAACATGTGAAAAAGCTCAATTCCTAATGACTAGATTTTAAAGAAAGATATTTTTTAAAGGTCAAAAGGTGTTAAAATTTCTGCGTCGAGTTATTCCCACAAATCTGGTCACCTGCTCATCAGTGGAGTAAGAATATCTCCACAGTCTTTACAGATACAATTTAGGCATGCTGATTGTCTTTGTCTATGTTTCTATTAAAAATGTACAACAAAACTGCATTTTGTTTTGTGAAAGAAACAGTCACAAAGAAAGGCACAAAGTCTACATAAGGAGGTAGGAGGGGAGGAAGGCGGCGTAAGAGTACATGCAAATTATTATTCTTTTTGATTTTATTGTGCTTCCACTATTTGGTTAAGATTATACACCAAAGCGTTGTGGTTAGGTTTGGGAAAATGGTATGGTTTAAAGTTATAATGTGACCCTTTTACAAAATATTTGAAGTTTCTCCTCCATTTTATGGGTACCAGGATCCTGCTCCAATGGTTGGCTAATAGGGAGCCACAGTAAAGTAATAAAATAATGGCAAAGATATATTTGTTTCCCGGCTTTCTCAGCATCGCTGCATGGAGTTTGCATGTTCTCCCTGTGAATGCATGGGTTTTCTCCAGGTTCTCCAGCTTCCTCCCACAGTCCAAAATCATGCTTAGGTTTATTGGTATCTCTAAATTGCCCGTAGGTGTGAATGTGAGAGTGCTTGTTTGTCTCTATATGTAGCCCTGTGATAGACTGGTGTCCTGTCCAGGGTGTCCCCTGCCTTTGCCCTAAGTCAGCTGGGATAGACTCCCCTGCGACCTGAATGAGGATTAAGCAGTATATAGATAATGGATAGATGTTCATTTGAAACCTTTTTGCAGTACGTTCTAAACAAATGTAAATAGGCTTCCCTCAAAACATAACTGAGAATGCAGTTAGGGTCATCCATCAAATCTTTTAAAAAGTTCATGCCCGACCATTTTATATTTGTCAGACTGTTTTTTCTGTGCATACATGTATTATTAAGTGACATGTGCGCACAACTTTTATTTTTGGTCACAGGTGTTTTTGAGTTAAAAATTCTTAAAGAAGCTGGGCTCATGTCGATTTTTGCGATGTTTTCTTTGCGCCAATCTGTGGATCAAAGTTTGAAGAGCCATAACTTGAGCAATAATGTAGCTGGAGTCCTGAAATTGTACAGGTTCATTGATACAAACGGTCTTTATTGGTACAACCTTGTTTTGATAGAATAATACAAACTTATTATATGATGGTACGTATTTTGTCAAAAAACGTCAATGTTTTATTTCTACTCTGACATTTCGCCAACCATAAAACCTTTACTTTTCACCCTAAGAGGCTGAAATTATTTCCTTTGACTGACACCAATAGGAGCTTTAAAAGCATGAAATATGCCAGACAGAGAAAACAAATATGTTTTGCTTTCATGGCCAATATTAGGCCAGTCATTGAGCAGGTATGATGGTGAAACCACTCCAATAGTGTCACAAATGGAAGAGATACATAATATTTTTTCTGGGCGAAAAG
Source organism: Amphiprion ocellaris (assembly GCF_022539595.1). Classification (NCBI taxonomy): domain Eukaryota; kingdom Metazoa; phylum Chordata; class Actinopteri; family Pomacentridae; genus Amphiprion; species Amphiprion ocellaris. The sequence continues at coordinate 38,617,423 of NC_072766.1, read as the reverse complement.
AATATTCCCAGACTTAAAATAAAATCTGTCAAATTGAATGGTCAGGCATGGGGCATTTGGTTAACTGAGGCAAAATGACCCATTTATCTGTACAGAAATGTAATTTTTTGGAGAGAGGGCTTGTTTAGATCTACACTGGACAGGTGTACATTAAAAAAAGTATTTTTGTTTCTTAAAAATCAGTTTTAGGCAGTGAAGAAAGTACAAATAGAAGAAAAACAATAATAGATTAGGGCTTCAGGGCCTAAACGCTTAACTAGAAGTAAAGTACAGTCAATGCGAACTTTTCTTTTTAAGGCATTTGTGTCTTTGTTGATAGACACAGTGGAAATATAGGAAGAGAGAGAACAGGAAGGGGAACTCTTGGCTGCACATAACTATAACTCACAGAAAGCCCATTCAGCTCCTATTACAGAGCCGGTGCTCTCTGTCAACAAGCGTGTCCTCTATAGAAAAGTACTAAATGTTCTGAGATCAGCAGTCGCGGTGGAACAGATGAGCACGTTTCCCTTTCTGTGCTGTTTCCCCATCAGTGCTTTGTAGACAAACAACAGCAAGGTGGGTTCCAAATCCAATATTTGCCTTGTTGTTTTAGGCAGTTCCATGTGTTGTGGAACACTATGCCGGCTGACCCTGCAAGAAAAATCTCCTGCCAGAGTTTCTGCTGCTATAAATACACATGATATAAAGACTCACATGTCTGCACTTAAAATGCGAATCACAATTTATCTGATTTGCATAATTTATTTATTTTTTCGATTTGTTTTGCTTCAACTCCAAGTTATTTGCTTTCAACAATCTCTGAAGCTTCTTGAGACAGTGAACTTAAGTTTCAGGATGTCTTCAGAAATCCACATGAAGGTTTTCAAGAGAAAGTGGCGCCAGAAATTAAAAATGCAGCATATGGCGTGAAGTCCCGCTTTTCTTCTTTTGCTGCATGTATGAATGTGGAGTTTGCACTCACGTGTTTGGCAGGCTGCCCTTCGCTGCCTGTCAAGGATGTGATGTTCACTGAGGAGGAGGAAGAACGAGGCAGTGGAGGGACGAAGGAACATCAAATATTCACTGAGAGAGGAGCTCGTGATCCCGGAGACTCTAAGTTGAGAGTGGAAACAATCTGAAAAAATCCTTTGGCTCAAACTCTGCAGCGACGGTTTCTCAAACAGGATTCTCTGACCTGGAGGACTTTGGCTCCATGCTTTTAATAAAAGTAACGAATGAGAGTATCGGCAGCTTTATCTTGATTTCCATAATTAAGTTTGCTTTTTCATGGCCAGTGGGGATGCAAGTTGCCCTGGCTGGTTTATATACAAAGTGATTGGGTTAATAAGGCTCACAAATGAGCTTTTATGCTGTTTTTATGGCTTTTTGTCTTTGTTTGAGAGATGGCAGTGTAGTGTGACACAGCGGCACTTTTGTAATCAGTGGACTTGCTCGAGGCAGCAAAGTAAATCTGCTCTAAGTGGCCACACTGTGACCCTCACTTAGCATGAGGATTTATCACTGTTATACAGTCGCATTCTAGGTTAAAAACAAGCTCTTTTGTGCATGTCATCATCTTCATGCTCTTCTTCTTCTTTCTCTTCTCTCTCTACACTGCAGCAAGTTCTCCAGACTGCACAGCAAAATGGGTTGTTCTCATTACTTTCCTCTAAAAATGACAAATTTGAGTGTTTTCTGATTTGTCACCCCCATTCAGAGGGACAGTATTATTATTGGTGCTTTCCAAAACCATTTTTCTCCAGCTGTTAGTTACAGAAAATTGTTGTTTGATCTGCTGCCACTAAGGTTACAATTTGGCTAAGCTTCTGCACAGAAAGTGTTTTGTTAAGGATAGGGAAATTTAGCGAGCAACAGCTGCGAAACCAAAATGAACAATCTCGTATTCTGCGGATAAGAGACGCTCAGGAGGATTTTGAAATACAATAATTCTCCTTATCACGGGGCCTGGCTGAGATCTGAAAAACTCCAGCAATTGTTTTCCTTTTTTTTCTTTTGCCTAATCAGAACTAGTGAGTCGGTGACACTGATGTTATTGAACCTGTTCCGAAATATCTCAATAGCAACTCTATTAAATTTGATGCAACAGTAAAGAAGTACAAGAAATTCGACATCCCTTTTAGTCTTGTTAGTGCTATACTCATCCTCTTCACTGAACTGAATGTACCACTCTTGGAAACCTTTAAAAAACAAAACGGTAACGGTATGTTTTTATGACAGATACAACCTGGCCCTGGCACAAGGATCCCCACAATGGAAAGGGATAAGAGAAATGGATACTGTGTTCCAAATTCGCATCCCATTCGAGAGAGTTCTCTGGCCTGGATAGCACTAAAATCCATCAAAAACATCACACTCTAAGGTTTATTGGACCAAATTCTGAGTGTGCATGGTGTGCAGAAAAATATATTTGATGTTTTAAATCGAATTTTTGAAATGATTTTGCCTGGAGAAACAGTTTTTGTCGACAGGCGGTACCAGGAAATCACGAGAACGGATTCTCACAAGCATAGCCAGTTAATGAATCAGTATTTGGATCGATATGGTTTTGTATCAGCTTCTGCTGGCAGCCTTCAAGTTAACTTTGGAGCAGAAGACCCCCCCAAAAAATCCAGTTAAAGCCAGTCTTAAGCAGGGACACCTCTGAAATCTCTCCCCAGATCTGATTCACTCACTGAAACTCCAACGTCCAACTGTCAGTGAATGCAAATATCATGACCAAGCACAAGAGAAATTCAGAACTGTAGCACCTCAGTATGGCAGCAACCAATCAGCTGTGCAGCCCTCGATGGACAAACCTTTCATGTATGCTGAGTTTTGTCTTATTTACTTTGCTCTACAATTGTTGTGACTCAGCTTGAGTGCCAAGGGCCAGTGATGATCAGGCAACTTTGTCAAACATGTAGTCAAAAATCTATTCTGGATCAAAAGTTGGAGTCTTCAAGCACTCTTCAGAGCCTGATGTGAATAATGTTTACTCAATACAGAGGCTGGAAGAACAAACATGAGCAAAATCTTGAGATTTTAACTGACTACGTAAAGCATTGAATCGTCCCATATACTTATGCAAACTTCTCCTAAACACTTCTCTTCCATTCTGAAAAGCCACAACCCATTGTCTTAAGACCCAGTCAGGATGCATATGATCTAATCTTATCAAAGTTTAACCACTTCCTCTTTATTTTTTTCTGCTAGGTTAGCATTATTTCTGCTTAGCTCAGTGTGACCTTGGTTTCAACTCACGAGTGCAGATGAAGGGAGGGCATGCGTTTCCAGTCTTAACGCCGTATATGGGTGCCATGAGTTTCCGTTGGGTTGCCATTTTCCACAGGATTATTTAGTGTATGCATAAATTCAGATGACAAATTAGGTTTTCCGATCTTATTTGTTCTAAAATCTGATTTACACATCCTATTTGTCTACTTTTATACTTTTAACATTTGTTCAGTCTTAAACTATTACAACACAATTTCACATCTTTTACGGAAAAGTTCTAAAAATACATCTTTACTTTGATGATGGCTGAGTTGAGTTAGCTTAGAATAATCATGACTTTAATCCAGGTTTTAAGGAAACAGTAATAGCTGCAGTTGCTTCCATATGTTTCTAGGAGTCTTTCCTCTGAGTTTATTAAATACCTGTATCATCAGACAGCAGCGGGATAGACAGAAAGCTGCACACATTTACTAAAGCACCAACTAATTATTAAAATTTGCCCTGACATGTAGACAGGATGGATCAAGCTCTAACAGCAAATTAACTGTACTTTCCTTCATATTGGACATTTGAGCTGTCACAGTTGTAAGCTGCAGTTTAATCATTTGCTGGGGTGTTATTTTATTGGATTTATGGGATAATATTTTGTTGTAAAGTCTCATCCTGAAGTAAAAATATTTTTCTGTAATATCAAATTTTTATATTAAAGAGATTTTTCCATTACACAGAATGAAATTTGCAGCAGCGACATTATTGCACATAGCAACAGGTAGTAGCTAGATAACTTATCATCACACATGGCCAGAGTTTTCAGTATTAAGATCATAACTAAACTATGGTTGTCTTGCCTATGGGTGATTCTTTTCCCCTGCAGCAGTTCTTCTAATGGGATATTTTAAAGGATTGGTCACCCAAATAGCCCAAAGTCTACTTCTACTGGTATTAGTTCATGCACATCAGCGATGAGAGACATTAACAGTGAGTACACAGTTTTCTTAACTTTCATATTAACACAGTTTTCAACAACAGCATGAAAGAATTCCTGAGGCTCAGTTCGGATTTTTGCAGTTTTTGTCTAGCTGGGCTCTAACCTGCAAACAGACTACAGATGAATGCATAAATACAGCTGACTATGTCACCGTGGCTGGACTACAACTTGAAATTTTATCAGCAGGAAATTAGGAAACTTGTGGTGGGGCAACGGGGCATCGCCCATCATTCTGTAGGAAATTAAAAAGAAAAAAACATGAGCCCTTGCAACTCAAAACAAGCACTGTCTGCAGGCATGTCACTGGGGGAAAAAATGGAGGGTCTAGTATTGGCTGCATGTGGCTCTTGTAGTCTAGAATGAATGGTGACCCAAGGTTACTTTGTCGTATTGATAGTCTGAGCAGCGATACTTAGCTTCACAAGATGCTGCGGGGCTTTCTGAAGTTTAAAAGCACACAAACACGCAGACAAACATTAGGGCGGCCTATTATGCTTAAAATGCTGCAGACCTGAAAGGTACAGAGAGGTAAGCGTCGGAGGCTCTCAGCGACTCTCGACAGCTCCTCTGCAAATGTGCGATGAATTCAAATGAGAAAAGCCAGAGGTGGCCCTGACCTATAGGAAATGTATGGGCGCACTTTTAAAGCATTTATCATTTTCTAATTAAGTTATGTGGCAAAAGAATATCTTGTGTGCCCAAAGTCTGTGGCGAAATGGGTCTCTATCAGTATGAAATTATTACAAAACCATGTTTAATTAATGAAAATATGACCCCGGTGTCAGAGTTAATATATCAAAAAGAGCATGCTATAGTCTCAGAATAATTTGTGGCCCTGAAAGAGGAGGAGGGTGATGCATTAGTTTGAAAATAATAAAAGAGAAAGGAAGACCTTATTTCTGGATCCTGCTGTGTCTGTAAGATTTTACAATTTTAAAGATTTTGGGATTGTCTTACTGAAAAATGTAGAAACCTGTTTAAAAAATAAAGATCCAGTGCTCCATGCTGCAGAGAAATAACTTCGATTTTTATCTCCGAGTCAGTTCGAGGATTTTAATGACTTATTGTATTCAGTGTCAGGCCAAACACGGAGCAGGTTTTGATGAGAAATCTGCTGAATACCAATATTATGGATGCAAGTAAAGACGAAAATTGTTTTCAGCTTTGAACATTTCTCCTTATTCTCTGCAAGCCTGTGTGTCTAAGGATGGGGAGGAAAGCAGGAGCTGGACATATGTCAGCATTAATGATGAGATTTATTTGTATGCTGTTGTTGGACGGGTTTGGTCAGGTGTGCTGTTCACATCTTTTCATTTCAAATTCCCCAACAGCAGCACCTGCATGTAACAAGGCATACATCAGGTATGGCTGCTCCTGTCAGAAACTCTACCCAAGTCTGAGCGGTAAATACGTACTTTCAGTGGATTCAAAATCATGGTGTTGTTTAACAAACAACTAATTAACCTCTGGAACACAGCCTCAAAGATTAAAATACTCCCTCAGTAAATGTCAACCGTGTTTGAAAGCACATTCAGCGAGCAATCTGCATTTTTATGTGCAGCTGACGAGACCCAAAAACAAAAACTACAAAGCGTCTCATTCTCCTCAGACACTTCTTCAACATTGTCAGCTTTCAATTATTAGTTTGTTTTGATTCGGCTGCTATTTTTAATGTGCTTTCCAGTTTATAATTTAGTTCCATTCTTAGCTCGCTGTGAGCGAATGTACAAAGCATTTGCAGGAATTACTGGCAGCACAGATGATGACATGCGTAAACACCTGGGCCTGTTATTTTCTATAGAAGCCCACACACCACGGTGGGCATCAGTACAACTTAGCATATGTCTATTTTCTGTTTCCAAACACAGAAATGGGATTTTATCATCCCTGCTCGCTGGATCAGAGCATCCTGGCTTCTGAACATTGAGAACTTCTTATAGTTTGTATTGCACATCTGGTGTGTGCTACAGCCATGTAATGAGTATGCTGATGCTATGCAGATGGTGTGTAAAACCTTTAAGATCTAAAGACTCGCAGCACAATTCATTTTCCAATGCTGCAGGCAGGTACAGGCAAGTTGGAATACGCCGTAAACCACGCAGATAGCCTTCTGTTTAATGTGAATGGCAGACTGTCTGTGGTTTACTGCACACTCTTCAAACTCTAAACTGAAAGCAGCGAGAAAAACATCGCTGACGTCTTTGTCGCACCAAAATAGCTGCTCAAACGTTTTTGAAAATTAATTGAAATTTGATTGTTACTGGCAGGAGGCAGCTGCAGGTTGCGGGCAGAGGAGGCAGAAAATCCTGCAGGTGCAAAGTACTGAGTGAGACGACAAGTGTAAGAAAAGCACATATTCTAGAAAACAATGCTAAAATAAATGGCTAAACAACTGAGATGGTTCAAACATGAGTTTCACTCTTTACTCTTCAATCAGAAGGCCTGTTAGTGCCATGAAATTTTATGAATTTGACATTTAGGGCTGGATATTCTAGGAATAATTGCCATGTCTCTGACAGATGTTGCACTTTTCAAAACAATTTAAAGTGTGTAATAGATTTAAAGATTTAAAGCATGAGATGGACCATTAAAACATGAGACATCAACAAAAATTAACCGTACTGTGACACAAAAATGAGAACTCAAACATATAACATCCTTCCATCATGTATTTATTACATTTCTTTAAATGTCATAAATGACGGAACAATTATCAAAAAAGTATTGCAGTCAGGCTGCACAGTGGTGTAGTGGTTAGCACTTTCGCCTTGCAGCGAGAAGATCCCTGGTTCACGTCCCGGCTTTCCCGGGATCTTTCTGCATGGAGTTTGCATGTTCTCCCTGTGCATGCGTGGGTTTTCTCCAGGTACTCCGGCTTCCTCCCACAGTCCAAAAATATGCTGAGGTTAATTGATTATTCTAAATTGCCTGTAGGTGTGAATGTGAGAGTGATTGTTTGTCTTTGTATGTGGCCCTGTGACAGACTGGTGACCTGTCTAGGGTGTCCCCTGCCTTCACCTGAGTCAGCTGGGATAGACTCCAGCCCCCCCATGACCCTAATGAGGATTAAGCGGTGTATAGATAATGGATGGATGGATGGATGAACATAAAAATAACTAAAATCCTCTGACCATCTTTAACCCACCATCCTCATGTTGTTGCTTCAGGTCCATCAAAACACTGATAAACAGACTGAAAAAGAGCTTCTACCCCAGAGTCATGAGAGAACTGAACTCTGTCAAACACTCCAACTGTCTGGACCTGAGTGAATACTTGCAACTTAACTATTACCTAATGCACCTTGTATGTATTTATAATGCACTGACAGGATTATTGATTAATTGACAATTAAAGGAATTCTGTTCTGTTGTTTTCTTACTTGGTTTTGTCATTTCCAGGCAAAAGAAATCTGTTGGTCAAATGAAAATTCACTGAAAAGCAGCAATATGAATACATGGTGTCTTGTAAACCTGTATGGACTGTGCATAGCTACACTCACCACCCACTTTATTAGGTACACCTGTTCAATTGCTTGTTAGCACAAATAGCTAATCTGTCAATCACATGGCTGCAACTCAATGCATTTAGGCATGTAGATGTGGTCAAGACAACTTGCTGGAGTTCAAAACGAGCATCAGAATGGGGAGGAATGAGGATTTAAGTGACTTTGAATGTGGCATGGTTGTTGGTGCCAGACCAGCTGATCTGAGTATTTCAGAAACTGCTCAGCTACTGGGATTTTCATGCACAACCATCTCCAGGGTTTACAGAGAATGGTCCAAAAAGAGAAAATATCCAGTGAGCAGCAGTTGTGTGGACCAGAATACCTTGTTGATGTGGTCTGAGGAGAATGGACAACTTGTTGGAGATGATAGGAAGGCAACAGTAACTCAAATAACCACTCATTACAACCAGGGAATACAGAAAGCCGTCTCTGAACACACAACACGTCCAACATTAAAGAAGATGGACTACAGCAGCATAAGACTACGCTGGATGCCACTCCTGTCAGCTAACAACAGGAAACTGAGGCTACAATTGGCACAGGCTCACCAAAATTGGACAATAGAAGATTGGAAAAATGTTGACTTGTCTGATGAGTCTCCATTTCAGCTGCGATATTCAGATGGTCAGAATTTGGTGTAAACAACATGAAAGCATGGATCCATCCTGCCTTGCATCAACGGTTCAGGTTGCTGCTGGTGGTGTAATGGTGTGGGGGATATTTTCTTGGCACTACTTGGGCTTCTCAGTACCAATCGAGCATTGTTTAAACGCCACAGCCTACCTGAGTATTGCTGCTAACCATGTCCATCCCTTTATGACCACAGTGAACCCATCTACTGATGGTTCCTTCCAACAGGATAATGCACCATGTGACAAAACTCAGGTCATCTCAAACTGATTTCTCGAACATGACAATGAGTTCACTGTACTACAATGGCCTCCACAGTCACCAGATCTCAATACAATCCATGTGGTGGAATGGGAGATTAGCATCATGGATGTGCAGCCAACAAATCTGCAGCAACTGCGTGATGCTATCAGGTCAATATGGACCAAAATCTGTGAAGAACGTCTCCAGCACCTTATTGAAAGTATGTCATGAAGAATTAAGGCAGCTCTGAAGGCACAAGTGACCAGTGAGTGTATATGCACTGGTCCTTCACTGTAGCAAGAAAAATATCTATAATTCTGTCACTGATTGATGAATTCACATCATATATTCAGCTGGGGTCCCTATATGAGCTGGTGACTGATAAAACACCCATCTGTGACTTTAGAAGGACAAAAACCATCTAAAATTAGAGCTGCGATGTTCCGTCTTTTGATGATCACATTAAACGCATAATTAACCCCAATCAGATGAACAGGGGAACACAGAGGGCTGCTCTGCTTGGGTCTACGGTGCTGAGAATCAGTCTTGTGATTCCGTTGACCCTGAGGTCAGAGTCTACGACCTCCTGCACGAAGAGCACCGACACACAGCACAAGTGGCAGTTAATGGAAAGAGCAAAGTGCACTAGAATCACCTAATTTTCCCCAACAGCAGTCCGTAATCACTATAACATTGTTTCGAGTGTGCAGAGAATCATTTAGCTGCTGTAAGTTGCACAGGGACAAAAGCAAAAAAAGGAGATAAAACGCATAATGAAATGATCCTAATGAATGCTGTAATGCAGATGATAAATAAGCAGGTTGCAGATAATGAGAATGTCAAAGTGCATACAAAGTACTCTTCTCTTATTTTTTTGTTGTTTTGCATCTGGAGCCATATTGGTACAGCATGAACCACTTCAACACACAAGAGCAACAAAGGAGGTTTGCAAGATTAGCAACAAAAGAGACACAATAAATCCGGTACAGATGGTGTTAAATGCATAATACCGAGATGAAAGTTCAACATTTTCATGATTTTCACAACGTAACATAAAAGCTTTTTCAAGTGTTTGGTGTTTCTGTGAGTGCCGTCTGACATATCGTCTCTAACCCCCCCTCCCCAAGGTGCTGAACAGAGGTGAGATGAGGAGGTCGCAGCGAAATGATTCATATCGTTCTCATTTCCAACCACTCAGTGACCTCTTCTGCCCCGTGTGAAAGCATCTGCATTTGTCATTTATTAGATTTCTCTCTCTTTTTTCTTATTTCACCAGTCTGCACATCTCTGTGATAATGCTTTTTTTTCTTACACTTCATCAGCAGGCTGTTGCAGAACACTTTTTTGTTTAATTACGGTTGAACAATAATTAAGATCCAAATGAAAGTGTGTTTCTGGGGGCGTCTGGGCTTTAGTTTTTTTATTGCTGGTTCATTGTATTCTCAAACAACAAATACATATTCTCTCTTGTCTTTTTCCCTAATTAGAAGCCTAAAACTGCCACCTAAAAACTCGACAGTGCATCCTCAAATTGAGTTTTAACTGCCGATGAATTTGTAATAAAACAGCGACTAAAAGATCTGCAGCTGCAACTTTAATTGATATCACTGCCAAGTTACACCAAGTGATATTCAGAATCAAAATCAGGAATACTTCACTGATCCCTGAGTGGAAATTGCTTCCACTACAGTGACTCCCAGCCAAGTCTTAGAAATATAAAAAGTACAAAATATATAGCAAAACATTAGTAGAAAAATATGTCTTAGAAATATAAATATAAGTAGAAACAATATAAGCGTAAATGTAAAATGTGCATTATAAAAACTCTAATTATAATAATTAATATTAAAAAAATTTCTAGATGTCACATTAAATAATTTTCATCATGGAGTTCCGGAGATCGATAACAGAAAATAAGTTTCTAGTGCAGCCATTTAAAGCTGGCATTCATCAATCAAACAGAAGAAATCTGCTGTTACAGCAAAGACACACTGCTGTAACAGCACTCTTCTATATTTAGCTCACGTGCAGAACAAGATGAAGAAAACTATTAAAATCAATGACTGATTATATTTTGTTTTTGTGTGTTTAGTAGACTTTGCTTACTTCCACCAACAATTCTGTATACTTAGATTTATATTTTTCTTAGAACAATGCACATTTTACATGTTGTGCTTATACTTTTTCTACATATTTTTATATTCTTAGGACATATTTTCTACTTCACGTTTATATGTATTTTTCCTAGTGCTTAAATTTCTAAGACTTTGAATGCGAGCAGCTGTAATGTGAGCAATTTCCCCTCTGGGATCAATAAAGCATTTCTGATTGTTACAGCTCATTCGAAATACATATAAAACCAGAATGTAACCACCTATAAACATGAACCTAAAATAACTGCTGTTTCACTATGAGGACATCTACTTTAAGTGAATGCTGAATTTGCGTTTATATGACAAATCAGTTTACAAGCTTGGAAAAGAGAACGTGAGGATCTTGCATGTCTGATATATTAACTTCTCTACTTATTTTTACTGCATCTCTGGAAAGATCTCAGCTACATGCTGTGACTTGCTGGAACAACAGAACACAAAACAAAAAAGCACCGCTGACCAGAGAAGAGAACCCTGAGGCCGACATGTCATTTATCTTCAAGACCAAAGCTTTTGGGGAGAAACTTGAAAAAGCATTTTGGTACTGACCTGCTCTCAGGCATACCTTAGTTGTGTTTTATGTATTTAAAGCTGCAGTGTGGAACTTTTGTCTCCCCCTTCAGGTAGTGAGAGTAGTTACACAAACAATTGTGGATGCATGCTACTGAAATATGACTGCTTTCTTTTTTAAAAGTTATTTTTTGGCCTTTTTAGACTTTATTATAGTGCACAATGGAGAGAGAGACAAGCAATGTGGGGAGAAGAATGGGGAAAAGACATGTAGCAAATGGCCGTGGCTTGGACTTGAACCCTTGGCCGCTGCACTGGGGACTATAGCCCCTGTTGGTGGGTCCCCCACTCAATCAGTGGAGCTACCGGGGCACCCTTGCTTTCTTTTATTAGACAGGTTTTTTTTCAAGAGCATCAGAAACTTTTTTGGGGGATGTTTATTTGTTTTTGTCTGCTAAATGCATCGCCAACTTTGTCTTCGTTGCTACAGTTGCTTCTCTCTTCAATTCTAGCAAACCACTTATTGCTGGTTACAGTAAAGTGAATAGCTTATTGCTAAGAGGGCCCCTGTGCAGGAACGCCAGTAAAAACACCAGATTTGAACTTCTAGTATAGTGCAAAATACAGAGATTCATCTGGTTTAGCATTTTGCTAACTTGTTTGGCTTGAATGTAGCTACATGTTCAGTTATATCTAAAAGTCCTGCGCTACAACATGAACGACAATATCTTACATTCTATAAAATCATGGTCTGCCTCTCACCTTTGTCGCACACCGTTGAGATAGAGTGTGAAAACTATTTGACTGCAACCGAGACTAAAACCAGGATTTGATTCCCGTCACAGTGCAATTAATAATAGCTTATGTTTAATCCAATACAGCACTACAGTGCAGCACCCACTAAAAAAGACAGCATATTCTACATGTGTTTGATCCCGTACTTCACACTTCTCCATAGAAATAATATAATGTGAAGGAAAGCTTGTGATGTGAGCTTCAAGGCCTCGCACCGTCCTTGGATTAGTGTGCCGCCTCACATTAGTCCTGTCAGTTTGTTTACTTGCACACTGTAACACATTAATAAGGCAATTTCCCCGACTGCTCTCTCTTTTTGATTGCATTCGAACAAACAGACCGATGGGACTCACGGTTTGTCGAGTATCAGCAGCCACGGCAGACAAAGTCGATTGTTGTCGGAGTACAATACAGTCCCACATTTCAGATATCACAGCGGAGACGTGCGCAGCGGGAATATTTTTAGGCTGCTAAGATAAAACTCACAGGAGCAGCTGTCGCTCAGGAGGCAGAACAAGTCATCTATTATGTTTAAGTTTTCTGTTTTAATCCATTTTCACGTGTTTGGATTCAGCAACTTGTTTTTCTGAACAAGACAATAAACCAAAAATTGAACCTTGTGTGTGCCGTTCTGGAGTAAATTTGTAGTAAATGCAAGTCAGTGAGCTAAAAAAGAGTCTTAAAATCTCCACATTGCATTACTGTAATTATACATATTGCTGTGCAAATGCTAGACACTTGATGTCTGGATTGTGATCCGTCCAGGAGTGAGGGTCTGATTGATTCTAAATTCACTCCGCAGCAACAAACCATAAAGAACTATCTTTAGAAAGAAGGAGAACATGCAGTCTCTCCACAGATAGTTGAACCACCCACAGAGCCCTGATTCCTCCATCGCTAACTCAGACTGGGATTTGATGAACACTGGCCATGCTTCCATAGAACTGTCAGCAAATTAGTAGCAAACTTTTGAAATGTCACCTTAAAGAAAACTATATGAAAAGACCAAAAGCTGACTTAGACTTTGGGATCATTCGACAATTGGAGGACATTTTGGCTTCCAAATTATTGAAAAATTAATCTTCTCTTTCACAATTTTCTGCTACATATTCATCAATAATAGTTAATAAACTATCAAAGGCTTCATTGGCTCAGCTTACACATGAGTGGTACCATATTTATTAAATATTTTATGTGTTGTTTGCTAACCCTACTCTAATCATAGTAACAGGGTTGCTAATCCATGCTAATGTTAGCTTTTTCTCAGGAGTTGATCCTAGATATTTAGCTGCTGTCACTGCTGACCAAGAGGACAAACTTACTGATGCAAAACAGTAAAGGTTCAGGTTCAGGCATATGGGTTCTGTAAAGCAGCTTGAGGCAATTTGAATTGTAATTGGAACTATGTAACTAAAATTGAATTGAATTGAATTAAAGAAAAATGTATCCTGATAATATGCATAATAGGGCTGCATGAGGTAGAGTGAGACATTCAGTCAAGGCTGGCAATGCTATGAAAATCAGAAAAATAGAAGAGAGGACATATTTCAATTCTAGAATGATCCTTAGGCTGGTTTCCTTCAACTGCCTTGGAGCTACAGTAAACAGTAGAGAAGAAGAAGAAGAGGTCACAAAACAAAGCCAGTTGTTAGCCCAAATATCTTGAAGAAGACAAAACCAGTCACAAAAACAGGTAGAGGTCTTCAGGAGTTCTGTAAAATTGGGCAAACTGTATTTATTCGCTAATGCCAGCTGGTATTGTTTATGTTTCATGCTGTCACAGCCCCTTAAAATGAAGCTATATTAGAACAGATTCAAAAAAAGGTGTTTCCATTCTTCATGATGTGAATTGACTCATTTTTGGAAATGTCTAAGCCCATCTAAAACATGCAATTTTTTATTTTTTTTTGTAAAATTGAGAATGTTTGATTAGATTTTGCAGCTTCTATTAACCTTTTCTGATGTGATACTTCAAATTGTGCATGAAAAAAACATTACTGAAACACAGCTACTGGGACTTCCTAAAATTACTGCGGAAGTTTGGCACATTCTTCAAGATCTTTAGAATGTTCAACCTGCCAAGAACCTTGAAAAACTGTAAGAGTTCCTGAAGGCAAAAAGGGGTCAGACAAAATATTGGTTCAGTTTATTCTTTTTATAATTAGATAATGTTAAAATTATATCATTTATCAAAACCAGAAATAGTAACAAAAAAAAGTCCTCTGTTGAAAGAGATTCACAACTTTCCGACAGTTTCTGAACTAATTATGTGTGATGTGCAGTTCCATCAAGCTTAGAATTGAGATTTCATCAAAATCACGTGTCAGAAAAATTGCCACAAAAGAACTATTTATACTAAACACATTTTGTAAAAACTAATAAATTCTGCACTCCTTGGAGCAATTGAGCAGCTATTAATGACTGAGCTGCAACCAATAGTCACGTGACAAAAATGAGGGAACTTTTGAGTTGAGCTGGTTTGAAATGGAGGTTGTATTTACATAGAGTAGATGTGAGACATGTACAAATAAAAAATAATTAAATGTAAGTAGTAAAATGTCTTTAGTGCATAGAATCGCTTTTTTTGCTTCAAGTATTGGTAGCACATGTTGTTCCAGATTTGAAAATGTTCTTTTTCTTTTTTTTTTTTTTTTTATTTTTGGCATTTTTACTCCATCAAGGACGCGGCGCCTCTGTGGAGTTATGTGACAATCGCTGTATGTCTGTCTGTCTGTTAGCAACATTACTCAAAAATGGACGTACAGATTTGAATGAAATTTTCAAGGAAGGTCAAAAATGACACAAGGACCAATTGATTAGATTTTGGCAGTGATGCGGTTTATAGTCTGGATCCACAGATTTGCTAAAGATTTCTGTATCATTGCGAGATAGCGGCATGACGTCACTGTAACCATGACAAGTGAACACTACGTCAGCTGCCTGCTGACGATCACATGATTGCGATCCTACCACAAATCAACTGTTGCAGACTTATCAGGACTTATCCGTTGGAACTCATACAAGGAACAACTGATTAAATTGTGGGGGTGTTTCCAAGTCCCATCGATTCTCGCTGCCTGCTACATATATAGGTCAGGCAATTTGGTATCCGTACATAACGTACACATGCATAACACACACCTGTGCTCAGCACAAGGTCATTTTGTTTGTGGGTACATCTATAGTAAATGAACACATTCTATAGTGCCGGGATTTTTGCCACAAATTTTTTTTCAAAGATTTCATCCATCAGAAATGATACGACTGAGCAGCCTTGGCAGAGTACTGCACTCTCTGACCTGCTTTTCTTGTTACTCATGTCATACTGCACAGAAGGCATTTTTGAGTTCTGTCTATTTGTAGCCGTACTTGTCTTGATTCCATAGAGGTGCATGACTTTATATTACAGTAATAAAAAAAAAGCTACAATGAGTAAAAATATGACAAGAGAAAAAAGGCCCAGGAACTGCTTGGGGCTCAGAGGGTTAACAGCACTTGCCGTGAAGCAAATTGACAAGTTAAAAGTATTTGTTGCGCACTTTTTTTAAAGTTTTTTTTTTTTGGCCTTTAGTCAATAGGCGCAGTCAAGAGGCAGACAGGAAGACATGCAGTCAAGTGAGCTGGTATCAAACCCAGGCCGCTGCATTCATGGGTCGCTTGCTCCACCAGCTGAGCTATCTGGGTGCCCTTGTACACTTTCAAATGAGGAACTGGTAACAACATGTTGTTTGCCATGGTTTTAATCCAGCAGTATAGTCCCTAAATCAAAACAATTTTCTGTCGTCTCTGTTATGTTCCACAGACTTGTCTTGGCATTCTTATTCTCATTTCATATCATTTCAGGAGACAGAGGATACAGATCAGAGTTTACCTATGAGAGTCTACGCCCAGTCAGATGTGAATCTTGTATTCTGAGTGTGTTATTGCACTTTACTGTTTATGCATGCATGTCCACGCAAGCAGTGTGCATGTGAGTGAGGAGAACATTAGCTTGAGAACAAAAAAACGGAGATCCCTCCTCCTCGCTGCTCTGCTCAGTTCAGATGTGGGTTCTGTGAATTACCGTCCTCACTGCAGCATCTGTGCTCTCAGCTCGGCTCTCTGCTGCGGACGGCGAGGCTAACGCCGTGCCAATTAGGCCGGTAATCTCGCTGACATTTCTGTTCGGCACTCTGAGGCCCAGGCTGCAGGTCTGAGGTGGTGATTTACACTACTATAAGTGAGAGCAAAGAAAAGGGGGGCAATGTTTGTGATGATGAAGCCAGCATTAATAATGCTTTCAGGCCATCACTGTTTGGGCTGAGAAAAGAAGGCGACCAATAATGTTCCCTCTCTGCTCTGTGGTGTGATTTGTTTTGATGACTCAAGAGAAGAAAACAGCTACACAATGGAGGACTGATTTCTTGTTTTCCCCGCTTGTTTTCTGTTCAATCAATGCACAGAAAATGTGATTTTTCAGAAATAATTTAGAGGAGTTCTACATAATGAGACGGAAGCGAAGGACGAGAAGTAAAACTTTAGAGGAACACTCTTGACATTTTGAGAAATAGGCATGTTTCACTGCGAATTAGACGAGAAGATCGATATCAATTATCTTCTTTGTTCCGAGAAGGATTGCTGAGAGACCTCTCTGACCTCCAAGACAACTCTTACTATACATGGATGGGATGATGAATAGAAATAGGTAGAAAAAAAGAACTGGAAACACAAGATAGTACCAAGATAATTCTTATGAAAGCAGCTTGCTGGGTATGTAACGTCATATTACAGTTTTTTAATACTAATTATCTAAAAGTTATGATTTTCAGAAAAACATGAGTTATTCTATCTTAAAATTTTTAGGCAAAAAAATATGGATATTTAAAATGGTATCTTTTCCCTGATGTATCAATAATTTCTTGTAATGGAACTACTTTCAGCATTTTTATTTGAGGTTCTGTTTGAATCACAATATCTCAAGAAGTATCAAAAATAAAAGCCTGAAATCTTCTGTTATTTGTCATCATGTCATTGATTCAGGATCTGCAATGTTGAACAAGTAGATCAATAATTTCTGATTATAGGTGAGCTGAAATTAGAAAAAAAAAATCCTTGAAAGTCCCATCTTTGAGCTGAGAACACTGTTGATACAGAAGTCAGCTGGTGATACTTTCTGGACCATATGTTACCGTCTGTCACAATAGTACAAAGCTAAACACGTAGAATATTGTTTCATTTGGGATATTTGATCACAAATATTTGCTTGCTTTACAGTCAACATGTAAATTATTACTTTTTTCTGTGTTTATACTATTATTTATTTATATTAATATATTACACTAGATATTTCTGCATGTAATCAATAACTGACCATCAGATCAAAAACATCAGCAGTTCAAAAACATCTTGACAACATTTATTAATAAATCATTTTTCATATAACTGTACATCTTAAAATAAAGTGCAGAATTTGAAAAAATAATGACTGAACAACCTGAACCAACATATATACATATCAAACAATACCTAAATCTCAAAACATGTAAACAGTTGAACACTTTTGCATATTTTTCCTGTCTTATATCACTCCCCTTATATCCCTGCTGCTTAATGGGAGAACTGAGCTGCAACTTGCCCTGACAGTATTTTGAATCGTGGTCTGAATGGTGTCAGGGTCGTTCTCAAACACATTTGGAGCTCATTGGTCAGTCTGGGATGGTATTTAGTTTTGATTATGTTCATAGTTGAGAAAGCTGCCTCATAGCTGTATGCTGAGACAAACGTGGTCAGCATGTGACCGTGGTCTGTCCTCTTCTTGTCTGTCCCTCACCTCTCAACTGTTTTCTGAACACAGAGCCGCAACGTTTAGCGCCTGCAATGCAGAGACTTCAATGGCTGAGTGGCGTCACATGGGATGGCTGAACTTGTACGTAATTGGTCTGTGCGTTTCCTGAGCTGATACCCAAAGCTGGAAAACCCGGCAAATTTAAAATCCTGTTACAATTTGTTGATTACAGTTCCGGGTCTGTATAAGACGGCGTCTGGATCCAGACAGCAGTCCAGTTAGTGACCCCTGATCTACACGGTGCTTAATCCTCATTAGGGTCATGGGGGCTGGAGTCTATCCCAGCTGACTAAGGCGAAAGCAGGAGACACCCTGAACAGGTCACCAGTCTATCACAGGGCTACATATCGAGACAAACAATCACACTTCCATTCACACCTACGGATAATTTAGAGTTACCAATTAACCTCAGCATGTTTTTGGACTGTGGGAAGAAGCCAGAGAACCCGGAGAAAACCCGTGCATGCACAGGGAGAACATACAAACTCCACACAGAAATGTCCCAGGAAGGTGGGGATGTGAACCGGGAATCTTCTAGCCATGAGGCGACGGTGCAAACAACCAAGCCGCCCATCCTTGTGCAAATGCAGGAGGTAAATGAAAAAGGGGCTCGTGCATTAAAAAAAAGCTCCATACTGGAGGTCAAAAACTCTGCACAGCACTTTTAAATGTGGCCTTTAAAACAGTTTACAGTGCATGTGGTCCAGTCAACCAGAACCAGACAGTGACCTACCGATTTCTTCAGCTGCCTCTCGAGTCTCCTTCCTCCTGGGTTTGTACTAAACCAGGTTAAACATCTGTACCGACTGAAAAAAGACACAATAGATTGATTTTCTAATCTGACCCTCTGTGAGAAAGCACACAAGCCTATTTCCCAAAGTATTGGTTAATTTTATAGTAAGCAGATTAGTTGTTCAGACCGTTTAAAGGTCAACGCTGCAGAGGGAGACTTTTCCAATCATCAGAGTGTTTGATTAATTAATTACTGGTGAAATGAGGGCTTTGAAAATCTGCTTTAATGAATTCAATTAACACGCGACAACAGCAGATGCTGCGGATGAACCAGTTCCGAAAATCAGACTTTTTTTTCTCAACGAGGCAAGCCTATTTAAGTTTGGCATTTAAAAACTGAAATTCAGCTCATTAGAAGTTTCTGTACGCAAATATGAATTCAGCCGAAGGACGGAGGTAAACAGGTTCATCAATATCATCAGCTGCGCTCCAGTCATTTATTTGTAATAAAGTAATTTCATTAAGTAACATACCCATATGGCATACCGCGAGCATTTAATATTTTCAGTTAATGAGAGGGATGAAAATGTTTTCCAAAAACCTAATCAGCAAGCGCAGCATCCTGGGAAATATGCATCTGGATTTATTTCAAGCCACTGCATTTTTAAAGAGCAACTCCAGGAACCTTGATAATTTGCCCTCTTTTCTGAGTTTCGCTCTCAGTTGTGCTAGCCAAGGGTGCCATTGTAAGTAAACCCACATCGTATGAAGGAGTTTCAGAAGTTCAGTTTTAACAGGTATTTGTTTATAAAGTTCACCAACAGGAAACTTAACACTTTTTTTGCTGTTATTTTGTAAGTTTCCACCAATTACTGTGGGTCAGGAAATGTAAAGGATGAACAGATTTGCAGGAAGTTGGTAGCTGTGAATCTAAAACTCGATAAACTGCACTGTATTTAAATGAAGCCTGGTAAGTTTCATTACTGAATTCCCAGGATCTGAGCAGGTATGGAAGCTTCAGTAACTAAGGATAACAAAAAACATTCAAATCTCATTCACAGATGGAAAATGAATCCTCTAAACACGGGAGACGCGTCTCAGTGACACCCAAAAGTCAAAAGAGGAAACAAACCAAAAAAAAAGAGGTAATGTAAAAAGTTATGAATATTCCAGCGCAAAGAAGCAAAAAGTTATCAAATGAGAGACAAGCGTGAAACACTAGCGGCACGAGCAGCAAAGGAAATGAAGATCTCCGCTGAAGCAAAGCCACGACAGGCAAACATGACAACAGCTCACATGTAGTGGTAAAAAATAGATAAATAAATTGGATTCACGTGTTTCCATCCGAGCCTGATAATGTATCAGCAGATCTCATGAATAACATAATAAAGTCCTAGAATGGGATTTGGAGGATTATCCACGTGGATATCAGGCTAAACAGCATCGCCCCACTCACTGCAAGTTCAGATGCACATAGCAGATGATGTTGATTACACTGATAATTAATTATTTCATCTGACAGAATAATCTAGTGAACATAGGGGGGAGGCTGCCTGCATTCATGAGTAAATTAATTTCAGATAGCAACATGTTCTCCCTTCCTAAGGTGGCAGAACCCTCCCCCTTCCCTTTACTTTGTAAAATTTAATCTTGTACACAATATGACACTGATGAAATTGCTTTTCCATCGTACAGGGCTGTAGCTTGCATAGTTAGAATAATATACAAGCATATCAGATGCTCCCTCTTGCCTGAAGATGAGCATCAGTCCCAGACGGAGGAGTTGGAGCGTCTCTTCTCCTGCAGAGCTCCCCGAGGCTTCCTTCTGCTCCCATCAAGCCACCGGTGGGCTGAACACAGCTAAAACACAGCGCTGCGAGGCTCCAGCAGCAACCCACTCCATAACAACTGGCACAGGAATACAGCACAGAAGGAACTATAGCAGTGAAGGCCAGTAAACTGGAACCCAACATTCTGCTGCGAGATTGCATTGCTGAGAAGTGCTCAACTGGAATGCCACACCTAGCGAGCATGGTAAGCAGAAAAGGAGCCAAAAAAGCCACACAAAAGTTCATTATTTTACATGAACTGACACTTATCAGAAAACCAATACAGATGGCACTGGTGCACAACCACAAAGGCAAAGAAAATCTGTGTAAAATCTGTCAAAAATCAATGCAACTTTACTTAATCTTTCCACTCAGCTGTCTGCACTAGTGATTCTAACATTTACCTCAAGTTTCCTGCTGTTGCTGCATCTCCCTCGCTCCCAGAAGGTGTGTTTATATACAATTAATGTAAAGAGCAAATACATTTTTGCAGGAAAAATAATGCTGCCCTAATGACTTCTTTTTTAGAAGAAGAAAATGTTGCTCAGAATCTGCCTGGATGCCAGATAACTATTTAATTCCCCAAAGTCCAATCTTTCAAAACAAAATGCAGCATTATTAAACTTTTAATGGCTAAAGTTTAGGCTCCCGCAGCACTCAGTTGAGGTCAGAGGAACATTGTGGTCTTGCTTTCTATTGAAAAAGCCCACAGCAACTCGAAGATACAATGTGGGAATTAACATTTAACCAAAGCCAGAATCTTTCTCGAACCTCGACCGATGTGCTTTGGTTGCAGAAAAACCCAACCACACACAGAATTTGCCTGCACTTGGCTCTGGAGTCAAAGTCCTGCACTGTGCATGTCCATCCTCCACACTAACCACCTCCGTGCTGATGCAGCACAGATAAATATATCGCTTACTGTTATTTATTTAAAGAGAAATGCTTCCCCTGTAAAAAGTCAGCAAAATATTACAGTTTCACTAGCAAAGACAAAGCATGAATTAGAATAACATATAGACAAGTACTACTGTGGATCAGCACCTCCAAGTCAGAGGCCATGGTTCTCTGCCAGAAACCAGTGGATTGTTCCCTCTGGGTTGGGGAGGACTTGCTTCCCCAAGCCAAGAAGTTCAAGTATCTCAGGATCTTGTTCATGAGTGGTGGGAAAATGGAGTTAGAGATGGACAGGCGGATTGGTGTGGTGTGGTGGCAGCAGTAACGTGGGCGTTGTACCGAACTGTCGTGGGGAAGAGGGAGCTAAGATGTAAGCCAAAGCTCTTCATTTAGCAGTCCATTTATGTTCCACCCCTCACCAATTGTCATGAGCTCTAGGTAGTGACAGAAAGAATGAGACTGTGGGTACAAGTGGCCAAAATGTTTTTCTTCAGTAGACTGGCCGGGCTCAGCCTTAGAGATAGGGTGAAAAGTTCGGACAGCCGGAGGGAGCTCGGAGTAGAGTCCCTGTTTCTTCACATCAAAAGGAGCCAGTTGAGGTGGTTTGGACATCTGATTTGAATGCCTCATGAGGAGACTTCCTTTAGAGGTTTTCCAAATACGTCCGCCTGGGCGGAGACCCCAGGGCAGATCCAGAACTCATTGGAGGGATTATGTATCTCATCTGACATGGGAACACCTCTGGATCCCCCAGGAAGATCTGGAAAGTGTTGCTGGGGGGAGGGACATCTGGAATGACCTGCTTCGTCTGCTGCCTCTGCAACCTGGCCCTGGATAAGCGGAAGAAGAAGATGAATGGATGGATGGATGGATGGATGGATGGATGGATGAGTATAGACAAATAAAGTACAGGTCCTGCAGAACCTTATAAAGTACAGTACCTGATTAAATGCACAGTAGGGGAGAGTGGGCTAAGATGAGCCTGTGGGTTAGTTGAGCCACCCCTTGTTTCTAGAAAACCATGACAAAAATTGATCATGTGACTAGATAAATTTGAAGAGGTATCCATTCTACTCTCCCAGTGAAGAGAAGGAGCACATGGAGTAAGAGGCGCTATTCAATGTACATTTTTCATGTTTATGGTTTTATGACTGTTGTGTCTGAACAATTATTGAGACATGTGAAACAATTTCACGTGTTAGTGCATTAGTAAGCTGCAACATGAGGCTAAACTGTTAGCATGAAGTTAGCGCTAAACTGCCTGGATGATGCACTGTTCAGATGGTGGCAGTGGGGTTACGTTGAGCCAGAAGGCCGGGGCCACCTATGATTATTGATAAATAATTACATTAGTGTAATTCTGCATTGTGTTTTTACATTTTAGAACCAAAATGATGTGACATTTTCATTTTGAGACCAAAAAAACCAATAAGTATCCAGAATAGGCCTCAAGAGAACAGAATATGCCCATGGATGAACAAATGGAGACAGATCTTGCATTGTATGAGGTACAAAATTTTCAATTTTACTTGAATATAACCAATGGCACAATTTACCCCGACATATTTTCTCCAAAGGCTCAATTTACCCCTTGCTAGAGGCAAGTTGAAAGCCAGATTTTTAAAACAGTTTGTTTTAGACCCAGAGTAATTATTCCCAGGGATTCCCCACATCCTGAAGTATATGTACATGTTTTATTTTTACACATTACTGCCATGCCTCCAGTGTAATGACACCCCAAGTAAAAACGAACTCATTTCACCCCACTCTCCCCTACTTTGCTGAATTCCACCACTAACTCTGATGTTTCTGAACAGATAAAACTATCGAATCCAACCTTATAAAAATGAAAAGCAATCACAGAAGAATCATCTTTACCAATGCATTGTATCGACCTCATATCTAGTCCATTTTCTGGATGCAGCAAATACACTGTGGGGTCAATATTACATCTGTGTCAGTGTCTTACAGTGCTGCACTTGACAGGCATGAGGGACAGGAATCATTACTTGCAAGTTTGTTTTCATGAACCAAAATCGTTTCTGACACTGCTACACTGCATGACACTCTGGTGAAAGTGTAAATTCTGGAGAACAAAATGGAGATTTTAGCCCATTTCAGTATGTACCTAGTCTGACTGTTCGGATGTAGACCTGAAAAATGTCAATCCACTCTTTTAACACAAGAGTGGATTGACATTTATGAAAGAGAGAAGATGAAAGCCTATTTATCATAATTTAGAAGAATTTGTAGGCCTAGGCCTGATGTTAATTTTGCTGAAGAATGAGGATATTGTAAAGGATTCATCACTGCATGTGCATAGTTGTCTTCTCTGCTCCTTCTTGTATTTGTAGGTTCTTCAATATAGAGTAAATTTTAAAAAAGCAAAAACCATTTGAGCTAGATGATTTTTACCCTACAACGCAGTGCTAATAAGGTGCAGTCAGACCATTCTATGCTGCAGAATGGTCTGACTATGCAAAACTGGACCTTGTGTTGAAACATAGACTAGATAATACCAAGTTTAATCACAATTTTCACACTCACAGTAAACTCTGAGGGGGAAAAGTCTTTGAATATGGAAAGTAGTCTCAACAAAAATGTGAAATCACCTCCAAAATAACATTGAATTTATTAGAATGACTGGTCTGAGGTGCAGTCATCATCACAACAAAGATCCTCATTTATGTTTCAGCTATAAAAACCTTTCAGCTATAAAATAGTTGCCCTCCATAGATAATTATTGTTTATGTCGCTGCAGCTGAGTCTATCAATAACACTGCACTTGTTTTCTTATCTCGTGGTGTACATGGCTCGTGTTTTGATATATAAAGTCGTCCTTAAGCGGGCTTCAGGAGGGAGAATCTACTGCTGCAGTGATGCCGCAGCCACAGATGTCCATTCATCTGGCCTTTCGTTTGTCCTACTGAACGTCCCCGTCATTGGATCACAGCCTGAGTCATTTGTTACTGTAGCATTTGCTGTGTGAAACCACGAAGCGTGACGGCCCATCTGGACCGAGCACAAATCAAAGAGGCCATAATACAGCAGACAGATGTTGTCCTCTGTTCGCCCATACGCCTCTCTGTGCTGAGGCAGACAAATATTT
This sequence comes from Amphiprion ocellaris, assembly GCF_022539595.1. Taxonomy (NCBI): domain Eukaryota; kingdom Metazoa; phylum Chordata; class Actinopteri; family Pomacentridae; genus Amphiprion; species Amphiprion ocellaris. The sequence goes on along the minus strand of NC_072766.1, from coordinate 38,592,992 downwards.
GATTCCATTCACATATTCAGGCCATGATAGCGAGAAATAATGTTCCCAGACAAGGTTACAAATTACACTGTAATTAGCACGTCACACAGTACACTCAGAAGCCATAATGTTGATTTCTGCTATTTTCCTTCAGGGATATGGCGATCAAATTAAATTTCTTTATGATCCAAACTCTACAAAGGGCTTTCAGGTGAAAACAAACTGTCTGGTAGTTTGATTGGAGGTCTTCGATTCTTGAAAAACTCCACGCGAGCAGCTAAAAGCACAACTTGGCCATCGTAGTGTAACTAAATGCATATGGATTACTTTTCCATCTGTTGGATTTGTGCTTTGATAACTGCTTTTAGAAGTTGAGCTTCTGAATTTAAACAGTCTGTTGGAGTAGATAAGATGGAAAGAGACAAGGCATTTTCCTGGCATCACAAATTATACCTCATTTCAAGTCCTGTCCGTACAGACCCAAGCACACCAGCCACCTCACTAATACGTTTCAATGGCTTCTTCCTGTGCATTTCTGCATAACTAAGGTAGCTGCGGATTTTAAAAAGTGAATTCAGTATCTCAATTTGATCAATAATCATTCAAAAATAAAAGAGACACTAGCTGAATTACAAGAAATCAGCTCAATAAAGTCACTGATAGAGTCTGACAGATTGTCAGAATAATTGTCGCATTAAGAATATAGTGAGACAGTGCAGTAAAATTAACAAAGTATAAATACAGACATAGATGAACATAAATAAACATCCTGATTTTACTGCTAATTTATAACTAAGATGATCAGAAAAGAAGAGAAATATTTGTGCAGTTTTTCAATGAAAGAGGAATAATTTCCTTTGAGAAATACACACTATTAGATTCAGTTCTTTAAGGTGACACATCCAAAATCTTTCAGTCACAGGCTTTGGTTTTGCCAAATCCTGAGGACATTTTTGGAAGCAAGATATTTTGAATCTCAAAAGTAGTGGCAAAACATTTACCTTTGATACAGAGTTAGTTTCCTGGGGCAGAGTACCAACTTTAAGGAACTGACAGTTTACACAGATGATCTGAGTATGCAGAATCCAAAAGTGCTCCCAGGAAGAACAACTAGTGAACCAGTGACAGGGTCATGAGCACTCGAGGCTTGTGTTAAAGCGTGGGGAGCAAAGGCTGGCCTCTGTAAGCTACTAAACCACAAATTCCTGGAAGTCTTCATGCTGGCTGTGATAGAACGTTTTTGGCCTAGAATGGGTATGTGAGCATCAGAACTGGACGACAGGGCAACAAAACAAGGTGGCCTGGTCATGGTTTCTTTTACATCATTTGGAAAGCTTCAAAATAGGGATGGTTGAAGGAAAATGACCAAGAGTTTGAGGTGGTAACCTGGCCATGTAAGTTCCCAGATGTCCATGTAATCGGTGTGATTTGCTGTAAAAACACATCTACGCATCTATTGAGGCTTCACTTTGCAACTTCCAGGACTTCAAGGATCTGCAGCAAACACCTTGGTGACTGATATAACGAGACACCTTCAGAGCTCCATTTCTCCACTGTAAGCATATACACTCACTGGTCACGTCATTAGATACGCCTTGCTAGTAAAAGTTTGGACCCGCTTTTGCTTTCAGAACTGCCTTAATTCTTTGTTTCATACTTTCAAAATGTGTTGGAAACATTCCTCAGAGATTTTGGCCCAAAATTGACACGATAGCATCACACAGTTGCTGCAGATTTGTCGTCTGCACATCAACATCCATGGTTCTATTGGATTGAGATCTGGTGACTGCGGAGGCCATTGGAGTACAGTGAACTCATCGTCATGTTCAAGAAACCAGTTTCAGATGATCTCAGCTTTGTGACGTGGTGCATTATCCTGCTGGAAGTAGCCATCAGAAGAAGGTCCACTATGGTCAAACAGGGATGGACATGGTTAGCAACAATACTCCGTAGGCTGTGGCATTAAAACAATGCTCAGTTGGTACTAAAGGGCCCAAAGTGTGCCAAGAAGAATATGGTTACATAAACTATTGCCATGCTCGCAGGATTTTACAGAAACGAGGATCAAAACCGCAGAGCAGATTCCATTTAAATTAAGAGGGAAATTAGAACTGCACGAAAAACGGTGGAAAAAGTGGATTTTAAAAAACAAATGTAACTGTGCACGGCTCAGTCGTTGCCAGATGGTGTGTGCCACAACTACAAAGCCCTTTTTTAAGTTCTGTTATAACATGACGTTTTCGGCACATAATCTGTGGAGTTATCACGAGACATCTGTCATGATAAAACACTCAAAAAAAGACTAGAGAGCAGCGGTCTCTGTAGACGGCTTTTTATAAAGATCTGAGTGTGTGTGTGCTTCATGTATGTAGAAAATCACATGCGCACCTACACCTGAGAACATCAATAACATACCGTAATCTCTTCACGCGAGCAGAAAATCCATACTTGCTGGCTTCAGTCAGCATTTCTTAAGTTCGTAGATAACGTCCTAAAGCATAGAAGCATTTGAGCATCTTTTTGAGAATGAAGTGATTTACTGCTGTTTTATTACTATAGGTGTAATTAAAACGCCTGTTGAACCCCTGAAGACAAGAAGGATTACGTTTAAAGCAGCACATACAGTAAACTATGCCATTATTTTAGTGGGATTGTGTTGTTTTCCTAGAAATAAAAAAAAACAATGTGATCAGGATTATTGGAAATATTGAATAAGCAAATAGAAATGTAATCATAGGGGAAGGGAAAGGCTAACAATCAATATATTCAATGCAGGAGTTTAGAAGCAGGTGTCATGTGTGACCATTTTAATTAAAAAAGAAGATTTACAAGTGACCGCGATAGAAATTGTTGATTACAATCTCAGTTTCGGCTTCTGGCATTGGAGAAGAAAAAACTGAAGAAATCCTGTGTCTGAACCACATCTCCTAGAAAAACCACGAGGTTCGAGGCCACAGCTGTAATTCCAGCTGATCCACCTCTGTGATCTAAAGAATGCCCTCGCTCACCCACTTCTTTCACGAGGGAAAGGTCATTGATTTCTCCTGCTCTGTCGCTGTCGCTCAGCGCCACACCGTAATACACAGCTGCTAATTCTAAGGAGAGGCACACACACTTGAGCAAAGCTCCAGGCCTAGGGGAATTGGATATTGGATGTTATCGCCTTTTTTTATACTCCTGGGACCCACTGTGACAAATGAAGGCTTTCACTTTGCTATAACCATAAGCTCAGCTGTGTTTTACTGAAGCTCCAATCAAACATGTATGAATCACACTTCCTGCAAATCATTAATGTGTATCTGGTGAGTATTAGGCATACAGTGAGTGTTTATCTTTCTCACCAAATACTTGCTGTTGATTGTGTTTTACTTCAGTGGAGCATCAGTTTCACAGGTACAACAGTGTTTTTCAGGCAATGCGAGCTCGCAGGGAGAGCGATGGAAGAGTCCAATAGCAAAACAGATAGAAACAGAAAACAACTTTGTTTTCAAGTGATTTTCTACCATGAGGCTAATGGTGTGTAGCACAAAGTAAATTAATGACCTCGCCGGGGCTAATTAGTTTCCTACATGCCTTCCTAACAGTTACTCAGCTCATCTGTCAGATGACTTCCATGGAGACAATACAACAGAAACACACACTTAGTTAACGCTATGTATCTGTGAACACCTGTATGTACCTCGTTTTCTTACATTTAAGTTATTTTTACACTTGCCTACAGTACACATAAACACATTGTGTGTTCTCTGAAGACAACATAACAAATACCTAATAAATAGAAGGCATTGAAAGCAGCTCAAATATGAAAAAAAATCAGATTTTCATGTTGTGTTTTGGTACTGATCAAAATTTTTGTTTTAGATTTTCCTTTGTAATTTGTAACGTCCACGTCAGCTTGTATTGGAGTCCATGTCACAGATATTTCTATAACAAATAAGCAAATGTGAACGTCTAAACTGTGGATTTGTTACAGGGCTACAGTAAAATCACATTTCAGACTGCAGGGGTGTTGACATGCATACTGGGAGAATATTAAACTGAGATCAATTTCAGAGGAGCACAAACACATTTTCAGTTTTAATCATTTTCACATGTTCAGATTTAATATCTTATTGTTCTGAATAAAGAAACTAAACCAAAAATTTAAACTTGTGTGTGTCTACAGTAAACATGTTGTAGTGAGCTATAAGAGACTAAAAATCTGCACATTACACTACTGTTATTCTAAGCAAAAGTGCAAAACATTGTAGGCATTTGATGTATAGATTCTAATCCATCATGCAAAACCATCAGGGATATCATTATAGCGTCTGATAAATACCAAAATCATTCTTTCTCCCCAAACATACAGCCAGAGACATAAAGAACTATCTATAGCGAGAAGAAGAATGAGGAGTCCCACCACAGATGGTAAAACCCCCACAGATCCCCGACTTCTCCATCACTGACTCAGCATGGGAATACATGAAGACACAGAAATCACTCACCGTGTTTCCATATAATTGTTGAGTGAATTTGAAACAAATGTTGCCAAAAAATGAAAAAGAAAACACAATTAGACTTGTACTGAAAGCAGGCTGCATAGCATCATTAGAAGGTGGTAGAATGGAAGACATTACCCTGGACTGAGTAAAAGCAGCTGCAAACAAATGCTGAAAACCCTAAAAGGAGAAGAAACATAACACTTTGAGAGTCTATTAGAGAAAAAAAATGGCAAGAACACTGAAGGGTTGTTTTAAATTTGGTAAGTTGTCGGTATTCCTTCATGTTAACTGGTATCGGTCATGTTTCATGCTGTCAAAAGGCAGAAAAATTGAGTGTGAAATTGCTCATCAGTCAGATTCATTAACAAAGACTTTAAATGCAAACACCAAAGCAGGTATTTAAAAAAAAAAACACACACACACAAGATAAGCTTAACTCAAAATGCTGATACAAAACAAACCACAATCCAGATAAATGAACAGCATAGAAAGCTGGGAAAGATCAACCAGAAACAATCCAAAATGTAACAAACGCAGGGCAACAAAGAGCATGTTTTAGATAAACTATTTGAGTTGCAGACATTATTTTGGTGTTTTGGGTTGACATGATAATGTCAGTAGTTGCATCAGCTGAATATTGTGTGTAATTTAAAGTCAAATGTCTGCACTGGTTGGTTTAAAAATAAACTCAAGTTGATGAAACCTAAAGAAATTGGCTTAGTAACTCATTTTTTTTATTTAAGTTCAGGATTTCAAGTCCCCTTCTCTGTCTTAACATGCCTGGATAATTTCAGATGGTTAAGACTTTTTTCCCGCCTCATCTCTGATTGCAGTTTGTTGGTTGAACATAATTTCATTAGAGGTTTTCAGAACTCAACAAGACTGATGCAAAATGTTTGCAGTGAGGAAAAAAAACTGAACAAAAGCACATCTGGGTGAGTTAGTGGTTGCAGAGTTGTGATTTTCAGTGACAACTGCAAGTGAAATCTCAACTATTTATTTTTTATCTGGAGGTAACATTAGGCTCAAGGGTGAGAATTTCTAGTTTTGCTTGACAATAGCGTCTGCTGCTCTTGAGGGCTGCAATACGAAGCGAGATTAGCCGATTAGTGAGGTATGTTGAGCTTAAAGTCAAAGTTTTCAGTATTACAAAGGTGGCTCTCTTTTAACATGCTAGATCTCCATGGTAACTGATGCTGCAGAGCAAACCTGATCATGAGCAGGTTCTGTTCAGAGTTTCTGGTTTAAATCACATCTTCCTATTGTTAATTGCCTGTTCCTCACCACTTTTATAGCAACACTATTTTCTGCAGTACAATACTGTTCAAATAATGCTCTGGAGGGTGTGGTGCCATGGTGTGTTCCAACACTTCTTTATGCAGACAAAAAGCAGAGGGGGTCGTAAGTAATCTAGAAAAGTTGGGACACCTGTAGGATTTGGTAGCACCAACTTTCAAGGCTTGATCAACCTCCATTGCCGCAGAACAGCTTAAAGTTGTTAACACATTTCTTGTTCCCTGAAAAAGGCCTTTATGTATAATTCTGAAATGAACATTATTTTTCAGTTTTGGGTATCCTTACCTTCATTTTAACCTCTGGCAGTTCACCACTTACTTTTGCACCATTTCAAGCTATTCATTGGACTTGAACCACTTGAATTTCATTAAAAAACTGGAAAAATTGGGGCGTTTTAAAACTTTTGACCAGTAGTGTATATACAAAGAGAACTGATTAGGAAGAAAGACACATATGACGCAGGAGACGCATTTGAAAGTGATTAAAGCAGTCAAAAAAGAGAAGAGGGAGAGAAAGGAAGGAAGCAAAACAACACAAAGAAAGTGATAGTTCCAAAATAAAAACAGGAAATAACTGAACAAAACTCCAGATCATCAATATCAGAACTTATTTGGAAATGCTGTTTCCATCTCTCTTATCTGGAAAAGGTGAAAAACTACATCAAGAAAAACTTTTTTTTTTCCATTTCCATGAACTTTTTCAAATGTAATATTTCAAAATGCGTCATGAAAACACAACTAGTCTGTCTCCAGATGATTCTTTCTACCAACTAGCAGCCATTAGTGCAGCAACAAGAATAAGATCCCTCATCGTCTTCCCACCAGCGCATAAACCTGTTCTAGAAGAGCATGACCAAACATCTGCCTCCATGGCTGTTTAATTAATCCATCCGACAGATGTGGGAAAAGGAGCAGCTTCAGACTTTGAATTAGGCAAAAATATAACAAACATAAATGTGATTATACTAATAGAATCACATGCAACACACCTGCATAAGTATGGCATCTTTCCAGTTAACAGCAAATGAAGGAAGTATCTTGGGATATATATTTAGATGAATTTATTTACACGTTTGCATCATATATTGTACCAATAGCATCTCTAGGCTAATTTACTGAACACATGGCCGAGCTGGGAATCAAACACCAGCTCACTGCAGCGGTGGGCAAAAAATGAAAACTGATTTTCTGCGCCACAAAGACATTTTCATTTAATCTCTGCAGACAATTTGCATTGCTGATTTGATTAAGGAATAATCCAGTTTACTTTCAATCAATACCGTTTCCCATTTTTAATAATGAAAAATAATGATAGAACAGGAAAACCTGTGCCGCTTATGAAAAAAGGATGAACAATTTTTGCTCAACATGACACTAAAATCTGCTCTCGAATGCAGCATGAAAGCAATATCTCACTGAGGCTTATTTGTGGATGCAGAAGGTTATTTGTCTTTGACGTAATTCCCTGTGCTACTACACTTATTTCTCAGCCTCTAGGAGGAAGGAAGGATTCTAATGATACCCTCTAATGAACATTTCACCTTTGATTTCCCACCACTGTATACTGTAAATTAACTTTAGACCTGTAGTATTTTAAAAAAAACATATTATTTGTTTGCTTCAGCCCTTCAGCTACCTCGGCAGGCTAAGAAAAAGTGGAGGGAGTGTCACCGTTGAGTCATTTCCTACCATCCATTCAGACCATTGTGTATTAATTAATTGTTGTTTACTTTCAAAAACGAGCACTCAGTAGCACGCTGCCAAAGCTTTTCAAGTACTGACAAAATTGCCAGTTCCAGTTCCAGAGAGGGAACGTTCTTGTGTTGCCAAGGCAATTTAGCTTGAAAGTCTCATTAAAGGATAACATTGTTATTTTCCCTGGCATTTTTTTTATTTTCTATTTTTATTCAACCAAACACCCCTCGGTTGAGCTGTGTGACTTAAATCAACACTCCCTTGGACATGGGGTGTGGATTTACAGGATGCAACCTGTAATTTATCAGGCCAGCTAACGTTCAAGTAACTATTGTTTAAGTTTGTTAGAACAACTTTTTTTTTTTTTTTTTAAAAAGCTTTGGGAAATATGTCATGAACATTTCTACTGACCTGTTTACAATATGAAAACACTCACGTAAAGAAGAAACTATCATTTTTCTGATTGTCTCTTCTTGAGTTCCCACAAACAAGGCAGGCTTAGGTGGCAAATATATTTAATAACACCATTTTACTGAATGTATTGCTTTATGATTAATGCAGCTCAGATTAAATCCCTGCAGCCACCGGAAAAGTTCAAACTCATCCCCTCAAATGAAATGACAGTGTAAATACTGACATTGAATTCTATTTTAGTGGATTCTTCCTTTAATTGTAGCAAACAAATGCAAATGTGTGTGCACCAATCAGTCTTGAGATTCAAACCACTGACAGATGATGTGAAAAGCGCTGATCATTTCATTACAATGCAATGTTCTGCTGCCTAAACATTGCTGCAGACAAGTAAAAAGCACTTCTAGCGACAGCATTAATGACAATCTGCAGGACAATGTGCCACGCTTAAACTGGTTTGCATCATGCACATAACTTCGCACACATTCTTGTCTCTAATCTCACACATGCACACAACAAGTACAAGACTAGAAAACAATGATGCGTCACCCACTACAGGATATTACTGAGATTATCATGCCAGAGGGAGCAATCAGGAAGCAGCGCACTCCTGTCACTTAATTAAATGCAGGGTTGGAAGATAAAAAATCTAATTTACCGTTTTAGATAAACTATTTCAGTTGCAGACATTATTTTGATGTTTTGGGTTGACATGATAATGTCAGTAACTGCATCAACTGAATATTGTGTGTAATTTAAACCCAGATGTCTGCATTAGTTGGTTTAAAAATAAACTCAAGTTGATGTAACCTAATGAAATAGGCTGACAAACTTTTTTTTTTTTTTTTTACGTTAAGTTCAGGATTTCACATCCCCTTCTCTATCTTAACATGCCTGGACAATTTCTGATGGTTAAGACTTTTTTTTTCTTTCGCCCTTGATTGCAGAGGAAAAGCTAATCCCCCAAACTCAGTGTAGTTTATTGGTTGAACATAATTTAATTGGAGGTTTTCAGAGCTCAAAAAGACTGAAGCGAAATGTGCACAGTGAGAAAAAAAAAAGACAAAAGCACATCTGGAGGAGTTAGTGGTTGCAGAGTTGTGGTAAACGTGGGTACTTTATTCTTCAATGAGAAGTGAAGTTGAAGTCTCAACTATTTATTTTTTAAATATCTGCAGGTAACAATAGCCTCAAAGATGAGAATTTCTAGTTTTGCTTGACAACAGCGTCTGCTGCTCCTGAGGGCTGCAATACGAAGTGAGATTAGCGGATTAGCGAGGTATGTTGAGCTTAAAGTCAGAGTTTTCAATATCACCTGCTAAATCTCCATGGTAACTGATGCTGCAGAGCTAACCTGGTCGCGAGCAGGTTTTGTTCAGAGTTTCTGATTTAAATCAGCTGTAAGAAGCGTCTCCCTTTAATCAAATCACTTCCTGACGATTCTTTATGAGCGATACAGATTCTCAGGAAAATGTTTTATCTGTAAACCTGTTGAGCTGTACGTTAATAAAACCACTGAATAAAGCCATTTAGTTACAGTATCACACACTGTATGCATCATGTTGCCATGGGAACCAGACATGTACTTAGTTGGTGATGCAGAAATCGTATGAACACGCTTTTGTGTTTGATCCTGATTTGCTGTGAAGTCTGTTTACACAGCTGGCACTGCAGCTGATAGTATACAGATTAGAAAATTGATTATTCTATTAGTATTTATCACAGAGACGATGCTATCAGTAACATTAATTTCGCTCTGATTTGGGTAAAAAATTAAAGTGATGTCCTGCATTGTGGGACAGTGTCAGATCTAGATGCACTTCAGTACAATGTCATGTTTAAATATATGAAGTTTAACAGCTCTAATGTGCAGCTGCCAGTTAGAAATAAGCAGCCGCAATGATCAGTAAAATAAATATATTAGCATGCGTTTCTACCAGCATTCCTGTCTTGCATCATTGGCAGGAGCAGCGCTTTTTACCGCCATAATAAACTTAACAACCTGTTGACTGAAGCAGCTTCACATGATCGGTTCATTTTGAAAGATGAAGAGTCACATGATGCGTTAGAAGTAAACTTTTATGTGAGCGCGCAGAGTTTGAATCAGAAAGTCAGTTAACAAAGAAAGTTGATTAACACCTCTGTGATACCCGTTAACTCCGACTGGAGCTGACTTACACAAAGAAAGCCTGGATATGTCAAACTTGGTTCATAGTACCGCTCTCTGGTGCTAATGTGATAATTGTTACATCCCAGTTTTAACTTGTTAATTTGAAAAAGTTAATATGACAAAGGAAATGACCATAGATTTCCCCAGATCCAAACCCCCTCTTCAGTAAACACTTGTGGCGTGGACATCGAGGTGGTGACATCGTATAAATATTTAGTTGTACACCTGCATAATAAATTGGACTGGTCTGAAAACAGAGACTTCATCTACAAAAAGGGGCAGAGCCTCTTTTGCCTCAGAAGACTTCGATCATTAGACATCTGCAGTAAGATGCTGCAGATGTTTTATCAGTCTGTGGTAGCAAGTGTCCTGTTTTATGCTGCAGTCTGCTGGGGAGGCAGTATAAAACACAAGGATGCAAGGCGTCTGAACAAACTGATTAAAAAGCTGGCTCTGTGGTTGGAATCAGATTGAACTCATTGGAGGATGAGGTGGAGAGACAGACACTTAGAAAGGTGGAGGCCATTCTGACAAACATGGATTATCCACTTCATATCAGCCTCAATGAGCAACAAAACATCGGCAGTGGACGGCTCTTATCCCTTCACTGCATGACAGAAAGATTCAGAAAATCTTTCATACCATCAGCAATTCAGCCGTATAATTCTAAAGTAAACAGATGAGACTCCCAGACAATTGAATTTCCCTTTTGGAATAAATAAAGTTCTTGTATTGTACTGAAGTATGTTTGGTGGCCCTGATAAGACTGTGAGAATTTCAGGACTGTTAGACAAATAATCTTGACCAAACATCAGTTCAGATCAGGGTCCAGGACCGGATTTCTTTTCTGGTTATCAAGTGGGATGAAGCTGGAATGAATCGGCCTGAAACCCTTAAGACTCTAAGGCACTGACCCGGCCTTAAAATCTGCAGGATGCACTGGAACAAGCCCAGTATGGAGGCTCCACCCAGCAACCCACGTGACCCAAAGGATCTGTTGAGACGGCACAAGAAGGAGCTACACAATGTTAGGAAGGCGGTTGTAATAGTGGGACTAAGCAGTGTATACAATAATCCTGGTTTTAATACACTTTTTTAAATTACAAAATACCAGCAAAATTTTACACCTTATTTCTTCTTCCAGTACAATTTACACATTATTTCGCATGCTATTTTCTTTATTATTTTTAAATGTAGCGTGTGTGAGCTACTGGATACCTTGAATTTCTCCAAGGGTATGAATAAAGCATTTGTCTATCTATCCATCAGTATCAAATACATCTGGCATTACGCCCACCCGCTGATGGCTGTTGGACTGCATGCATTAACAACTGAGCCAATCATAGCTTTGTAGATGGGATTTAGTATGTGAACGTCAGTCTTTGGTACAGAACCAGAGATATGGCAACAAAAAATTGCCATTAGAAAGGCATGCAGTATAAGACTGCAGTAAATCAAAGCATTTCTTCAGACAAAATCACCTGACAATGACGTCAGTGTGATTTACTAGTCACTGCCAATTAGAGTGAAAAAACCAACCACTCTCAAACACAAAAAGACAGTATGATGACAATGTCAAAGTGAATAATGACTCAAAGCAAAGTGTGAACGGAGTCAGACTATCAGGCGGCACACTTTGTTACTATGTCACAATGGGACACGTCTACTCTGACTTAAATAGATGTTATTTTAATCAAATTTGCACATTCTGTTTGACACAAAGCTCGCGTTGGCAGCCATGCAGTATTTCAGACATGATGCTGTGACCAGTATTACAATAGTGTTGACACATCAGAGACTGAGGGTTTCAATCTTTTGTATGGATATCGAACATCATTTAACGTTTTACACACCCCTGTCTTCTTGTCATGATGCCAAAAGTCTCAAAAGCAATCACTCTAAACTTACCAAGCATAATAAAATGCCCCAAATCTTATTGTTTGTCATAAATGGCAATGATTGGAATTCTGCCAGACGATTTCAGGTTTAAATGACGCCTCAGAACATGCAATTTGATTTTGCTTGGTGGAGCGACCTTTTAATTCGCGTTTGGATTAAAAATATCTTCTTCAATTTTCGAGATGCTGCTAGAAAATACTACTAAATTAGTCATGTGTCCTCATCTGACATTTGGGGAGCTTCCTCGCAGTAAGACACGGAAGATTGTCAGTTCAGAAAACAAGTGTGAAGACAGCACTGACCTCCACAGCATCCCAAGACAGGCACATCTGCACCCTCCATTCTTGTTGCTAAAGGAGACTATTTGAGATTTAATATCCTCTTGTCAACAGAGCAGGTGCAGTGTGTAGAAGAGCTGTACTACACAAAGAAGCAAAGCAGCAAACGTCAGATGTCTCGTCTCCATAGTTGGATTAGTAGCACAACACATATTTTTAGAAATCTTAGGTGCTCTGCTTTCTTTAGGTGGCTTTTAAGCAGCTCACAGGTGGAACAAAATATGGGTGATGGAAGTAAAGCCGTGGGGTGTTTTGAAATGTTGAACTGGGTCCCTGCATTCACCATCACACTGTTTTCAATCCAGCCACAGCACAATTTGATGCAGCTTTAATTCGCATTTCAGTCTTTGCAGCTGCACAATGCTCCATTTTCATGACTGTCACATTGAGTGATCTTGTCAGTAATAAGAAATGAATTATCATCTCATGAATTGCATCAGAAAATACACATTTCAGTCAAAGCAGGAAGGCTAATCCTGCAACAGTTGAGTAGTGCACGGCACAAGCGCTGCAGAGAGCCGACAGGTAGTCATCACTAGAACTGTGCAGTAGCAGGCAACACTCCATTCAGCATCAAGATTTCGACATGGTTCAACTTCAGCAGCAGAAAAAGAGGAAAATGTGTGGTTGTTCACACTGCAGGCAACTGCTTCCCCCTCCTGTGCCACTCCTGTCAGCCTGGACAGAAAATTCCAATACCAGGCTCTCAGCAAAATAGAGATGAATAGAGGTGCTAATTTGCAATGAGGAAGTTATTCAAATATATGTATGCAGATGTATTTCTAGTGCTCAATTTGCATCAGGCCTTTTATTCTGCTTCTCAAAACGGGGTTGGGAAATGTTTGCAAAGAAAATCTGTCATTTTTGAGTAAAATATCTGTTTAATTCCCCCTGAAAAAACAGCATTCACCACAAACCCAAGACCCCTGCAGGTGAAAACCCACCAGTTTGTAAGAATGAGGCCAGTCCAGTGACTGCGGCCAGTTCACCAGAGCAGGACAGGGAGGGACAGTAGACATTTTTCGACAGCAGAGAACACATCTACAAAGTCAGAAGGACGGCATTAGAAGTGACTGCGGGTAGACAGGGATAGAGGAGGAACCTCAGTGATGTATTATGTGTTCTGCCACACTTAATCAGTGTGTAAAATCATGCAGATTCTCATATCAAATGCTCCTGATGCGCATTTATCTTAGAATGTGGATATTAAACTCCAGAAACATGCTTCACTTCTGCAGAAAGACAAAAAAATAACAGAATGAAAGATGTCCCTGAGATACAGGAGCAGCTAACCTGTAATTAGCATCACAGTTATGGCAGCCTGTGCTCCAATTTAATGCTCAAGTGCAAATTATCATGTTGTTATCCAAGTACAGCATTCTCTGATATCCTCTTCTGAGCTGCTAAATGCACCGTCATGTTCACCAGAAACTTGCTTATCATGTCTGTTGTTTGATGTTGAGAGGATGGTTTATGTACACAGTCGAGTATTACAGCTGCTTCACTAAAAACAGTTACTGAAAACAGATATGAGAGCAGCAAGAGCATGGGCGAAAACAGCAAATGAACAGACCAAACAGCTCAACAATTAGCTGAAAGATAAGGAAAAGATTCAAATTTCTTGTCACAGAACAGTGTATAACAAAATGCAGTTGTTGCACGTACGAAGCTGAGGTCAACAGGGGCAGTGCTGGGTCTTGAACCCCCAACTTTATGATTAATAACCCAAAGCCTTAATTGCTGAGCCGTCACTACCGCTAACTCATGATAAAGCTCTGTAAAGCTGAGCAGGGCTGCAAAATTTGGAAAAAATAGTCCTCTGTGGGTTATCACTACCAAAACAGCCTCTTTCAAGCTGTCACATATTGCTGTTACACAGTTGTTTTATACATTCTCACCGTAAAATACCAGTTACAGGGACTGACTGATTCTTTTTTAAGACTGACACTGACAATCACCTGTACAGATGGCTCGCCTGTGGAGTACGTCAAATCCTATAAATATCTAGGCTTCTGGCTGTGGCTCTCTGTCTGTCGTCACAAACATCAACAACCTTCAGACCAAGCTCAAAGCCAGATTAGCTTTCCTCTTCCGCAACAAAGCTTCTTCACTCATGCTGCCAAACACACCCTCGTCATGATGACAATACTCCCGATTCTGGATTATGGTGGCATCATTTACAAAATGGCCCCAAGTACCGTGCTCAAAAAACTGGACACTCTTTATCACTCAGTCACCTTTCCACACTCACCACTGCGGCATGTATAAATTGGTGAGGTGGCCCTCCTTTCATATCCCGCGGCTTCTCCACTGGTTTCATTTTTTTTGGAAGTCAATTCTAGGCAATACACCTCCTTACCTGTCTTCTCTCCTTCACTTCACCCATAATTCATATCACACTAGGTCTAGTGATTACATCAAGCACTTCATCTCCAGTACTTTGACTATTTTTGGCCATAACTCCTTTCGTTTTGCAGGAGCTAAGCCTCAGACTTGCAGCTCGGACTCCCCTCACCACATTCAAGCTTAAACTTCAACAGCTTGTTGTTGACTGTTGCTCCTGCTGATCACTTCGGACCTTATTTACACACATCTTTATATAGACACACACACTTTTCTACACCTCATGCACATTTTATTTCACTCCCACGTGTATGCTTCCATGCTTCTTACTTGTTTACATTAGTTCTATGTTATGTTTATATGTCTATTTGTGTCTGTGGTTTACATGTGCATTTGTTCCTGCTGGCGCCTCTTGGCCAGGTCATGTCTGCAAGACATTTTGACCTGGTAAAATAATGGTTGAATAAAATAAATAAATAAACTATTAGTAATCAGGGGACTAATAACTCAAATTTGCAACTTATATACACTACTGTTTGAAAGTTTGGGGTCACTTAGAAATGTCCCTATTTTTGAAAGTAAGGCAGCTTTTTTCAATGAAGTGACATTAAATGAATGATAAATCCAGCCTAGACATTGTTAATGTGATAAATGACTATTCTAGCTGGAAACAGCTGATTTTTAATGGAATATCTCCATAGGGGTACAGAGGAACATTTCCAGCAACCATCACTCCTGTGTTCTAATGCTACATTGTGTTAGCTAATGGTGTTGAAAGGCTCATTGATGATTAGAAAACCCTTGTGCAATTATGTTAGCACATGAATAGAAGTGAGAGTTTTCATAGAAAACATGAATTTGCCTGAGTGACCCCAAACTTTTGACTGGTAGCTTACATGTACGGTGAAAATTTCAGTCTTGTTGTTAAAATTTAGAAGGGCACATGCAAAATTGCATTGATACGCCTTTCTTTTAATTGTGTTTCACATGTTTTCTTCAAAGGGAACAACTGCATCATTTATCCTTGAGCTCAGTCGATTGGCTACTACTTATGCTGTGTGTCAGATTGTGCTGTGGGCAGGATTTTGCTCTGTGGCAACTACAGATACAGAGATACAACCACATTTAAATTATTTGTTTTATTGTAATTATAAAGCAGTTGTTGCAATCCTTCAAGCATTTAGAACTTTCAAGCTCAGCAGACGTTGTTACATCTTCATTTAAGATCAGATGCATACCTTTTAGATTGACAACCACTATAGTATTTCCTGGAGCTTACATTATTAGCAGATTCAGCCCATTCTGAGCTTGGTGCATCTTCATAAACCTCTCAGACTTTTACCAGGAACACATTTACATTACCTCTAAATGGTGGAGACGACGGCATGTTGGAAGTAGAAAAACATTTTCAAGGTTTGGCTCCAGGCTGCTGTGAAAACATGTAAAAAGAAGGTGCTTTCGTTACCTCAAGAAGTGCTAAAGTGACAAGAAAACCAAGCAGGTATGAGAGTGTCAGACTTACTGAAAAGTCTGCACTTTGTTCCACCCACCAACACATTTCTACACAAAAGCCTGTGTCAAGGTGTTACAGAGCAGGTGGAAGCACTGCCAGCATTCAGAGTACAAGAGGGCGGAGTCTTAATCAGTCAGCCAATCAGGGTCACATACATAGATCACCTGCATTTAAAGAAAGCTCCGCCTGCACTATGAAAATAAAACTTCACAGCTAAATGCTTTTCAGTCAATAAAAAACCAACACAGAATTCATGCAAACAATAAATATTAATGTTAAATAAAATCTTATATAGATGTGTATCAACAAACAAAACAAATGAAATAGGGAAAATATTGTCTGTACTTTGCAGTTTACTTGAAATTTTGTAATTCAAAAGTCCAATATAAGAGCAGCTACTTTGATGATCATTTGTGACATTGCTTTAGGACGATGCCAACAAAAATCAACTAAGCTTATCTAGCACTGAGGGATTTTTTTCCCCTCAGCATAATACAATCATCCCTGTATCTGTCAATCCACAGATATTAGAAACAAAGAACACTGCTGAGTTTGTGATGCTCACTGGATTATTTTTGCAATTTTTTTGGCTATTTATTTCCCACTTTCCCTCAGTCTGCCGTGTTTCCTCCTGCTTCACTTGTTCATTTCTGACATACAGTCTCAAAAAAACCCAAGAAGGAGACATTTTATACTCAGGTCCAGGTATCCACAGATGCTTTTCTTTCCTAAATGCCATTTTTGTGTACTCACACGGGTATAGTCACAAACAGGTGACTATCTGGGAGGCCAGCAGGGCAACCTCTTGCCATTTCGGAGTGCAGCATCCCTGAAATACGTTGGTTCCTTTCAAAAGGTTTCTGATATCGGTAAGCGCTTTGCTTTGGTTTTGCCTTTAGCTTCAAAAGTGATATGTGAGATGTGAGGCCACTTGTTTAAAATTTTATCTACACATTAGCTAAGCCCTTTTATCCCTAAGTAGAATAAACCAAACCACAGGGTTACACAGTAGATAGTATGATGACACAGCAACCTAAAAAAAAAAAAAACCCTTACTCATTTCTGCCAATAAGCAATGTGGTGGCAGAAAAGGTGAATAATAAGTGACTCATATGATGACGGAATATGACTAAATGGAATCGCTGTTGACATTTGTATTTTCCTTTTAATTTAAAGTGGATTAGCCTTGGGTGGTCCGATCATGGATTGTTTGTGTGAGCACATGCATATTTCACAGCAGAGATCAAAGACTCGCGGTGTCCTTTAAATGAGTGGGTTGTTTCATTTCTCCCTCATTTTCTCCCTCACGCTCTCCAGTTAACCTTTGCACATTGAAATGTAAAAAAGAATCCAGATCTTGATAATAATGCCCTCAAAGGACAGCTCATATGTGAGGTGAAAGGAGGCGTTTGCAGCGACTCGGGTTAGCTGAGAGTGTCGTCGAGCCGTGGAAGTACTGCAGCTGTGCGTCGTCCAACGCTGTCTATGGAGAAAACGAGTGGGGCTTTTTCTTCAAACATTTATTAAATAGTAAATAAATTGTTGAGCTGTGCACGCATTGGTTTTCTCCGGCTTCCTCCCACAGTCCAAAAATATGCTGAAGTTAATTGGTGATTCTAAATAGTCTGTAGTTGTGAGTGTGATTGTTTGTCTCTATGTGTGGTCCTGTGATAGACTGGTGACCTGTCCAGGGTGTCCCCTGCCAGCAACATATTTAATAAAAAGATAAATCCTAACAGGTTATAATATGACAAAGTCGTGTTACCAGCCCCAAAGAGGTGAAAAAATACAACACAAAATATTCAGTGTATTTTATGGATGTCATGGCATGTTCTTTTTTGTATCTGCTTGGCAGCTGACAGTATATCGTATAAACCCTATGATAAAATGCATTCAACAGTTTAAACCCTGTTCTGAATCAGTGGCCAATGTTTATTAAACGGTGAGTAACCGCAGCAACATTACTTCTGCTTGATATCTGCCCTTGCACATAATAATGTTCTCTGAAATTCATACCCATGAGTTAAACTCACTACAAAATGTACTTTCGAAAAATGAATTATGTAACTCAGACCTTTTCCTTTGGTAAACGGTTTTGGTATAAATGTGATAATGCAATCCACTGTGCACAAAGAATGGAGATGATTCAGTTTGCTTCCATCTGTTATTGGACACCATGTTCTATGTCAGTACTGCCTCCATATTACCCCCTCAACAGTATTTCTGCAGCTCGAACAGCTAAACAAAAGAAAGAAAGGCGAGGCGACGTTGCTTGTGTGCCTGTCGTTGAGTCTGACAGTGGAGAAAATTAATGTTTCCAGAGTGCCTCTCGTGAGTGATGCCCTCAAGTCAAGGAGAAGCAATTAACATAACACTGGTTTAAAGTGTGTTTAGACAGGGCAGCATTTTTTTATATGTGTGCTTTTAGATTGTTGAACTTATATATTCCAAAAAACAAATAAATACACAAATAAATAAGAACGCGCAGATGAGCGGCACTCAGTTATCTACAACAGTGGTTTTATTATCATCATGCTTTCTCTGGACAAAAAGCCTAAATGAAATATTTTAAATTTCATCAGTAATGGCAGCATTGTTGCAGAGTTCACAAAAAACAGGTGAGGAAAACAGGCATCCTTTAATCATGTCATTATGTTGGTGTCAGCAGCGTTTACATTAGTTATTGTAACACAGAACAGGACATTTAAAAGTGTGTAGACCTAATCATACTCTGCTTGTGTGGCTGCAAAGTTTTCTGCGTCCCAAGGTCAGCTCACTCCCGGCCCTTATCTCATCAGTTTTCATCAGCTGATGAGATAAATCATGAAGGATTTTCTTGTCAGCTGAATGCAGGCAGGAAACAGCGAGCCGGCTCCTGTGTCATCAAGCCGAGGGCCCTGCAACTTTTAACTGATGGTGAAATAAACAAAGAGGCCGTCGGGCGGAGAGCGGGCGAGAGACTGCCCCGATCAGAATGATAAATGCCTGAATGTCACCACCAAAGGAGACAAAGTGTTCTCAAACACATCAAACTTTATTTTTTTCCCTCCCTTTCCTGCAGAGATCTTTTGATGTCAACCACATCGGCAAGGCTGAGGAGAGAAGGAGTGCTGACAGTACAGATGGCAGCACTTCTCCTCCAAAAAAAAAAGAAGAAACTTTCAGGTCTAAGTGCTTTCAACAGACGGTAAATGGTGTTATCTTAAAACAAAGGAAATTTCCGCTCTAGTTCATAGCAATTGCAGATGTCCTCTGTTTCCTGAATCTTTTGTGAATCTCACTTTGGAAAATGAAGTAAAAATTCCACTGCAAATGACCGTCTTACGATTTGAGCCCCGTGCATATCTCCGCAAATTGTACTAATTAGCTAAATGAGCGTTAATTCTGTTATTTACCTTTGTATGTTTTTATTCTGAAGAAAAAGTTCTTCTTTAATTGTTCATCCTCAGGGTGTAGTGTTGATAACAGGTGTTCTACCCTGCAGCAGAATTTCATGTGCTGCGGTGCCCCCTACTGAGTTTTCTGTGGAAAACAATGTTCGTATAGCAGTTTTCCAAGCCATGAGCGGAACTGGGTGATGTCGCTTTTTCTGTTGTCTTTATTTCAGTGTTGTGGCCATGGATGGTATTTATCTTCATTTGTTTGACTTTGTTAGTTACAGACAACAAGCATAGTTGCCATGCTTTGTTATGAAGCCCTAGAATTTAATAAATTAATAGTTCTTTATATTGTGACTCACCTTCTTATGCTCTGATTTCTGTTTGCAATTTGAGTTTTGATTACACTTTTTACAGTAAGAATAAAATTAGTCTTCATTGTCAGGAAAAGTTACACCTTGAGTTTTGTCATGCAAGCTAATCAAAGTGTTCTGGAGCCAAACAATTGCACTGAGGATGCAGCCTCTCTTTGGGAGTCAACGTGTCAAAGAGAAGATCATCAAAGATGTTAGATGTATTACTTTCTGCTTGATGCTGCAGTACACCATCAAAGACCCCTTGATGCATTCTTTATGTTACATATGAGCAGTAAAAAGAGCAGCCACCCTGTTTACCTCTACAGTTTGGGGGAAAGGTGCAGTGAAACTTCATTGTTGACTTACATGAGTGGGATAATTGTCTTTTTGTTGTGAGCTGTTCCTTTACACAGACTGCACAGTTTAACTTCACTGATGAGCTCCTTCAATGTAGCTCAGGGCACATAGCATGTATTTAAACTGATACTGATGTTTTTTAGATGGCGAAAATACATCTTGCCGCTACCTACGTCAACAGGTAGGTAGGTCTAAACTGTTAACTATTGCAAGTTATTGCAATAGAAACCTGTTCACACTTCCACAATTTAAACATCGACTATATGTAAGGATGGACATCACATGTGCTCGTAGATTTCCTGGAAAACAGCTTTCAGCTGTTCTGGGTCTGTCCCAACACCCATACTATCATACTATATAATACATCAGAAGAAGATTTAGTCTCTCCAAGTACCTAGTATGTTAAATACAGTATGCCAAAAATACCAGGATGTCCGACTATATCTGCTCAGATTTTGCAATATGCAAGCCAGCATGCTTTTCTAGCCAACCTGACCCATAATCCTGTGTACAAATATGTCACGTATTTCACAACTATGCATAACTTTAAGCCTTAATGCAGTGTGAATGGCTGAGTTATATGAAAATTCACTCCAGTACAGTTATCATGAACTGAGAAATTAGCTCTAGAGACTACATGTATATTCTGTACCAGGCTGTAACCATGTCTGATTTTGGGGTGGGATTAAATAAGTCTTAACTTCTTCCCACTCCCTTTTGAACATGTTGAAGTTTTGTTTTCCTCTCATTTTCCTTATATGAGAAGCATGGTGGACTATTTCAGTTGTTTTGTGAATCATTCGTTGAATGTTTTTAAATTACATGTTCGAAATAAATAAATGAAATGAAATGCTGTGAAGTTTGACATTTTAACATGGTTGTCTATGGAGACCCACTTTCAGAGCCAGCCTCAAGTGGCCATTTAAGGGACTGCAGTTTTTAGTATGTGGTGTTTTTCATTTTTTAGCACTGCTAAAACACCATCCATCCATCCATCATCTATACACCGCTTAATCGACATTAGGGTCGTGGAGGGCTGGAGTCTATCCTATCTGATTTTGGGTGAAGGCAGGGGAGACCTGGACAGGTCACCAGTCTATCACAGGGTTACATATACAGACAAACAGTCACACTCACATTCACATCTACAGGCAATTCAGAGTTACCAATTAACCTGATTGTGTAAGCAAGCCAGAGTACCTGGAGAAAACCCATGCATGCTCAGCGAGAACATGCAAACTCTATGTAGAAAGATCCCAGGAAGGCCGGGACACAAACCAGGGATCTTCTAGCTGCAAGGCAAAAGTGCTAACCACTACACCACTGTACAACCCCCACTAAAATACACTATACAAAAATATGCATGTCAAGCTGGTCTCAAAACTATTGAATGGATTGATATGAAAATGTGCACATTTATGGTCCTCAGGGTGATGACACTTGCTGACTTTGGAGATCTTCTGGCTTTTCATTCACCTCTATCATCAGGTCAGAAGTTCACTTTGTCAATTACTTTTGTTTATAACAAGACACCTGCAAAACTATGGACATTGCTATCATCCTCAGCTTTTTTTTTAGCAAGTGCTAGCACGTTAGCCGTTAGTGATGAACCTGGTGCTATGACAATATCAGCATTTACCTCAAGCCACCTTTGTCCTCAACTTTTCATTAGTTTTAACTAATGCACAATCTCAAATCTGCTTAAAGTTAATTCCATCCCAGTAAATCTAATAAATCTGCAATTTAAAATAATTTTTCTCCCAAATGCCCAATGTTTCTGCCAATGTAAGTATGGGCAATATTTAAATATAACCTGTAATTCCATTTAGAATTAATGTATTTTACAAATCACTTGCCTTCACCAGTTATTTTCCTGCCTTTTCATAACAGATCAATAAGCCCTGATGCCACTGAAGCACTTAAGTCAATAACTCCTTCTACAGTGTTTCCCTGCATCGCTCGGGGACTTCTTACTCATATGATATACTACATTAATCAGGGTGCAGTGTTCAGATGAATTTAAACTGCAAATGAGCTTGATGTGAAATATGCAAGGCTATCTGCCACAATGGGTTGTGTTGAGCAGCACATCATATGTCCCAACAAACAACATGCCTGCGAGAGCATTCAGATCATCTTTCGCTTATACTCTCCTCTTCTTTGATCACGACTCCCCAGTAAACAACAAGCAGTATGTCGCATCTTTATACAGCCTTCAGTTATTTGGCGGCTGAATGTAAGAGTTGACTGACACGTCGAATCACGGAGGGAATTTATTGTCTTAACCTAATTTCCCTGTTGTTTATAGACAGTGCAGCAGCAGGAAGGGGAGCGATGTCTGAAAGACGCCAGTGACAACAAAGAAAACAATAACATTTATTTATTGATTCATAGGTTATACATTTCATGATACAATAGCGATATATTATTATTGGCAAAGATACTATAATCCAATTGCATTTCTATACATAAATACAAAATCTGAGGTAGGGCCTCAAAGATTGATGACAGTGAAAATAAATAAATGCATTTCACATATATGATATATATATTTTCTATTTTTTACACGTCACACACGATTTTTAAAACATATTTGTTATATACCTACTCTTAATTGTCAAATCAAATGATGTCATGGGCTGTTGGAGGCACATATCTATATCCATAGGCAGCAGTACCTCACATAGAACACACAGAAATATATGACATTACTCAAGTAATTAGAAATTTAACCTATGCATTCATAGGTCACACAATAAAGTGCCAAAAAGACACAACAGACATAACAATAGGAATACTGGTACCATATGAGACAGACAGCTACTCTGTGGTGTTATTTTTGAAATACATATAATATTCTACCATTAGAGGACATCTATAAGGCCAATGGTTACCTGAAGATGTTTTGTAACGTATTGGCAAACATCGAAGAACACTACATGTTATATGAATGGCAGTATCTCAACCTCCTATACGCAGATGACACATTCCTTTTTTTTTCTTCTAAAGTTTGTTTTCTGTTTTCACTACAACCTCTAGTTAAAATATTCTTTCTTTGGTTACTTATACTGCCCAAAGTTGACTTGCAGGCCAAGCGAATTGACAGTTCCATATTTTTGTTAATTTTTTTTTCTTCTTCCTCGTCTGTAAATGGACAACAGCAACCCTCTGTTTCTTAACTTTATGTCAAACAAAAAGTTCCCCTAAAATGAACATGCACCCACTTATACTATTGAGAGAAAAAAGACAAAGATTACTATACATGGACATTGAGTTACAGCAACACAAACTGCACATGCAAGCTCTTCATTGTTACATTTTATGAAGCAGTGTGGTTTTAACTAAACCCTAAGCTGTTTTTTTTCTCAACAGAAAGGCAGAGAATCCCTGTAGAAATGGAAACACAGGGGCACAACACATTTAGCTATTCAACTGTGGCCCTAAATTAAATCAGTAAAATCTATATCAGGGCATAAAAGGATTTTATCATTCAAGTCTTTACTACATTGAGCAAACTGCCCACTACATCCAATGTGATTTAAAACGCCAACTTGCTCCTTTGGCCACTCCTTCTCTGAATTGTGTGGAAGCAGTAGGATAAAATTTTTTTCGGAGCCGATCAGAGTTAAAAGTTTACCCAGCTAGTTCAAGCTTGCAACCGGTTCTCTTAAGATCCTCGTCGGAGAAAAGAGAAGGACGTGCGTGAAGCTGAGGTATCATGGGTAAAAAAATAAAACCAATCCTGCGAATCTCCTCTGCTTGTTTCTGCTCTGACACCGGCCATGCAAACATCTGATTGACGGTTAAGTTGGAATTCGGTTCAACTAATACAGAGACAAACACACACGCAGAAGCATACACAGACATACATCATTATCACGTCTGAACAAATAGAGCTAAACGCACAACAAAAGCAACACAGTGTCGCGAGCAAGCTATCTAACATCAGGGTATTTGTGCTCATTAACTGATTATGTTTTGCTATCAAACAGTTACAACCTCTTAAAATCGCATCTGTGCTATTTTCATGTCAAGTTCATGAAAAGGCATGGCTTAGAGAAGTAGTTAGGGAGACCCTTAAACTCTTAGCATCTGTTATTGCATTCATACATGCAGCCTCCGCTAAAAAAAAACAATACTTAAGCCACTCCACAGCTAAATGCCTGCAGTGATAAAAGCGCAATAAAGCCAATCGGGACTTTGTGTCAGCGTGAAAAATGCCTATTCAAACCGGTCAAAGTGTGGGAAAGGACTAATTGATTCTGAGTGGATACATTGTGCTACTTTGAAGGTAATCAGGTGGCAGCCCTGCGAAGCAAAACTTTGCTGCCTGTCACATTTCAAAAGGCTTCAAAGCCGGTGTGGCCGCCTGCGGAGCGGCACCAGAACTGTTCCTTCAGGCTGCTGTGCCGTTACATCCGGAGATTACTTTTACACCTACAGAAACACGCTTATGGTAGCTCATTTGTGCCGATGATGTCTTAACAGCATGACTTAAAGGGAAAAATGTGCTAAATTAGTGTTGTACAAGTCAATGACAAAACCACAGTTTAAGCGTAGGGACCAGAAAGTTCCTGAAATTCATTAGTTTGCTGCGTATGAAAGTCATGAAGGTCAACAAACTGGCTCATGGTCCAATTAAAATTACAGTTGACTGCGAACTTTAACTTTTTCATTAATTTGAACTCACTTTTGGTTTCTTGTATGAACATATTGATGCTTGATTTAGCTCTGGTTGTCAAAACTGGTTTAGCCACTCCTTTATAATCATGGCAAGGTGCGTTTAAGTAGTTTAAGATCATCGGCAATCAGTAGCAAGACACTTCCACGCTGCCTCCATTTCCATTAAGCATTAGGGTGGCTCCACTGTCTGCTTTTTTCTGTGCACTGAATGCTATTATTCCTACAACTACCGGAGTAGTCCGATGGAATCGAGTATACCTGAGACCCTGTTTTCATGAGGACACACGGAGAAGCGAGAGGCATAGGTTTGAAATGACAAAGAGGTCTCCAGAGCTCTACCACAAACAACAAGAGACAAAGTACACTTCCAGGATAGAGGGAGGCCATTTTCTAGTCTAATCGTCGCCTTGCTCACACACAGCAGCTGCTCCTAACGCTGCGAGGACGTGACGACACGCACACCTACTACTCGACGGTCTTTTTTTTTCTCGTGAAGCGAACACTTTGTACAAAATATTACACAATTAGCAAGAGAAACATGGGGTTCAGAGACACACACACACACATTCGATCTCTGTCCTGCTAACTCCGTCCTCTGCTGGAGGCTCTACATATATTACTGTATATTTGTATATATATATATATATATATATATTTATATATTTTATGTTGATACTCTACTGATGTGATTGCAAAGAAGGCTCACACAGATGGCTGGACGAGTTCACAACACGCACAGTGATACATCTAAAATATATGCACGGAGGGCGGCCAGTAGGCTTTGAGACCTAGAAAGGTTAAATGGCCACATTTATCAATTCTACTAAAGGAAGGAAAGACTAACCTAGTGGGTTCCTATGCTAGGAATGTGCTACTTTACATTCTAGGATAATACGACACTGTTACAACTTAATAAATAGACAAAGAGAGAGGGTATCACAAATGGTCCCTCAGATTAAGAGAGAAAAATAGACCCAAGCTTCTATCGCCCTGCAGAGTCGTCCAAGGCCAAAGTGTATCTACTGAAAGTGGTAATAAGGATGCACTCGCTATTCTACCGGGACGTAGGAGGCACAAATTGCAGATCTTGTACTCTATTTTTGACAAAGTAAGAGCGACTGAGCACTAGCTAGTATGAAAATACATATATACTGCTGGATAGGAACAAAATGTGATAACAGAGTATTCTGTGTGTGTTTTTCTTTTTTTTCCGAGGCAGTTGATATTATTTGTATTGCCGATGGAATTTTGTACACAGATGGAACCAAACAAAGATCCCCACCGAGCTCGTTGAACCGTTTTTTTTTCTGCCGCTCAATTTTCTTTTTGTTTTCCTGTGTCTGCTTGCACCAAGATGATTCATTATCTCTACACACAAATAAGACGGCACACACACACACACACACACACACACGCACGCACACTAACACACACAACTCCATAGGGAGCAGCTATGGTGAGTTTAATATTGCAAGTGCAGTCTGAGCTGTGTCATTTTATGACACAATTTTTCTCTTGGAATAAAGATCCCTGGGAAGGGTTCTGGAGTTATCAGTGGTCATGTGTGGGAGGCAATGATAGCCCATTAACCGAGTACGAAGCAGCAGAGGAAGAGTAGACTCCTCCCTGAGACAAGAGAGGAAATGGTGAAGAGGTAAAGGAATAGGAAAAGAAGCTGCTTCCACATCCGTCATAAAGGGAGGAAGACAGAGAGCAAAGAGGGTGAAGCAGGAGAAAGAGAAAGAGGAGAAGAAGGGATGGAGAAGAAGACGGCCTGGAAGCAGGCTTCTGCCTCCCTCCCGGGGCCTCCTGCAGGGGTCGCTGTGGTGCTGCTGGGCGGCTGCTACTGGTAGGAACCCAGCTGGAAGTCCTTGGGGGGCAGTTTGAGACCCAGGGAGCTGGTTCCTAGAGGGTCTATCATGTTCTTGTAGCGTTCTCCACGGTGCTTCATCAGGAAAGGACCCCAGTCAGGCTGAGGGGAGCAGACCAGCTTCATACGCTGCAGGAAGAGAAGAAGCACAGCGCAGGTTTATCCAGCTGGAGCAGATACATGGAGTCATAGATGTAGTCAGGATTAAAGCTGAGCTGAAGGGTTTGGAAGCACAGTGGTGTAACCCACTTTCTGTAGTTTTTGAGAAAAATGGGTTCAAAGTTTTGTGTTTTCAAGAATGGTCTAACATTCAAAGCGCCACTGTCACAGTATATTTGGGTTGTGGGTTAGACTACTTTGCCACTAAAATCTAGACTGTAAAATATTACAGAAATGATATAAAACTCAGTTCAGATTGCCTATGGGATAGACCACTCTGCTTCTAACCCTCTCAACTGTTCTCTAACTGTTAAACCTCTTAACCAGGACTAATATCTGGCTGTTTTTTTATGCTCCTGTCACATGTTTACTCACTGTGGGCACTTTTTTATTGTTTTTTTTTTTTTTTTAACTGCAATATAAAGTCATGCATCTCTATGGAAAAAGCACAACCATTACTACAAGTCCAGAAAACTCAAAAATATCTTCTGTGCAGTGCAACACAGTTGACAGATGTGATACCATCATGGGATAAAAAATAATAAAATGAAATACATTTCTTTAGCTTTTTATCTTATGAAAGTGTAAAAAACCTGGAGCCACTGGTGTGATCAACCCTGTAGAAAATGTTAACTCTACAGTACATACTGTAGATATATTTGCTGCTTACATCTGCAAATTGTTTCTATGCTTGTTTTCTATCTGCTCCGTGTAAACACTGCCTGCAGTTCAGCCGAACTACATGAGTCTTGGTTACAACCGAATCACTTTTTTTTTTTTCTTAACAGAATCTGGTTACTGTGAATGGTTTATTTTGGTCTTTTTTGTTGCACGAGACACGTACAATAAAGCAAATTTGATTTCAGAAGTCATACGATGATTAGTTCAATTTTCAGAGTTAAAAATCTAACAATTCCTTTAATTTTAACAGCTTGTGGTTTGATAAATGATGCAATTTTTCCATTTTTTGAAAGACAACATGCATTTTAAACCCACTGGATAAGTTAAAGAGTCTTTGCTTTGAACTTTCCAGTGATTCTATGGTGCTTTCAAATGTATCTGATGACATTTGTTTGCTTCTGCATCTTAAAAACAGTTGGTATGAGGGTCATTGTGCACAGAACGCCAAGAATGTTAACATCTGTTATCACAGGGAATTATATAAGACAAAAGAATATAAAAAGATAACATTCAAAAATATCAACAAAGGCTTCTCTTTTGGGTTCAATTAGTGTGCAGAATGTATAGATGGAAACAGCTCCTTTGTGGCTACAGATGTGTATATCTGCACACAGACGGCGATATAAAAATCCTATAGAGATGGTGAAGATGGAAAAATGCACTTGTGGGTCTACAAATATTTTTCCTCTTCTTGTTTTTGCATTCGTGAGATTAATAATATCAGCTATAATGTCAGGTATGTTGTGCTGTGCTGCCTTACATACACACAAGAGCATTACATTACATTGTAGTGGATTTTGCATTTAAACTGAACTGTGTATTTCTCATTTTAACTGTAGGTATTATCTTATATATGACATTTTCCTCTTGCTAATGTTAATTTTGCTTTTCCTTTCTTTACCGGATTCCTCAGTTTTGTAAGTATTTCCTTATATCATATAATGTCTACTCTTATGACCCTGAAGTGATGCAAAGACAGTTTTTTTTCCTACAATCAAACAATAAATACCACAAGTTAAAAGAAGGTGATTGGGCTATCCCCCATTTTCTTGTAAAACGCCATCAAAACATGACACGTGTTTGAAGTTGTTTTGCAGCAGAGCCACATAATCCTGCCCTGTTGTGCGAGTAAACGCTGTGATGATTACAGTGTGCCTTAATTACGGTCAAACAAAGCAAAGAAATTAAAATTGCAGGATAGTCGGGCGATTGATTCTGCTGTCAGAGACGCTGAGGGAACAAAGACGTTGGGACAGAAAGCCACGATCGTCATCATCCATTAATCAAAGCGTTTAAAAAGGACCCACAAGACTCCCAGAAAAATGTTCAAATTAATACTCAGCCAGCAGCCCGTCTCTCCCTGTTAATGAGCGAAGGATGAGACTATTGATTTCCCAGACAGCGTGTGTGTGTGTGTGTGTGTGTGTGTGTGTGTGTGTGTGTGTGTGTGTGTGTGTGTGTGTGTGTGTGTGTGTGTGTGTGTGTGTGTGTGTGTGTGTGTGTGTGTGTTGCAAAGGAGACAAAAACTAAATATACATGGCAACGTGTCGCCGCGGCTTCATCTCCATTATTACCTCAATTAGGGTGCCGGGGGCGAGGTGCATCTTAATGACGAACATGATGGGGATCCAGATCACAGAGCAGATGACCATGAGCCAGCCCATCACCATGGACCAGGTGGGATAGGTGTAGTCCTCGTATGTCATCACCTTCCACTGGTACAGACTCAGGCCGAGGATGCCCTGCACACACCGGACAAACCCAGGAGATGAACATTAAAGGATTCGCCTCCTCTGTTATCTTTCAAGAACTTCTGTTGCAGTGTCTTTGAGCAAATCACTTCAGCTTCTGCTTCGGTGGTGCAGCATACAAATATACTAGTCAGCTCCACAGGTAGAGAACATTTTTCAAAAGGAGAGGCTCATTCATCACCACAAAATGCATTTCCTGCTGCAAGAGTCGACACTGCTGCTCAGAGTAAACGTGGTAGTTTTGAAAAAATGTGAAATAATGAGCCCTAAGGTTGAGTTTTAATGTGGAAACTGTTAAAGAGAGTTTACAGTTGAAGCTGTTTTCATACATTAAGAAACTATTTTGAGCACCACTGAAGTTTTTTCCCACAGAAATGTTTTCGAAGTTTTGCAGAAAGATATGACCTTTAGCTGGAATCCAACCTTCATATCTCACTTTTGCTAATTCGCCCGTAAGTCTACAAATTTTCTTACAACCTCATGCACAAGTATGCCAACATTTGGCAATGTTAATCTCACTGGTGTAAGTGTGTGCTAAAAAACAATTTAAAGAGCCCTTCCAGTAAAAACCTTTTTTACTGTGAACATGTACATATGGAGTTTTTTATTTCCTGGAAAACATATAAGCAAAATAAGCAGCCATCACTGAGTCCACCTTGAAACTGCAGTGTACCGATGGTCTCTAAAACGCAGATTCAGACTTCCTGGGTTTCATATGTAACAAATCTAAGGAACCAATCCCGTCAGCTTTCAGGGTTGAACTTTCTACATTATTATTATTGTTCTTCAGAATGAGTTTCAGCTTGAACAGACATGTCTGAATTATTCCAGTATTACCACAAGTTGAGTAATTTTGTAGTATTTGAGCAGAGTTGCAGGTGAGCTGGTGTGCTTGAGCTGCAGGCAGTAGGGCTGAGAGGTTGAAGAGTTACTTCTAAGCCACTTCAAGGCAGGCATCAATAATTTTTGTTGAAAAAAACTTCTAAATATTGTAACTTAAATACACAGAAATTAGTTTTTAGAGGTTTAATCAATTACTGGAAAAGGAATATTGTTTGGGTATCAGTTTTGAATACATACAGATGCTATTTAGTAATTATATAAATGTCTTAAGGGTATTTCTATATTGTATAACACTGACTGGTCAGGCAGTCTGTACTCCAGCTGCTGGAAACATGGTTATATTTTAGCAGATTCAAATAATGGCAGAAAAATCCAACAGCCTTCAAAGAAGCAAACAAACAAATCTGAATCTGGGATGATGCTAACTTTTGAAAGCAAATTTGAGTGATTATTTCAATAGTAATTTATTACTTAAAGCTGAGGTAGGTCGTTTTTCTCTGTCTTTTTAGGCATTGTTGAGAAAAAATCCCAAACTAACCAGATTTTAAAAGTCGGAGGAAACTCGACTCTTGCGCCTCCTTCTGGGTTTGTTTTCAGGCTTTAGAAAACCACAGGGATTCACCAGTCACATGAGATATTAGCATGAATTGTATACAGTAATTCTAAATAGTATAAATAGCAAGAGAGCAGGATGCGGTGGGAGAACACGGTACAAATTCTAGGTAAAGCTATATATGAATTTTGAGTGCAGAGGGATGGGCTTCAAGCAGAAAGGGAAAAGGGAAGAGCATTTTACAGATTTTTGCCTTTTCTGCTGCCTTGAATCCAAATCCACTTCGATAAGAATGAGAACCAACTATAAATCGTAAACCAATGCCACGTATTTTCATTTTTCCACTGCTGTTGCCTAATGTATCTGAACCTCGTAATGATTTTCAGCACTGATGAGGACTGTATAGTAGATTTCTTCCCAATTAACTGCATTGAAAACAAAGTTATTTCTGCTGTTCGATGTAAAGAAGATGAAAATCAGGCCTTCTGTTTTATTACATGTGCAGTGGGCAGAAAAAGAGAGGAAAAAATCCATGAAGTGTCTGAGAAGGATTAGAACAAGAGAGAAACAAACAGAAAGAAGAAGGCAGACAGAAATAGATTAGCCAGGGGATGTACATCAATGAGACAAATGAGGAAATGTGATCTCCCTGGAGAGCGGTGGGATGACCAGCCGGCCCGACTGCTGCTCAATTTGTCATCGTCACCTCTGCATGGGAGGTACAGTGGCTTCCATTAGGATTGCTAACATTAATGCTGGCCAGCGTCCAGCCCTGTGCATTGGCATTTGCAACTTCTGCTAGACAGCAAGTGACAAAACAAAAAAAGGCCAATTTATAGAGAAAAAAAAGTCTTCCCTGGAAAACAAATGTATATGAGGCAGAAGAAAGGACATCACAGTAAGTATTTGACAGTTTCTCTTTACAAAAAACCCACAAACAACCTGGGAATTGGTGACATGACAGGAATAGGAAGGAAGAAATAATTTTCGATTTCGGCGTAACAGGAGCAATTTCTCCACCGCTCTTTTTCCAATTGCAAATCAATGAACTTGAAAGGAGGCAGTGAAAACGGAGGCATTTTAAACTGCACATATTGTGAGTGTGTGTGTGTGTGTGTGTGTGTGTGTGTGTGTGTGTGTGTGTGTGTGTGTGTGTGTGTGTGAGAATGAGATGACCAAAAAACAAACATACTGTCAGAATGGTTGGAGTCACAAAGGCCCAGCACACTCTCCAGAATTGGTTTGGCTGGAAACCAATCATCATTTCAATGTCCTCGCAAAACCTCTGCAGACCTGCGGAAGGGGAAATAAAATAAAAGAAGAGAGACAGGGGGGAGAGTGAGGCAGACCAAGAGAGAGGAGATGCACATGGTGACCTGGGTTTAATAAGGTCCCTCGAAAAAGGGATCGGCAAATTCCATCCGTCCTTATGAGGGTGTGTGTGTGCATGAGGGAGAGGGAATATCAGCTTCTGTCATCCCTGGGAAAAAAGTGAGGGAGCAGATGGCTTCATTCCTCTGCTTTTATTGACAGATAACTGTGAGTGACATGAAGAGGCCGAGTCACACAATCGTCTCAATATGTCACCTGTACTGATGCTCTGACAAACTGGAGGGGAGCCGTTTGCTTTGATTCCTGGTAACAGGCTGCTGAAACACACCTGAGCTCCCTGCATGAGTCTGTATGAGAGTTATGCATTACAACAGAGACCCCTAGTGGTCTAAGTCAGAACTACAAGTAAGAATTACTGTCTGGTATTATTCGACGCACTGTAAAAATAAATCCCATCAAAACATGGTGACAATCTGGAAGCAAGGGTGCCATAAAAAATATGTTGGAAAATGATGGAATAGTGTATTTCTACATTGTGTATTATGTGAAGTGTGGCCAGTTTTTATTTTTGTTTTCATTTAACATGTAAACATACAATTTTTTCTGTGATTTTGCTAGATACAAATAAAAACATCTGTAAAATAACAGTTAAGCAATTATTTCTCATTTTTCAATCTTTAATATACATAACTTTTTTTTTCAAAAAAACTGCCAATATCAGTAAAACAACTGAATAGGAAAAATCTGGAAGCAAAGTTTCCATAAGAAAAGTTACAAAATAATGGAGCAGTCTATCACCACAGTGTGCCTGATGTGGAGTATTGGCCCTTTTTGAATTTTATTTACGGGGAAAATTTATACTTTTTCTTGTGATTTTACCAGATATTATCGGCAATTTCACAAAATAAACAACAACAAAAAATCTGGAAAATAATAGTATGAAAATAATTTCTCATTTTTTCAAACTTTAATATACATAATTATTATTTCAAACAACTGCCAATATCTACAAAATAAACATATCTGTGGCTGTTTTAAATCCAGTAGCAATATTGTAATTTACAGCAATTGCAAAAGAAAGTTTCCACTTTATAAATACAGATTTTATTTACACCTTTGGGGGTGTATATTAATATTTTTTTCTTTGATTTTATTAGCTAGTATGTGTAATTTAACAGGAAAGGGAAAATCTGGAAGCAAGTGATCCCTAATAAAATATGTTAAAAAATATTGGAATTATGTGGAATTTTGGTACTTTTTAAAAATTTTATTTTATGATTAACATGTAAATTTATCCATGTTCTGTAATTTTACCAGATATTATCTGTAATTTCATAAAACAAACAAAAAATCTGTAAAATAACCAAGAAAAAAATCTTAATTTTCAATTATTAATGTACATATTTTTTATTTCAAATAACTGACAATGTCTGTAAAATAAATATATCTTGGCTGTTTTAAATCCAATAGCAATATTGTAATTTACAGCAACTGGAAAATAATTTTTCCACTTATATAAATATAGATTTTATTTACCCTTTTGGCCTGTGTTCTGGGGTGTACATTAATTTTTTTCTTTGATTTTATTAGCTATTATGTGCAATTTAACAGAAAAGGGAATATCTGAAAAATGAAAATAAATTGTTCAACAACAACAAAAAAGTGTGTAAAACTGTTTTTACAGTGTGCGTGTCGAAAGTTAATTTACCAAAAATACTTGTTCTAAACCATTCTCTGCAGATGAGGTGAATATTCTTTCTACAATTGTTCATCATAGGGAAGATTATGCTGCCAGTGAAAACTGTTCTGTTAGATAAAATAAGAAAAGATAACCCTTAATTAATCCCACAGTGGGGAAATTTGCAGTGTAACAACAGCAAAGATACTGCAAACATTTAAGGACTGTAGTATAAAAACACACCAAAATATACATAAATACTAGTTGTAAAATTAATGCACATACCAGTGGTATTGCAGACTTTTTTGATGAACAGAAATACTGACACTGTATTATCATTGCACGGATTTGTGCCATCTAGTGGTGAGTTTGCAGATTGCAACCAGTTAAATGTTCCTCCCTTCACAATCCCTTATCAAACATGGAGGACAACGTGCAGCAGCTAAAAATGCAAAAGGCTGTCTGTAGTGCTAGGTTTGTCCGTTCTGGGCTTCTGTAGAAAGACAACTATGCAACATAGTAGCCTTCAGGAAAAATGATCCAGGTCATATGTTGATATAATGGACTCACCTCGTTGTCATTCTGCTTTTGGGGGTGAAAAAAACAACTACTCTGGCTCTTAAATGTTCCTGTAAACCAGTCATAGTTGTCTTGGGCAGTGCTAAGCCCAGGATGCAGCACTGGTGCCCCTGCAAAACAGTGTGGGGGAACAGTTTTGCATGCAGGGGAGGCAATCATTCTCACTGAGATGGTCAATTCCCCAAAAAAAAAAAAAAAAAAAAAAAAATCAAGCAAGGGCTGCACTATTGTACAATATAATAAGTCTTCTTGAAAAATGTTACATTTTCAGCTTGTAGGTTGCTGCTTAGAGGTTGTAGTTGTTTTCCATAGTGAAGGAGATGGTGAAAATATAACTAAAACTCGTAATTTGCTAAAGACATAGTGTGGAAATTCTTTTTACTTTTAGATTTGTAATATTTCTATAGTTTTATAGTTATAATACTTGTGTATGGGTTAGTTTCCCTGTTAATTTTACAATAAATTGCATTTCTATCAGTTTTAGTCAGGTTTGACTATAAATCAAATGTCTATGTAGGGATAATAATGCAGCTGAAGTTGATTTCCCTTGTAGGTGTCTGTTATTTCAGCCTCTCGTGGCCACTAGCAGATCTCCAGATTTTCCCTTTTGTTGGTCAAAGGCCGTGAGACAACTCATGTACTCACCATAGAGGTAGGAAACCCCCACCAGCTCAAAGATAGCAATGATGACCAGAGAATAGGAGGCTGCGAATGTGTCCACCAGCTGCAGCATGTACATCCCGCTCTGTAACAACAACACAAGCAAAACATTACAAACACAACCCAGGCTTCATCCTGCAACAACACCACCTCCCTAACATCTCACTTTTTTCCACCTCTGACTTGTCCACGGTTGTAATTTTCACACCAGCTTGTGCCGCATCATGAGAAATGTCAAGAATGAACCCTACTTCAGGCGGGATTTTGCCACTGAAGCCGTCTGGGGGGATTTTAATAAGACTCAGCCTATTGTTCCAATCGCTGGCGCCTGTCCACTGAAGGCCATAGCTTTGGTTTTACGTGGAGAAAAAGCTGTCAGCTCCTTTACAGAAAGAGTTGCGGGGATGTAATTGTCGAGAAGTTTCCCCGTGGTGCGAACAGGCAGTAGATGTGTGTTTTTCATGTTTGTGTCATACCTCTGTGATCATAGGAAAACCCAGGATGAAGAAGGAGACGCAGCAGACCAGCGTGAAGAGCGGTTTGTGTTTCCTCAAGTATTTGGGGTATTCGTCCGACACGGAGGTCACGATGGTCTCAATGGTGGCAAACTGGGAGAGAAATGAGAGGAAGGTGTGTAAATAAAGAGGGAAAAGTCAATGTTTTCCTTTTGAATCATGTTCTGTAAGATGAAAGGTGTTTAATCAAGACTTTGCTCAAATTAATTCTGTTAATCAATAGATGCATAAGTGGGTCAAAAATGACCTGGTGAGGTTGTTTTCTTGCAATGTCTTTGTAATGAAAAGTTTTTATTCCAGCTATTCCTCAAAAAACATGTTTTTGATATCGTTCCATTGAAATTTTTACGTTACCTTTTATACTTTCAAAGACATTGCAATGTTTGTATTACTAGCCCAAGCTCTTTCTCACTGATAATATGACAGAAAAGGTGATGCAGTACAACAAAATGGATGTTGACTTTCTTCTATTGCTGCTCTGTGTAATATTCTTCTTTTTCAAGGATCAAAATGTTCAAAATCTGTTATAAAGTAATAAATACACAGATTTCAAACATGAAATCATTCTTGTGTGGACAAAAATATAATACAAATAATAATACAAATGATTATTCTCAACCAAAATGACAAAAGTGGCATAAAAACACATTGCTTCTTATATGGGTCATTTGTGACCCACTTATGAAAGAGTGAAGGGTCCAGTCACTCATGCATCTAAGGGTTAAATAACTACAGCTTCAAAGGCAGATTCAGGCTAACTGTAGGAAGCAGCACACAGCAGGCTCCTGATTGGCCGTCTCCTCTACAAAATTACTAAAAAAAACTGTCCAGTCACGCCAGGTTGTAGAATCATTTCAACAGAAAAGCCTCCAGTCATCGAGTTTTAACTAATTTGAATCAGAGCAGCTGCTGCTGTCAGAACGTCTGTACCCATCGTTGCGAGGCATTTGTCTTCAGTTCATCCAATAAACACATTTCAGTATAATTTCATTTATTTCCAAAACAAATAAAGAAAATTATTCTAATCCAGGGCAAGAAGAAGATAGGAAAACAAACAAGTAAGAAGAATTTGGTTAGTGATGAGGAAAGCTGACAGGTGGAGTCTGTCTGGAGAATAGCAAATGTAACATGATGGTAAAAGGCACTGGGAACCCAGAGGACAGCAGTGGATGAATATATAAACAGGCAAATTGAGAGAGGTTGGTGGAGTGTGTGCGCGAGTGCGTGAGGATACTGTAGAAACACACTGGCACCAAGCTATCTGCCACTTCTCGACTCCTCTCCTTCCTCCTGAGCTCCCAAAACTAATTTCCCGTCAACATCCCAAGCCTATTACCGCCGAGATGCTTCCTGCAACAAAGCCACCGGCCCCTCTCCTCCAAGCTGCCGCCGCCGAGGCAGAGTAGCATCATCATTTAACTCTTACTGTTGACTTGTGTCTTAATGCGTCACTGTGTCCTCCGCTGAGCATCACAGTGCACTTGAAGTAGTCGCTGTTTTATCTGGAATTGTTTGTCCACGATTGTTCCTGGAGGGACTCTGGAGTTTAAATAACATCCCAGAGCCGAAAGTGTTTGTTCACTGGAGCTACATCAGGAACGCATCAGTGCAATAACTGATAACGTTAGAGTTGTGTAACCTAGAAGTGCTGTTGTGGTTAATAGGTTGTAACGAAAAGATTCAATTAAATCTGTACTTACCAGATTTTTAGATAAGAAAAGATAAGATAATATATGATAATAAGATAAGATAAGGCCTTGGGCAGTAGTTCATATTTTACCACACAATAGTTAAACAAAAGAATATTAACTAGGCACAGAATAGCTATATATATATATATATATATATATATATATATATATATATATATATATATATATATATATATATATATATATATATATATATATATATATATACACTACCATTCAAAAGTTTGTGGTCACCCAGGCAATTTCCTATTTTCCATGAAAACTCACACTTTTATTCATGTGCGAACAAAATTGCACAAAGGTTTTCTAACATCAATTAGCCTTTCATCACGATTAACTAACACAATGTACCATTAATTAGAACACAGAAGTGATGATTGCTGGAAATGTTCCTCTGTACCCCTATGGAGATATTCCATTAAAAATCAGCTGTTTCCAGCTAGAATAGTCATTTACCACATTAACGATGTCTAGACTGTGTTTATGATTCATTTAATGATATCTTCATTGAAAAAAATGATTTTCTTTCAAAAGTAAGGACATTTCTAAGTGACCCCAAACTTTTGACATTACTATCTAAATCATTTAAATATATATATATATATATATATATATATATATATATATATATGCATGCATCCACACATTTGGAAAAAGTTTGGAAAAACCTTAGCACATATTACACTCATAAGAGCTCTGTATTGCACTGTCACACAGATAAATACACGCAATAAAGTTTTAAAATGCTTATTTACGCATCCAGCTGACATAGAACAAAGTTATCACATTCAGGAGTATAAGTTCAATCATGGTTCATTTTTAGCTCCAATTTGGTCTCCACCAACTCCAAAACATTGTCTGGTTGTGGTGTGGTTCCATTAAGGCAGTCTAAAGTGAGTTTTTTTTTTTTTTTTTTTTAAACACAGACAACATGCTGCTGAAAATAAGGCTAATGAGAGCAGTAAACCGAAATAATTACCTGAAAATCACTAAAATGCTCAGTAGAACTGAAGGGACCTGATTTTCTGTTAGTTTGTTACTATGAAAGAAACCTTTTTATTTTACACATAATATAAAAACAAGTTTGTAATTCACTGGTAATAGAAAATGTTGATTAAAAAAGGATAAAATATCCATTTTGCTCATTATATTTGTCTATGTATCTTTCTTTTTTGTTACGGAGCTCTCGTTTTGCAGTCAGATCTTGCTGTTAGACATATTTAACTGAGGTAAAACCATGAAAATCGTTCTTTTTTTATATATTGATAATGATGACAAGTAGTGGGCCATGTAATGTCACATTAAAAAAATGTAATGTTCACAGTATTTTACTGCAAATACTAAGCTTAGTACCTTTAGTTTTACATTTTAGGTGCTTTATTGTGAATACATTTCAACCAGCGCCTCTAAAAAATTTGATAATTGACAATAAAGCTGTCAATAGCTACTGACTGTCAATGCATTCTGGAGTTTCCTTCTTAAATAATGCTTAATTAAAATATGTGAATACACTGATTAATTTAAATTATTACCAGATAGCAGACTGCAGACAAATTAACTGTGAGGTGGAATATATTAGACAGAAACATAACTGAAAACAAATCAACATTAAAACAAGTGTGAATGTGCATTATTCCATTTAAAAAATCTGTTATTAATTAAACAATTAAGAACAGAATAAAGAATTAGAAATATTAATGATTACATTTTTTTAAAAATCACTGAGTTTATCAATTAAACAAAAAAGTAATTCATCAGTTTGTGGCTAGAATAGTGTATTATTACTATTATTATTATCACTAATGATTTATTTCTGCATTGTTTGATCCATTAAATGTCAGAAAATAGTAAAAATGAATCGCCCATAGTCCAAATTGATGTTTTCAAATATTAAACAAAAAGTACTTTGTCAGATTTACTTCAGTGCCGCTGCTCCAAAACTTTAAGGTCAACTTAGTTTCATTCACTTCAATCACGGACCCCCTTCTGCTCAAGTACCTGGAGAGCTGCAGCACTTGAGCAGAAATCAGCCTCAGCAGGTGGCCTGCATGGGTAATTATGTTAATTGGGTCAATGTGTGCAGTGTTTATACATTGCTTGATGGCGCTCGCAAAGTTGAGTGTTTACTTTGGAGCAAATAAAAGTCGAGAGACTCTTGTTTCCGACAGAAAGCCTGCAGGATGTCGGAAACTTTGAGCTAGAATTGTAGAATCTGATGTAGGTTCTGCAGCTGCAGCAGATGCAACATTTTCTCAAGAAAGAAAACAACTGGATTTAGAGGTTTTTTTAGAGAATGCAAACTGAATATTGGCACTTATTTGTATGAATTCACCATCTTTATTCATTCCTTTACTCCGATTTAAAGCTACAAAACATTCTATCTTTACTGCTACACTTACAAATGTCTTTCATCAACTTTGCTTCAAATGTGTAACAAAAGACAAATTTAGCTATTAGCTGGCGACAAGTTGAAGGGGAGCATGTAGCAATAAGAGAAAGTATTAGTTGGGACCAAACTAGAGCTAAAAAAGGAGAGTGAAGGGAAGAAGCCATGGAGTTTATTTGCTCCCAAGTGGCCAAAAATATAAATCACTATTTTAGGAAACAGGTGTGTCTCACCCAGATTCAGATGAAAAGATTATTATCACTTTTATCTCTGCATGAGTCCACTTCAGAAGCAGTTTCAGCCGAGCTCAGAACAAAAAATGAAAGCAGTTGAGCTCCACAAACAGTAAAAAAAGGGGGAAAAAAAACAGATTATGAAAAATCCAGATCTGCCTCATGTATTGTTTCCTGTTCTTTTAATATGTAAAATCTCGATTTCAGTCTTTTGGTTCAACACATCCTACACAAACTTAATTCCTACATGTCAGACTGTGGCTTTAAACTTGAATTTTATTATTATCTGTTTTATTATGAGGACATATGAGCGCCTTAAGTCCAGACATACAGCAACACACACACACACACACTAAAGAGTAGTGGTTACCATGGTATCCAGGCCAAGAGTCAGGAGCATGAGGAAGAAGATGATCGCCCAGAAAGGAGACAGAGGAAGTCTGGTCAGAGCCTCTGGATACACCACAAATGCAATGCCTGGACCTGAAACACACACACACACATATGCATATACTCATACATATATATTTATGTATTTATGTAAATTAGGACGCACACACTCCATCTCAGCAGCAGCAGATAAAAGGATGAATGTATGTTTGAGTGAGCAGCACCGACCTGCTGCTGCTGCTGCTGCTGCTGTCTGATGCTGCCTCGGTTCTCTTACCTTCATCTGCCACCTTCTCTATCGGCACCTTCAGCTCGTGTGCCATGAAACCAATGACCGAGAAGATGACAAACCCAGCAAATATACTGGTGGCGCTGTTTGTGCACGTCACTATTATAGTGTCCCTGCAGGGGAAGAACAGCAGAGAGAGAAGAGAGAGGATAGATGAACAAACTGGGTTTGTTTTTTGTGTGTGACTGAAGTAGTTTTGCAAAATTGAAAACGTGTTAATGTCAGTATGCTTTTATCAGTGTCTCAGATACACACAGATAAGAGATCCAACAGTGCCCTCTGGTGGCGCGAATAAAAACAGTCTGTGAGTACAGGCTCTACAAGGTGTTAGGCATTTACAGAAGGTGGACACAAGGTGGTGCTCTGCTTCGTACTGTACAACATTTCTGTTATTTTGTTCTGCCAGTGGGGGGGGGGGGGGGGGGGGGGGGAACATGAAACACAGTAACTAGTAATGTAGAGTTGTCCACCAGAAGCACAAATTAATGATGCTGGTGTCTCTTAGAGATGTACAAAAACTGAGAAAATAGAAAGTTAAGGAAAAGATAAGAATGTTGATATCTTTAAAAGCAAACTCAAGACCTAACTTATTATTATTTTTATTATTTTTTATTGTTGTTATTATTATTATATTTGCAACAACAATAATGAATTGTTTGATTTTGTTTATTTATTTGCTACTTTTTAAATTTTACTCTGCTCTGCTTTATCTATCTTTTATCATCACACTTATTTTTCAGTTTTTTTTCATTTGATAGGAATTCCTCAGTTTGTCATTCCATGTTTTTATTTGAGCTGTCATTTTTAACTTGCTGTTTATGGTTCTATTCATGCAAAAAGTGCTACGCAAATAAAGTCTAATTGAGTAATTGATTTATTACAGTTAAGACACTACATTATTATAGGTAATATTAATTTATCTGACTAATTTCTGATATTAAAATTGAGACTACAATATAAAAAATTAAAAAATTACCTGAATAATTGATAGAAAACAAAGATCCTAGAATACGATATAGAAAACAAGTTTATCCATCCATCCATTATCTATACACCTCTTAATCCTCACTAGGGTCATGGCGGGGGGCTGGAGTCTATCCCAGCTGACTCAGGTGAAGGCAGGGGACACCCTAGACAGGCCACCAGTCTGTCACAGGGCTACATACAGAGACAAACAATCACTCTCACATTCACACCTACGGGCAATTTAGAATGATCAATTAACCTCAGCATATTTTTGGACTGTGGGAGGAAGCCGGAGTACCCG
Organism: Amphiprion ocellaris; assembly: GCF_022539595.1. Classification (NCBI taxonomy): domain Eukaryota; kingdom Metazoa; phylum Chordata; class Actinopteri; family Pomacentridae; genus Amphiprion; species Amphiprion ocellaris. The sequence goes on along the minus strand of NC_072766.1, from coordinate 38,551,194 downwards.
GAGAAAACCCACGCATGCACAGGGAGAACATGCAAACTCCATGCAGAAAGATCCCGGGAAAGCCGGGACGTGAACCAGGGATCTTCTTGCTACAAGGCGACAGTGCTAACCACTACGCCACTGTGCAGCCCCGAAAACAAGTTTATATTAAGGTTAATAAACTATAATGTTATATACTGTAAGAAATTATCTGAAATTTTAAAAAAAGGTTAATACTCTATAATATTACACTCTGAAAATCCAAATAAGACAATTATTACCTGTTAGTTGAGATGGTGTGCTTTTCTGAGGATATTTTTGTAGAAAAACACTCACAAATACTGCATTTAAAGGAGCAATATGTAGGATTTCAGGGGAAGCTATTAGCAGAAAAAAGGAAGCTAGTATTTGTATTTATGTTTTGATTTGTATTTATTCACCTGAAAATAAGAACTGACATATTTGCTTTGTGGCTGTTAGTGGAAAGGGGGAGGTATTCAGCTGCAATCTGCAACTTCACCTCTAGATGTCACTAAATCCTACTTTAATGAGCTGTTTGGTACATTTAGGTCTGTTCATTTCTGACTGTATGTTTTGAATTCGCTGATGAATAAAATATATTCTTACTTCTGTGGTTTAAAACAAACAAGCAAGACAAAGTAAAGGAAACACTGAACTGCTGGCTGCAAAGAGACATTTATTACAGACATTTCTATCAGACATACAGATACATTAAGCATCATGCATCTGTGGTGATAGTTTCAATTTGTCTGCCAGAAGCATAGTTTACCTTTTGAGTGTTTACCTGTAGCAGTTATTGTGGAACTTATTGTAGGAGGAGAGCGTGATGAGGCCTCCCCAAGCAGCCGACAGCGAGAAGAAGATCTGAGTGGCTGCGTCTTTCCACACCTGAGGAGAAGAAGAAGATGAGCTGCAGGTAAAGAGGAAGAAAAGGCAAAACCTGGAATGCTTTTTGTGTTGTTTGTACATTTATGTTCATGGCATTAAATAAGTGCACATCAGGTACCTTTGCGTCACTGAGTTTCTCCCATTTTGGTGTGATAAAGTAAAGGATGCCGTCTTTGGCTCCTGGGAGGGTCACTCCTCTCATCAGAAGGATGACCAGCACCACGTAGGGGAAAGTGGCGGTGAAATAAACCACCTGACCAGACAGAGGACAAGATAGAGCAAAATCAGAGAGAGAAACAGCAAAAAGATGATAATTAACAAAGAAGGAAATAAAACAAAATGCTGGGTTTTTAAGATGTAATATTGCTGTACTTTTCTGACTTTTTACTGTGTACGTCCTGTTCCTTTGTACAAAACACACAATAAATGCAAGATTACACTAAAATCACGTGTATTTGAGAGATTATTTTGTTTAAGTACAAGCAGAGCAATGTTTTACATCAGAAAATGCCCAAATTTACACGATACCCCCCAACAACAACGATGTCTCCTAGACAACGTTACTAAGACCTGAGACTCGACTTGCAATATCTGCTGTGTTACACATCATCTCTATGTCCAGTAGAGGGCAGCACAACACAACTATTCTATCTCACTTGTCTCTAGCTCCTGGTTAGATTGAGGTACGTGTAAAATATTTTGTGTCTAGTCATCTTTTCTACCATTCACTCCAAACATGCTGCACTTGTCAGACACTGTAAATCACTCCTGTAATGTTTTTAAAACTGCCTTTGAAGTAAAGACTGATTTCATTGCCTGCAAATCCTTACAAATCCACAATAAACTGAGGTCATTTTTGAGGTGAAAGACAAAGTAAAAACTTTACAAAATATTTTTTTTCATTGCTTTTAGTGGAGTAACAAAATGCATGTTTCAACCAAATGGTAAACTTGAAGGTTGAAACTTGAATGAAGCCAATGCAAAAGAGCTAAAAACAGTTCCTTAAATGGCCACTAGAGGCTGATTCTCAAAGCAAGTAAATCCCCATAGACCGCCATGTTAACTGTCCTACTTTACAGCAGAAATAAAAGCATCTACAGCCTGGTGCAAAAATAGTTTTGGCCTCTACAGCTAATTTCTTCATTCATAACAACTATACAAGGGGAAACTTTCATTTAACTCGCATATTGAAGTTGCTTTAGGACTTAAAGTTATGCATGATTAGGGCTGTGGCCACTTTGAATGACACCTCAGCTCCACTGGACCTCAATTCTACCTCATTTTTGGATTTGTCAGGAGTTGGATGGAGTCCACAGCCATCAAAACTAGGCAGCATTCCAAATCACATACTATTTCTTTTTACTTTAAATACATTACTATAACTGTGCACACAAAGTATGTACTGTTTCATGCCCTACACAAAGAATTCAGACATTCTACTTTGTCAAAATAAAATCTTGACTGCTGCTGTCTGTCTTGTAAAATGATAAGTCATCTGTCTGTGACTCAGGCTTGTTTATACTTGCACGAGACCACAGTTTGTACATCATAACATATGTGATGTAACTGCGCAGAGGATTATGAACAGTCATAATAAATATAGTAGGGGTCCTGGTATTTTTTGGCTGCATTACTGCATTTGGCATACTATGTATTGGGACATACTATATAGTATGCTATTCTAGATATTTAAACACACCCTGAGCTTTAAAACAGCTGTTTGTAAAACCTGTGGGTGACACCATGGAGGATTCATCCATCTTTATGTAAAGTCAATGGCTTCAACCCATTTAAGAAACAAAAGCATAAAAATCTTTATATTTAAAGGCAAGAACATAAATACTAACATTTGGAGAACTACAATGACACTATGAGATTTCAGGTTCTGCCATATTGATTATATACACACTAAAAAAGAGGAAATAAACAGTTCAGTTTAAGTTAAGCGGAACTGTGGGTATTTTAATTTGATTCATTTCCTTGGAGCTGCATCTGAAGTATATCTTTGAGAACCCAACTCTAATGTTTGGAAACAAGTTTACAAGAGCACCTGCAGGGCTCACTTCTTGTGCATCACACATTTCACCACTAGATGGAGCTTTTATCACTGAAGAAATGACACAATGTGCTAAAGGAAAGCTGAATGCACCTTCAGTAAAACCTCTGCAGCTGGCCAGAGCTGTGAACAACATACAGAGAGAGATCAGATGAGGTTTTGTTACCTTGCCTGATGACTTGATTCCTTTGGCTAAAGAGGCGTAGACGATGATCCAGGCCAGGAAGAGGCATCCTGCCAGAGGCCAGCGGATGTCTCCGGGATATTCAATCCCTTTAGAAATGTGCAACACATTGTACCTGCAGGTGGGATTGAAACAGTGAAACTCAGCCTGGAGAACAATTTAGTAAACTTCAACATAATGTAGAGATATACAGAGAAAATATACATCTATACACTGGAAAGCCTTCATTCATCAAGTTGTTTATGCATATTAACAGATCCTCAAGTCACAACTCTTCTATTAAGAATGTGTAACATGGCTGCAGGATTATTTCAGCCTGTTTCCAACATAAATCAACTTAATTACAAAATATATATACAGCATGGTCATTATTTTTCTTGATGTATTTGCAGAGGATCCTCTGATTGTGTTTCAAGACAGCGTAATCCATTTAAAGAATGCCACTTAAAAAAGATGAATTTGTTTTGTATTTTTTTTGCATTAGTGGCTGCAGTACTTGTAGTTTTTTTTTTTATTAGGATTAGATTAATAGATTAAAATGTTGCTTTTCTTCTTTTTCTCTGAACATAAAACTCCAGATTTGAAGTGTAAAATTCAAACATTTAGTGTTTCTCTTATAGACTCAATTTCAGACGCATGGTTGTGTAATTATGTATTAAAAACAATTAAACAAATGGTAAACAAGGAGTTAAGAATGCTAGTTGTCATTATTATAACTGAGCTCTGACTTAATGTGTATTTATCTTTTGCTGATACTGTTTTTAAGGTCTTGGGAATTAAACTTTAAATATCTAGTCATATAAAACAAGTAAAATTAGACCTGTGAGCCAAAATGTACAGGTGTAATTTTTATTCCTAATGAATCTAGACTGACTCACTTGAAGTACTCCTCGCTGGGGCTGACGTAGGTCTTGTTGCCGTCCACAGTCATGTTGAGCAGCTTCGTCAGGTTTCCCACAGCGTTTGCGGACAGACAGAAACTGGAGTTCTTGATGGACGTGATGTTACTGTCCCGCAGGATGCAAGAGTCTGTTCCAATCAGAAACCAACACACGTCAAGCTGGAGAGACTGGCAGAGACGCAACTTACTGCCTGCTCAGGTTTTCACACTGAGAGTAAAGCCGGAGTGAACAGATGGACCTGATTTACTGAAAAAGGAGGCCTGACAAGAGGCTGCTGCAGCGAGGGAAGGCCTGGAGGCAGCGGAGTGGAGCCTCAGGACTCAGGATATACTAGATGTTCTTTTAGACATACAGCTGCATTTTAACAACATAAATCATGCTGTGTCTCATTTTATTTAAAGAAATATAAGAAAACTTGCTTTATTTTGACCATTTTTAATGCAGAAGTGGCAAAAAAATATCATCTTGCTGTTTTGTGACTTGAATTTTTAAAACTATGCTTCCAATGCATGCAATATTTAGTAGTTACTAATAAAAAATCTGTATGCACAAAAATAACACAAAGAGAAAGACAGATTTTTCTGTATCGAAATGAGGTGGAAAAAAATAGGATACACTTGAATCTTTACTAAAAAAAATATGGCTTTAAAAATTGTATTGTAAAGAAATATTACATTATAGCATCTTTTTGACAAAACAGTGTGAGATTATAGGATGCACGAATCATATTTCTGCAGGGTTTGTGCACTACAAACGCGTTCTAGTGAATCTACAGATTCACTAGAACGCATGAAAATGCTATTAGCATATTAAAGCATGCATAATTATCAGTCTTTTATTAGTATTTGTATTATTTTCTGTGTGTTTTCTCATCCATGGGGCTCAGAGAGAGAGAGAGAGAGGCAGAGAGACTACAGAGTTGACTGGGCCTGTAGTTCGAGTTGCAGCCAGCAGGAGTCAGTCTCGGGTTTACTGCAGCACTGCAGCAGCTCCGTCTGTACAGTAAATTTGTCAAGCAAGCAGTTTTTGTGCTGATTTCACAGAAGCGCTAAAGACGAATATTACGCAAACGGAGCCAAATTTCCACTTTTATTCGACGCAGATCGACGCCAAACGCCTCCCTGCTCCTGGTTGCACATTTCCCCCCTCAATCAAAACACGATTTTACCTTCAGTTTCTTTAAAAACAATCAAGCCTCCACACACTGTTTCATACTGCAGATTTATAGCGTTAAAAAACTGACATTATCGTGCAAAAAAATATCGAAAATATGGGGAGAAAGCAGTTATTTTTAGGGAAAATCTGTCACACCGAGGCCCTGCTGCCATGTTACTGGGCCTGTAGCGTTAAAAATACATCAAGCCGATAAATGAGGTGCTCTCAAAGTGTTTTGGAAAGTGAAAACACCGCAGAGATCACAGGTCAGGATTCATTATACTGCAGGACACCTCAGCTGAGGGAGTCATGACGCATTGCGCATTGTGGAGAGAGTGTGAGTGTGTGTGTGAGTGTGTGTGTGAAGGTGTGTGTCTTACCTAACAGCAGCATGTCTTTGTCCTTACATTCCACCGTGTTCCACTCATTCCTACAGTTAGCCCATGGCAGTGAGCCCTTCAACGAAGCGAACAGGTAGTACAGTGTCCAGCACATTATAATATTATAGTATATGGCTATCAAGACAGATATTATCAACATGGCAATCCCGCAACCTAAAATAAATAAATGAGACGAAATATATAAGTTACTCTTAAGGGAAGTAGAGAAACTCGTGATGATAAGTTTTATTTGTGAATATTTTTGGGGTTTTTATTTTTGCTTCTGTCAGCTGATCAGTGGTGCCAGTTTACCTTGCAGAGCTGGGATGCATTTCCACACTGACACGGGCCCCTGGCTGGCAAACTGGCCCAGGGAGACCTCCAGCAAAAAGATAGGGATCCCGGCGATGCCCAACATGGTCAGGTAGGGGATCAAAAAAGCTCCTGTGAGGGGATCAAACAGCAGAACCACAAAATCCTCAAACTAATAGTACAACTTCCAAATAAAATGTAGATAAAATAAAAATGAAGAAGCATGAAGATTGTCTGCCTTTTAAAAGAATGCACACACTAGGCTATGGATGATTATTAAATGATAAAAATGATCAGTTATCGGCCACTAGAATAACGGATAAATGATTACTAATATTAAAAAAATAATGATAACAAGGCTAGTAGCAGCTACAGTAACTGACAGTCTTTTGCGCATTTTTCTTCCTAGCGTATTATATTTTTCTACTTTTTCAAATTTTTGAAAATCATTTTAATACTTTTCTTCGCCTGGTTAAAGGCCTATTTCTTTAATTAACAGGAATAATCCAAACCCAGATTTAAATTCGATTTCCTGAACAGATTTTTTCGTTTGTTTCTGTGTTCGGCTAAAATTACAGCAAGCTGCACAACTCTTACCTCCACCATTTTGGAAGGCAAGATAAGGAAACCTCCACACGTTCCCCAGTCCCACCGCATAGCCCACCATGGACAGAATAAAATCCAGTTTATTGGACCAGTTTCCTCTGGCCTTATTTTCATCTCCACCTTCGTCATCATCGTCAGCCTGAGAGGGAAAAACGTGCATTCATTCTCCAGAGAAAAAAATAAAATGCAAAGAAAAGCGGCCACAAGATAATTACTCAACCTGGGCCTGAATGTTGGAATTTATTACCTTAATAATAAAAATATTAATCTTTAGTCACACATTTTTGCGTTTTTTTTCAGCTGCGCAGAGGGAGATTGGGAGATTTATTTTAATTACATAATGACACTTTTAAATATTTTCTTTATTAGAAAAATGCAACGAAGCCTTGGTATAAAATAGACAGCAATGGGGATAATTACAAATTTCTTCACTAAATATGTATCCTGTATTACATTTTAGTTTTGACAGAATCCAGCTTTCCACAGAAACGCCTGTGCATCTCATAAAACTCCTCCTCAGCTGCACCTCCAGGCCCATTAATGGAACCAAACAGCTTGAAATCTCATCACAAATTTCAAATGCAAAAAAGAAGAAAAAAACCTCGGTGTGGGACTTCTATCAGCACGAGAACAACAAATATGTAACTACAGCTGCACAGCAGGAGCAGATTCATAAAACAGACTGCATGAATATTCACATTCATAAACAGCACGGTGCATGGGAATGTGTGTGTGGTGTGTGCGTGTGTTGTGAGTGTGTGTGAGGTGTGGGCTGCCCTCGCAGGGATTGGAAACAATCCGCAGTCTCCTGTCTATCAGCCGGATAACAGCTGGGCTTCTGGGCCATACCAAGTGCCGTCTGCTGGCAGCGGGGAACACCGAAAATACCGCGAGAGTATGATTCAATTCTCCTTATCTTTAACCACATTACCGTTACGACTGTGCGCAAAAATCAAGCAAAGCAAATCAACCCAAATAGGTTTATATACATGCATATAAAAAAGGATGCCAGGTCAGGGCGCACTGCTGATCTGATAGTTATTCACACTGATAGATAACGAATCCATCTGTTTTGGATTCTCTGATATTTAGCTGACATAAGCGGTTTTGAAAGTTTTGACGAGGCTGCTGCAGAGGGATGGAGACAGAGCTGGACGCTGCGCAAATCACAGACAGCAGAGGATTCAGCTGAAATACTGTACATGCAAGAATTCAGCGTCTAGACAGTTTATAGCCTCGACAGTCTGTGCGTAAATATTATCATGCGGCCTTGTGGAAACCGTTTAGAAATAAGCAGCCTGAAGATTCTGTTCTTTCCCACAAGGAATTATTTCTAACACATCCCCTCTATGTTATAGCCTCACAGTGATTGTTCCTTTTAAAGCTGTGATCCCATTGTGGAGTCACTAGTTCATCTCGGAACTTGTCGGTCTACAAAGGAACACTTTTACGCATCGGTGCAGTGCCAAAACCACAAACCACCGGCAGGAAAATCTCATGTGTATGGGACACACACCACAGCTCCAAACACTCTGAATAAACAGCACTGATCAACCAGAGGTCTGCACGGCGCTCCCAGGGGTTTGCACCTTCCCCGTTTGGAGGCAGCAGGTTAATCCAATCAGCTGTCTGATCAGCGACACGCTGGAACATCCACCCCGCACCTGCTTCCAGCCGCTCCGCTCTCACACCGGCCGCTCTCCGTTAAGGAAACGGTTCATTTAGCTGACTTACCCCCGCCACGGTTCCAGGCTGAACAGTCGTGTTCCCATCTGTTCCCAGTATGATGGTGGTCTGGCTCATAGCCGTCCAGTTGCCAGTGGTGTTGTTCTGCTCTGTGGTGGCCCGGAGCGGGTCGCCGTACTGGGCGGACCCCCCGCGGGCCGAACCGACGGAATCCTTCCTGAACACCGAGTTGGCGGCGAAGGATCCAGGCACCGCCGGCGGAGGGTTTTTAAACGTCCCATATGCTTTATTGGTGTCCGGTTCTCCCGGTTTATTTTCCGTGGGACAAAAAGTTTTGCTCTCGTTGCAAGGAGGCGGCGGCTGAGGCGCCGGGTGATGGTGAGGGGCGGGCGGCGGGCATGAAGCCGTGTTGTCCGGTTTGTTTGTTGTAAGTCCCGCAGCTCCGTCGGGCTGCTGCTCCGGGATGTAGCCAGTCGGAGCGCTGGCCGGTTGTTTGGCCATGTCTCTCTGGTCAGAGAAATCCTGCAACATGGGAGTGAAACAGATCAGCGAGACAAAAAGCGGCAGAGCGGCACAAACCACCGTGGAGCTGTGGAGCTGCGGCAGCCCATCTCTGCTCCGGGACTAAATAAAAAATAAATTCTCTTTCTGCTACGTTTTCTGCAGTGTGTTGTGGCTCTGGCTGCTCTATAGTTTCAGCTCAGTGTCTGCCGGGTGTGTTGCTGTGTGTGTGTGTGTGTGTGTGTGTGTGTGTGTGTGTGTGTGTGTGTGTGTGTGTGTGTGTGTGTGTGTTGGAGGGAGGGGGTTGCTTTGCTTCTCCAGTTCTCGCTTTCTGCAAGATTCTTTAATTTTACGCCCCATTTCCCCCTCATGTCATTCAGCCACACACATCCACTGATTTTTATGGGCAATAGACAAGCTGCTGCGGGTCTGTCGGTGGCGCCGTTCTCCCCGCAGGCATGCAAGATCACCGGCGTTACAGCAGTGAGCGGACCCGGGGCGGCGGAATTACAAATGACTCCCGAAAATGTAACTTTGAAAGAGGGGGGAACGGAAAGCAACCGTAAAAGCCCCTAGATTAAAAAAAATTGATTGATTAATGCTTAGTTGTGTTCTTAATTAGGCCTAGTGGGTGGAAAAATAACCACCTGGCTTCTGTTTAAATCGATAGAATTAATAAAAGAAAAAAAAGCATAGAAATGAGAAAAATTATGTAAAATCAACTTTTTCCCATCTAAACTTTTAAAGAGCTCCATTACGTGCCATTACAGGAGGAAAAAACCAGCTGACTGGTGAGAAAAAATAGTGAAGAAAGTTGTTTTAATGTAAAGCCACAGCCGCATTTCAGCACCACGGACAGTGCAAGTGCATCAGCGGCTGCCCGAAAGTGTCAAAATCCCACGAAAGTAAAACATTTCAACAAGACAGACGAAATAAAAGGTGAATAAAGTGAATAAATGCACTTACCATTTTTTTTGCAGAGCTCTGCTGGAGGACTGGAAACAGCTGTAAAAAGGCGAGGAGAGGACTGGAAGCGGACTGGTTGCAGCTGTGCAAAGCACCAAGTGCAAAGCTTTTCTATAGCTCCGTGGGAAAAGAGCAGAGTTTGCGTCAGTGCAGAACAAGGTGCCCTTCGCGTGACATTTTCTTGATAATAGGAGTTTGATAAATCATTGGCCTTGGATTTGGATTTTTAAAGGGACAACCGGGAGCCAAGACGACGTGGGCGCGTGTGTACGTGCGTGAAACTGTGTGTATTCTGATTACGCACGTTGCATGCGTGAGCGCAGGACGGACCCTTCCAAAGCTGATTAATACACTTGTCTCTGGGGATGTGTGGGATGCTTACACACAAACATCCCACATGATCGGCTCGTTCGGTATAAAGATTTCCAGGTTTGGGCTATTATTGGAAAAATCTAATGAGTTGCGACTGAGTGGATGCGGGTCTAAATAATGTTTGCACTGTGCTGAGTTGGAGTTTTCTGGTACAGTTACAATTACAGTAACCAAATGAGGGTTTTGTTTTTATCGAGAAAAAATAATGCTCTTTTCTGTTCTCAACACTTGGGCCTGCAGAATGCTGAAACTACACATATACGCGTCTGTATCAGTTGTTAGCTATATATCAAAGAAGAGGCCGCTTTTTATATAGTTACTGACACATATTTACTTATATCTAACAATTACACACGCACGATTTCTTATTCTCAAAAGTTGCATAGGCTAAGCAAAAAAGACAAGGTGCTAAAAATGGTCTGAACTATAAATAGTTTTTCCACTTGGAGAGTTTTACGCACAGCGCGCTCCAGGCTCTGTACGTTCCTTCGTGCGTCACCGATAGGAGCATTGATCAAGTTTGAAAAAAAAGTGGGCGAGGTCTTTATAAAGCTACTCATTTGTTAAAGTCTTACGCAAGAAGGATTTTTTTTTTTTTTTTAATGAAATCACGTGTGTCAGGAGGAACCACAGCCAACCACTGGAGCTGCACTGGAAGCAGTGACAGAGGAGGGGGGGATGGTGCCACACTGTACATCCTAAAACACTGCATTGCGCATAGCATTCTCCAAGTTTCCATCTAAACAGATAGGCCACGTATGGAGATTTTTCCAATAAAACTAAAAAGAGACACATGGGATCTCGGTTACGCCATGAATGACAAATAATTAGTTAATTCTAAGTTTCACCTTCAGGCCTTTCTACAGTGGAACATCGCACAGTGAATCCTGGAGCGACTGAAGCCAAACGCGCAGGCCGAGAAAAGGAAGAGGAATTGATTTCCTATTGACTCAACTTTTTTATCTCGACACTTTGCAGCAACGTGGAAGTAGTTTAGCTAAATAAAGAGGTCAGGCCTTCTCAACTGTACTGAAAAATAGCTAAGTTGGGGTGCACGCTGTCGCCAAGCAACCACGTTGTCTAGCTCGCCAGCAGGGCCTGTCGAGAGCAGGCGATAAAGGTATGTGGGCCAATAATAATAATAATAATAATAATAATAATAATAATATTTTATATTCGTAAAAATATTAATTGTGGGCCTATGCCTTTATTTAGGAGCGAAAATCATTTGGCTACTCTAATTTTATGTTGCTGAATTGTTTAGCCAGAGATTAAAAGACAAGAAACGTCACCTAATATTAAAAATCTATAGCTACATTTTGAAAATCTAATTTCTTTTCATATTTTACCCATTCATCCAAACGTCAAATATAATACCTTCATAGGCCTGATTTTTTTTTTTTAAATGAACGAACCAGAACTCCTCGTCTAAATTCACATTTAACTTCTCCTGCAGGTCCATTAAAATGGTGCAGTTTTCTGTTCTATGTCCTGATTCTAACCTGTTCTGACTCCAGCCCAGTAGAGGAGGTGTGGAGCAGCCTCTCTTGCTGGGATCAGTGGGAACACCAGGACGTGCACAGTCCCACTCGGGGCCCCTTCACTTACTATGCACGCCGCGCTCCCTGCGCTTGTAAATCTCCGTCCGTCCCAGATAAGAGGCTGAAGCGGGTGTATTAGCCACCGCCTTGAGTTTAATTACATTGTCAACAGAGAATAATTGTAATTGATTTCAGCTCCTCTTCCAGAGACCGCAACGACTGACACACACATACATACACGCAACGTGACCAACACATCCAGATCTGATTCTCATGAGTCGTTTAAATGTTTCATTCAAAGAAAGAGAATAAAAGGTTTGGAGAGCTTTACGCACACGCAGCAGAGTGAAGTCACCGCAGTGGCATTTAGATTAGCTATAGGCTCGCGTTTATCTGTTTCATTTCAACTCACTGTATCCTCAGCAAACCAAACTTGGCTTTGGGGTCTCAATTTTTGGTTTCTACTTGGCGCAGACTAAATCATGATGGAGGAGGTGAACTAACTGCCTCGTTGGAGAGGATGAGGAGGAGGAGGTGGTGGGGTTCCGAGTGTCTCCTCGTTAATTACACGAGCTCGTGTAATTAATTGATCACTCCCTCTGTCGCCTGACTGATAAGAAGCCGCATCCATTTCAAGTGCCTGGAAAGCAGTGATTCAGCAGGAGGAGGTCATCCAGAGGCGCACGGCTCCCATTATCATCACCATCAAGTCCAGCAGCAGCAGCAGCAGAGCGGCCTGACTGAACCTTCAGCTCAAGTTCGGCCCATCATTCGTGCGACTGGCTCAGAAAGAAGCAGTTAAAATGTTCTGTAATTGGACTAATGAGAGCACATTTCTCTGAGCTCCTAATTTGCAAGACGATGAGTGTTTTCAATGGGTTTTCAGGGACAACATACCGTGGAACTTATCTAAAAACTAAGTGAATGAGTCTGTTTAAGAAACTATAAGCAAAATTAAAGGAAAAACTGCACATATTCTGACTTTTTCCATAACAAATAAGATTTTTGTCCATTATGAAATAGCTTTTAAGTGCAAACGATTTGCAAAACCGATCATTTATCAAAATGGACAGTATATTTAAAGATGGCAACATGTTTAAGATGTTACTCCTGTGAGACAATAAACATCACGGGTGTCTGTGAACCTAAACAAAAGCACCTAGTACATTTCTCTGAGCAAAACTGAGTTTTTTAAAGGGTTTTCAGGGACAATATGGACCAGTCATATGCCATGGAATGTATGTAAACAAAGTGAATGAGTCAGTTTAACAAACAATAAGCAAAATTAAACAAAAGAACTGCAGATATTCTGACTTTTCCACAATTAATAAGGACTTTCCAACATAAAAATAGCTTTTACGTGCAAACCATTTGCAAAACTAATGTTCCTCCTGTGAGCCAATAAACATCACTGATATCTGTCAATCTTAACAAAAGTAGTACATTTCTTTAAGCTACCAATATGCAAGAATATAAGGATATTCAAAGTGTTTTCAGGGACAATATTGGCCAATCATATATCGTTGTAACTCGTATGAAAATTAAGTGTCTGAATCTGACTGGGAAACTGCACATATGTGGACTTTTTCAACAATTACTAGGAATATTTCCATTATGAAAAAGCTTTTAAGTGGAAAAGATTTGCAAAAATTAACTATTCATCATAAGTAGCTACTGTTGAGATGTTAATATGAGACGGTAAACATCACTAATATCTGCACCCTAAATAAAAGCAGCTCTTTAAAGGCACTTTAAAGATTTTGAAACTCTGCAAAATCAGCCTTTTTAATTAATTTCTTGTCATGTACATCAAAGGATACACCAGTGCTTGTTCATTTAGCAAAGAGCACATCATAAAACGTCAGCACGGTGCCACAGGAATCCAGTGAGGCTTAAAAAAAAGTCTGTGTGCATTCAACTCAGTCATCCAGGTTGTGCGACATCTGTTCAAAAGTGACACAACTCAATGGACTGTTTTTATTTATTTATTTATTTATTTATTTTTCTTTTTTTTGTCTGCATTTGTTCTCATTGTTTAACTCCACAAAAGAGGTGTCAACAATGTATGAGACTGATGCATATTTTAGTCTTGCAGCCAAATATTTTAATATTTAGTGCATGTGTGTGACCATCACCGGCCCTCCCTGAAAGCTAAGCAGATATTCTTTATTAGAATTCCCTATTATAAGCCAGGGAGGGCAGTGCTACACCTCAGTGATGTGTGGGGGAAACAAAGACTGGACAGGACGAACAGGGATAGAAATTAACAGGCGGTGCTATTGCAATTAAAGATTGTAAGGTGGTGTGTTATTCCCAACTACTAACTGTCCATCAATAATAAAAAAATTTGAAAAAAGAAAAGAAAACCAAACCAACACAAAAGAAAAAGAGATTCAATAAATAAATAATTAAACAAACGGTACTGAGCACCATAATTGTGGATGTCTTGATAGTATAGAATAGAATAGAATAGAATAGGCCAGAAGAGGATACTAGTGAAAGAGAGAATGAGTTTAGGGTAGAGACTCTGGAGAGATTCTCAGCACATTCTGGTGGGTCCCATCAATCACTGAAATGGGACTCGGCAGTGGCTGGCGAGACCTGATCAAACATGCAAGTGTGAAGAACCCCGAAGCACAGAACAGCAATCACGGCAAGGCAGGGCCAAGCCAACAGGGCACCCCTCCCCCCGGGCCGTAGGAGCCACAGGGTGGCGCCCCCAGAGAGCCACCGGGGCCACCGTGAACGATGCAAACCCGGAGAACAAGAGGGAGCAGCTACCGACACCCCCAGCGCACCAAGACCGACCCAGGCGGCCCGGGGCACGAGGACCCACCCGCCACCCAAACCCCAACCCCGCCCACCCCAGTCACCACCAAACCCCCCACCCCACCACCCGACCCGCCCACCCCCACCCCCTCTCACCCCCCCCCGAGGGGGCCAACGGCCCCACACAGCCAGGAAGCCAGACACAGGTGCCGAGCGGCCCACCGAAGGGGCGGCAACCAGCCCATCACAAGGCAGGCCGCCACCGGGAGCCGGCCAGAGGAAATCGGAGCCGGGACCCGATGCGAGTCCAGAGAGTAAAAATGGACAGTGTGGTGGGGCCCGGCGACGCCAACAGGGAGGCACCCCGCATACCCCCCGCACCAGGCCCCAGGTGAGCGCAGTACACCCAGGGCCCCCACTCCCCGCAATGCGCCCTGACAACCCACCAGGACAGAGCCACCACATGCCACCAGCCCGCAGTACAGCCACAGCGCCCACCAGGACGGCCAATCCAGCCCCCGCAGCCCACCAAGAGCCATCGCACCTGCCCGGACCCGTCGAGCATGCAGGAGAACCCCCCCCCCCCCCCCCTTTACATTATCCCTGCACCGTGATAGTGTAACCCTGAGTGTCATGTGGTGCATTAAAAGTGGGGAGGCTGGGCGAGGCGTCCAGGGGACGGGCCAGAGGACCACAGAGGATGGCTACTCTGCAGCCTACCCTGGCCCAAGTTCCCCAAGCCATCCCAGACCTACCCCCAAGGTGTGAGTGTATGTGGTGCATTAAAAAGAAATTAGAGAGCAGGGGAGGCAAACAAGAGGGTGATGGGGAAGAGACAAGGCCGTAGAGCCCTGCCATCCGCCCCACCACAGAGCCCATCGTTCCTGCCCCCACCTGCTCTCAGGGCCCTAACTGTCATGTCCCTATATGTGCCTAAGAGTAGCTATATATAGTGACGTGAGAAGTATGTGAAGTGCACAGTAAGAGGCAGTCTGGTGTGGATCCGGCCCATGAGGACAGAGCAGCGGGGGAGACAGGTAGTAAGACCACCGGTACTGATGCAGAGGGCCCCCAGAGCCCAGAGGCAAGAGGCCGAGGTGGGCCCACATGAACCCGACCGGCCCAGCCAGCACCGAAACCCCCAGAAGTCACAGCGCTAGAGCAGCGCCCCGGCAGACGCCGTAGCCCCACCACGGGCCAGCCACATGCAGCACCCTGCCCCGGAGGGAGGACCAGGCCGCACCACAGGGAGCGAGGGCCATGAGCCCCCACGCCCGCCCCGGAGCCGGCACGTCCAGGATGCAGGGCGCCCACCCCGCAGCACCACCGAGACCCCACCCACCCCACCACTCCCCAGGACAGCACCAGGCCCGGACAGAAGCCCCCAGCCAGCAGAAACTAATCTCCAGTGGCGGCACACAGGCAAGTACCAAGGCCTGTGCCCGGATGAGCCAGAGCCACCCCCCCAGAGAGACCACCCGGCCCCCATGCCAGACCCCCAGGCAGCGGAGGGCCCCCAGCCCCCCCAGGGGAGGGAGAGGGACGAGGACGAGCGGCCAGGCAGGAGAGGAGGGAGGAGGAGGGAAGCAGAGCAGGAAAGGACAGGGGAGCAACCGGAGGGCCGACCCACCCCAAACCCCAGGGCCAGCCAGGGCGCCCCAGAAGAGACCTGCCGCCGCCACCCCCAAGGCCCCGGGAGGGCGCACAGGCCCAGCAGACCCAGGGCTCAAAGGGAGAGACACCAGGGACACCCACCCCCAGGCAGAGGGGCCCGAGCCACGCCGGCCCCGCAGAGCCAGAGAGCAACCCCAAGAGCAATAGGGAAGGGACACCACTAGTGCATGCACACAGCCTTGAAGTCCATGGTGCCATCCTACTTAAAAAGGTAGAGGGTTAATAAACTGAAATAAAGCAGACAGAAGTCAGACCATACACACAGACAGAATAATAATTACAATTTTATGAGGGAAGTGGCATACGCCCACATACAAGCGGAGGCTATAGATTAATATTTATTGATTTAATAAATGGAGACCATTTTTCTTTGAAGGAGTCCAGTTGGTTTTTCTGATAGCAGATATTCTCTCAAGTGAAATGTGTTCTGTGAGGAGGTTCAGCCAATGGATGATGTTGAGGGCTTTCTTATCTTTCCAGTTAACTAAAATAGTTTTTTTGGCAATGGCGATAGCTGCAAGTGTGGGTTGGATATGAATGTCTGGAAGGGCTGTTTGCGTTAGATCACCAATTAGGCAAACGTTCGGGGAATGTGGAATCCCGCAGTCCAAAATATTGGAGAGTTTCTGCGTGATTGTTACCCAGAATTGATAGACGGGTGTAGAAAGCCACAGAGCGTGAAAGTAAGTGTTCGTCATGTTTTGGGTGCATTGCGTACATGTGTCTGAGCGTGAGAAGCCCATTTTATACAGTTTATATTGCGTTATATGCGTTCTGTGAAGCACCTTAAATTGAATCAATTGTAAGTTGGTGTTTTTAGTCATTTTAAATGTGTTTTCACAGATCTGGGTCCAAAAATCAGAGTCAAAAGATTTGGATACGTCTTTTTCCCATTTTTGAGTTGGTAGGTGTATAGAGTGTGTCTTTAAGAGTAAACTATCCATTTTTGAAAGATTCTTCTTATTTCTTGGAGACAGTTTCACAATGTATTCGACAAATTCAGGTGACTGTAAATCCGTTGGCTGTAAAGTAGTCTGAAGTGATGGAATTCTACTTGTAATCGTCTTCTTTACCTGTAGGTACTGAAGAAAATTTCCATTTCTTATTTCAAATGTTTGGAATAAGTTTATATATGTCCTAAATGTGTTATCATCAAGAAGGTGATGGAGGTGAGTGACTCCTCTCTCTGCTCATGTGCTGAAATAAAGAGCTATTTTGTTGTTTGCAAAATCAGGGTTGTGCCAGATTGGGGAGAGTATACTGGGTTTTAATTGGGAGCCTGTGATTTCCAGTGCTTTCCACCAAGCAGACAAGGTGGAAGCGATCATAGGGTTCTTGAAGCAGGAATGATGTTTAAGGGCAGAAGTGATAAAGGGAAGGTCAGAGATTTTGATCTGGTTACAATCTAACTGTTCTAGTTCCAGCCAGGAGTTATATTCTTCATGTGGATGTATCCATTTGGTGAGATATTGTATTTGGTTGGATAAATAATAATACATGAAGTTGGGAGCCTCCAGTCCCCCTTCGGATTTATTCTTCTGGAGGTTAGTCAAACTGATTTTAGCCTTTTTATTCTTTGAGTAGAATTTACCAATAGCGGAGTCTAACGATTGGAACCACTTTGATGTGGGTTTAAATGGAAGCATGGAGAAGAGATAATTGATTTTAGGTAATATTTTCATTTTGACTGTAGCTATACGTCCCAAAAGGGAGATGGGGAGGTTGTTCCAATGCCTCAGATCATCACAGACTTTGTCCAAAAGTGGAGTGAAGTTCAGGTGAACTAATTCTGAGAGTTTGGAGGAAATATTTATGCCCAGATATCTGATGTTGCCAGTAGGAAAAGAATAATGCGAGTTTTGGACTGCGGGATTCCACGAGTTTTCTGTTAAAGGTAATATAATTGATTTTGACCAGTTGACGGAGTAGTCTGAAAGACGCGAGAAGGTTGTGATGAGGTTAAATACTTCCTTTACTGAAGTTTTGGGTTCTTGTAGATAAAGTAAAATGTCATCTGCGTATAGGTTAATTTAACAATAAGGGAGAGAGTGGGCATCCCTGTCTTGTTCCCCTTTGCAGACTGAAGCTTTATGAAGTGATCCCATTAGTGGTGACTGTAGCCTTGGGTGAGTTGTACAGAGCTGATACCCAGTGGATAAACGATTCTCCGAAGCCAAATTTGTGGAGCACAGCAAAGAGAAAGGACCAATTGACTTTGTCAAAGGCTTTTTCTGCGTCCAGTGACATAACAATAGCTTCTTTGTTGTGGCGTTGCGTCAAAGAGATTAGATTTAGAAGTCTTCTGATATTGTTGGTGGAGTGTCGGCCATTTATAAATCCTGTTTGATCACTGTGAATTATTGACGGGATGATTTTCTCCAGCCTAGAGGCGAGAGCTTTTGAGATAATTTTGATGTCGGTGTTGATTAGTGACAGAGGTCGATAGCTAGAGGGAAGCGCAGGATCTTTGTCTGGTTTCAATAATAATTTAATTGCAGCTGTATTCATGTGCGGACTGATATAACCATTATTTTTAATCTCTGTCACTGTCCTGAAGAAAAGGGGTGCTAACATTGACCAAAAATGTTTAAGAAATTCAGCAGGGAAACATCAGGACCAGGTGCCTTGCCTGCTGGCATACTATCTAATGCACATTGTAATTCTTTCATAGTCAGTGGAGCATCTAATATGTCTCTGTAATTTGACGTTAGTTTGGGCATGTTTAAATTGTTGAGAAAATTATGAATATCTTCTATGTTTGGGTTAACTGCTGCTGAGTATAAACTCTGGTAATAATTATAGAAGGTCTGGTTAATTTCCTGAGTTGACTGAGTATATTTTCCTGAGGGATCCTTAATTTCTGTTATGAAGGATTTTTCTTTGTTGCGCTGGAGTTGGTTCGCCAGAAATTTTCCTGATTTATTATTGTGTTCGAAATCATTATATCTTAGTTGTAATAAAAACTCTGTTTTCTTGGATAGGATATTATCGAGGTTTAGTTTTGCATTTTGTAGTTCGGACCATAATTGATCACTTGGGTTTATTGCATAATTCTCTGTAAGTTGTTTAATTTTTTCTTCAATTTCTTTCTCTGTTTGTAGATCTTTTTTTTTCTTGTATGAGGAGTACGATATTATTTTACCCCTGATTACGGCCTTTCCAGTTTCCCAAAGCAAAGATGGGGGTAAGTCATTCGAGTCATTGTTTTTTAGAAAGTCTGCCCACTCACTCCTTATTACTCGATCAAATTCTGGGTCTTTGAGTAGAGAGATGTTGAGGTGCCAAGTCTGAGGAGGTTTAGGGATGGAATCTGTTTGCAGGCTGAGTGATATTGGTGCGTGGTCGCTGATAACGATTGGGTGGATTTTAGTGGTAACTTTATGTGCGATAGAGTTATTTAAGAGGAAAAAGTCAATTCTTGAAAATGTTTTGTGCACCGGAGAGAAAAACGTATAGTCCCTCTTTGTAGGGTTTTTGAGTCTCCAGACGTCATCTAGTCCGAAATCTTTCATATAATCATGTACGACTTTAACTGATTGTGATTGTTTTACATGTACTGGACTATTAGATCGATCTACTGAAGGGTTTAAAACTATGTTGAAGTCACCACCGATAATAGTTGTTGAGTTAGCAGATAAGTCTGCTAAGTGAGAGAAAACAGTGTGAAAGAAGGCTGGATCGTCATTATTCGGAGCATAGAGGTTTACAATAGAATATAATTTATTAAAGATTGTTGCCTGGATAATAATATATCTGCCCTCTGAGTCCGTTACTGTACTGTTTAAAGTGAATGGAATTCTCTTATGGACTAGAATGGAGACCCCTCTTTGTCTGCTGTTATAACAAGATGAAAAGATAATACTATAATTCGAGTCTGATAAACATTTTTCTTCCGACTGTAGTAAATGCGTTTCTTGGAGGAGCAAAATATCTGCTTTTATTTAGAGACATAGTCCATGATTTTAACTCTTTTTGTTTGTGAGCGTATGCCATGAACATTCCAGGTTACGATATTAAACTTGAACATACAGAGAGAAGATGTTCTGTCACTGAGTATGTAGTAATGTAATATAACATCTGTGTGTGTCCTTGTGAGTTGTCTGTTGCTGTCTGTGAGCTGTGAGTGTTGGAGAGAGATGTATACAGCAGGTCAGGATCTATATATACATTATATAATAGCACATCATTGCCTGGAAAACTATCAACAAACACATTATAAAACATACAGGCACAATAAACATGGGGGGTACATAGGGTGTGAGTGAGAGTGTGGGGGGTGAGTGTGTGAGAGGGTGAGAGAGCTAAAGGGAGACATATAGAGAGGGAGAGAGAGAAAAGTAGAAGGAGGAGGGGGTTCTCCAGTGGGGAGTGTAGATTAGGAGAGTGAGACATTTACACCTGTGACATTTTTTTTTATAACATTTTCTAACATAAATGACTAAGTGATATATTAAACGTTTAAGCCATTTTTTTCTTTTTTCTTTCTTTTTTTTTTTTTTTTTTTTAGAAGAGCCAGGGGGTAATGGAGGGTTCACAAAATAGCTGCCCATCTATGTATAGTTTGTCCACAACCAGTGCAGTCCGTTCACTTTTCTGTCTGTGTTCTTTCATGATGGGGTATAATACTTTGCGCCTCTCGTTGATTTCCCTGGGAAACTGGTCGCTCCCATCCTTTGCTTCTTACGAGCACTTTCTGCTGGAAGTGCTCGAACTTTGCGATGATAGGACGGTGCCGGTTTCCTTCTCGGGGTCCGAGCCGGTGGACGCGGTGGAAAGTGATGTTTTTAACAGTTTCCGCAGGGATTTTAAGCGCCGACACCATAAAGTTTTTAACCAGGGTCTCTGGGTTATCCGGTGTGGACTCAGGGATACCAGAAAAGATCAGGTTGTCTCGCATGCTCCTCGACTGGATGTCCAGGACGGTCTCCCTCAGGGTTTTGCTTTCTTTTTTAAGTGTATTCACCTCTGAAGTGACCGCTGTCAGCGTTTGGTGTTGTCCCTCTGCAGAGCCTCTATCTGCTGGTGGGTGAACTCCAGGCTTGCTTTCAGGTCTTTTATCTCCTGGTGAAGCAAACTAAGGATATCGAGCTTCTTATTACTTGACTCGAGAACACTTACCTGGATATCCGTGACCTCCAAGTCTTGTGTGTCTGTCGAAGAGTCTGCCTTCTTCCTCTTGCTCGGGTTGGCGTCTTCCATCGTGCACCGGACGAAGTAGTCGTCAATAAAGTTCTCAAGGTCCTCCACTGTGAGCACTACCGTTTCCGATCTTGAGCAGGCTATTTAGTTAGGTTGTTGTTTTTTTTATTTATTTTTTTTAATACAAATACGTCGAGATAGCGGCGATTTGTTTACTTTTCATCTAGCAGCTGGGATCCGCCATGTTGAATTTCGTCACTCACTGAATCTCGCGATCTCACAGCATCTCGCGATCTGCCGGTTCCTCAGTTGGCTCCTCCTGGACTGTTTTTAAAGAGTTAAGATATTTAAGATACAACAACAGCTCAGCGGCTAGTTTCCTCCGCTCAACTTTTTAAAGGCACGTTGTGTTCTTGTGCCCTATTTGAGGTCAGCACACACCAGACTATATTAATGAAATGGCAGAGAGGACACAGAAGCAGTAGAAATACATCAGAAGATGTGACTGTCAAATCACCAATAAAACAGGCAGCCAGCCTCACAGTCTGCTCCTCCTCCTCATAGATGACTACACTCTCCCAGAGTTCAGGATTCATCATCTCGGGGCAGAGAAGGAAGGAAGACAAGAAGGAAAAAAGCTTTAATTGTAAGCAGAGCTGCTCAATGAAGTATGTAAAGAGGCTTCAGTCAGCCTTTTTAAAGCTAAAATTCATTTTGCGTTGTCCCAGTAAACTCATGGAAGATGGATGATGCCCCTGGTTAGATCTCACGCAGCTCAAAGTAGGACAATAAGAAGGAGAAACGACTGGAAAGGTACGCAGTGTCTTTAACGAAGAACAGCCGGGTGCTCGAGCCTTTTGTTTGGGTGGATCAGGAAGTGATGTATGTGAGAAATGGTGCATGAGGTTCAAGTGTTCAAGTTTGAAGGCATAAAGACATTTAAGGGTAAACCTGGGCTAAAATGTATACAAAAGTGAACGATTTCCACACATCTATGGGATTCCTATACATTTGTTGAAGGTTTTTGGCACATTCTGGCACATTTTGTGACAGATTTAATATTAAATTAATAAAACAGGGAATTGGCACTTGCGAATCTAAAAGTAAAATGCTTCTTATATAAAAATATTCATACCCTTTTGCCATGAAACTCCAAACTGGGGTCTTTTGCATCTTGTTTGTATTGAATATATGAATTTGGACTTGACTTGTGTCCATCTGTAGAAACAGAACTGACTGAACACACATTCAGTGTACAGATCACAGTGCACACCAGGACAAAAACCAAGACAAAAAATCCAACAAATTCTCTGTGGAACTTTTTGAAAAAAATTCTAAAGCTCTGAGTGTTCCCAGGAGCACAGTGGTTCCAAGAGCTAAAGGATCTCGGTCAGTGAGGCGTCTTTAAAGATCTGTTACAGAGAAACTGCACAAATGGTGAGAACCTGACAGTAGGATGACCATCTCAGTGTCAGTCAGGTTTTTATGACAAAGGAACTAGACGGAAGCCATACTAAGAAAATAGAGACACAATAGCTTCCTTGGAGTTTGTCAAACGAGATATAAAGGATCCTGTGAACCAGAAAACAGATTCTCTGGTCTGATGAGACAAAAATTTTACTATTTGGGTAGAACACAGGACACTGCTCATCACCTATTAACACCTTTCCCATAGTGAAACATGGCAGTGGTAACATCAAGCTGTGGTTGTGTATCCCGGCAGAACAGATTGTGAAACTGGTCCGAATTGAGAGAAGAATGAGAAGTTTTTAAATGAAAAGAGAGTGCAGCTACCTGAGACTGGAATAGTGGCTCACCTTTCAGCATGACAACGACCTGAAACAAAGCAAGGCTCTGCTTGTCTTAAAGTGGCCCAGCACAAATCTACATGTGTAGAGCCTGAAAAGGAGATTTACAGACAAAACTGCTGTCAAAGGAGTCTGAAAGATGGCTGTAAAACAAAAGTGATTTGTAGTTTAGTGTCATTATGTGACCGTATACTTAAGAACACACAGACAAGGATGAAATCCTAAATGACATTGTCTGTTCTTTTTATTACAAGAAAGAGATACAATCCTAACATTTTGCAATATCATGACTGGTCAGTAAAAGGTTGCCTACATTTGTTTCTTGAATGTACCATGAGACAGCTGATGTTATTGAAGGCTGTAAGTCTGCTTCCTGTCCTGGACATCAAAGGTGACCAACAGTGAGCGAGGATCCTTCTTGTTTTTACGGACAGTGATCTTCCCCTTGAGCTCTTCTCCTAAAGAAAACAGCAAGAACAGAGAAATATCAACATTAGTAGAGTGCTATACATTGAAGACGTGTAGGTACTTCATTGGAAAATCCCTCCACCACTGTGCTGAATTCATCCATGCCAGCTGTGTCTACATGTTCACGTTATATGTTGCGACCAAGTGCATTGTAGCGGCTCATAGCAATGGGTCACCATGACAGAGACTTCTGTATCACTTAATGACCTCTGGACACTGTTCTAGTGTGAAAAGCAAGTACATGAAGAGAACATAGTTGGAGCTGTGTGGTCAATAACGACACAATGAATTTTGGCAAACAGCAAATGTCCCTCAACTAAAAAGGTTTTTTAGCATTTGAAATAATGTCTGCAATACAGTTTAGCTAGCAAGGAGCCACCATGACAAAGACTAACTGTAGTGGTCAATGGCTTCTGGCCATAGTTTCTAAGTAGATGACAAACCCATGTTAAACAGGACAGCAGCATTAAGGTCAAGCAGGTAATGAAAGGAAACATTAGGCATCCATGACTTTATCAGCGCATGGAAAAGCAGCCACTGAACTTAGGAAAATCTATTTAAAGTTTGCATCTATAATACAGTCAGTTGATTAAATAAAAAACCTGAACACTTGACATCTACAATGAGAGGATGCTTTGAGGGGTACTATGTTGACATCGTTTCATTCCACTAGAAGGAAGAGTTACAACCATCATCAAAACAATAAATTAGGAACAGTGTTTCGGAAGAATGCTGTTCATCCCATCAATGGAGTTCTAGAGACTCGGAGAATCAATGTAAAGGAGCATCAAAGCTTTACTGGTAGCACATGGTGGCACAACACTTTATTAATCCTCTTTAAGTTTCCTTTAATCTGCCTTCGTCTTTATATGAGTTCTATCAAAAAACACAAAAATAGGCAAAACAGCTGGCAGCAAACAAGGTCGATAGTAGGCCACAGGAAAGTTGTTTTTTCCACCATTTTTGTCTTTAAGAGTTCTAGTCAGGTAGCATTTCTAACAAAGGTGGGAAGCACCGGATCAGAGCAGAAAAATAATTATAAAATTAAAAAACAATCTTTTTCTTTGGAAAAAAAACGAGGAGAACATTAATTCTGCACTTTCCATGTTGTCAACAAACTACATGGAAAGACCGAACCCAAGTTTTATTTGCTTCAGTGGAGAAGGACTACATTTGCATATGCATTTCTGTAAACGTATTCAAGTTTGTTCTGGTGCAATATCTTCCCAACAGGTTATTTAAGAACAAGCTGGTGGATTTTGTTTCTCTTACAGCAACAACTAACGCTGTAATTAATCTGATAACAATCTTCTATGTCATTAATCACAACTTCTACGCCTCCATGAGAAAAAGAACATTAACAGAAACAATTTCAGACTGATCATTGTGTTCGTGATGAAAAAGAAATGCTCATAAAAGGAAAGTCTTCCCAATGCCCTGCAGCAGTACAGACCTGCTGAGCTCAGGCCTCTGCAGTATGAGCCGAGACGCACTGGCGCTTACTGAAATGATGATGTGTGTGTAAAGGCAATGTGGTTTAATGCATGTTAATAAGCAAGATTGTGCACGAGCATGTATGAATACAGATTCTCTGAGATCTCCAGATGGCAGCGAGGAGGAGGACGAGCATCTACAGTAGGATGCAAGACGCTGCTGCTGATTATGACGCATAATCACTCTGATTAACTTCACGTTTGACTGCTGGAGGTAAATGAATGTTTACCCGAACGGCAAACAAGCATCCGTCTCACGGTGCCCACCCCACTTCTCCTCGCTGGAGGTTAGAGGAGGACGAGGGGAGAAAGTGCTGACTGTGGCGCTTTTTTTCCAGCGAAGCGTCCGCCATCACGGCTGTCTCTCGCTACCATGCCAACGCCGCTGTCACCAAGACTGCTGCCTGGCGCCGCGCTCTGGGCCTGTCACTCCACTGCAGAGAGGGCAGCGATTCACTTCGTAAAAGCAAAAACCAGCGAGTGGCAGAGGAACAAGAGACAAGTTCTAAAGGAAAATCAACATATTTAATATTTAGGAGTTAAATATTAAATTCTTTTGTTTGTGAGGTACTTCTTATGGTGGAAAAGACTTATTAAACTGCTATTATTAAAGCATTTTTCAAAATAAAGTCCTGTACAGTAGTGGTGGAAAGTATCTAAGTGCATTTACTTAAATAAACACTTATAGCATTTCCATTTTATGGTGCTTTCCACCTCTACCTGAGTGAAATATACTTTCTACTTTCCTACATTTATTTGACTGTTTCTTAAACATGAAGATTTTATATAATGTATAATATAGAACAGAAAAATCTAACTACAAAAAACTGTTCAAGATTAAACCAGTGGTTTCCAACATTTTTGGCTTCTGATGTCTTACAAAAAACTGTGTGCAGTCAGGCTCATATTTCAGCTGTCTGAGCTGTTAACAGCTCCACCAAATAGTGATTTTTCCTTTTATTTCTCACATGGCTTCATTTCATTAAATGTTCCAATGACCTAATATCTCACCAAAAATCGAAGATTAGAGAAAACTTGAAAACAGATCTGTTGTCAGAACTTTATGTCTTCTGTTCTTTCAGAGTTATCATCTGATATTTCTGCTGCCTCTGTATAGAAAACTTAATCAACAGTACCTCAGACTAGCTCCACCTGCAGTGGCTACAACACTAACATGTTGTTTATAATCTCATCATTCATCAAAATATGACAATATATCAGTCAGGGAGACCAAAGCAATATCTTAACTACAGTTTGCTGCTGCTAATACTTTTTGCATGCAGAACTCTTACGTTTAATGGAGTATTTTAATGTATTAAACAAGATGAACAGGATCTGAATACTTCTCTCACCTCTTATGTGCAGGTTTCAAAGCCAACAAGTTATCAACCCAAAACATACGGATTAACAAAAACTCTTAAGAATGGCAGAAAATATCAAACAGCATGCGGACATCAGATTAGAAAAGCTCATGAAGGTAAAAGTGCTAACATAGTCCAAATTCTATTTCTAATCTAGTCTGTAGCTTAGTAGTCCTTGGTTACTATATAATTTCATGTAATGCTCTTGCTCTATGCAAACTTCTACATTGAATGTTACAGAGTGGTGAGGCAGGTTGCTCAAAAACCTCAGCAGGATCCCTTTTAATCTAATTCTAGACACTAACTGTTATCATGAAAAGGCGCGTAAACAAGATGCCAAATCAATTTACACGTTTCTAGAGCGTATTTTTTGCGTTTCACGTTCCATTACACACCATGTAGCGCCACCGAAATACCCCCTCTCCTTGGCCTTAAACCTAACCTAAACCATTTCGTGTTCTGTTTTAACAGCATAAAATGACAAACAAAAAGCTAAAAATGCTCCAACGTGACATTCAAAAGGTCCCATGATATCAGATTAAACTGTTAATTGTTGGACCTAAAGGGCTCAAGGCATTAGCTATTCAGAAATACGGGTGGAACTAAGCCACGCCACTACCTCAGGGTAATCAGTAAAATATAAAAATCAGTTTTAAAATGCAGGTATTCAGTGACAAAATGCTAAAATGGAGGTCACCAACTTAAAGCGATAAGGACTATGACTTTTCAAGATCACATAAAGACCAAAATCTTTTCATAAATGCTTAAAACAGATGGCAGGAAGAATTTGAGCATCAAAGATCAAAGTTAAGGTGTTGGTGAGTTCTGACTTTCTTTCTATAACACACAAAATGCTGTGTGACCTTAAAGCTGCTTTTTACAGCAGCCCACACGAAAAAACGTTACAGTGCTGGAAAAACATGTAGTAATAAGCTAAAAGACGCTGTTCTGCTTCCCACTCCATCACCAGCTTAACGAGCTGGGTCAGTGGTGGACAATATGGAGGCAAAACAAGCCGACCATGACAGCAAAGGTCACTAACACACACGCCTGGTTTGACTTTCCGGTGTCTCTGTATAGAGTTGATGTATGATCAAAACACTACTGAGTTATGGGATACTGACAGAAAAACCACATCTTCACAATCTAAATCTGAAAATAAAGTCCTTAAGAATCAGTTGAAGGTGAATGGTTCTACTTTCTTTAACAAATCCTGGTTTAAGCTAGGATTCAGTTCAGCTTAACTGCAAAAAGCTACCAAGCATCTATTTTGTTATGCATGATTCAATGAACGTTCAATCAATGATAGTCATTGTCCTGTTGAAAAATAAATGATGGTCCAACTAAACGCAAACCGGATGGGATGTCATGTGGCTGCAGGATGCTGTGGTAGCCATGCTGGTTCAGTGTGCCTTCAATTTGGAATAAATCCCCAACAGTGTCACCAGCAAAGCACCCCCACACCATCACACCTCCTCCTCCATGCTTCACGGTGGGAACCATGCATGTAGAGATCATCCATTCACCTTTTCTGTGTTGCACAATGACACGGCGGGTGGAGCCAAAGATCTCAGATTTGGACTCATCAGACCAAAGCACAGATTTCCACTGGTCTAATGGCCGTTTCATGTGTTTTTGGGCCCAAACAAATCTCTTCTGCTTGTTGCTTTTCCTCAGTAGTGGTTTCTTAGCAGCTATTTGACCATAAAGGCCTGATTGGTTCAGTCTCCTTTGAACAGTTGATGTAGAGATGTGTCTGCTACTAGAACTCTGTGTGGCATTTATCTGGGTTCTAATCTGAGGTGCTGTTAATTTTTGATGCTGGTGACTCGAATGAACTTATCCTCAACAGCAGAGATGACTCTTGGTCTTTCATTCCTGGAGCGGTCCTCATGTGAACCAGTTTCATCACAGCACTTGATTGTTTTTGTGACTGCACTTGGGGATACATTCAAAGTTTTTGCAGTTTTCTGGACTGACTGACCTTTGTTCTTAAAGTAATGACGGACCGTTGTTTCTCTTTACTTAGCTGATTGGTTCTTGCCATGATATGGATTCTAACAGTTGTCAAATAGGGCTGTCAACTGTGTACCAACCTGACTTCTGCACAACACAATTGATGGTCCCAACCCCATTAAGAAGGCAAGAAATTCCACACTGTGAAGTGTGGAATTTCTGTAAAGGGTGGCTATTTTGAAGAATTTAAAATACAAAACATGTTTTGACTTATTTCACACTTTTTTACTATATAATTCCATATGTGTTCATTCATAGTTTTGATGCCTTCAGTGAGAATCTACAATGTAAATAGTCATGAAAATAAAGAAAAACCATTAAATGAGAAGGTGTGTCCAAAATTTTGACTGGTAGTGTATATAAAGTTGAGAATTCCCCACAAAAACAAACCAAAGAAACAAACTGCCTTTGTTTTTACTTGTTTTTTAAGGGAATTGAGATAAGGAGTTTCAATTTTAAACCAATGGTATTCTGCAATAGATCCTGGTGCTCGTGGGATGCAATGGATGGCTGCAGTCAAACTCAAGTTGGAAAAAGGTTGATAAAGGTCAAAGAAATAATTGCCTGACCTTTGGCAACCTTTTGTTAAAACAACCCTGAAAGAAAAAAAATGAGGTTTGCGATTTCTGCCCTAAAAATAACTGCAGTTAACTGTCCAACTAATCCCACATGTTTCAGATTGAAGTACTGAAGCATACAAACCGCCAACTGCAGAGTGTCTGTTGATTCGTGTTGCGACTACAGCAGCTCTGCTGTAATCAGTCAATCCAAACTCCCCATGGAAGAGGGCCTCGGTGCCTTCTGTAAACTGGCCACTCAGAGGCTGGGAGAAAGACTTAACCATGTGTGGAAATGAGTCGGGGAACGGAGCCGGGCTCTTGCTGCGATGTCGTACATCACCATGCCAGTGTCATTAAGCACAACCAGACCCACAGAAACAGCCCATCTCAGCCCGCCGTAGCCTTTCTCCATGAAATTACACTGGAAATACATGGCTCGCATTAGCGATTCATTTAAACTGTTGTCATTTACATTTTAACCACTTAGCTCACACTCATACAGTATCTGCAGCTCCATACTGTCCGGTTAAGTCCCACCAAGTCGCTCTATGGCTACTGCCAGGCGTGCAAGCACGGAATTGTATGAGCCCGGTGGTGCATTTGACAGTGTTTTCCAGTTTCTCTAAAACTGTACAGAAACAAAATGCAAGCAGAGAGTTTTCAGTCAAGAGCTGCGAACAGGTTACAATGCTGTTTGAGATCCTTTCTGTCAAATATGCTCTCATACCAAAGCAGCTGACTTCACCTGGCACTCAGTGCTGCTCATAGCCACATATTTCAGTCACACCCATCTGACATCCTCCCTCTGGCTCCAATCTACCTCCATTTAATCCTTTTCTACTTCCTGTTCACAGCATAGCTACAGAGCACAGTTGATGGATTGTTGGTCTGCACACACAACTGGCCCATGTGTTGAATTACAGCTGTGAAGAACGTGAAGCTCGGCTTGGCTGCTGCTGCCCGACAGCTCAAGGACCTTCAGAGTTCAAATGAGAGAACAGAGGAGGGGGCGAAGAGGTGTTTAAACTGGACAGGTGAGGGCGGGGGGAGATTTGGGAGAGCTATAGCAGCACTCGGGACAGAAGAGGTGAGTCATGAAAGTGGGCAGGGACAAAGATCACCTGACTGACCAATGAAAGCCCAGAGAAGGACGCACGCCCATGTTTCGGCCCTCAACGCAGGTAACCAGGGCATCGCTTCACCTCGCGGACTTTCTTTCACCAAAAAAAAAAAAACGAGTGACCTCCTTTCTCCAGTGAACATTAAGTAGGTAAAACTGTGAAGAAGGACCCTCCTCTTCAATACCAAAGCTACACAAACACACCAGAGCATGACAAATGATTCGCTGTTTAATTTATTACGCTGCCAGCCAGGAGGATTTGCAGGGATGTTTTGTTCCAGGCTGCTGCGTGCGTTCTCTCTCTTCCGCCAGCACCTCCCACCGAAGCGCAGCCTCGGAGTTAATTACTGCTGCACTCGTACAAACACATCAAATAAGATTTGGTCTCCACCGCGATAAATCACCACAGCCGGAGCCCATATTAAAGCAGACCACTGGCTGTTTGTGCTACAGCCGATCAGAGGCGAAGGTGCTTCTCAGTCAACGCCCCAGAGGAGAGGCCGCAGAGGGTTTTGTCATCTTCAAGGTGACTTCACAAAGTTTTCTCTTACAGCCAGACAGGAGTTTTGTATAGAAGTATGCAAGAACTCCTGTGTATTTTAGTGTATAAAGGAGCAGTGTGTGTGTGCGTGCTGTAAAGTACACCATAGGAGCCTAGCAGGCAGCCGGTGAATGCTGTTAAAAACTCCATTTCTGGTTTACGGCCCCTGGAGGAGGCTGGGGACCGTTAGGGTGCCGGGGTAGAGCGAGCACATCAATAACCTGCTTCTCACTCCCGCCTTCATTTTCTTCTTCCTTTTAACTTTTTTCCGCACAAACTGCTTGGTTCACATATTCAGCACACATTCAGACTGATGGATCTGTACAGACTTGAGGTCAATTTGAGGTAGACTTCTATACTGAAACAGATCACGCTGTGAACATGTACATGTGCTCACATTTGTGGGCGTCTTGGTTAATGCCCCCATATATCAACTCCAAGACATACTCTAACTGTAATATCTTGCATAATGTTGAAAAAATATAGAAAGATCATGTAAAGGAGTGAAATGTCAGAATCTTTACTACCAAAGAACAAGATAAAAGTCTACAGAATGAGGTCTAGTGGCCTCTAGAGGCAGCAATGTGTGTTACATTGCAGAAAGAGCAAAGTTTTTGGTTCCTTCCAAGTGCTGGGGGTCAAATAAGGTAAGTTTTTCCAAAAGTAACTTAAAAGGACAGTTAACAGGGGTGTTAAAATTAGAAGTTTAAAAAAATCCTGTCATCATGCTTATGGATTTATACATATTTAGACGTTTATACACCATACCTGATACAATTTTGGCCATCTGGACAAACTTGTGCAGCGATGCACAGCTCCCAGTGCTCCTGCCACACTGAAAATTCCCTAGAAGTCCAACATCATATGTGAATCCACTCTACTGTGTCCAAAGGGTGATCCTTCAACTTGAATTTCATTTTGTGGTAGAGGAAGAAGTCCCAGGGAGCGAAATCTCATGGCTGGGGCAGGTTTAGAGCAGCAGTTGCATTGGTGCAGCCATGAAACTCACTGATTTCAATATGTTTTACAAAGGCAAGCATTGGCACGATGACAAGCACCACAATTCAGGTTGTTTGCACCCAAAGATTTCCCTCAGATTCAGGACTAGAACTCGGTGTTGACAGTTAGAACCTGGGGGAGAATTTCACATTGCACAACACGTAAATGTTTAAAAGAAAGACAAGAACGCTATTTTGAGGCTGACCTGGTGCATACTCTTCGATCTCGGAAGACTAGATCAAAAAGTACGCACGAAGAGTACGCTGTCAGGCATCCAGGTCAAAATCGCAGATCCAACTCTCGTCACCACTAATGGTCTTCAACATGAAGGTTGGATCAGAACAAAACTTGATATTTTCTCTTTACGCAAGCTATTAAATCTCATGATGAAACCTGTAAGTGGTCAGAATAGGGCTTCCAACTGTGGCAGGAGCTCTAGAAGCAGTGTACTGCCGCACTTAAAGACTACTCTGAAGGAGGTAACAGAAACATTTAAATCACGTTTGGATTGTGGTTTTCATTGGTGCAGTCTTGGAGATTCTAGATCCCTCTTATCTATCCATCTATCTATTACCTACATCTATCCGACACAAGATTTCAACAGGTAGAAACCTGAAGCATCATACAGACCTAGACCAAGACAGATTACCAGCCATCATACTTCTATTCAAACTTGGTGGCTGTTTCCATTTCGTCTAACCTGAACATTAATTGAAATTTTTTTCTTGGATGTTGCCAGTTTTAGGAGAAATGTTCTCTGGGTTCAAAAAGCATAATGATTTAACCAGTAAGGACCAAGAATATTCAAACAAATACAAATGAAATCAAGTCTCCATTAATGGAGGGGGAATTTAAAGGAGAGTTAAAACAGAATCTTAATGCTATTAATGCAGTTTGTTTTTAAAAAAGCATCACAAGCAGCTAAAACTGCTTCGGTGCTCCTTGTCATTTTCCAAGTCTTGGGTAAACACTATTCTCCAGCAAGATATCTCCTCATTTCTGATTGCCAACATGTTCCGCTGCACTCAACTGCTTTGAAATTTTATAAACATGCATGTGGGTGCGTGAATGTACACGGATAAACAGGTGCAAGCAGAGTGAAATGAGGATCAGACATTAGTATTATGCACCAAATAGTCAAAACTAAATCTATTCCCGCAGTTTTCTTCCTCTGTCCTATATTAATAAACTGTTGTCCTCTGCTCTCTCCGATATGTTTATCTGACCCAGCAGCGCACAAAGTCGGCGATAGCATTTGAGCAGCGTCAGGTGTTTTGACGTTCTTATCGCGCAGGGTGACGCCGGCGAGGCCTGAGCGCGACTAAGGGCGGCCGGACATCAAACGCCTCCGTCCCTGTGCAGGTCATTTATTACAGAAGACTCCATCTGATATGTGGTCAGTGAGTGGACAGCCGGTCCGGAGGCTCATCCATTCCCACATCAGTGGACATATCCGTGATTCCCATTATGATAACGCACACAGAGGACCCCGGCTTACAGCAGTAATAGATATAGGATCATTCACACAGTGTGGATATTGACTGTGAATGTGCTGGGAAGAAATAATTTTACTTTTTTTACCAATAACAGAGACTTGACCTGTACTTAGTTAATAAGAGCTTTAACATTTAAACATCCAGGCTCGGAGATGTAGCTCGTGGAGTAAATACTGTGACGCACATGAAGCAGTACGTTTATGTGGTGCATTCGAGTTTCCATTTTCTGTCCAATAAAAAAGAACTGGGTGGTGAGTGGTGACTGATTCAATATGTGCCTAAACATGTCGATACCAATTCCGAAATGATACCATATGAAGAACATAAACATCTGGAAAAGTGTTGTTAGAATATATGAGAGTACCTGGAATTTTGTCTTTAACCAGAAAAATGAAGATATTTTGACAACATCAATGCAAAGTCGTGCCAAAAAAAATCTCAATACAGAATTATCGTACCACAGTGTGTTCATATATTTTCTTATCTTTTCAGAACTGGAGGAACCCTTATTAAGGTTCGCTCTTTACATATTCAAGTTTCTCTACCTTCACAGGTCACATGGCTGCTTAAAAATTGGATAAAACCTTGAAGAGCTTTCCGTCTTTCTCAGTTGTCCATTTATTCTACCGTGAACACCAGAGCTTGTATGTAATGGTAAACTTAACATTGCCAGTGTGAACCCCATATTTTCATGTAAAAATGTTTGCGAATGTAGTCAGTTAGCTAACAAGATAAAGCCAAAATAAACAGTCATCATTGCTTATCACAAAACAAATCACTTGTTTGACTTATTTTTGAAGGCGTGATGCAATTATCTATCACATTTGCTAGCCTGTCACTCTTTGGACATGTTGGTCCCCTCATCCTGCGTACGTTAAACGTCTTCTACATTCAGATTTTGCAGTTGAAGTGGGCTCGCGCAGATTGTCTGCTATGCTTACAAAATAATACCATGGATGGTCGGGGAGAGCACTTGTATTTGCAGCCATGCCTCTCGTTCTGTCTCCATGAAGGCTGCAGTATGAGAGAAGTAAAAAACGCTGCATCCACTATGTCTGCATGGAGAGGAAGCAGAGTACGGAACAAACACACACTCTACCCTGCTGCTGGACATCGAGACAACTCATAAGAAAAATAGAAGCTGTTATCCTTAAAGTAGTGGTACTAATACAATATAGTGGAGGATAGGAGTGTTTTTTCAGAAGGATATTGCAATACCTTCCTAGTATTAGTATAACAAGCACTACACCACACCTGAACAGATGAAGAAAATCTCCTAAAACTTCCAAGTCCTTCAACAGAATGTCACCTTTCTGAAATGAAAAACTTTTGAAGATCAAAACGGAGGAATAAGATGCTGATTTGACAGTTTTATTTGAGCTACTATGAACTACTGGTCTTTCCAGACGTTAAACAGACTGTAGAAGTAAAACCCTTGAGTGTACTAAACTACGCAAGGGTGCTTTTATAGCCAGTGATAAGTGGACTAAACTTTTCTGTGGACAGTTCTGCAGTGTCTTCTTTGACACAGCCTCACTTGAAGAGCACGTGTTGGACATAATCTAAAGTGGTTTATTGCTGGTTCTACATATACAGTCAAGTATGTCAGTGCCATAATAAGCTAAATGCCACAGCTTTAGCACACACTTGTTTGTATGGAGGTTTAGTGGCTATTAGCACTCTCTTGATAGTGTGTAAGTAGCCTACAAGTGATTCTATAAAGTGTAAGAGCCCTGATATATGCCACAAGGGGCCGAGACATGAAAGGATAAACAGCTCAGTACACACTGCCTGGAGCGTCTGCATATGATTGCAATGGATGCTCTCATAAAACAAAATGACTTCTATTAATGTGGTTCAGAGTGAGTCATTCTTCAAAACTGGAATCTGCATTATTTTTTTTTTAAAGTTAATATATAGCTATTTGCCCAAGTTACCATGTCAGAGTCTATTGATGAAGTTTTCACTGTAGAATAACAGTTAAATGTCACATTCTGTTACAAGATTGCGCTTGCAGAACGACACTTCTGCCAAGAGTCACGCAGTTTTGGCCTCACAGCGAGCCGCACCAGTTAGGAATATTTTAATGTGCTGATACAGTGATTCTATAAATATTTCACTGGCCAGTTATAAAGCATTTCTCTTGTAATGTGTCATGACTCAGAGGCCTGCAACTGGCTATCAGATGAAGTTTTACATGCTGTCTCTGATGGCTGGATGTGATTTGTTTTGATCCCTCGCTGTCGCTCTGGGTGACAGATAACGGGTGTCAACCAGCCTGACTACATCTCCACCACAGATAGATTATCAGCCGCAACTCGCTATGACACACCTCCAGGCTCCAAAAGAGCACAAATACGACCATGAGAGCAAGTAAACACGTGCAGCGCGTACCTAAATAAAATCGGATTTAGATACAAATGTAAACTGCTTTTTTAGCCAGTTGTTATGTAACTGAGCGCTAACAGATTTTTCAACAGTGTTGCAGAGTATTCCTCAGTCGTGTGATTACTGACCTGCTTGGACAGAAACAGGCTTCTCCAGAAGGAAGACCGTCTGTTTCCAGTGTGTCTTTGTGACCTGAGGACCCGTGGAGAACATCACCTGGTGCAATAATGTGAAAAGATACAAACAAAACCATCACAAACTGCTCATTCTCTCTGTCATCTTGTGGCACCTTGCAAAAACAAGACAATTTTAGACTGAAATAATTTAAAATCTGTTTATAAATCAGTTAAAGCAGATCTATTAGTCTGATAAATCTGGGTATAACAAATTAGGCTTAATATGAGTCTATAAGAATCCATGCTTTATTCACTTATGCCATTTAAAGCAAGTCCTAATGTCACAGTAATAGAAAAGAGCAAAAAAAACTTAAACTATGGGACAAAATAGCCTAAAGGACATGAGGAAAACTAAGGCCCAGTTATTTATACAGTAAATCTGTGTATCAATCTGGTTTCTTTTACAGTTACTCCACTTTTACACTTCTGTCTCAAAATCCCTTCTAGCCTAGTCTGCATAACAAACGAAACTTAACTGTTGTATTTATGAAGCAAACTGATAATCCCATGTTGCACTGTTCCAGATTTAGCTCCCAGCAGAGATGGTAATTTACTGGATCATCTACAGCATGCAGCTCGAGTCTCAGGTACAATAGGAAGTGCAGTCAAAAGGCATGTCTGTGTTGCTCACAGAGCTTGGCATCGGCTGTTCCAACCGACCGGCTCTGCTGGGTAAGTGCTTGTATCAGCAGTCGGCTAGGACGCCCGTCGATTGCCTGTGAACGCCTCGGGGAGGAGGAACACGCTAAAGCGTGAACATAATTGAGTTTACGTTAAATGGCTTGGTTGTTGCTGCTGCTGCTTACCTTGTTGCTGCAGCCTTTGTCGAAGAAAATGTCAAAGTAGCCAACAATTGCCTGCAATGAAATATGAGGTGTGTGTTAGAATGTGACAGTACAATAAACCCCTGGATTTGTTTGACTACACTGCACTTCTGACATGCAGAGCTGAGGGAGAAGCTGGAGGCGGACCACGACTCGAGATATTACTGAGCACAATGAGCTGAATGAGCTGCTGTGTTTAGAAAGAAGGCAGTAAAACCTAACCGGAAACTAAATTTACTGTTCAGTTATCTTTACTGTACTTCTTCTTTAAAGTGTTACCTTAAACAAGACATACATATTCACATTGTTCATTGGATACGAGTGTGT
Organism: Amphiprion ocellaris; assembly: GCF_022539595.1. Taxonomy (NCBI): domain Eukaryota; kingdom Metazoa; phylum Chordata; class Actinopteri; family Pomacentridae; genus Amphiprion; species Amphiprion ocellaris. The sequence goes on along the minus strand of NC_072766.1, from coordinate 38,514,486 downwards.
CTGTGGTCTGGAGAAACACACTGGACATTGTGTCTCAGATACAGTCGGGTATCAAACTGCATATTTTCTCCAACCCTCAAAAAAAAAACTCGGTTTTTCCATTTAGGCTGAGTCGACAACACGTCCTAGGTGCTCCCTCTCACCTCATCTAAGACTTGTCACGGGACAAAAGAAATAAATTATAAGGCAACCGCCAACAACATTGAAGGAATTTGCTGACAAAAAAAAAAAAGTATCCAGCTTGCTACATGAAATTAGCAAAGGCGGCTATTTCGGTGACAGTGTTGCAGCGATGCGAAAAACACTCAGAGGGGAGAAATCGGTTGAGGAAAATAAACACTAATGTGGCTTCCGTCCAACTGACTATGAATGTGTTCATCTGAATAGTGCCCACCAGGGGAAAGGAAATTAGACAAGTGACAAATCCCTGGTGCCAAGGAATCCATTATTATGTTGATAAGAGTATGCAAACCAAACAAGAATGGCCTAGAAACTTCATTAGCGCTTTTTTAGGTCTTAGATGGGACCAGACATGACAAACTGGGTGTTGAAATCACTGAAAGCCTGCATGGAAATCTAGTCTTTCTTTCAAAATACAGGCCACATGTCTGCTGGTGGGGATTTGCAGAGCTATAAACACATTTGAGTGGAAATCAATTCATACGTCTAAAACTGACTGAGGGACAGTCCAAGGCCAGAGTGCCTTTAGGTGACCGTTGTCAGATATGTGAGGTAAAAAAACCACCCCCCGGGCTTGTTTTCCTCCCATTTCTGCCCCCACTGGAGGAACGGAGGCACTCTATCAATCTCAGGAGCGCACTTGTAGTGGCAATGATGCAGAACTAATAGCTTTTAATCCTGACGCAGCTGACAACTTGGAGGCCGGCTCTGTGAGACAAAAGAAGAGCTGAATCAATGCAAGCGAGGGAAAGAGCAAAACAGGGGACGGAAGAGAGGAAAGAAAGCTGTAAAGACAGAAAAACTGAGAGGAAACGGAAACAGCAGGAGAGAGAAAGTGGCTGTAACAGAATTTAAAAGCAAAGGAGGAGGTTTCTTTTTCTTAGAGGAGTTTTAATTAGCTAGCAAAAAAACAGCAGCATCTGTTTACAGCTTCTGGCCCACAAATTGGATCGAAGTCATTTTTGCAGGTAAATCTTGCAAAGTGTGAGAGGTTTTTGTTTTCACAATTCATCTATATGCAACACACACCGAAGAAACACACATGCAACCTTGATAATCACGTTGCCGTCAGAAGCCGTGTTAAATACACCCCCACTCAGCAAGGCTTCAATCAACCTTTATCGACTGAGACAGGCAGGGACAGCGGCGCTAGCTCACAGCTAAACCAGCAGAAAAGAACCCAAAGTGGATAAAAGAGCATGTCAACCCAATGCAATTATAGCTTTTAATGAACGCTACAGAGAAGCGCGGTGCTCAGGTAATTAGGAAATTAGCCGTAATTACTCATCAGGCAGAGCGGATTCACCTCTCTCAGCCGGAGAGGCAGAGATCATCGTCGCCGATGACAACGCCTCGTAAGCGAGATTGATTTTCACTTCGGCGTTGTGCAACTTTCACGCCGCAGCGAGACTGACAATTAAAATGTAGGCCACAGAGTGAAAGTTGCAAACACAAAAAGCAACTCAGTAGCTCGGCGCCTCGACAGCCCATTAAAATCACATTTCAAGGCGAAAAAAGGAGTTTTGCGGCTTCGCACAGATAAGCAATAAAGACCTTGATGACTCACATCTGATATGAACTGTACCAAGTCTATCAAATCAGAGGCTTTTAATGCTTTTTGATTTAAACTGGACTCGAAAGAGTGAGTTTCTCAAACTTCTCAGAGGCCCCTGAAAAGACTTAATGAGAGCTTTTACAACATCCAATAAAAAGCAGAACAAGATTCAAAGTTTAACTCCAGATGGGGACTGAAACGGTAAAAAGGAGTTTCGGTTTGTGTTCAGCAATGAAGAGAAGCAATCTTCACTGGATAAAGTGTACAAACAGAAAGCATCCTGACTGTTGCTTCATTAGGATCTGTTGACTTAAACACTGACTGGTAAAAAGTGATGATTACTGTAGGAGCAGATGCTGAAAATCCCTGCAGCTGAAATAATTTGTGGCCATCAGGGGGAAGAAAAATATCAAAATGAGCTGATGGATGCACAACCTGCAATATGTCACAGCTTATAAAGTTGATATAGCTAAGAAGCAAGCAAATGTTTGCATTTATTCAGAGTATTCAGACTTATTTCTATCCACCTGATCAAATAAGTCTAACAATCTTTCTCCTTATCATGCCCATTTGCAGCTATGAATTCCCTGACATCCAGACCCTAATCATTTTTTTAGAGGCAACATAAAACATAAATTACTACAATTTAATTTTAAAAAGCAGCAGTTCAACACCTCTCTGAATTGTGTGCATGTTAAATTCGCTCTAAACTTGTTATTTATTGGCTGCTGTCAGTAAAAGTTATAAGAACAGCTCCTTAGATCATCAACACTGCCACTAATCTTTACAAGCAAAAACCTCCAAATAGGCAATGGCAGCAGAACCTGTTCTGCAGCAGGTGAAAATTTTGTCATCCACCTAAGTTTGGCTGCGGACTGCACATGCACTAGAAAAATAATTGGTGCTTAAAACAAATGCTTTTTTAGAGGAGAAACTGTTTGACTGTCATCCACACCTTCATAAGTCATTATTAGAAGAGTTGTAACTGAAGTAGTCGCTGCAGGGTTTTGGAGGAGCTTTGATTTGTACATGCTTTCCATCTAATATGCCCAAACATGGCAGGAAGTCCTAAAATCTCCTGATATCCTGTGCTATGTTCACCACAGGAATACTCACATTTACACAGCGCTAAAGCCCAATCTGGAAGTAGTTGCCATATCCAGTAAGAGTACAGTCTTTCAGAAACATCCTTGTGAGACTTTTGTGTTTTTTTTCTCTACAATATGAAGAGAAATGTGACTGTCCAGACAGCACAACAATGCCTGCCTATTGTAGGATAAATACAACCACACGTGTCCACTGTCCACATCAGTCTGCACACACGGACACCTAAAGCATGGATTTACCTTTATGCTTGTGATTGTATTTTGGTTGTATTGCCTTTGTACTGTCTGTTATTTATTCCAATAATATGCTTACCTTGTTATACGCCGTGGTGCTTTTAATCTGTCCTTTAAATTCTGATGACTTTATTACTCCGCCAAGGAACACAGCGGACTTATGTGACAATTGGCGTAAGTTTGTCCTTCCGTCTGTCTGTGTGCAACATTACTCAAAAACAGACGAACGGATTTGGATGAAATGTTCAGGGAAGGTCAGAAATGACACAAGGACCAACTGATTCGATTTTGGCAGTGAAGCAGCATTTAGTCTGGATCCACGGATTTGTTAAAGATTTCTGTATCATTACGAGACAGTGGCACAGCATCACTGTAACTACGACAACAAGGGAACACTACGTCAGCTGTCTACTGACGATCACATGATTGCGATACTACTATAAATCCACTACTGCTGACTTATCGGGACTTATCCGTCAGAAATCATGCAACGTCTGAGCAGACTTGGCAGAGTACTGCTGAGTGCTTTCTTGTAATTCTCTATTTTTTTTTTTTTTTGCTGCCTTGCGAAGCATTTTGGAACCTGGATTTCAAAAAGTTATTTATAAATAAAAACAATCTTTATTATAATTATGGAAGCAATAGAATCATTAATAATAGGCCAATTAAATACTTATTTTGAGGATTAAAGAACCCCACCACTACCATGCAAGCAAAGCAGGTAGAGTAAAGCATGTTTAGCTCGTTAGCTACGCTGCTTGTTAGCCGGAGGGGAGGTTAATGAGACTGAGACTGAACTGAGAATGAACAAAACAATAAATTACATTCTACCTGGGAACCTGTGTAGTCCCCACCACATGGGGGAGGAAGAGACAGGTGAAAGGAAGTAACAGAGACGGACGGAAAAGAAAGGATAAACTTAAGGCTTGGAGACACATACACACACCCACACAGTGAAAACAGGACAAATCAGAATGAGTGCTTTTGGTTTTCATCAGTGTTTAGCCTTGGGCCCCGGCTCTGTCTGTGATAAGTGATGACAGTGGGCTTCCTGATGGCCCATGGGGGAAGCTCTGCAACGCTGCAGCTCTCCGGCCCCCATTCTCAAAGAGGAGCAGGGGGGAAAATTAATAATTATCATCATGGATAACACCAACAGGGAGCAATTCATCATCACTCCCCTTTCGCCCAGCTATGTGTCAGTGAGCCGCGTGGTCCGGCCAGATACTATTATACGACGGTGGGGAGGGGGGGACGCATGGAGGAGGAGGGCAGGGAACAGGAGGGGCGATGAGGTGGAGGGAGGGAGGTGGGAGAATAGAGGGCTAATGCGCTTTTGATGGGGTTTATCCAGGCGTGGAGGCTTCAAGCACGACCACCTCACAGGCAAGATGGTGTGAATTCGTCCCTCAGCCTCCTCTGAGATCTGCTGCTGCCTAGAAGCTGAGGTGGAGCAGGATCACCTCCGGGCGGTGCTCCTCATTCATGACGCGTCTCAGACCAACAACTGTACAGTAACAGACAAGTCCAGCTGTGCAGAAGTGATTCTAGTCAGCTGAGCTATGTTCAGGAGGTCTCCATGAATGAAACAGTGGAGAGGATGACAGGATTCTCAACAGAAACATGAAAATGTGATGTTAAATGAAAACCCTGTAAAAAAAAAAAAAAAAGCTATTTTTATGGTAAAACTCCAGCTGCTGTGATTGCCAGAATACTACCGAAAACATTTTCTTCATTTCCAGACTGACACAGCAGAACCTGAGAAATTGCACTTTTGCATTTCTTTGCAATCCTTTTCTTTTCCGAAATTTGGTACATATAATAAAAACAATAGTTACAAGGTAAACAGTCAAGACTTATGGTGTGTTATGCTACTTAGACCTTCAGTGATTAATCAGTTTCAACTACTATCTGAGCATTTTTAAAATATATTTTTAAAGAAAAAAGTCTAAATTCTCTGATTACAGCTTCTTAAATCTGAGTATTTTCTGCTTTCTTTACTCTTCAGTGAGAGTAGAGTAAACTGAATATCTTTCCGTTACAGACAAAACAACACATTTGAGGTTGTCTTTGGGAATCAATTGTCAACAGTTTTCACCATTTTCTAACATTTTATACACCAAAAAACAAACTGATTATTGGCAAAATGACAATTATGGATTAAGTGACAACTAAAATGAATAAAATGCTAGTAGCAGCTAATGTAGCCTTGAGCCTTTGCCTCACACAGATATGAGGAGTTACTGCACACAGATAGTTTATTTTATAAAGTTGAATTTTTTGGCAACAATCTCAGGGAATTAGTCAGATAAACTTTTCAAAAGAAAAGTCAGTGTTACAAAATGCTTCACAAAGGACAAACTAAGTCAAAATCCATCAGTATCCCTGCAAATAACAGTATTGTACATATGTAGTATTACCCAAGACCTTTAAATTGACTACCATGTATAAAATTGGCAGACTTTCCCTTTAACTTCTAGGCTGTTGGCATACATCAGTATGTTGAACATCTTTTATAGTCCCCTGGAAATAGCCTGCCAAAGAAAATCCTGTTGACAGTCAGCTGATACTCCAGCTTTGAATGTTACGTTCTGATGCATTATTGAGAGTTGAAGAGTGGATTTTTCCATTAACAGTTCCTAATGTGCTGAAAATCGTCCTTGAAGTTGACGAGTGCCTGCCCTGTCAGTCCAGAAGGCCACCCCTCCAACACACACAATTTAAATGTGATGGAAAGCAAGTTAGAGATGGATTGCATAGCCTCATTTCTCTGTAGCGCTACAGTAGCTACGTCAGCAGCGGTGAGACAGCGGAGGTAAAATTAATTACAGACAGAAACTTATTCTCTGCCGCCACGCCATCAGCATACATCACTTCCAGCCTTTAGGAGGGGATGAGACATGTTCACTACCTTTTGTACAGTTCGGGCAAATGGATTACGACTGAAGCTGCAAAAAGCAGCAGAAATCCAAGTTTTAATCGAAGTGCCAGCACATATACATGTTGGAAGTGTGATCATGGTTTGCAAAAGTAGACAAAATGTGTACAAGCTGGAAAAGAAGAGGAGGAAAGGAAAGGAGGGATGAAAAAAAGCAAGAGTGAGAGGATTTGTCTTGTGCGTGAACGGCGCAGACGCAGGGGTTGTGCTGTTCATTTAATGCAAGGTTAGGCAGGCTGAGCTGATGAATGGACTGTCGACAGGAGAACAAAAGCAGGCGCTCCATCACAGGACACGAGAAGCAGCCGCTCGCGTTCACCAATCCCTGAGCACTGGTCCAGGAGCAGCTTACCCTTCACACGGCCCAACCTTAACTACTGCTGAGGAGCTGCAGCCAATACTGACTGCAGATCAGTATCTTTATGGCAACAACGCGCTACTCCTGCAGGCCAATAGTCCATCTGTAAATCCAGGGACAAGCAGGCTGGAGGCAAGTATCTACAATATACACACCTTGTATTCCTACATTATAAACACCACAAACACGCAGATAAACCACGTCTGATAGTGCGACTGAATGATTTCACACATGAGATACTAAAACACATACAGTATGAAGGCCTTTGCATAATATACATCAACTGAGGATGATCAGTGGAGCAAAACAGCAGAAAGAGACCAAAAAAAAAAGGAAAAAACAGACTGAAAAATGACACCCCTGTTCCATATGATCCCATCACCTGTTTTGCTGCGGCAGTCGCCTAACATGACTGGACTTAGAGCCTAGAAATAGAAGCAGGATGTTTTCAATTACAGAGCAGAGAAGACAGGAAAAATGAGAGGATGTTTACAAATCCCATTAAATCCAGCGGCCTATCCCAGGGAGCACAGGCCAGATAATAACCACCTATTGATTATCCATTAAACCAATACACCAGACAGTGCAGGTAACACTGCAGCACGACACAATGGAGCTTTGTTACAGAGAGAAACATTTCTCACAGAGAGTCGGAGGCTGCAGTCTGAAGTCGGCAGGTTGCTGTTAGCGCCACGGCAGGGAAAAGTGGCTCGGGAAGTTCACAGGAAGTGGGTGTGTGGGTGTGGATGGCTGAGGGTTGGTGGGGGTGGTGGTGGTGGTGGTGGGGGTGGGGGTGTTAATGGTGGCTGCCAGCACCTCACCAAATAGACTCATAAAGCATTCTCCATGCTTTGGTGCCTGCAGCTGACCCTCGCTGAGGACACACACTTCAATTTTGTATTCCGGTCGTTGGTCAAGCCAACCTACAACTCACAGGTTCAGGCAGATTTAAGATGAGTCATAGAATGAGTCACAAAGGACTGTTATTTTTGTCCATCATTCAATTACCTGCTTATATTTTCAGTGCTTAAAAAGAGTCAAATCAAGTTTTATTTAAATTTCCGAAAGATGTTTGAGTGTTGCTAGTTAACAAGCTTATTCCCAAACACCTTAAACCCATTCTGTTAACCTTCTGTAGCTCTGAGCAGTTTCTGGCCTTTTGTTGATCTCAGCGCATTTTTTTAGTAACTGTAGGCTCATTTTTCACGGTAATATAAAGTCCTGCACCTCTAAGGAAACATCAATCATGGCTAGAAGTGGAGAGAACTCAGACATGTCTTCTGTGCACTATGACAATGCTTTAATGCCATAAATCAGTCAAAAGGTAAAAATGTCTTTGATTATTTATTTTACAAAAGTTTTCACATGTGCTACCAACACTGGATAAAAAATAGTGAATCCACATACTATAGATATTTCACTACTTGTATTTTTAATTTGCTTCCATACTTGTCCTCTGTCTGCCTCATGTAAAAGCATAGTCTGCTATACAGCCAAGTTCAATTGCAAAGTCCCTGAATTTTTCTTATTGTAACTCTTGGTTCCAGCTATTTCATCAACGGCTTTCTGGTTGTGTCAAGGAGCACAGAATTTTTTGTTTTTTAAAGAATCTGGTCAAAGCAAAAACTTTATTTTTGGTGAACTTTTAAACAAGACCAGGTTTAGACTTGGTTAAGTTTCTCAACCGAATGGCATGGGGATGTACGAGTAGTTCAAGGACTGATGGAAAGTTCAGATTCTGACAATTCTCTTTTGTCTTTATATTGATGTTTTTTGTTAAGACAACTTTCCTTTTAAACCTACATGCAACTGTTGGGATTCTGAGGGATAATTATATACCTCAAATACAAATTATATACCTCAGATACTGCATATAATTTGTCTATATGTACCACTGCACTACTACACATTCATACTGCACACTCTGTATATAATGTAAATTATTCCCATTGCTCTATTGTGCATACAGTATAACCTTGTCCCTTTTTAATAAGCACAATTTGCACCACTGTTCATATTGTATATTATCCATATTTCTATTATACACTTCTGTATAATGTCACTGTTTATGCACTTCTGGTTAGGTGCAATCTGTATTTTGTTGCCTTGTTCTTCTGACATGTGCAATGAAAAAAAAGGTGAATGTAAATCTAAATATGTGCAAAAGTTGGAGATAACTAATAATCAACTAGTAATTAGGGTCTGTTTTATTGTTGTCTCTTAGTTTGAACAGAGACATTCTTTTTAAATCAAAATAAAAATGTGTTTGAGTTCACTGTTGTAGCACCAAAGCAAAACAATTGATTCATACTTCATATATTGTCAGGCCTCAGAGGAATCATGTTTGATGTTTTGAACTACATCAGGGAAGGTTCATTCCATAAAAAGGAAAGTGTGGTGTCTTTGAAGTGGGGTCCTATGAGGTCCATATACAGTGTGCTACTACAGTAGATTTTGGTCGGCAGACCTTCAGTTTACAGAAGCATAGAGGCCTCTTGGCAGGAAAAGAAAGCAAGTGAACTGTTATGACCGGCGGTCAACAGCAAAACATATTTTAGCCATGTAAGAAGAGGTCCACGTAAAAAAAAAAAAAAATCAATTCCCATTTAAGTGTACACTATATTTAGAATATTCTCACCTTTCTGTCAGACAGCCTTTTCCTCTGACACCATATTTTCTGAACAATAGAACTTCTGTTCCGAAGCCGAAGTGCCACGCTACGTATTACACTGCACATCTGATCTGCTGACCCTGGTCACACAGTTCATCGTTTGGTTTCCCTGCTAGCAGCTTCTTATGACCGCAACGTATTAGAGGCAACACACTGACTATGGATGAGAACCTCATACGATACGGTCAATTTAGAATCACCAATTAACCTCAGCATGTTTTTGGACTGTAGGAGGAAGCCGGAGTACCCGGAGAAAACCCACACATGCACAGGGAGAACATGCAAACTCCATGCAGAAAGATCCTGGGAAAGCCGGGACGTGAACCAGGGATCTTCTAGCTGCAAGGCGAAAGTGCTCCTTTAATATTTTATAGTCATCCAGGTTTCTTATTTGTGTGCCTGAACCTTTATTTTCTTTCTCAGCTACAATAGCTCAGTGTATTGTGAATTTAAACAATGTTTGTATGGAATATTTAAATCTTGGAGTCACAGTTTGTTCATGTCAGTATCATGGTTTTTCATCCAAATTCATTCAGTTTATAGTGTGTCAACATGTGAGATAACCCTGTATAAGTGCGGCTAAAAGGCTGAAGCATGACAAACAAACAAGTCCAGAGGAAACACGACCACAGCTGGAATCTACAATTGAACCAACATGTTTTCTTGATACTCTGCAGCTACTTCTGGGTTGTGATTATAGTTTGTGTTTGGGCATTGGAGAGAGAACGACAGGGAACGCAGGCTGCGAACATTCACTATGTTGTACGACATGTCAGAGCTACATTAGCCTCATATTTCTGATTCCATTTGAAACTCTATTAAATCTCCACCTGACAGACATCCTCTTAAATGCAGAAACGTAATCCATCAACGCGCGCTGACTGATGGCTCTTCTGTTTGCTCTGCCTCGCTCCTTTCACACAACAGCTCTGATAAATGACGGTGGATGTGCAAAGTTGTTTCGGGTCCTTTTTGGTGCAGCCCTTAAATGTTCAACACTTGGACTAACTTGAATTGTAAAAAATAATAATAACCTGACAAACTACTGAGAACACAAACAAAACTTCTACATAATAGCAACACTAGGATGTCTTTAAATTACTTTTTTGAATTTTTGATCTCTCCAAAATGATAAAATACTCGAGTGTCACACGTGTAGTACTGCTAACTGCACTGGAGACTGTGCGATATTTGACAAGTGTAGTGTCCGCATGTGTGTTACTTACCGTGCACTCTGTGGTGTTTGTGATCTTCAAGCAGAAATCCGATGCAAACTCCAGCTCAGACAGACACACACTGTTACAGTCAAATGTCTGTGGAAAGTCAAAAACAAAACATATGATCACAACTACAGCAACACAGTGCACAACTGTAAAAAAAAGATATGTACTGATGAAAATATGAACTATGGAAAAACAAGGAGTACAGAATGAATCTGATAAGCAGCTCTTTGTTTAGGCTGGACAGAAGCTGCAGAGCTTGTACCACCATTTTTTTAATTGACTTGAATTATTCAAACAGCCTGCAGTTCAGTTGGGAAAAAAAATGACATGCTTTTTCTTTTCCTGCAGTAGGCTGTTTAATGTTGTTTTATGCTGAATTTCAATTCATTTAGGACAAAATTTATCACCAAAACACAACATTTCCAGTTGGGGCGTTGCCGCAGCAACACCGTCTCTGTAGGAAAATGTGGTTTATTACAACTAGGGTTATATTTTCTGCATCCTGGCCAGTGGTTCCATCAGTTGTGATAAAAAATAGCAAACAAATACAAGTGGTCTGAGGATCACATGGGTTGACGCTCATAATGAGTGCACCTGTAAATTCCAGGGAAACCTTTAGTACACAAATCTACATTAAAAACACCCTCTGATCATTGTTTAAACCCCTAAAAGCACATCTTTGTGTATCAGAGTTACATTTTTAGAAGATTTCTAACACAAAAATTTCCTCTTGCTTAAAAATGGCCTAGATGTAACCCTACACTTTAGAATTCAGATATCTATGAAGTCATGATGCAACTTCTAGCATATAAAAAATAGCATGTGGATATGTGAACAAGGCAAAAAACTGCATTTTTTTGAAAAAGGAAGGTCTGTAAGTGCAACTACAATTAAGTAAATCTGACCCTAGGAGTCTTTCAGTAAACTGTGATGGATGTCTTACACTTGGTAACAAACAAGCTTGGCTAAACTGCTGGTTTGTTGTTTTTAATACTGTTCCAAACTCTCTTCCATTAATTTGGTGAGTGCAGAGTTATTATAGCTGAGAGAATCAATGCAGCGTGCAGCTTAAAAACAACACCTGGTGAGGTCAATACACGTATAAAAATGGTTTATTGAGTAGAATCCAAATGTGCTGAACATGACGCCTTTTTAACCTGATGAAGGTCGGCAGGTTTCTGTCAGAGATCAGCTCAGAGTTAATGAGGAACAAAAGAATCAGAATATATAACAGCCAGTCAGGTATTTGTGTTTAACATTAAAAAGATTACATTAAATTTCACACATTCTTCTGCACTTGCTGTGTCTGTGTAAATACACAGCTAAAATGCTGAAGATAGCTGATTACTTTTGAATTCTTTTGCACTAAATCAAAAATTACAAAAAGCTGGCTAAATGTTAGACATGATTATATTTGTTGATCAGTAATTGCTCCTTACTTCATGTATTACAGTAATAAGTAACAGCTCCAATGCCATTATTTTCTCCTTTAACTTGTCGTCTTCACAGTGGGAACATATAGTACTGAGCACATTGATAACTGTTTCTGTATTTTAACACGTATCCGCCTAGATTTATAAAATATTGAGCAGCATCATCCTGCCAGAGGTGAGAGAAAAAGGAGACCGACAATCATCCACAGCTATTTATACAGAAGCTCTAATTAAACACACACAGCACCCTGAGCAGCTGAATTAATCATGGTGGTTATAATAGTTGAGTTGACCCATTAGGGCTGTGACCTTCTACTACTGTTTACTATGGGCAGCAATAGCAACTGGAAGCTGAGTGACACAACTGGAAAAGGATGAACGTTGCTAGGAGACAACAATTTATTTGTCCATTGTGGGATATTGGAGAACACTATGTAGAATTCTGACATGAAGCACAGTGATTTCAGATTTTATTGATGGAAGAATACATGTAAAATTGGAATATTTGTAGCTATATTCTTCACTTTGATACAACAAATATGTATTATCGCTGCCGGGTTCACATGTGGATTGCAGGCCACATCTTTAAGAGACCATTTACAGCAACACACACTAGAGCAGAATGACTTTCTAAACTGTTTAAGACTCTGAACATGAGACACGTTACATAAGGCAGCAAGTTCTTCACATTCAACATTCCTATCTGTAATCACTGAGGGAAAAAAAAACTCATCTGTTTAGCAGGAATTTATAATTCCATGAAAGGGCTCTCAATTTTACGGAATAGCAGCCAGCCTTAATGGAACGTTATTGGATCGTATCAACGGGAGGCAATAGATGAGAGTCCTTGTAATTTGGGCAGAGGGGCTGTCTATTTGTCACTGGAGGGGAGAAACTATCGATTAGAGGATTCAAATTCCATTATATCAAGTTGTGCCCTCATTCATCACGTTCTCAGATGGGTGGAGGACACGCTACTTAGCAAACAGGCCAGCTGGCAAAGAAAAGCATGGTGGTGTGAGATGAACGAGCTCTCCTACGCAGAAATATTCTGAAGAAGGTATCAGCGTTGTTGGATGTGAGACTATTTCCGCGGTGTGTGTGTGTGTTTGTGTGTTTTATCTCGGTGTAATGTGTGCACTCTGCCATCAGCTCAGTGAAAACCGCTCTATCCGCAGGGGGCTGAGAGTAATGAAGTTTCCTTAAGAGGAACTTAAACAAGGATTAGACAGATCAATCACCCAGCACTACAGCATCACCACAAACACACACACACGCACACGACACAAAACACAACCCCAAACTTCATGGCTCCATATCTCTGTCTATAGCTAACTCCTGCACTCATTCTCCGACTGTGTTCTAACAGCCCCGAAAACTCTATTTCTTCTGTTTGTTGTAGGTGTGAGTGTTTCTGGAGACCACACACACACACACACACACACACACACACACACACACACACACACACACACACACACACACACACACACACACACACAGACACACACACACACACACACACACACACACACACACACACACACACACACACACACACACACACACACACACACACACACACACACACACACAAAGTACATCTGTCTGATGCAGGTGTTACAGTAAAAAACAGATGTCAGGTAGTTAGTACATACAAAGACGGCAAATTTTGAATCAAGTCTGGTTAATTCAATCAGAAAAATTAGTTTTTTACTTTTTGTTTATGGCCGATGTCATCTAAAGGCCTTTTCTGATATGTGTGATACATTAAATCATCAGTCTATTAAAGCGATGCCAAAAGAAAGCCACAATAAATGCACAATATTTAATGTTATTATATAATATATAAATTAGACATATTATTTTATGTGTAATCATATGTTACAACCTCCTCCTATGTGCAATAATTTGTTACAGCCACATCCTTTTGTACATAGTGCTCTTGAAAATTTCAGGTTACTTATATAATGTGCTCTGCAATTTTTGCACTGTGTTTTTAATATATCCTTATAGGTTTTATGTTTGAGACAAAGATTTAAGTTGTTAAAGATCAAGAAAAAAAATACTACTATGTTTGTTCCTTCACCTTCTAGACAGGTTTAACCTTCATCTTTTATTATAGTATCCCTAAACATAAAACAAAGCAACAGATGCTTTGGATCCCTCTATCGCAGGTTGTATGTCTATTAATATTATTCAAAAGGCCGTTAGGAGAAAACTACACTTTCAAGAAAGAAAATAAGCTAAAACTATAAAATTAAACATAATTCTGTGTAGCAAGAGTTTCTGCTTTTTTATTTCCCTCTCTGGCAATTATGCTCTGACACCTTAAATTAATGCTGTGACTTCTTGTGGAAACCAATCAACACATACATGTGGATCAGTTCATCGCAGGGCTAGACAGAGCTTATACAACCTTAGCCGGAATTACACTATTAATTGGTGCAGTTTAAATTTCATACAAAAAAATCTAAAATACTACACTGACTTCTAGAAAAACACATTTCTGGTGATTATTATTACTAATACTATCTCATACAGGTGTGTTTATTGCTTCCACTTCAAAATATATATAGTATTTCCAGCCAGAACAACCATAACTATATCAAATTGTAGAGACAACTTATTGTCTTACACTTGTTTTTTTGTTTTTTTTTGTTATTTTAGAAACACTCAGTGAAACATACTGGGCTAACTCTAGTTATATCAGTGTTTCTATTGAGTCTCCACAGATACAACACAGAAGGCTGAATGTTTACCTGTATGACTGTAGGTTCAGAGATGAGTGTCTCAGCTTTTACCACTTCCACCACCGCTTCGGGCACCACGGCCTTCTTCATGCAGCCCATGTTGAAGCCATAAACATCGTCCCAGAATGCAATGCGTTCTTGGTGCTTCTGCGTATCTCCTACAGCTGCCAGGCTGATGTTACAAAGGTCCTGGGTATACTGTGGAGAAATAAGGGGGAAAAAATGGAGATAAGGACTGAAAAAAAGACAGGAAATAAGTATAACAGTATCATCATCATGCTTTAAGTCACAAGCAAAAACTGTATGTAAAAGGTGAACGCAGCAACTGTGACATCACCCATTGGTTTGTAGAATCACATTTCAATACGTCAAGTTCGCCATCTTGCTCTTTTGAAATCTGACATGGGGAGCAAGTAGTGCTGAACTGTCAATTTTACTCTAAATGAAACCATAATTTACTAAATTCAAAGAGTCTTGAAACTTTTCTCCAATGGAGGAAAGGCCAGAAACCTGGTCACTAGACTAAATCTAGTCACAGTATTGACGTGTTCAACGATCACTGGCTAAAGATTAAGAAGGTCAATCATATCTGACAGCTAAGACCATCCCTGAACAGAGAGAGGGGCTGTAATGTGTCCTGTTAGTTCAGAAATTTAGCTTAAATTCCATCTAACGCTTCATTTACTAAGATACATTTAAATCCATAGCCGTAGATCTCAAGGGGAATGGAATGGAAGGGATATGTCCCTCGCAATATTTAGACCACATGCATTTCTTACCACAATAAAAACATGAAAGATGGCAAGGACTTCCATTTTAATCCAGAAGTTGATGCAGAAAAGGCAGAAATTCGTGCATAAAATTCACCAGAATGCAGGAAATTAAATGTTTCATGCTCAAAATTTGTTGAGGGAGGACGCCCAATGTTCAAATATACACCCAGAGTTCAATCTACGGAAGACATGTAAGTAGACCTCTGAAATAAGATAAATTTGTTCATTTGCATGTACCAGAAGTGATTCAAGTATTAATAACTAACTTCACTTAATAAAGACATTTTTGTATTCAACATTCTTAACTGGCTTAACTGATTACACATAGAAAGTAGAAGAAATGTGACATGAAAATAGTTTAAACTGTTACAGTTAGTCTTGGATATACTTAGTTGTAGATTTAAACAGTTGTTTTGGTTGACAACGCTGTTAAATTTAACAGAAACAGGAGCACCATAAATGCGTATCACTTCCCAATGGTTTGACACTCTCTGCATCTCACAATGCTATTTTAATGTGCTCAACGATTATAAGGCAAATTAACAAATCCCTTCAGGAGTATATTTTGCTCTAAAAAAAAAATCATCAATCATAACTAAAACAAAATGCGATCACATAAACGCCTGGTCTCAGTGATGAGACATCCTTAATATCAACAAATTGAATGGCTTACAAACAATTCAACAAATTTAATCAGAGAACGCCTTTACATCTTGGGGGTGTGGAGTTTTGCATCAATTTCACGAAGCTGCTGTAATGACTGTATCCATCAAATGTGCACAAAATATGGCCTGATGACCAGTTTGTCCTACTTTCAAACTTTATGCGATAAATCGCTAAAATGTGGAAAAAACGTGGGCACACCAACATTGCAATATGAGACTGTCCATTAGGCTGACGTACTAAAGTCCCATCTCACTCAAGGTTTTCTACAAAATACTGGAACCTGGTTGAAGATATTTACTCCTGTGGTCAATTTCATGAACACATGCACTGATGCTGGGTGGTAAGACATCCCAAAGTTGTTGGAAGTTCTTCCATACCAACTCTTAAAAAAGCTTCCACTTCCACTGTGCGCTTGGACACTAATGCCACCATGTTGGAAACACACAAACATCTCACACATTACTGTATAAAAAGTAGGTGGATTGCTCCCTCTGGATTGGGAAGTGTCTTGGGATCTTGTGCACAAGTGATGGAAAAATCAGAGCATGAGATAGACAGATGGCTTGGTGCAGCATCAGCAATAATGTGGGCTGTACTGGTCACTGCGGTGAAACGGGTATTAAAGCAGAAGGTGAAGCTCTGGAGTTGATCCACCTTTCAGCCCTTTACCTATGGTCATAAGTTCTAGGTAGTGACCGCAACAATAAGATTGGGGATGCAACTGACCAAGATGAGTCTGCTCCGTAAGGTGGCTGGGCTCAAAAACAGGGTTAGATAGGGTGAGGAGTAGAATCACTGCCCCTTTCTGTCGAAAAGAGCCAGCTGAGGTGGTTTTGGCATCTGATTAGGAAGCGTTCTGAAAGGTTTGCCGAGAACATCCAACTGAGAAGAGACCAAGAGTAGACGCAGTACAGGCTGGAGGGATTACATATCTCATCTGGCCTGTGAACACCTTGGGTTTCACCAGAAATAACTGAATAACTGAAGAGTTGCTGGGAAGAGGGGCATTTGGAATGACCTGCTTCACCTGCTGCCTCCATGACCTGACCATGAATGAGCTGAAGAAAATGGATGGAAGACAGGATGCATGATCAAAATAACACAAAAGAATGTAGAAAGACCTGGCCACAGCCTCAAGGTCACAAATTGTTTTCTACTACGCTATCAGTGGTGGTAATTACAGAAATGGATTAATGCAAAACTTTTTGCATTTGATAACCCAATATCCTCAGCAGTTTTTACTTTCCTGCTGAAGCTGTGTTCACCAAGAACTCATTTATGCATTAGTGGAATGACCATCACACGAGACTGACACCCAAACTAATACCGTTGTCCTTTTAAAATGCATCACTTTTGCTACTTTTATGCTTTATAATCACACTACTCTGGTGTTTTAGGACTATTAAAATGGAGATTTTTGGAAAATGTGTGGACCCTGTTATATTTTTGAAAAGTTTGGGGGTTGTGTTTAGGCTGGGCATGCAGAAATGGGGACTTCTACTGTAGATCTCAGGAAATGATTTGTCACCTTTCTATCTTGTGACCATTTACCAGAAGAAACCAAAGACATCAGCCTTGACTATCAGTTGCCAATACCACATGGATGACAAATAACAGGCCTTAGATAGCTAGTTGTCTATGCCAGCAGCTGTTATGCAGTTAAACAGAACTCATATCTTACTTTTCACCACTGCTGTTCTTCCATTTTCTAGAAGTGAACCAGTCCCCTGCTTCATGTTTGCACCAGCATCTGCATGTCAAGTGTATGATGTGGTTCCTCATATGATGTGTTTTCTGCCCTATTATTATGCACAAGGATTATTTTTGAAATTTTGCTAAAAAGCTTGTCTGGATGGAGATCATTTTCATTTCTAAACACAATTTTAAAAGAATAATATATGTGTGCAGACATAGTCTTAATTAGTTAAGATTTGAGCGACTTTGCTGACATTGCAAGTTTAAGGAGTCAACCTTCTCAAAAAACTGCCCACCTCATTTACTTCAATAGACACAAAGACAAAAGCAACTAGAGACTTCCTTTCGTCCATTATCCCTTTCATTACTGCAGGTGGGCGTGCTAATGAAGGTTCTACAGCACCAATTATAATGCTACTCTGCCTGCATGAGCACTTCCTCTCATTTAGCACAACACTGATAGCTGTGCCCTGTGATAAAGAATGAGGAAATAACTAAACAAAAAAATAGTGTGACCCCAGCCTGAGACAGATTCATTAGTTGTGGTGAAACAGATCGTGAATGGTTGAAGAATCATGTGATCTGGAATAATTTGAAGCTCTTCAGGCTGGTACCAGTTGTCAGACCAGCTAAATACATGGTTTTACAGTTGATATTGTCATTGTCAAGAGAAAGGACTGCTGTTGAAACTCATACTAGATGTATTTTGGTTATACAAACTTCAGAATTTCTTAGCAGACTTAACCTGCAGCTTCAGAAAAAACTATTTTTCTTAGAGGATTAAAGATGCAACTCTCAGCAGGGAATTTTGTTTCATTTGTTGGAGCTTTGGAAGCTGAGCATAAGCAGTGATTACTGTGCTGCTCCTATTACATAAGACAGTCTCTTGAATGAATTATCCATATCTTGAAATGAGCATTAAACATGAGGCTTAATGTCTTGTCATTGTGCTTTCACATCCGAATAGATTCCTCTGGATGGTTAATATGCTTGGTGATTAAGTTAGAGCTCAGATGCTTGAAGCCATTTGTATTCCTACTGTGAAGATAACATTAGTCAACACTGAGGCCTTGGGCCTACTCTGGAGTTTGGAGGCAACACTGAGGGCAAACTTAACGTTTAACATATAACTTACTGTCATGAGCAGCAAAGTAAGAATTTGCCCCAGTTAGACACGAGTATAGCGAGAAATTTTGAAGAGAAGTCATCATAGCTCACTGTAGCAGGCAACAACACTTTTCAGTCTCATCCTTACACAAGTTTATTCTGCTGGTGTTTGTTTATTTTCACTATCCTCTTCTATTTCCCTCTTTACCCTCACCCAAACCAGTTGAGACAGATGTCCGCCCTCCCTGAGCCTGGTTCTGCCAGAGGGAATCTTTGAATTTGGATTTCTGGTTTCTCTCTAAAATATTCTATTGTAACATCTTGACCTTACTGTATGAAGTGCCCTGTAATGACTTATGTTGAGAAGTGGTACTATGCTAATAAAACTGGATTGAATTGAGTGATAATAAATAACATCAAATCATTAATCTATGCATAAGAACATCTCAATCATTTGAATAGATGCTTAGGTGCATCAACCCCCAAATTCCTGCCTTAACCCACATATTGACTTCTACTTATTCCACTTTTATATATGTTCATCAAAATCTATGTTTTGTGATGGCAAACAAGCTAATGTGAGCTTAAACCTTTGGTTGTCTGACTATTGAAAAAGGTTCTGAATATTTACATTTCAGTTCTAGTTACATCTCTTGGATAACAAAGAACCTGATTATGATTGGTTTAAGGAGGTTCTGACAGTTTTTCAACATAAAAAGGAAGTGAAACAAGCCTAATTTATCTTAAATGATTACTGGATACAATATCTGATATTTTTCCAATTATTGGTATCTTCATTACACTAATAGATCAATGTTGAAAAGCTTCAAAACATAAAGCAATTCTACAAAGTTTTGTTTCGCAGTTTGTGTCATCTTAATTTTTTTTAAATCTGGATTTTCATTAGACTGCAAATATAGCAAATATTGGTTATCAGCCTTCTTTATTACTAACAGTATCTGCCATGAAAAAAATATATAGGTTGATATCTAATTTATGTAGAACTTTTCAAAACAAAAGTTCTAAGATATATTACAGGAAGAAGAAAGGGGGAAAAGAAGAAGAAGTGAACATATTTTTTGCCCATGGAACATATTTTAAACTTTTTTACGCCTAAATCTTACAGATTTTAATGTCTTAGCCTTCCAATGAGCATGTTTAATTATTTTCCCTGGTAAAAGTGTTTGTCCTCACTCTCACGTGACCTCTGACATAAAGTGTGTGAATGGATGGTGACAGCTCAGTGATGGGCAACTCATGGCCTCTCATGATTAGCTGAATCCTGCTGGTGACCCTGTGAGTGTCTCCAAACCTAATGACTGTACA
This sequence comes from Amphiprion ocellaris, assembly GCF_022539595.1. Classification (NCBI taxonomy): domain Eukaryota; kingdom Metazoa; phylum Chordata; class Actinopteri; family Pomacentridae; genus Amphiprion; species Amphiprion ocellaris. The sequence continues at coordinate 38,494,468 of NC_072766.1, read as the reverse complement.
CACACAAATTTACGCACACGTGGACATGCAAACAGCAGATCTGTCACTCTGTTTTACTCCGATTACTGGACCGGGTGAGTAATTATGAGGGCCAGGTGAGAGGAGAGGTGCTGATTGGGCAGAAACTGGACGGGCCTGTCGGAGAGACACACTGAGAAAGAAACGGGAGACGAATAGGCAAAGGAGGGGGTGCGGCGTAGAAAGACGAAGAGGAAGAAGGGGGGGACACAGGCGTCCCCAGATTCATGGCTTTGACATCTGCGTCCTTCTCGACTCGCTGCTCACAGCCCGTTTGTCATGGCCCCCCTTCCATCCTCCAAGCCACCCTCTTCTTTGCTCTCTCCGTCTCCCCCATTGGTCGGCTGTGAAAAAAAGGGGGGAGAGGAACCAGGAGGGGGGCATGGGACAAAACAGATCCCTTTTCCCTGGACGCTGTGCTGTGCCAGGCATGCAGGGGCACATTTAAGGATGAAAGGGAGGTTAATGTAGTGGGGAGAATGAGGGAGCCGCTGTAACTCTCTTCTAATGTAGCTTAAACACACATACAGCAGCAGTGCTGCAGGGCCTGACCAATAACTCACCACAGCCATGTGCACACACACTAAAAATCTGAAAAATAAACTTCAGAACAGAAGTCGATAAATCTAATGTGACACAATGGCTGTATTGGTGTCAGCATTCAATAAATTAAAGAGTTAAGGTGCTTTTGTGTGGGTTATTACAATAAGGTGAAGTCTGGTTGTGCTGTATATTTACCTCCGAACAAAAACCACAGGGAGGAGGTTCCATTCATAGAGCTGAGTACCATGCATACAGAATTAGCCATTTATTAGAGAAGCGAGATTCTGAATCTGTTTTTCAGTCTTCTTGGAAAAATGAACCAAATATAAGCTTAAAATCGTGACAGTTCATTGAAATCATTGTCTTCAACACGTCTCGTTTAAAATTCTTCCAAAAAAATTAACAGTTTATACATATTAGATTCTGTGAAAAAAATACAATTTTGAGTCACCCCGTGCAACCATGAAGACATAACTGACTCCGGCAAAATTTCAGGGACTTTTTGGCTAAACTGCAGGCTGTGTTTACACACAGCAGACAGGAGACAAGTTCAATAAAGTAAGTAGTAAAATATCTGTTGTATGTAGTGTCATTGTTTTATTTAGTACAGGGAACTTGAATAAAAAAATATTGGATTCTAGGTTTTTAAATCTTTTGAAAAATAAATTAATCAAAGAAATACATTTTTCAGTTTGTGGTTTTTTTTTATGATCTATGACATTGTAACTTTTCTATACTTTGCAAAGGAACTTTTTGAGTTTTCCATAGTTGTGCTGTTTCCATAGAGGTGCAAGACGTTATACTGCAGTGAAAAATGATCCCACTGCGAGTAAAAATGTGAGAGGAGCAATAAAAAAAGCTTATAAACAACCACTTTTCAATGAAAAAAACTATTTCCATTTCATACAATTTCACTGAGAACATTCTGCAATATTATTGCAAAGCGTTTCTGAACTCCTTTGGGAATAGTGGCACGAGGATGGGAGCAGAGCGGAGCATGCTGCTGGAATTACCTGTGTCAGAAACAACATGCAGCGACTTGATTGACCTGCTCCAAGTAATTGTAAGCAATAATGAGACACAATGAGCAGTTATAGGAAAATAAAGTTATTAAATTGTTGCGCTATATGCATGTAATCAAAATAAAAGCATTATGCATTTAAAAATTAGAACAATCTTTATGATTGATACAATAAGACTCGGGTTGACTGAAAACAGTGCTTTTGAAAAATTAGATTTTTTGATTTGTGTGCTGCATGACACCCAGAGTTCCACTGATTTAAAACATTTCTTCTGGTTTTGAGGGCTTCTGCTGTATTTTCTGCAGCTCTGGTGTGCAGCAGATCCAGAGAGATCAGCCTGTGTTTCGACTACAAGGGTTAAAGGCTCATGACGCACCATACTGTGTCCTCTGACCTGCAACTTTTTGCCTCACTGAGGTCACACTTTGGCCTGTCGGATCTCCCTCGCTAGCCGATCCGTCTCTATAGGTCCTGCCAGTCTTGCTGTCCCTCTGTGTGTATGTGTGTGTGTATATGTGTGTGTGTGTGTGTGTGTGTGTGTGTGTGTGTGTGACCCTCCTCTGGTGTCCCAAGGAGCCACTAAAGGCAGCGTGGTGGAACCGTTCCTCAGCTGGCTGACATTTGGCACAAGTCATTAAATCTGCTGTGTGGCAGCGATGGGATGACCCAGGAGGAAGGTCTTTCCATATGTGTCAAGTCTTTTTGCACTACAGGGTCTCTTGACTCAAAAATCCCATCAAACATATCTGTTTTTGGTCAAACCAACACTGTTATTGTTGAGCCCAGTTAACACTGGGGCAAAACGCAGGAGCACAGAACCCAAACTCCACTAATGTGTGTGTTTTCCCTTTATGTTCAGGCCGGTCACAGGGGAAACGTGTTGTTGCTTAAACCAGAAGTGTGTCAGTTAAGGTGAGCTGCTGGACCTTCCCACTGTTTGAATTGTTCCCCCTTATAGCCACTGCTCTGAATAGAAGGTTGAACCCTCCAGTATATGTTTATGAAGAAAAAACAAAAGTCAATGCATTCATGTGCACATATTCAGTGGGCAGATTGTTCCTGCTGACAGATGATTTGGTCTGAGAATCCCACTGCATGACATTGCTTTTTAGTCGCATGCAAAATGGCATTTACAGTAAGAAAATATTATGTTTTTGAGCCTCTAACGCAATCATATGCACTTGTGCTGAATACAAATATTATTAGCATCGTACGTTAGCCAAGCAATGTGGCAACTGATGCATGCTCATTTTTAGTGTTGACACTCAAAAAATTAAAAATATTTCAAAAAGACATTTTTGAAAAATGCACTAAAGACATATCAGTCTAGAGGTCCCTTTAGCTGACAAAATATACTGCTTTTGAAGTGACTACCTTTTGTGCTACTTCAATTTTGAACTGAGGAGTTAACAGGACAGAGATTATGTGACCTACCTGAGCCACCGTCTGCCAAGTAGAGGTCTCTGGCATACAGGACAGAGTCCAACATGGATTCAAAGAGCAAGAAGTAACCCTGGAGGGAAAGAAATACACATTACAATCCCAAGATATTATTGACATAGTTAACAAGGACAAATTCAGGTCAGCATTCAAACTAGGCCTGGGCAGTAAAGCAAAAGTGATATGTTCCAATAATACACACTACGCAAAGTCAAAATAAATTTAATTCATGGGAAAATTTGACTCTGTATGTTCTAAATGTACATGACATACACAGAAATTGTGTATTGTGTGTATAAATGTTTCTTAGAGTCCCACTTTGTGTATAAGATAGAAAAGGATACCAATAAAATAGAAATAAAAAATATAAAATAAAGAGTAGGAAAAAGAAAATTGTTCAATAGAATGTTCACTAAATTCACTTAAATGCAAATTACCGTGAAAGCACATCATAAAAATGCAATGTTTAACTGCATGGACCAACCCAGTTAACAATAGTAGCCTACCTGTGAACTTTGATAAACAGGCTAAAGTGGCTGAATTCAAATTAAACCTTTTTCTCTGCAGGTTCTTCTTAAGAATAAGTCACTAAAATTATCAACACCCAGCCCTAAATCAGATTCATCTTGTATCTTTAACAGTTCAAGTCACATGAAAACTGCATGCCACAAAAAAAAAAAAAAAAAAAAAAGGCTACAGAACTGTTGGACAATCCCATTATTTTTAATTCAACATCACCACAGTTGAAACCTGAATTAGCCTTGACTCTGTGATGAGCCCACGTGGTTTCCCAGCAGCATCCAGAGGTTTGACCCTGAGCTGACCTCATGTTCTGCTCCAGTAGACAGCACATTAACCGTGGTATTATTCCATTAATGCTGAAATTGAGTTTTGTCCACATCTTGTTGGCTTCGGCCTGAGTGGCAGATACTGCTGACAAATGGCTTTTTCTACCTGCCACCCTTCTGAGGAGAGGATCGGCCAATCAGCTGCAACGTTGGACCCTTCAATATGTTATCAGCGAGCGCAACATTTAGGCGGGTTCAAACATATGGGAGGGCATATTTCCATCTGGGACAAGGAGGTACATGCACGTTCTACTGCAGCTGATGACCCATATCAGTCCTTTTGAAGCTGCGACAACAGTGACTGACTGCTTCAGGAGTGAAAATAGCCAGCATTGCTTTCAGATCTGTGTTACAGGCTCAACACCAGGGCACAAGGGAAAGGCATATTACAAACAAAACCCAATACTTGGTTCATTTTCCATCACAAAGATGAATTTGTTCACTGTAAATCTATGAAGAACTGCATTCCTCAGTCGGAAATCCTGGCATTTCTTGATGAGTTTGTTGAAAGTGGAACTATACTACAAGAAAGACTGGCCTTTGCTGGAGAAAACATTAAATTAATAAGACAACATGGTGCTTTCACAAGAGCCATTGAGGCGTATTTCAGCTTTAGAGAAGTTTAATATGTGGGAAATGGCTCACTAGCACTATACTGGAGAGCTGGACCATTCAAGCGAGATGCGTACAGCTCTGCAGTGACACAGCTGATGAAATTTGTAGCGCAAACTCATCAGTATGATGGGAAAAAAAGATGGCTTGAGTTATATTTAAGAATCCAATATCTCTGCTTTCTCTTCAGTGGAGGGAAAGGGGGACAAGGAGAGGTGAGGGCCAGGACAGCAGATAAAAGCTGAATGAAGGGAGGCTGTATGATTAAAGACAAAGCAGAGGGGAGGAAGAGGTAGACAGAGAGATATTGAGGGAATGTAGCGGCGGGCAGAAAAGTAACTCACCGAGATAAGCGCCTTATTATTCAAATAAAGACAATCTTCTATTGGGGGTAGGGGGAGGAGAGCAAGACAAACAGGGGAAATGGCTCTGATTTATAACTCCAACTCCAAAATCGTCCACCATCTCTGTCATGGGCCTGAGCTGATAATGATGACAGCGATGAGACCGATATAACCGTCTCATCCTCCGCAAGGTGATAAAGGGAAACATTCCGGGCGCTTATCAACACCGGACCGCTCTGAAAACCAAAGTCAGGCCCTGTGAGTCGCCTGCTGCTGACTGTTGTGGTCCACTCGATGTCCTTAGCGGCAGAGCGGGTCGTTTTTAAAACCCTCACACAGAGTACACCAGTCTCGTAATTTAGAGCCCAATTTCACGGGACACTGCTTCACTTGAAGGAAAGAGGATATAAGAGAGAGAGAGAGAGAGATGCCTGAAAGCAGAGTCACACCTTACTTTTGTCATCAACAGGATTACTGTCCCCCCACTCATACTGCTGCCTTCACTGTTTTCCCATCGGCTTGGACCACACCCCCCTAATTTACGCATCTGCATTGTTAATTATCAGAAACATGGAAACACAGATCCACTTCTGTGCCCAGGATGCACAGAGGACCAGAACTGAAGCATCGCTAATGAAGTTCGTCAGAGTCTGATTATCTCTGACAAGAAAACTGAAACTGCGAAATGAAAAATCAACAATAACAAGCCACCGGTGAGCTGAGTGATGCAGGGAGTCCTGAGACATCAGTAAGAAGGTGTCATCCCCGAGGTCTAATCATGAGCTTCATTGTGTAGCGGTATTCAGTCGCAGCCGATCAGAGCACGTTATTTCAGTCGCACCTACTATGCAGTACAACAGGAGAAGTGTTTCATAATGTTTGAAGTTTAGCAAGATAGAGGTTAGTCGGGTTTTATATTGTAATCATGAGAACACAGAGAAGTTTTAATTAAAATGTCACCATAATTCTACATTTTTTAAAAAATGAGGCAGGACAATGTCAAAGTGTCAAGTCAAAGTGGACTTTGTGATTGTTGTCGCACCTTTATATTAGCTCAGTCTGTTTGTTGACAGAGAACAAGAAAAGAGCCAGAGAAGATCTATCATGACACCAATTTCCTGTAGAAATGACACAGTAGTGGACAACTTGCAATGATAATACATTGAGTAGTTTTGCTGTCCATGTTTCTTAGTGGAAAGACAATCTTCTGGGAACATTTCAAGCATTGCAGATTCACTATGAGCACCATATCGCTGCACTAGGACACTGTTTCTACTGTATCTGGATGTATCTGGTGTCCCTGACATCATGTTTGAGCGGTACCAGTGAATCAGAGTACAGTGATCCTCTCAGAAAATGCACAAGACGTTGAAAACTGTCAGGTGAAAACTACACAAAGAGAGAAGACTTTATCTGCTTCACTTTCCACTTTGCTTTATCTTTATTTACCTCTGTTAAGAAAAACAAGATTAAATCTCAACACCGGGTTGATTTGCAAACTTTTTTTGATAACACTTTCACGGATCGATCTATCTGTCTAAAGGGCTCAGTGACAGAGACGATCAGAGGAAACAGCTCCCTTTACCGTCAGCCAGCCGGGCTGGATGGTGCGATGCTCGGCAGTATAGTCACTGTGCATTTCCATAAAAGGGGACTAATGAAAACCTAATGAGAATGGGCTGGAGCAGCTTATACACATTAACAAAATTAGCATATAAAACACATTCCCCTGAGTGGGATAACACTCACATACACATCGACATATGCACCCATACGCACACACATACCACAAAAAAGGAAAATGCACTTTTATATCTGTGTTACTTTTTACAAGAATCTGAGCTGTTTCCCTGAGTTTTTATATCTCTTAAGTCTTAGTATTCTTTATAGAGTAAACTTTTATAATTACCGTTGCAATGCTTTCCTGTCTTTAGTTGCTAGAGGCAGAGTGGAGAGAAAAAAAAGATTGCACTACAATCTACAGATTTTCATGTCTATCAACCCCTGGGAGTCTGACTTGCTGTCAATTATAGGTACCAAGAGGCATTTTGGTACAGAATCTGCATCAGCAGTTTACACTTTCCTCCGCCCTCCAGTACCTTTCTGCTTCTGCATTCAACACACGTCTTCCTCAATTACTGCAGATCATCATCACTTCCAGTCCCAGGAGGGCCAAGGCAAAATAAAGGAGATGGTGTGCATGCATGAGTGTGTGTGCTTCTGGATGGGCGTGTTTGTGGGGGAATAGTTCTATACTTCAGCGAGCACCGAAGGCAGAACCTCTACATCAACAAGCCTCTTCTATACTACTCTATGGTCAGATGGTACCAAATTAGCATAAACATATCACACACATCCCTATAATAGATTTTACTGAGTTAATGCATGGTGAGTGTACATTGTACAGGTTCCAGTATCAGCATAATTTCCGCTTAAACACATGCGAATGAGAGACAGAGAGGAAAGATAGTGCAACAAAGTAATTTGCAAATTAGCTACAAGGTTATTAGAAGCTGAAATCAATTACAAGGTTTTGAGAAGATGGTCAGAGATGCTCCACAGAAGGTAAAACATTTTACATAAGGCTGTAGATGATTTAAACACATGAAAGATTGCGTTTGTTTTACTATGTAGTGCAAGATTCTAAATAAATACATTTGTTAGTAGGTGGTGGAAGAGAGCTTCAATTATATATACAATGACATTAGCTGTCATGACCAGGTAATCTGACTTTTAATACAAGGACATCATCACTTCCCAGAACATGAATTTGGATTTTGAGAAAGGCACCTAAGAAATCTCACTTGGTTTTAAGGTCAAATTCCCATTCAGCAGCAGCATAAAAACAAATGAATGTTTGCTTTTGTGGACCTTTGCCTTTGTAAAATAAAGAGTTATAGCTCAGATTTCACTCGTACACTATAAAAATTCTAATAAACTTGTGTTTGGCGGTGTACTTGTCCAAGCATTCACGGGCCATTGTTAAATTCATCTTTTTAAGGGAACAAAGAGGCCATTTCTCTCAACAAAACAATGTCAACCGAGTGATACAGGATGATGGGTTCGGGTTTATGAGGATGTCTGTTTCAGGGATGCATCAGCTCGTCGTGTTCATGTTCTGCATGTTGCAGTGTATGTAGCAAACCAGACAGCAGTCAGCTCTTTTCCTCTGCATGTTGGGCCACATGAGAGAAATGCACCATTGCAATTTGGATACATGCAGGATATATTATTGTATTGAATTACACTGTGAGCTCTTATAGACCAACCTGCTCATAGCAAATGATTGCCTATATGTCCGCATGCTTATGTCTCACTAGCTGCAAAGAGAGAAAAATAGAGTCACGTACAAACAGGAGTAGTGTAATAATATGTAACGCAGGCATGCATAAAAACACAACCCTATGTGATCTGAGAAGTGGATGGCTGACAAATGAATAAAAATGGTTTACAAATCTGTGTCCAAGAGGAGGCAACAGGCTTTGATCTATTAAAGTATAATATGTAAGAGAAAATATGTTTGAATAAAGCATTTTTAACTAAAAATCACTTAATACTGAAACTGTATTTTTAAAAAATATCATATATAAACTCATCTGATTATACACTTACCAGGCAAATTTGCACTTAGCAATACCAAGTGCATAGCAAAGCCTCAGTGCATTAAAAGGTCCCACAATGTGTCCCTTCTTTTCAGCAAATTAACAAAATGACCCCACAAACTGTCTTTCAGTTTTCCAGCCAAAATACTTCAAAGATGGTTCATTTCACCATGACCCTGGTTTTAGCTTTGTTCAAAATGGGTTGTTTCCATGTCTGAGATATTAAATCTACCGGATCTGCTGCTGGCCACGCCTCCTTCAGGAAGAAGACTGTCTCTGTGTCAGTTGACCACATGACTTTCTATCGCTTCTAACTTTCTCTCTGAGCGATCCATTGACAGGAATTTAACACAGAATTCTCATCAGAGACACTGTTTTAAACCCATGTATGTGGTGAACTTGTCAAATGTCATTTCAGCTATAAGCAATTTCAGCAATTAAATGGTGCAGATCAGCTCAGTACAATCAAAGACTAATGGTAACATTAGCCACATTAGCTGCAAAACGTGCTAAAATTAAAGATTTTGCTATTGCTGTGGGTACATTTCAATAAAGAATAAAAGTTATCCACTGAATCTCCACTTTTTCACTGTTCACTCTTGCAGCCAACAGCAGAACATTTAGCCTCTATTTGCTCGTGGCTAACACTTTTTGTGGTATAACAACTACAAAACACAATAAAAATGGATTTTCACTATGCATTAACATCTCATTTGCAGTTTGTAATGTTAGAGCATGTCAGCCGTGTTTTATTTAACCGGAATACAGTCAAAGCTGGGATCACAGCATGAGGACATAATTTACCACAAAGAAATCAGTATATTTTTGCGGGGGGGGGCAAAAACTTTTAGGTGTTCGGACACAAAATATTGGTGTATATCTTGTTTCAATCTCATCTGCCTGTTTAAAATAATGAATATAATTTTTAGTAAAAATTGGAAGCTTTAATCCTTATATTGTACATATATAATTACCTGGACTAGAACTCACCACAGCATGACAAAAACTGCCGAGTAACAAGGACTGGATGGGTTACATGCGTCAGAAGTTTTGTGGTACAGGCAACTGGACGAAAACCACTTCCTGAAGTATCTGAAGGTCTTGGAGAAGTAAGTGCAGCCAATAAATCCTCATTAGAGCATGGACACACCTGTGGCACTGCCTCTCTGTGTCTGTGCATCTATTTTGCTGCATCCAAGTCTCTGCCTGTGTGTGCATAAATGTGTGTTTGTGTTTTTGTTGTGTATGTGCATACATGTGCGTGAGTGTGTGTGTTTGCGCTGGTGACTGACAGTCAGTCAGACTGAAGGACAGGATGACTGATGACTACCACCCTTTTCCTGGGCAGGTGAGGCTCCCAGCACTGATAATGAGGCTAAAGAGGAAGGGCTGCCATTAATTTGACTCCACACCTCTACCACACACAACGATTGGGACGCTGTGTGTTTGGTGTGTGTATATGGGCCAGCGATACTGTTTTGTAGTCAAACTACGTTCACCTCAAGGTAAAAAAAAATCGGCAGAGAAGTTTAACTGGGTCTCACACTTTCCATGTTCAGGGTTCTTTTCATATTTTAATGAAACAGGCTGAACACTCGCTGATGCTCAGGACCAGTTTGACATTCTGAGAGAGTATCTCCAAGGTGAGTTAACACACTAAAATAAGCTCACTGTTCAGGGACAATGGCCTTCACCTCTGTATGCAAACAGTTATCAAAAACAGAACATATCATCTGGATTCAGCTTCCACAGTAAAACACTACATATATGTTTAAAGGAAATGTCAACACTTAGTTTTTTTTCATACTTTTCTGTGTTGTCTGTTTGTGTTCCGTGCAGCTGTAAAGGTAATTTCACACTTTAATTAAATACTTCAGACTAATTGTTAGAGAATTCTGCGATGTCAGGAGATGAACGAGGAGGCAGACTCAGAGACACTCTGGAGATTCAGACGGCTTATGCTGAGAATAAGGTTTACTGATATCAGGAGAAATGACATAACGAGCAACACAGTGATGTGACCACTGGCAGCATCAATTCTGAGGATTCTCTTCAATCTTGGGTATATATTGAGTTGGGAGGAAAGCCATATTTAGATTACAGCCCAATATGGAGACAACTTGTCTACTCTAACGTCAACTAGACAATATCTAACCATAACCAAGTCACGTCTTACTAGAGCATGTGCCGTCGCAGCATCTGCCTTTCTCAGGGCCATATCAACTAGAGAGAGAGCCTAACATGTTTACAGCTTCAGTTTGGGATAAGCAGAATAGGAACAAGGGTCAACCTATAGAATGATTTGAGGTGACCTATAGGATCTGCAGCTTGATTTAATGTGACTGTAGTTGGCAGATGCAACCTGCATGACATTCTGGGATGTGTTCAGCTAACAGCTGCAAGGAAAAACCTCAATAAGGGGAAAGAGAGCCATTTTTCCTTGACACTAAAGATGGACTGACACCGTTTTACCATGACCAAAACCAATACCAGTTACTGTTGGAGCCGATGTACACTGAAGCAGATGATAGCATCTAAGTACAACACTATGAATGTCTTACTAGATAAACTGTTGGAAAATATGTGTCTTTATTAGGAATTTTAAATGATATTGTATCTCAGCCTTTAAAAAACAGCTGGCTTCTCACTAGGCCTTTGAGTTTGGTCGTGAAATAGAAACAGTTTTGATTTCCAACACGGTCTGCAAGACATCTCAGGACCTAATTCTGTCAGACCATAAACTGTTAATTATACGGGATTGATGAGGACCAGACTACAAGATAGTTTGATATTGGAAGTGGAAACCGATTCAACAATTTTACAACTTTACTGTTTCATTGAGCAGATGCTTTTATTCAAAGCAACGTACATCTGAGAGTAGATACAACAACAATCCCGAAGAGAAATGATAGAAAAAGCTCCACCCTGCAAGTTGGTAGTTTGTTACGTATATAACCCTGGAAATCTGAAGCTGTGTTTTTGAGACTTTCAGACTTGCAGTTTCAACGCAGAAATGCTTAGCCATGTGTGGACTGGTTATTTTACTCATGATATGTTTTTTAGCACAAAAAAACACCATAAGGCAAAGATAACATGGTTAAAAACTTGGTTTTCATTGGTGGGGTCTAGAAAATGTTAATGATAAATGTGGGTACATTGGCCCAAACTCAAATACGTATCAAATCGAAGCAACTTTGTGTGGAAAACTGTCTTCGGTGACAAAAAATATGAAAACTGAATGACCAGCAATCAACCTCCTCTCAAAGCACGTCAGCACAGGGGCTTCTCCCCATTTCTTCCTGCTTTTATGGGTACAGAAACTGCATTTCTTTACACATGATTCCTCCCTATATGATTGCTGAACTTGTGATAGTCTGAGGGGCAAGCATCAACATAGGACATGGAGTGTAACATAAATTAGTTAATTGAGGCTCATAATGCAACCACAGGAAATCCACAGGAAAGTGGAATGTTCCAGTTTAAATGAATAAATAGGTAAAAAAAAATTGCAGCTGTCTTTGAGAAGTGGAAGCTCGAAAATATATTTACCAGAGACAACACAAGTCAACTTGCAATGAAGCTAATTAAGACTTTCATAGAACGCACTGCTAAGATATTTTATGTTTACACTATTACAATTAAACTAAATTTTAATGAGCTACAGAATTAAACTGTTTGCTAATTGCATCTATGTCGCATTCAAGGTAGATTTTTCCCATTAATGCAGATCAAAGAACAAAGCCATTGTCTTGTTTGTCATTAGTATGTAATTTTCTCATTTTAGTACTTTAGTAATTAGTAAGGCACTATTATTGTGAAAAAAAAACTTTCTTTTAAGCTAACTCTGCTCTGACAGTCTGCTCTAAAGTGTGTATTTGTATGTCCGTCCCATTAGACACTACCAAGCTAGTGGGCCCATCATCAGTGATTGATCTCGGAGTGACAATCTTTACTTAGCCTCTGGGTAACTCGACTCTCCTCCTCCCCATCAGCTCTCCAGTCTCTTATCTGCTCCGGACTGTTTGTGTTTTGGCGTGCTGAGAAAGAGGACCGATCAATGTTGTGAGTTATGAAATGACAGCAGTGCTGCTGAAGGCAGTCTCTCAAACGCTGCCACAGTAGACAGACACTCATTTGCCCCCTTCTCCACCACCACCGCCACAGATGCACCACATTCATCACCCATCTCTGCCTATTATTAGCCCTGTAGCCACTGTCCGTCTGCTTGGCCCAACAGGTCTGATAGCTGGACTTCGGCAATATGATCCCTTGTGTCTCTTTGGCCTCAAATGTCATTTAATTAACTTCATACCTAATGATATAACATACAAGATTATTAGTGTAAAGCTACAATTTGATGGTATAATTGAAGTACCACTCTTTTAACCCTCATCAGTACACGTGGAAAAACCTACTTCATCAGTCCAACTGAACCCCAGTAGTATTTCATCTGTTTCACATTTCTGTACCTGTCCATGTCCTCTCCATACGTATTTTCCTAAAACACGTGTCGTCTATAGATTCAAATATGAAAGAAACAATGAAATTACTATTGATGATTAATGACATGTATTGCTTACAATATTAGTGTAAGAACTGAATTGAAATGAAACATAATGCAACTGAAGCAGTCATTACAAGAACAGCATAACAAAAACATACATAAATAAAAGATGCACAGTCTGGCTGGGGTTTGGCTGGGGTCCGCATGGACCCCAAATGATTTTTTTTATATATACACCACAAACCTGGTCGCAATCAAATAAGCTTTGGTGTATGTGAAGGCAATTACGTGGGTGACAACTACCTAAAGAGACTGAAAAATTGAACTTGTAAATAAAAAAATATGACAAATTATATACCCCTGCAGTCCGCATGGACCCCCGGTGTACTGATGAGGGTTAAAAGCACCATTATTTGACTATTTTAACTTAAAATAAGCTTCAAAATCCTCTTTCATTCCCACTTTCCCGCCCCGAACATGCCTGATCTTGCACTATGTAACCTGGGTGAATGTGGAAATCAACTTCACACTGGTTGCCATTTGACAGGGAGACAGAAAATGAAGATGAAGATTCTCAACAGGACAAAGAGGAAGTTCAGATGACAAAAAGAGAATGATTAAGCAAAATGACCGGACAAGACTAAAGTTTGGTTTTAGTCACTGGTGAGAGCTTCATGAAATAAAAGGCTCAGTCCTCTCTTGAAAACCAATCAGTGATCCATTCAGAATCAGTTGATTTTTTTTATGTACAACGACTTGCATATATTTAATGAAGCCGTGCAAAGTTTTACCTTTATACTATGAATATTTTCTAAGTTACAGGCCCTTACACGGTTGAAATTTCACATATCTTGGAGTCATTTTTGCTGCATTTTTGAGCCCTTGTAATTTCATAAGTACAAGAAATAGGCACATGAACTTTTAACAGACAAAAAAATATGAGTTTTTAAAAACTGCAGCCAAATCACATTAACATCCACAATCTGAAGACAGCGTCAGAAAACATATAAATTCAATTGCTTTAGTAAATTTTTTCATAATAAAATACGATAATATCACTATTACTTACTCTTTGGAGTTTCTAGCTACTACTGGTGCATTCATTTACACTCCCTCTGAAATTAATACGTTTTCAACATCCTACAGATTTTTCATTGAATGCCTTCCACTCAATATAGACTACTTTCCAGGCCGGTGAACACGATGATAGATGAATGTTGGGCTTGTCTTCCTTTTGTTTTTTTTAGATTAATTACACTGTTGGGTGACAACAGACAAGACTTTCTAAACGAACCTGCTGGAGTGTAGCTGTGTGAAAGGTGCTCCATTTTTACTCCTGGTCCTTCAATTCAGTTATCTTTCTCCTTCATCTTTTTTACCTTTATTATTTATTCAATCCTTTATTCCCACAAATCACATGAAGGATGCAGCTTCTCTGTTCCACAGAAACGCTAGTTGCTAATCTATTCTTAGTTACAGAATTCCCTCGTGCATCCCTGCCATTGCTTTGACCCAGTTTGACCATTTTCTGTTGTGAGTCTTTGCAAATTCCCAGCCTGTTTAGTTCATTAGTCTGTGTGCATTTAAGCAGGGTCAGACGACACAAAGGCGTGCGTTAAAACCACGTGAGATCAAGGTGTTAAACCACGATCAAAACTACAAGGATTTACCATTTTGATGTGGTTTGTGTTTCCACAATTTGCCCGACTTACTGTTCATGAAGGAATTTTGGATATAATGTGTAGAAGAGCTGCACAAAATGACTAAGACAAAAATAATCAAGGTGACTTTCTTAAAAATCTTAAATTCTTGTAGATTCTGCAACATTTGTTGTTATTGTTTTAATGGAAAATGTGGTTTAATGATAAATTTCAGGACAGAAAACCCTAAATATATCAGTTATTTTGACAGAAATACAACAGAAGAGCAACTGGAGGACCTGTTTATAGAGCAATGAAACAGAATCACACAATTTTAATGAAAATGTCTAAACAATTGGCTTTTTTTCCTGTCAGAAAGTGAACAAATGCCATCTAATTTCATACTACAAAGACAGTTGTCTTGCTGAGGTGTGCAGCCTGTCTATTCATCTAACTTCTTTCTTACAGTCAAGTTATTTTTGAGAGAAAATGAATGATAATATATATTTTTTTCAAATTCCACATGCATTTGGAGGAAATTAAGATTTTACAAACTATCAAGAGGACTTTTTTTGGAAAATGAAGACATTCAATTGTGTGAAAAATTCAATAAGAAAGTCAAATTGTAATTAAAAAAAAGCCTTCAAACACTGCAACAGTGACTTATATGACATTTTCTGAATGTAAACGCAACTGAAGCAAAAAATTGGAAGTAAAAATTACACACTAGAGCAACGACATCTGCAGGATTTCTCAGATAATAAGACACAACCTGGATGTAAGACAGGACCATTAAAGCTGAATGCATTCTGAAGCCATTTACACTGACCAGAAAGGCTACTCCTGTCAACTACGACTGTCATCTTTTCTTTCTTTTTTTATACGGGCAGATTGGAGGGCAGCTTTGAAGTCCCAGCTACTCTGAGAAATGTCTGCCACTGCTGCCCTGATGAGAAGTGACTGGAGAATTCTTAGATTTATTAGCACTCTGTGAGCCAGTGTCATCAGAGATTACGCCCCCTATCCTTCACCGTTCCACCGGCACGTCAGCCGCCGAATTTCAATTTCCCCGGCTAGAGGATGGGAAGGCTCTGGCTGGCGACCCCTGCTCGTGACCCTGGGGTTTCACGATGGATGGGGGAGGCGGAGGGGGGACAGATACGGGATGCTCATGAATTAGGGATGACTTCAGCGGTGCGTTCAACTTTGGCCGTCCCGCCTGTATCGCCACAGAGAATCTCCCTGATAAATGGCCATCAAGGGGAAGGAAGACTGCTCTTCCTGGTTAGGTATTCAGAGGAGCTTCATGGCCGAGCTCAGCCCCGTTTAAGCCATGTTTAAAACATGCGTCACTGCCGCCAGTACCTTGGATCCTGCACTAGCATTGGCTGGTAAAGGACCAATCTGAAATTTAGCTGAGCATCTCTAATAAGCATTTATTCAAAAACATCTACTGTTGGATGGGAAATTAAGCTGCAAGATATCATCACACCACACATACGCAAGTTTATTGGCCAAAAACATACATGTATTTGTAAATGTATTTGAAAATCTAGTGAAAACTAGTAACCCCCAGCAATAGTAAAATTATAATGTCATTCTAGAGGCTAGGAAAGATAAACATAATCTGGCGTGTAGCATCTTCATCAATGAGCTAAACCACACCTCAACTATAGGAATATGAATGGAGTTTTGTGGTGGTAAGTTGAATGACAAAGAGCACCGGTTAAGACCCAATAAAACTGAATTTGAAGAAATTATTTAACTGTCTGAACTACTTCTACACATTTTTTGGCCCGAGCACACTTTTCCACACTGTGAGCTCATTTTTTACTACTATGTTAAGTCCTGCACCTTTATGGAAACAACGCAATCATGACTGGAGGTAAAGAGAAGTCATAATGTCTTCTACAACAAATGATAAAAAATTAAAAACGCAAAGTTGATTCTATTTTGGCTATTTATGGTACAAAATTAAAAAGCCTGGAATCAGCATGAACAATATTTTCCCTAAGTGTCGCTAGTGTTACCAATGCTATAGAAAAAAAAAACAGTAGCTACTAGATACTATACAGAATATGACTACAGAAATACTAGAGATATTTTCCTACTTACAGTTTTAAATTTGTTTACATACTTGTCTTCTACAGCCTGCAGTTCAGCCAAGATGCCCCTGAATTTTTGTCATCTAATTATTGGTCACAGTTATGTCAATCATGGCTCCACGGTCGCACCAAAGAGTGCAGAATTTTTGGTTTTTTTACAGAATTTTACTAAAGCAAATTGTTAATTTTTGGCAATTTTTAAAATGAGATATGTAGAATAAAGTGATTTTGATGAAATTTCCCTATTTCAGGCTCAGATTGGATTATTTTTTTCAATGGAACTGTACTTCAAAGATGAGTAGCTAAAGGACTGTCAGAAAGTTAAAAAAATGTGACAATTCTTTCTGTTTTTACATTTTCTGGTATATAAATTAAATCCTTTTAGAGATTCTTAACAAAGCTTTCCAACTTGAGAGCGGGTTTCGGAGCTTATACGGTTAAAATTTAGTAGTTGTCGAGCTGCTACAGCATATATATGTGTGTGTGTATATATATATATATATATATATATATATATATATATATATATATATACACACATGTATGTATGTATGTATGTATGTATGTGTGTGTGTAAATATGTACTGACCATCCACTCTGAGATGATGATGTCCACCTTCTCCACAGGCAGTTTGATGTCTTCTATGCGGCCTTTGATCAGAGTGATTTTGTCCTCCAGCTGGTTGGACCTGCAGGAAACACACAGGGGTCAGAGGACTGAGACAAACATCTATTTAATATTAATTTTACTTCCCCTCACATTCAACAAATCAATGGCTCAAGAGTGAGCATCGTAGCTTTGCTGTTGTGAACTGTCTCTGCTCAAAAAATATGGACTAAAAACCTACAAATGGCAATTTTGACAATCAAATTTTGTTGTTCATTTGGCCAAGCTGTTTATGTGCACAAACAACAGACAAAGAGCAGTCATTTAACTCTTTCAGGTTTCTACAAACTGACAGTAAAGCAAAAAGCAAAGTTATGAGCTGCAAAACCTCAAAAAATACACTAAAAATAGATAGTTTTTATAGTTTAATTGGGAGCCTGATATTAATTCTCTTTGGGTTCACTAAAGGAGCAATCCTTCTCACAGTGCACATTATAATTTTATCTCATGTTCATATAAAAATAGTGATGAGTGTAGCTTTAAGCCTCATCATCTTTGCTCCTGTTCAGTTAAAATCAACTCAGGTCTATTTGCCCAAAGCTGTCAGGTGAAGCATGGTAGGAATCAAACCTGATCCAAAAGAAATGGTTTTACAAAAGATGGTCTCTGTACACTTCCAGCTGGAACCTGGTTTGGTTTCTTTGTGGTCTGAAAGTAAACTGACCAACTCACAGACTTTTTTAATAGCAGATGTATGATTTTTGGACATATTAGAAAGCTAAACTAACAAATAATCCATCTGCTATTTGTTAAATGTTCAGAAATCCATCTTATAACCCATTCATGGAGCTGATATATGTATATATTTACGTAAATCAACGGCAAACATAGTGACTGCTGAGATTTGATCAATAAAATATTTAAAAGATAAAACTGTGGGCATCTCTTTTTTATTCTGTCTCTACCTGCTTGTCATTATTCATAATATGTGATCAAACTGCACCTTAAAAATACTAATGTTACCAATAATCTGCAATTTTTTTACTTCTTTTTTTTAAAAAATATGCTCATATATCAAGCATTAAAGTGAAGCCTGATCTGCAGTCTGTCGGTTGCATTTGATTTTTGCTCCTGAGTCCTGATGTTGGTGCTGATGATGCAGGATGACATCACTAAAAATATCCAATCAGAGAGTTACCAGTGAGTCTGCATGATTTGTTTGTTTATAAAAACACAAACTAGACTTGAACCAAAATGCAATCTGTTGTTTTTTTTTCGGGAACAAATGAACCAAACTGCAGGTGTAAAAGTTAAGGTCAAGTAAACTAGAGCAATAATGAATAAACAAAACTTTACAAAACGGATGATGTCCAGTATATATGTAGACATGTATCAAGAAAATCCCGTAATTTCTCCCAATTTCCAACATATCCTGTATTTCCCGTCGTTCCAGTGCCATGCAGGGAGGTGAAAAGGAGGAAACTGTAAGTGTGGATCTGCAGTGTGTCAGGCTCAGGTAGGGACTGTAAGATCAGTGCTGCTGTTTAAATGATCCTCCCTTTCAGAGCGGCCAGTTTGGGAATCAATCTCTGTGAATATTCCATTATCATGACAGCTAATGTTACAGAGGACAGAACAATTACTCACAGCGGCCCAGAGTGCATTTCTGTAGCAGCGATCCTTATCTTGAACTGTCTCCCCCCTCTCAGCTGCTCTTCCACTGCCGCTATCACCTCCTCCCAGAATCCAACACCCCCACTCCCACCCCCCTGCACACAGCCCTCACCCTCGCCCCGCCACCTCCCCCACCTTTCACAAGAGGGAAACACTGTATTCTCATTATTGGGGTAATTTAGAGGACAATGTCACGACTCTGGGGAGAGAGTGGGTATCAGTGCAGCTTTGTAGGTGTGAGAGAGGGAGAGGGAGGGGGGGGAGAGGTTGTAGGTTTCACCATCAGAAGCCAGTGTTTGCAAACATTTTGTTTTGTTGCTGGAAAATGCTAATCGTCATAAAAATTTTGTTTCAATCTGCCCAATTTTTTCACTATCAATATCACTGTCAATATATGTTTATATTAACACTTTGATACGCAACATGGGTCAAAAGTGACCCATATTCAATGGAAAATGAGTATCTCCTGACCCATGTTGTGCATCAAAGACTTAATGATGCATGACTTGGATTGTTGAGGATATTTTCCAACTAGTTTTGGCTAATTGTAGATGCTGATATATGCACATATATATATATTTTTATAATAGGTTTTTAGGCTATTTATTTATTTATCACGGGTTTTATCTTAGATATTTACAGAAAAATGTTATATATCTGTATATCTGCATTCTGTAGCCTGCTGGACCTGGCTGCCAAATTTCATCCCCTCATGCTTGAATGACAACAAACTAAACTGAACTGAAGGACTCACAGAACTGGCATTTCAGTGTCTCTGCACAGAAACTTAGCCAAAAGTTCACTTTTACTTTGACTTTTGTAATAATATGTCTACTCTGATTGTGAAGGGCCACTGGCAGAAGCATATATATATAATGCAATGCTTCCAAAATGTAAACATTCACTTTGCTAAATAAGAAAACTAGTCCTTAAGTATTTTTCACTGTAATATAAATTTCTGCACATCTATAGAAACAGCACAACTGTGACTAGAAGCAGAGAGAAATCAAAAATGCCTTTCATGACACATAACAATGGAATAATGCCATAAATCATATGACAGACAAGATGTACTGCATTTTCCCAAGAGCCTACAGCTGTTGCCGATACTGTGACAAAAATAGTGACTCGACATACTAATAGTATAGATATTTTACTACCTACTTCATTTACTAGCTCTACAAACTATTTGTTTTTTACTCTTATCTGCACATCAGCTCGAGGAAACAGTAAACTATTCCCGATTGCACTGAGAAGCACAGGGTTTTTTTGTTTTTTACAAAATCTAGTTGCCATAACGGTTTACTTTTGGTGAATTTTTGAATGAGATGTATAAAATAACATGATTTTAAGCTTAAATTTGGTTAATTTTCCTCAATGGAAACGCACATCATACCTGAATAGTTCAGGGACCAAATCGTACTGTTATTAGTGTTTTAGTGTTACTTTTTCAATTTTTTTGAAGAGATAACATGCATTTCAAACCCGCAAAACAACTAAATAAAGAACATTTTAAATTGGCATTTAGAAAGCTGCCTTTTAATCACATTGATGGGATAATAAATGATACAAACTTTGGCAAAATGTCCTGAACTACACTGATTCATATTCTGTAGCTGACTGGCAAAACTGTGATAAAGTCTGTCTTTAGTTGATAACACCATAAAAATCTGAATTTCCCTGCTTTACAAAAAATATCGAGTATTTTTCCGCTTTGTTGCCACATAGCAGAGCGTTCTATTAGATAATCCATCAATTCCAGCCGTTTTTTTAAAAGAAGTATTTAGACATTATCCATTAAGGAAGTGACTGTGAAGGAAAGAAGGAAGTCACAGCGAGCTTTTCATTTAAACTTTGGCAACGGCGTGGAGACGGGAGATGGATGCTTCTGCCCAACCAACAGGAGCCACTTTAATTACAACCCTGTTATTAACATCAAGGCGAAATGATGGACAACCCAGCTTCACGTGCAGAAATTAGAGCTTTTAAAATCACAACCCAAGGCAACGGTGGCTGTAAAAAGGACCCAAGGGTGGAGTCTGTGTGTGTCTTTCTGGATCTGTGTGCCGCTACATGTGTGAACGAGTTCTGGGGGCGGAGAGGAGGGGCGAATTACAACATCTTTCTTTAGCTGAGTCTTCACCGCCGGCGAACCTGCGACGCCGCCTGCATGCCAACACACACCCCAACAGCGAGTCAGTGGGCTGTAAAATTAAAATGTCCTTTTCCTTCAGCAAACCCCGTTGTATTGCTTATACGACACTCTCTTACATAACGGTAATAATAGCAGTCATAATGGCCTCTAACTCAAAAATGGATTTTAGAGGCAGGGGTGTGATGGCGGCTGCAGGTAGACGGAGGGACGGCGGCGGCTCTGGTGGAGGTAAATGGACTCCACTGTGGAGAACCAGCTGCTGGAAAACTGGAAACACGCCGCACATGAAATTGGATTGAGGCCTGTATTAAAAAGGCCCCAACAGGGGGTTCATCTACATGTTTGCATGCGTGGGCGTGATTGCGCTCGGCCTTGGACTGCAGCTACTGCAGGAGAGAAGAGGGGAAGAGGTGAAGCAGTCAGAGCGCAGGTGTAAATAATGTACGTTATGGCCGCGCGACTGACAGCAGCTCTATTGAAGTCAACCAGCTGCAACAAATAAAAGGTAGCTGGAGGTCACGCAGACCTCTACTCCCACAATCCTCTGCTGCACACAGAGGAAAGAAGACCAATCTAACCTCTGCTCTCAAAGGATGACATGCTAGTCGAGGGTCACATGACTGACAGCAGTGTCTGAACTAATCTGCCCACATATTTACTTCTGACAGGCAAGTTTAAAAATGCGATTTTTCATGGCACCGCAAATGAAATTCTGTTAACTTCCTGAAGTCTGAGCGTCTCACCTTACAATGTCCATGGCCTGATAGATGATTTCCGATTGGTCGACCGCTATGACCTTTTTGGCTCCAGCTCTGGCAGCGAACATGGAGAGTATTCCAGTTCCACAGCCCACATCAAGCACCACCTGCAGGGAAAGAGGAGGACGGTGTGATGGCGGTGCAGTATCAGGAATTAGCTCAATCAGCAGATAGCAGTGAAATACGAGGTTTTAAATATGATCCTTTAATATTCTAAATCCACCAAAATCCTCAACTGTGTTTGAAAGACATACTACATTCAAACAAATTACCAAAATTTCACAATTTGTCAAAGCCAAAAATTGTAAAAACAGAAAGAGTCATTGGATATTGAGCTTTCCAAAGATCCTTGAACTGCTCACTTGTGACTTGTTTTTCTATCTGAAGTTAACCACATCTTAGCTCGAAATCAAAGTCACATTATTTGACATCTCATTTAACAATTAACCAAAAACAGCTGCTTTTTCCTTCCAGATTCTGTAAGAAACAAAAAATTCTGCACTCCCCTGTGCAACCATGAAGTCACTTGTGACTCTGCTGCGACCAACAACCATGTCACAAAAATTCAGGAACTTTTCTGCTGAACTGCAGGCTGGTTTGACACAAGGAGACAAATATGGAAACAAATTCAAAATGTCAGAATTTAAATATGTATAGTATATAGAGTCACTATTTTTTCAGTAGCAGTAACACCTGTGGGCTCTTGGAAAAATGCTGTAAATGGTAATTCAGAGTGTTTTTAATTTTTGTAAAATGAATATTCAAATAAATTCTACTTTCTTCTTTCCTTTTTAATTACATATTGCGTTGATTAATTACTTTGTTATGCTGTTTGCAAACAGCAACAAAAAAGGACTACACAGATCTCATCTATGAAGTTACCTCAAGCTGCTACACCTTCCAAGTCTGCATTAACTAGACCTGTCACAACTGTTACATATTCACCTAAACACAATAATCTAAGTTGACTGCAATTATTTTGTATAATCATTAGAATAATTTCCATTCACTTGCATAAAAACAGCTGGATTAAACTGAAATTTCATTTTTCAGTCACTTTTTCCACTACTTGCTATAGTTTAATGGCAACAACTGTCTATCTCGAGGTGTTTGACTTCAGTATTTGACAGATGAACATCTACTGACATTAAAGTCAAGGATTTAGATTCAAAGTCAAACATCACAGCACCACTGCTGAGGGCACATTTTGGTTTTAGTCCAATAAAATTACATGTTAGGAGGCGACTT
Organism: Amphiprion ocellaris; assembly: GCF_022539595.1. Classification (NCBI taxonomy): domain Eukaryota; kingdom Metazoa; phylum Chordata; class Actinopteri; family Pomacentridae; genus Amphiprion; species Amphiprion ocellaris. Next base: position 38,471,348 of record NC_072766.1, on the reverse strand, counting down.
GTTGTAAATGCAGCACATAGGTTGCATTCAAAAGCACCAATATCAATAGTCAGAAGCTAATAGAGGTGATAAATGAACTGAAGAGGAGAATTTAAAATTTCATGATTGTGACAGCCCTAGTATTAACACCTGAAGGTCGACTTATTCACATTATTGCTATGAACGTTTGGTATCATGAGTTTGTGTTAATTCCTCAGCAGGTTCACCAACCTCATTTCTTTCCTTTTGCCACTGTTGTCATAAATTTTTAATCACCTCTATTCTAGGTTTCCATAGGTTGTGCTTAATTTGTTCTTCTTTGCCTCCGACTGCTGCTAAATGACCGAGACGTGGCTGCAGCTCCCATACAAACATCTACATGTAACACTGCGTTTATCCGTCTCTATTTAAGGCAGTTCCCTGCTGTCTTTATGGGTTCATAGGGGGTAGCCAACACACTGCTGACACAACACAACTCCTTCCTCCATCTCCCTCTGAAACAAGAATATCCTGCGTTGTTTTTCCATCCATGGGTTACTGTAGAAGGAGACGCTTGCCTCTGTGGCGACTGCTTGGACCTGACAGCGATAATGTACGTTCCCATCACCACAACCTGCCTCCCTTCTCTACAGCCTCATCCCAGCGCTAACCAGCAGCCACCCATGTAATGGATGGTCATGATACAGGCCAGTGGCGACTAAAGGCGATGGGGAAGAGAAGGGATGTGGGGGTGAGTCGGAAAAGGTTTGGAGGGAGGGGTGTTATGGGTTTTGGCGGCAGATTGCGTGTCCGTTATCAGGTCTCTGCAGTCGACATTTGAGGCGCTAATAAAGTCACACTGTCTTTTAAATCAGACACCATCGCCTTATTAATGTCTTTTCTGGAAAATGCACACGCCTGCTCCTGTTAATGGGCCTTGCTGTATGTTGCTGTACACATATTAGTGCATATAAACGTGCATTTAAAACAGGCTCACCTTTTCTCTGAACACTTCAGGGTTACGGTACATGAAGTCTCGGTAGCTCTCTGTGCGCACTTTATCCTGTGGAGAGAATATTCGAAAATAAACAACAATACAGATTACCACTTGTTCCTGAATCACAAGAGACACAGGAGCAAAGGATACGTCGCAATAAAACAATCCAAAGAAAAGAAGACAGCAATGCTAGATCTGTTTTTACTCTATAAATATGACTTATGAACTCAAATAACCGCTGAATCTATCGGGAGAAAATGTAATTAGATCCAAATATATCTTGAATTCTAACCTGGTTCACCTGACAACAAAATATTCTTATCATAATTGATATGTCTGAGTTACTGATACGTCAGTTACTCTATCTTTAGATGTGATTAAACTTCATACTTTTCTGATGTTTTAACATTTTTCCCCACACTACGACGTGATTTTACAAAAAATACACACAACAGCTATGGTACTGTTACATATCGGACATGTGGATGGTAAAAATACAGGTTTTTTTCCAAGACACAATTTCAAATTACCACTTGTTCTTGAATTATAAAAGGCATAGATGCAGAGGATACGCCTCAATAAGAAAACCTAAAAAGACGAAGACTTTTTGGGGGATTTTTGGAAACAGATGCAGCCATGCTAAATCTGTTTTTACTTTTAAAATATGACGTTTGAGGTCAAATAACCACTTAAAATGCATATGGAAGCATATATATTCCATTAAATCTTTAACCGCCACCTGGTTCCTATATTTTGTGTCTTCATTTATATAAATAAAGATATTTCCAATACAAATTGATGCAGAAAAGGCATAAAACAGTACATAAGAATTCATCAGGCTGCAGGAAATAGTCAAATAAAAGCTAGGGCAATGATAATATTTGCTCTACAAGTTGTTTGACTTTTTGTATTAGGATGTTTTTGTTGTAGTTTGGCTTTATAACCCCCTACATGGAGAAAAAAGAATCTCAAAGCATGGCCTGTAAAGGTTTTTTTACCCATATAGGCTCAGATAACAGTAGATCATGACAGACTTTGGTGGATTCTTGGGAATTTCGGGGCAAGTCCGTGGGATAAATACAACTGGAAGGGACTGTGGTATTTTCCTAGCGGAGGTCAGGTCAGTACTCGCTAATTAACCTGCCAATCAAATCTGCCCACAGATCCCAGCTGCTGCTCTCTGGGGAAAACCTATGGAATCTATTAAAATTACAGTAAGATGCTTTAGTGCAATGTACAGCGGAAATAAGGGAGAATCTGGACTTTTGTTTTCTGAAGATATTTGTGAAAAGAACGTTTTTATCATTAGCAATGTTGGAAATGATGACCAAAGAGTCACACACAAACAGTCAAATAAGCTTCAATACTTGGATTATTCATCTATGAGGCAGCCTTAAACCTCAGGAAAACACAAATTTATGCCATAAGCCAGAATTTTACATCAACCAAAATACACTTTTTTCTTAAAATGAGAAAATGTACTATTACTAATCTATTAAAATCCATCTACTTTTTTAAGCGCTAGAAGATCCAATCATTACTAAAGCTAAAGTCAAGCAAGAAAGTCAATAAACAGCTGATCAGAGCTGTCATATTGACATATAAGACCTGCTCATTGATTCAAGAGGTCAGTTCATGTACTGAATATGATGCACCAAATTTTCCACCTTAAAAGCTTAAGGCAGCTGTTGGTTGTCTTTAAGAAGCACAGAGAAATAAATTATTTTTCTGTCTAGTCTATATGTTTATCAGTAAGAATGAAAATGCAGCCAAATAAATATATTACATGGATATTGCTTAGAAACAGTAGAAAAGGTTACAACACAATAACAAGAACTTATTTGAAGCCTTTATTTATGCCAGTATCTCTCGTTTATCACTATTAATGCTGGAGTACATCAGTGTTGGAGTCCAAAGTCGGGTTGCGACATTTATTTTATAAAAATGGCCTAATAATAACTGTTGGCTCACAGTCTGCCATATAATATTGTCTGACTGATAACACTAAAGAGGCTATATGGACATAATCCGTTAGATGGGATATATTTGATATTTGATAATAGTATCAAATATGCTATTTTGTGTAATAAATGAGGCGAAACACGATACGCTACTTAGAAAGTCTGTCAGAAATTTGATCATGTGGTCAGTTATAGTTGATTAATGTAGATAAACTTGCCACTGTATGGACTGTGATTACATAATCTTAGAAATTATTAACAACTCAACTGTGTACATGTGTACAAGTGAAATCTGGTACTTAAACTCTGGTACTTAAACAAATACTACTACACCTTGACAATAAAATACTGTTTGGACAATTGATACATTTCAGTTATTGACAAATCAGTTTATCTTTGAAAAGGCCTGAATTTCATACTTTTATGATGCTTTTAGATTTTTTCCTGACATCATGACGTGATTTTACCTAAAAAAAACAAAACAGCTGTGTTACAACTTAACATCTGACATGTGTTTAGTAAAAATACTTTTTACTTACTAATATTTTTCAAGATGCAGTTTGAAAATAAACATCACTAAATTGTCTATAGTTTCCTTCTGATTATTTTAAATGTTCTGTGAAGCTTAAGGATTTTGTGCATTAAGCAGTGCACACAAGATTTGGCCTGCAGATTGAACACTCACATTTTACAGTAAAATTGAAGGCTGTTTGGCAGTTTCAAAATTTTCTAACTTTCAAACCTACATTTCTACAAAAAGAAAAACACCTTTATTTGGGCTCAATTTGAACTGCAAAAGTCTCTACCAAAACCTAAGCTTATTGAAAAGTAAATCAGGTTAACTTCAAAATACGGATTTTGCGTATTTATTAAGCTTGTACTGTCAGTGATTAATTAAAGATTGATTAATTTTAATTGTAGGAAACTTTCATTAAACTGACGAGCCTCAGAAAACAAGTCACTCTGTTTTAAAGGCTTCCTAACACACACAGACTGCGTCATAGGTGATGCACATCACTCCGACCCGTCACACTCTTGACCACATTCTACTGCAAAGCCTCCGTCACCTGTCCCCGGGCCCGTGAGGCTCTGATGGAGTTTTTACAGCCTGACGCACACACACATGACGCAAAACTTAACAACGCTGAGCACCAATCAGGACGGCCAGCAAGAATAAGTCTGAGCACTGCGGTGAGTGGAACAAAAAGGGAGGAGCGAGAGATAAACCACACACCCATCAGCTCACTGACACTTTCAGGTTTCTGTGCTTAAGGAGTGTAAAAATTAATTTCCTGGTTTCGAGCATCCGTGCAGCATCTCACATGAGAGCTTCCTGCTGATTTGTCACTTTTGAGAAAAATGAAAAAAAGACAATCACTTTCATTTACATCAGAATCTTTGAGCTGCTGATGAACCTGCCTTTACTTTGCAGATACTTCTGCAATCAAGGGAAGTGATTCATTAGACTGTAATGAAAGCTGCTGGTCTGCTCTGTGTGTATATGTGTGTTCTTTTACAACTCAGACCTTCAGCATCTCCTCGTGGATGCCGTAATGTCCGTAGGAGCTAAAGTAGGCCTCGTCCTCGTCCTCCCGGAGCTCGGCCACGGCCCCCAGGTTGCCAGATTTGCTCGTTTCTGCATTCAGCACCAAACCCTGAGCCAGCAGCCTGAAAGAACAGCAGGCAGATCTGCGGTGAACTTCCTACATTAGGACGTAGGACAAAAGCAGCGACCAGAAAGTAGAAAGCACACACAGCCTTCACGCAGGACGAAGCAGTAAATGGAGGAGATGGGAGGCATTCATCTTTCTAACTCTCTTCCACACACACTCCCCCCTCCCCATCCTCACTCTTTCTGTAATTTTCCCTTATTGCCCCCTGCCTACCTCCCCTCCTCACTTTAACCTCCAATGCTGCAGTGGAATTTTCCCTTCCCTTTTTTATCTTTCCCCTTCCTCCAAACTTCTTCCACAAGGTACTCTAGTTAATGTTTCTGCAGTACTGAGCTCACTGTGGCCCCCTGCTGGCCCCTGGCGAGTAATGCAGCAGCAAAGCATCACACTGTATAGTAAAAGGTCTCAAGAACATAAAAATGAAGAAAATAATAAACCCAGCACTGGCGGAAAAATAGTTGTTCTATTAGTTAATTTACTGTTGAATGCAGAAAAGTGACTGACTTGAGTTTGTGCAGGTCGTCCATGGCTCTGGCCAGCGCCTCCTCTGAACGACGAGCTCTTTCCTCAGCAGCCTGAGCCCTTTGCAGCAGTGCATCATGGGGATTTGGTCCAGACGACGGGCAGGAACCCTCGCTGCTACAGAGTTCCTCAGGGTCTGACGGAAACATAGGAAGGAGCCCAACAGATAAATGTACTTGCATTATAAATAGCTGCTGCATGGAAAGATTACCTTGTAGGTACAATAAAGTGAAAAGACTTGAAAGAAAGTGAAGCATTATGTAAAATTATTCCTCCTGCATTGTAATTTTCAGTTGTTGATGTTCAGCGCTCTTTTTTAGCATCGTTGCATCCTCAGTTTTTAGGCCCTGCACAGCGCTGTTGAACTAACATAACAGATAAGTTAACATCCACAGATTAAAGCAGGCTCTGGAGGGGATAAAGTTAGGCAACCACCAGCTGATAGTGGCAAAATAAATACAGACAAGGTGATAAAGATCCCAAAGTGGAAGTCCTGCCGGTACAAAGTTGTAATTTGTCATATACTGGTCGCTTAACTCTCTGAACCCCCACCAGTTTCGGGGCATTTTCTGCTTTTGCCACATTTTTACATACTGTGGGTTCATTTTTCACTGCAATACAAAGTCCAGCACCTTAATGGAAACAGAACAACAATGTCTAGAAAAAGAGAGAAATTAAAAATGTCTTCTGTGTTACCAATACTAGAAAAAGACCCTGTGAATTTACATACTATAGATATTTTACTACTTCCATTTTTAATTGGCTTCCATCCTTGTCCTCTACCTGCTCTGTGTAAACACAGCCTGCAGTTAATCCTAGTTGAGCCTAAAACTCCCTCCATTTTTGTGAGTCAATAATGTCTTCTAGGCCGCATCAATGAGCACAGATTTATTTATAATTTTTCATCTGGCTAAAACAAAAATGTATAATCAAGTGATTTTGATAAAATATTATGATTTTAAGCTTGGGTTAGGTTAGGTTTCCTGTCTAAATCCCTTATCACAGATGAGTAGTTCAAGGACCACCTGAAAGTTCAAATTCCAATGACTCTGATAAATGGTGTAATTTCTGGCAATTTTGTAAAGATAACATACCTTTCAAACCTGCCGACAGATTTTGGGCTTCAGAGGGTTGATTTTAAATGAACACGGACATTTATAAACCCATTTATATCCAAAAGGGCCAAAACTGATTAATTTTATTCATCTGCTGAGCAGATCTCCACACGCATCACTTCCAAACTGCTCTCACATCTGGTGTAGCCAGGTTTATTGATTATGGTGGAAGTGGAGCGATGCAGCAGCCGCTCTGCTAATGGTCCACATATGTTACATGTTCAATGTACCTATGGAGAAATACTGGATAACAGCATGGAAGACTGGGTCATTCTGGAGGAGTTTTCAGTAACCTTACTGCTTCTTTACTAAAATGTAAAATCGTCGTGATCAAAAATGTGTCATATTTTTGTTGGTGATCTCGTAGACACGGATTCTCACTCAACTGAACATCAGCACAGTCAGATAACAATCTAGACTGTATTTATATATAGTATTTACATCAGTGAACTTAAAACCTCAACCTCCAAAAAATACTCCAGCAGCTGATTTTGCCAATTTAAAAAGATAAAGCTAAAATCTGTGTAATTAAACTTTTAGGAGTGTCTGTACCTGTTTGCAGCAGCGGGTCGTCCTGTAGAACTGGTCGCAGGAAGTCTTCACTCTCCCATGGTAGCGGAGCATCCGGCAGCCCAGTCAGACAAGAGGCATCGCATTTCTGAGCACATGGATTTATTTGGAAAAATATATCAACATTGTTCCACTTCCAAAAAAAACTTAAAGCTGTAATGCAATCACTTCATTATGTTTCAGCAGATGTTTTCTGATGGTTATTTCTTTGGATTAAATACAAACAATCAGCAAAAGGTGAAAACAATTACAATATATATAAATGTAAACAATATTTACAAAATGAAAAATATAAAGACCTCACAGAGTATGTAAAGGGTGTAAACATTAGTTCTCACATTTTAACATGAAATTAAATATAATGTAAACAACACTTACAGTTGATCGTATGAAGTTGATCATTTTTATATAACCGTAGTCGTCTAAACCTAATGAGGAAAAGAAGGGAGAGTCATTTCAATTAAACTGCATAATCTTTTGGTTCTTAAGTGTGAATCAGTTCCTACTTACTGTGTTTTCTTATTACGTCTACAAGGTTGACCTGGTGCTCCGCTGTGCAGTGCTGCAGGGTGGCTGCTACAGAGCTCAGCGACCTGAAGAAAAAACGGGTTAAATTACAAATCCCCCAAAAAATATAAATTCATTCATATTGTTTCATCTAAAGAAAGAGCTTTCCACCATACACTGATGCAGAAATGGACACATTGGTGCATGAGAATTCACCAGAATGCATGATTTTAAGTGTTTGACACACAGATTCCTGGAGAAGAAAGTCCAGTCTCCTGCTTAATGTATACACCACAATGTTCAAACAAAATCCATGTTTGAAGCATCCCCAAATACTGAGAAAACACCAGTTTGTCCTTTCAATACACAGTACAAAATATGGTAAATATGTCATCCTTTTATGAACCCTGTCAATAGATCTGTCTGGTGTTATTTCCTATTTATTTCCATGTAATAATGAAAACCTGAGTGTGTGACGCCGCCTTACAATCATACACTTAGTTGCCAAAAGCTTTGAGTTCAACCTGTAGGTCTAAAGGGTCTCCACCATCTTATTCTGAAGATTTAACATATCAATAACAACAATAATAACATTAACAATAATAATAATAATAATAATAATAATAATAACACCAATAATAAACTTTATTTCTATGGCACCTTTCAAAACTGGAGTTACAAAGTACTTGACAAAACATTTTTAAAAAACTAAACCAAAAAAAATGTGCAAACTTAAAAAGAGCATGAACAGAGCATAAGAGAAGGGGAAAAAAATTATACAAATGCTTGTCTATACAGGTAGGTTTTAAAAGCCCCACATATTTCTGGTCTTCTAAACTAATATAACAGAGAAGACTTCACATGGAAAGTTGGAGAGAGTGGATAATATTGCAAATTACAGGACACATGCAGCTTGGGGATGCATTACAAGCAGTAAAGTTACTTTGTACAGTGAGAACTGCTTTTCTTCACATTGCAGCACAGAGTTTGGTCCATGAAGAAAGTTATAAAAAGATCCAAAGCCTCAGATTGTGACTATTCAGACAGCAGAAGTGTGCACATACTGCAACATCACAAATCACCTTTCATGTATTTGTACTGGTTTTACTATTCCCTCATTTTGCAGGTATTCTATTCCACTACATTTAACATACAGTACATCATGCTGATGACCCTGAACACATCATCAATAGTGATAACTGGGTCATCAGGTGTTTTAATATCACCCACCAGGCGGCCCAGCCGGCGTACATCAAGCACCAGCTTGTGCCCACATAGCACTTGTACCACCCACAAGTTTCTATTAATTAACATATTGACATATCTGTCAAAAATACAGCTGTTAATGTGACTCGGGCAGATATGAAACACATTAAATTATTGTCTGAAAATAATAATGTCACTTCAGGATTTTATAGACATATTAGCACCCGCTAAAGTCCTACTTGCTTCCCACAGCTGGCTGAGTCAAATTATTTCCCTTAACTTTCATAAAAATCTGCAGCATCACACATCAGCAAAAACAACAGAAAGTGCTTCTTTAAACAGGGTGATAGGTCGACTGACGCAGCTTAATTAGCACAGGATCTGATGGTAAATACTGTTCTGTGTTCTTCTACACACTCTAAATCTAGCTGTTACACCCACATTCTAGGTTTTTATAGAAGAATTATTTGTTTTCAGCTTTTCTGGATGAATCCTGAGCTCCATCAGACCTGTCAAAACACTTTTCCTGAGATAAACAGTCAATACACACAACATCACACTTCAGTATTTCAGTTTGCAAACTGTTAAGCAGCTTATGTCCTTGTCACTGACTAAAATGAATGAAAAGTGGTTGAATACACGGTGCTAACTCAAAGAAAAGCACTTTCTGTAGTTTTACACCACTGAGCTTCCTTCTCAGGTAAGAAAACCACAACCAGCTCACCTGTCACAGAACAAACAGGTAACCGGTTGACTGTCCTCCTCCATCCACTGCCACTGCTCTTCATCTTCCTCATTGTCTTCCTCATCAGAGAGCTCAGGCATCTCGTCAGCGGCTCCATCACCGTCTGTCAACATAAAACATCATCATACAGCTGAATGAAGCCACACAGCTACTTCTGGGGCTAATTTCTCTCCTAGCATGAACAGTTAAACAGCCGCTAACGCGTCGTTTAACGTGACTAAAGACAAAATTCAAGAACTAAATACAAAACTGAAGTTAAAGCAAGGCCAAAAGAAGCTATTTCATTTTAAACAGCTCCAGTTTTGAGGGTTTCGTTTTAATATTTACAAACACTCACGTGGGTCTGTGTATTCTGCCATGATGCCGCCTTGGTTTCAGAAGACTTCCTGGTTACGTAGAATGACGTAAATAAGAGGCGGGATCGTGTCAGGAGATGCACTTCCTAAACACCACCAGATGTCGCCAGAGTTAGACTTAATTTAATATGCTTTATTGGCAAAAAAAAAATAGGTTAATAATATTGGCAAAACATCAAGAATTGTGAAGTTAAAAATAAATAAATAATATTAAATAAATAAATAAATAAATAAATAAATAAATAAATAAAATGTAAGAAAAAATACAATTATGAATAAATAATATTGGAAAAAGAAATACTCGAAAATTTAGTGGAATTTTTTTTAAAAAGCTTTTAAACAATCTTTTACATGTTTTAAACAGTTTTTTTGAAAAATAGTAACCAACAATTTTATAAAGTAGTTTTTTAAAGGTTTTTTTTTACCTTCTTATTTAAACACGCATGCACACACACATTTCATATTACTTCATATTATTTTCAGAATATATATGGCACCTTTTAAAGTAATTGACTTTGCTGTTTATTTCGTGTTTAAGGACAACCAAAGTACTAACAGCCTGCATTAGTGGCAACGTATCAAGATCATAAGTGTCCAAATTATATTTTTATTACCTTAACTCTTCCATATATAATAACAAATTAGGCTATATTCACCTGTTGAAACAGGCTTTAGTGACACAGACCTCTACTCCTCAACTCTAAGCAGTAAGAGGCAGAACAACACAGCTGTATCTCATTTCTGACTAATTGCTGTATGGCCAAGATGGCAGCACCCAAGGCTTTAGGAGGAAGACAAGGCTGAAGCTTTTGCACAGTATCAGAGGTAAATACTCCTGATTAGTGTCACTTTTAATCAAATGTGTCTTTGTACATTTGCTATGTTACTTGATTTATATATGGAAAGGGAAGTGCATGTGTTATTTCAAACAAAAAAAGAACAAAAATGAAGGAAAACTTGTAATGCACATGTTCTGTTCCAAGTACGACTAATCAGAATTGAAGAAGCAGTTAGAAGAAGAAGAAATATTTTCTCTTCTGTAACTCTACAGGTTTGTAGGGAAAAAGTGGTTTGTCTTGGAGTGAAATTAGCCTTTACTTGTAAAATGTAGGACTTGACCTCCTAGTTGCCAGGTGTTTGTGTGTGTACCCAAGATGTTTAGGGGAATAAATCCTTAACTTACTCCACAAAGCGTTTTTCCATGAAACTGTTCCTAACAACCTGACAAATATTCTGTTGATTAGGCGTTAAGTGTTACAATGAGTTAAAATGCACAATGCAAAGACTGTGGATCACCTAAATGGAATTCAGGACTCTTTGTTTTTTTAACCTGTTCTTTTTCTACTGAGATGGATCAAAATGTATACTGTCAGTCACATTTTGACTTAGCTGTGAAGAGAATAACTCCGTATCATGTACAGGGGTGGTAATTTAAAGGAAAACTCTGCATAAAATGTCTTTCTAAGGTGCTTAAATGTTTAAATGTGCCTTTCATTTATTTGTAAAGTTTCTGGTCCTTTGTTGGAGGGACATAAAAACATTTGTCCAAAGATATTCCTTTAATCAACATTTTAAGTGTGGTGGAGAATGCTTTTGAACACCAAAATGCATTATATTTGGTGACTGTGAAAGTCATATTATTTTCATCTTCATCTTGCACTGGACTGCACTTTACCACCCATCTCACTGCTCATTTTGCACTAATTCAGTGCAGATTTACATCCTTTGAGTATTGTATAGTGTGCTTTTTTCTCTATATATATTTTTTTGTTTAAATCTATGTGCAAACATAATGACGATAAAGATTCTTGATCAAACAATTCAGTGGCCCCTCATGCCCCATGGATGTCATCCTTGAAAATCCAACAAGGACAGAAATGTTTAATTATGGGATAAACTTTGCTCTGATTTGCAGTGACCCTTCTCTTTGATGTGACAAGTAGACACAACCATGTGAGCAAAATATAATTGTAGAGGTCAAGGGTTGAGGCTTTTCCTTTAATTTGACACCCATCTGTATGTCTACACAGCTTATGAGTGCAACATGTGTGTAATCACAGTCAGCCACAAGAGGGTGCTGCTTGATCAGGGAGGAAAAAAGGCAAGTTTAAATATCTCTCAACCACAAAGATAAATCAGTGCTTTGAATGCAATGAAATCGTTCAAAACACAGCAAACAAGAAAAATGAGGACCGAAAATGACAAATAAAATAAAAATTCACAGAAACAGAAGCTGATTGTATTACATTATTTTGTGGTGATGCTGAAGTATCACTAAACATATTTATTCTATACATGAACACGTTGATTTACATCATATTGTGGAAATTAGACATCGTTATCTCATGCAAGTTAGCTCAGAGATGTTATTAGTCGTCAAATGGAAAAGCAATGAGCAAAAATACTAACATTTCCAAATGTTGTTGCTCAAAATGATCAAATAATTTGGTAACTTGAATTCTAGGCATAATGTTTAGCATCAGAAACATGTAAACAAAATTCAGTATCAAAATTAATAAACATAGTTCTTCTACTGGTATCTTAGATATTCATATTTCCAGCAGATCCCATTTGTGTCAGAATTTAAAAGAGAAGTGTGAAATGAATGGACAAGTTACTTGTAATATAACATAGCTCAGATATTGTGCATAAACATGCAGCAGATATTGTGGTCATGGACGTGTGTGTAGCTTTTATATTGATGCTGTAGTGATGTAAAAGTTTCCCTCATATAAACACACATGCACGGTTAAATATGCATTATAATTTAATGAGCATGTTCAAAAAACATCCAAGATTTTAATGTGATACACAAAAAACAGAAGCATTGACATTAAGGCAGTGATTCAGTTTATCAGCACAAACGGTGAAGGTCTGGCGATAATCCTCTGATGATAAAATTTACAAATAAACAATAAAATGCAAAACCACAGAAAATGAACCTGAGTGTTGTTTGAAGAGGAAACTTATCTGATAGCATGACACGCTGTTTTCTTAATAAATAAGTCTGCAGGTTTATGGAAATATCCTCAAGATTCCAGACTATTGCAAAATTCATGGCAAAATTGGCATGCATTTTTTTGTGAAAATCTTTTGATATGATAAAGATGAGTATTGCAGTTTGCAGGCATCTCTGTATATCTGCTGGACTGACCTGAAAAGAGAAGATAAAATTAAGTTTTAAACCATATCACAGCCAAAGTTACTGTAATTTGAATTGTTATTATTCAAGTTACGTGTAGCCTCTGAATGTAAGCTACCACCAAAACCTCTCACAAGTGTACTGGACTTCAACATGAACTTTAAGATGCAGATATCTAAAATACTCCTTAGATGAAAATGTAAACAATTGCCACAATATCACAATATAAGTAGACACATGCGACAGTCTTTAACATTCTTTAAAAAAAAAAAAAAATCAGCGGTATGAGTTGGAAATGTTTTTTCACCTCGGTACATTCATTTCTCGCATTTCTTTGCACTTTTTCCCAGGGTGGAGATGGCTTTGTTCTCCAGGATCTCCGTCTTCTGCTCCGCCTGAAGCACAGTGTTGGACACCATGGCTCTGGCCACCGCTTCGATTGGGATGGACATGGACGTAGAGGAAAAGACACCGAAGAACTTCCTCGTCAGCCACTCGCCAGGTCGACTCTCCTGTCTGTCCACCAACAGAACCCTGTCAGAGGAAAACACAAAGGTATGATTTGGAAACTGCAGAGGGTTTGATCTACTGATTTCATTGCATTGAATCACTTTATGGAGAAGACTTGACTTTTTTCCTCTACTTTCTCGCTGATTCTCAATATGTCACACTGGAATGACTTCAGGAAATAATCAGTTGGAATCCGTTGAATGTTTTCTGTTGTGTACTACAATCCAAAAATGTATTTCCCACTATATAATTATGACCCATCAACCAACTATAAACAAGTCAGAAGCGCCTGGATCAGTGTCCAACTGCAAACATATCGGCAGCAGAGGAATTCAGACTCAATCACAGTCCTAGAAATCTTAGTTAAGTGCAAAGTTTGCGCTTTTCTTCTCTTTCAGCTATGACTAAATGCGAGCATCTGCAAAAAAATATGAGATTTCTTTGTCTGTTCATCTCAAAGCAGCCACAACCCAGCATGTTTTTGGAGCAAATTCCTGTAGAATAATTCCACGTGATTAACAACAGTTAAATTGCAGCAGGATGTTTATTTTCCACCTTCAACCAAACTTCCTGTGCAAACATTAGGTAATGACCGAGCCGAGGATTTCATTCTGTCTGTTCACGTCATACTAATTTTTTAATTTTGGTTATTTATTTTACCTTAATATATAAAATATTTAAATCTATTGCACAAAAACATTGAGTAAATGAGATGACTCACCCTGGTCTGTAAATTGAAAATCTGTCAAAACCCAGTGCCTCAATCTCTGCTTCCACTTGTCCCTGGAAAAACCAAACAAACAAAAAAATCACTCATATTAAGAGACAGAGAAACTCTGGCTGAAAAAGATGAGTTCAGTATGAGGCAGCAGAGTATATGTATGTATACATATTTCAATAAATTAAATACCTTGACTTTAAGATAGAGAAAGCTGCTGTCTTTATTGGCTCCTCTGGACGACTCCAGGTGGAACTGTGCGCTGCCTCCAGCTTTGGCGAGCTCGGCTGATTTTAGAACGTAGTCATGATCGACACGGACAAATCCATCCTGAGATTAACGCAATAATATTGAAAAATAACAATACATTTTGACAAAATTACCAGTCTGCTACAGCTCACCTATGTATGTGTGTGTAAATATGTAACTAAAATGTGTAAACTGGCTAATTTTAAATCGAAGAGTCAATAAAACCATGTGAATAAATACATAATATAATTACGGCTGGACAATGATTCAAGAATAATTGTTTGTAATCCCTATTTCTTAAAATAATGTGACAGAATGACCAAACTGAGGTATCCTGTTTTACTGTTATGTCTGGATGAGTGGCAATAAGTTAAAATGGAAGCAAATGGGACAAAAATGGAGTCTATCTTTATAGCAGACAATAAAACACACAAGATAAATTTACATCTCTCAAGATCTCTTAAATAGTTTTTAAAGTATTGTGACAAAGATATGTCCAGAGCTGTTCATGTAATCTTACTGCTGCTTCTTTATTGTCTCAGCCATGGTACTGTGACCTACACTGTTACCGATTAATTAGCCAGTATGACCAGTTTATCAGCTGTGCTCTAGCGGAAATGTCAGGCATTGCTGAATAAAAAAAATTGCTTAGTCATTGCTACTACTAATAGTAGCATCAAATCCAAGCAGAAACAAAGCAAACAGTAAATTCTAAGTTAATTCACTGCCCAAGTTGCCACATTTGATTGGGTATGGCTAGCTATTTTGAGTTTAACTAGCTGTTTAACTATCTGGAATTAATATAACAGACATCAACAACTTCATTGTGACCTCCATAACTGCATTGTGGACAGTTTAACCCAGCAACAGTCAAAGTTTTATTCCAGATATTGATAACATCGTCCTGACTGGTCAAACGGTTACAGACAGCTGTAATTCAGTCAGGACTAGTTACATAAAAATTGCAGATATCTCAGACTAGCCTGAATTTTTGCACGTTGCTGCTCTTGCGAGGTTTCCCACTGGAGGAAAAAAATAACATTTGCATGACTGCTGTGGTGGATAAGCTCATTTGAAAATGCCATGAAAAATAAATAACTCATGAGCAAGGAGTTTGTGTAGAATTTTTTTTTACAATTTTACTCTAAATTGGGCCTCAGTTGCTATGACGTCAAAGTAAAACAACTTTAAAAAGCTGAAATTCTAATTCAAGATAACTGTAATTACAGTTTGACAAGACAGGATTCTAGTTTCTGGTAAATAAAGATATCTAAAAAGGAGAATGTAGATATCCTGAATTAGAATTCTAACCTTGTAGATATCTAAAACTGGAATCACAACTTGTCATAATTCAGCTGTACGTATTTGCGTTGTAAATTGCCGAAATTTGCAGATGAAGTGTAGATATCTGCATCACAAAACATCATACATATAAATGCTTTGAGGAAGAACGACCATGTGGATATTTGAAACGTTCTTTTTGACATCCAGTCTAGCTATTAAATATTAAAGCAGCTTGCCATAATTAAATGAACTCACAGCTCCTGCTTTTGCTCTGGTTGTTCCCAAACAACAGTAACCGACATCATGGCCCTGGAAGGCAGCTGCATAGTCATCGAGCTTCTCAAAGTCGACCACCTCTTGCACCTGGAGGCATAAAAAACAATGTCAAGCTAAATGCAATTATGTCTTATCAAAAAAGCCTGACAATTGGCTGCAGCACCAGAACACTAACCACGTTTTCATATGCTTTGTCCTCAAAGGTGAGCTGCCTCCTTCCAATGAGAGTGATCTTGGAGAAGATGTTTCGCTCCAGCAGCTGCTGAAGCAACGCCTTGCCGGTTTCCCCAGAAGCACCGAGTATAAAGCAGCTCCTGTTTTGCTGCCTGAAGTTCTCCTCCAGGGTCTTCAGGTCCTCGGCCATGCTAGGTGCCAAAGCAAACGTCCTGTCAGCACTGCGCATGCCCACAGGTAATCAAACAAACTGTCGTGTGTTGCGTGCAGGTGTGCAAACGTGAGCGCTTTGGTGCAAAAAAGTGTAAAACAAACTATGAAAAACTTGAGTTAAGTGGGTGAAATTTAAGACGAATTCCTGAGAAGGTGAAAGTAGTTCAGAAGTGACTGTTAAATGTGTTTTACGAGGTGAGTACGTTTGTTAAAAAAGTAAGACAACCTTAAATTAGCGAATTTCTGAACGGAATTTCGCTTGACTTTCGAGTATCTTCATGTAACGTGGTTAACCGCGGGTCTACGACTATTATTGCTAACTGTAAAGTGAGTTTAGCGATATGTAAGATACATATAGCCGTGTGTAACTACATTACAGTGTCTAAATGTCGAGTTCAGCATTCATTTCTGCTAGCTATTCGTTGCTCTTTACCTCGTGTATTTAGCCGGAACGGGGTCGTCGAAATAATTCAAGACAGCTGCAATGACAAGAACCAGGACAGTGAGGAGCCCTGTCGCTTTTCCCAGGGTGGAGACCAGCAGAGTCAGAACAGACATCACTAGTAGCAACGGTTAAATTGTTGGAACACTTCCTGGTTGCTTCATGTTTATCTACGGTGCTGTCTTCCTGCTTCGTCGGTAATCGGAGAGCAAAAATCAGAAATTATCGTCACTGTCAATAGGTGGCTTGCCATTTAACTGGCCACACGGGGTTACTGTTCAACTATTAACTGTATGTTTTACTTAGGGGTGATAATTATGGCAGTAGGCCAGAAAAATGTGCTTTAATAATCCTCGTTTTCGTCACTAATCCACCATAGATAGCGCTTTATGGACTGCGCATGCGCATTTGTAAAGACAGTACCCCTATAGTAATACCTGCAAGGGAAGAAGTATACAAATGGAATAATAGAAATATTCCATTACATATAAAAGACCTCCATGAAAAATCCCTCTTCAGTAAAAGTACATAAGTACTCGCAATGAAATGCAGTTAAAGTATTTCAGTATAGTTTTCACATTTCTGCACATTGCAAATGTATCTATTATTTTGTATTATTTTCATGAAACCGTTGGATTTGCTATGCTTACTGCTGATTTGTCTTGCAACACATGCTTCAAACAGGATATGTTTCAAAACACCAAGGCACATTCCACCGATGTGAAAACCTACTTTGCAATAAAACTGATTGTTATTCTAAATTAAAAGTCAAGGTTTGGTCCCTTATGCTAATGTATTATTTTATATGATGACATTGTATTATTTATGGTGAGGCATCAGTGTTTCAGCAGCATGTTAGTGTTACTACTTTAAATCTATTTTAATCTATGCACAAGGACAGCAGATAAAGCTAAGGGCTCCAAACATGACTAATGACACGTTGATTTTTCAAGACATTGGTTGCCAAAAAGATTGCATACCACCAATTTAAACTAGAACCATGTGTTGTATTTTCAAATCTTATTATTTTCATTGTGATAATCCATAAAAGCAACTAAAGCTGTCAGATAAATAGTAGTGGAGTAGAAAGTAAAAGATGAAATGTAGCATAAAATGAATGAAAACACTGAAGTAAAGAATAAGTGCTTCAAAATTGTATTTCAGTATAGTACCTCAGTAAGTGTATTTAATTACTTGCCACCAAAAGGTAATGCATAGCATCCTTTACTCAATATGATTCATGCCAGATAAATGCTTTTATACAACTCTCTAATCTTCTACTGGCCGTCGCAATAAGGTGAGGTTGTTTACCTTGGTGTTCTGTTTGAGGTGCACCTGATAAAGAGGAATAGAATAACATTTGGTCTCCACCCATTACCAGATCAAACCAATCAGGAAGGATGGCTGATATCAATACCAATACTTGTTTAAAGCTCCTACAATGTAAGGCAGGATAATAAGTCATGGTTTATGGTGGTGAATACATTATTAATAGGCCAGGAGTGCCCACTTGCTATTATTTAAATTTGCGAGTCATGAGGCACTTCTTTTTTTACTCACCTCCTGACTGCTTAATCACATGTTTTTTTTTAAAGCACAGCAGTTTTAATGGTACATAAATGTTAACTATAATAACAGAAGAAACAGAAATATTGGAGTGCTAAGATGTGTAGGGTCCAGAATGTACTCATGCAACTCTATTGTAATTTGTTTTGAGCTCACAGCAGGTGTTTCTGTTTTCACTATTCCTCCATGCTGTGTTTACAACTGACCCATTAACCACACAACAGAGAATCTATACAGCTTGTTTTTTGGACCTGTAGTTGTTTAAGAACTGTGACACCTGGCTACCACAGTGATTAAACATTTCCTGTAACGGGGTAAACCAGAATTTACAGGTTATGGCCCACAAGCTAGAAAACCAGTGTGCCGGGCGGAGCTTTTCTCCTCTTAATAAGACATAACTCCTGTGAAAACTGTGAGCTTATAGTATAATGGCAATATGCTGTTTCGCTATGTGTTTCTTTATTTCTTCATCTTTATTGATGTATGATTCATAAATGATGGCAATTCCCCTTAATAAAGATACTAGCATGCATGCTGTTTCTTAAACTCAGTGATCATAAAACTAACTTTCTTGATGCTAATGGCCAAAAAACAGGAGAGAAGAATAAAGCTAAGCATCCATGAAGTTGAAAACAGGCAGCAGCAGAAATGTTTAATTCTTGATATTAATTCAGAACCTCATTAGTATGAATAATATTAAATAATTGCTAAATTAAGTGTTTTATAATTGTTGGATCTGTTGTTTCTTCCTCCGAAAACCACATTCAAAATCCCACTGGAAATTGTAACTGCACTTGTACCTAGAAATACATCAATGAACAATATGTTATTGGCTCACTTAATGTTTAGATAAAGACTCTAGTATCATTTTTAGCCAAAATTTGTTTTTAGCTGCTGGTTTTTAGGGATGTTTTTAGCTGCATGTTGGGTTTAGTGTCTTATACCAAATATTGTAGTGAATGTGGATTTTTTCATAGAATATGCAGAGAGATGTATGAATGAAAATGTGAAATGAGATATTGCACTATAACTAGTGGAGCATAGACTGGACGTATGAAATGAAAGCATCATACAGGTTTTCCAGTTTTCAGAAGCAGGAAGGTTTAGTTTCCATCATCAGTCCCTCAACACAGCTCCACTGTGGCTGAAAATAAGAATAAACTGTGAAACTAATTTGATCTCTGAAAGTACAGACGGGAATAAAACTAATCTTGAAACCACAGATGAGTATCCATCCAGTTTAAACACATTTAGTTGCTGAAAAGCAAAGCTAAAGCAGCGCAGTCATCTCCTGCTGTGAGACAGTAGTGGTAACACATGCCATCATGGCTCGGCTTGGTTCAGCTCAGCATGGTTAAAGACAGATAAACCCAATTTGTGGTCACCTGTGGTGCTCGGTTTCTTATTAAATGTGACCCCACAGTGAATTTAATTGTTTTCTAATTCATATTTTAGACTGTATATTAGCCTTATTAGAGGTTTCATACTCACCACCATTATTTTAAAGTGGTAAATAGTAATTATCAGACGCAAACATATTCTTAAAGTTAGGTTCAGTAATGCATGTGTGACAGTGACAGGCACTAAAAACTGAGTGCATGTAATCATTATTTAGGCATTATACATTCTTCATTATAAAGGAAAGGCTGAGAGCTACTTGCCCTTTCTTGCTCTTAACCAACATATCTAACACCACAAACGCACAGCACGATATGAGAAACAGTGCATTTATAAATCTATACTTAATCCAACTATTTCTTGAACTGTGCTAGTTGAATAGCTTCTAAAATAAAAGCCTATTTTCTTACATTTAATGCACTTCTAATCTAAAATGCATTAACACAGGGATCACAGCCAAACCTCATTCAGAATAAGTTATGATTCTAATAATATCTTTATCTATAAAGTACTTTACAAGCTACTTCAAAACAGTAAGTGCAATAGCTGTAGAGTTTATTCCATTTGCAGTTTTGCTTGGTTTCATAGTAATTCACTTTGGGTTTTTGGTCAGCCACTCCAGAGGTTTTTTTTTCTAGTCACAGTAACATAACTATTGTAAACATAATTATGCATACTAGACTCTGTTAATGACGTCTTTCTATATGAAAACCTTTGCTTCCCATAATGGACGAAACTGTTTATGCTAGGCCTTTTTAAAAACTGGCTACCTGGCTGTTACAAAGATGCAAGATGGATTTGTGGGAAGCGAAGCGAAGTTTAAACAATTTTTGCTTCTTTATCTTTCATGATTATATGAATTATTCTTCCAGCAAATGGGAAAAATTGAAACTCAAAGGAAAACTATGTATTTAAAACTCATTGCAAGCTGCCTACAGTTCTTTTTCCTTGTAGGCAAGCTGTTGCAGTCAGTGTAATTCCCAGCCAAGTCATGCTATTGAAATGCCTGGTGCAAAATACATAACATACATAAAATAGATGCTTTCATAATAGGTATTTGAAGCCTAATTTCAATGGAAATTCTCTGCATTTTCTTCAGGTGCTAATATCAAGCTGAAATAATATAGAAGAAGAGTTGATAGCTGCACAGATTAAATGAAGAGGAGAAGAAGAGAGGCTAATTACTGTTTGTGTCCTGAAGAAATGGTAAAAGCTTTTTACACATCAGGTGCTGCAGGAAAAAAGTTACAATATCAGACTTTAAGTATTTGGAATGCATTGGATCTCCTTGTTCCCGATAAGTTGAAAAGTTGTCTGGGATGTCGACACTCGAGTGTAATTTCATGAGGAAATCCAGCCTGGAAAGCGGAGTACGGACCAATTCCTGAAAAATGTCTTTGCCTTTTGTCAGACCTTCGGGGGGTTTCATTAGCCAAAACCTGCACACAAAGAAAGCAAGTCCAGTCACATGCAATGAATTCATCAACACCCCATGTTTTTAACACCCCTGCCACTTGGAACACAAGGCATCGATCCAATCTAATAGAATATGATGGAGCCAGGGATGATCCTTTAAAGATGTCAGCAGTAAGAGACAGAAAGAAAAGAGGCTGAGGTTGAGAGAAGAGGCCTTAAACTGGCACTCTGCTGAAATGAAATGTCGCCTCTTTGTTCCAGAGCCGTGGGTGCTAATTGGGCCTAGCGGCAGGGAAGAAAGCTGCCGCTGGGCTCCTGTCTGTCGCACCTGTTGAGTCATTGTCTCTCACATTGATCAGACAGGAAGTTGGAGTAAGAAGGCTTATGCCTCAGTGGGTGCGTGTCAGAAACGTGGTTCAATTTCCTTTCAGAGCTCCGCTGCTGGAGGTGGAAATGCCAATGGTGGTCAGTGGTCAATTGCGTTTGACCATTGATTAGCTCGCACTAAAAGACATATGGATCATAAAGAGTTGGTTTTCATCGGCTTGTTCACATTCTTCTCCTGACTACACTTCAGTCAGTGCATTTCCTTGACATTGCATAACAAATGTGATGTCTCTGTCACTGCTGTTCTGCCACACTTCACTTTAAGTATTATTCAGACGGGATTAGCTTTTAGAACAGCAGACAGGAAATAATTGCTCACATGCATTTGCTCTTGAGTTAATACCATCTTTCATCCCACATTTGACTGCAAGTGCAAAATTAGCAGAACAGAGCTAATAATTTATGCAAGAATCTGTGCAATGTCAACTCTAAATATGTATGTTTTAGTTTATTTTCATTTTCTACTAATGTTTCCTACATATTTGCTTTATCACCTTTGCTACAACACTGCAAATTTCCCACTGTGGGATTAATAAGTGCTTCTCTTATCCTAAAACTTGATATTGACTTACGCCATTGGTGCACTATCGAGTTGTAGTGTTTGCTAAAATTACTTTATGTTTTGGAACTTTATATTAAGTATGCTTATTTGCTTAGAATTGCTGTATTTTTTCTTAAATTGTGTCCATTTGGTTAAGGAGGATCAGCAAAGTAAGAATTTCATTGCAAAATGTAATCGGCTAGGTTTCTTTTTTTGTTTTGTGCATATGACAATAAAGCTCTTATTCGAAATCACAGGTGTAGCAGGATTGTTTTTGACAAAACATTTGTCACGTGTTACATCTGCACTTGTGGATGAAAAATATGCAAAACTCAAACCTGAGTGCTACAGCAAAGCAAAGAAACATTGCATTTGAAACAAAGTTTGGATGTTTAGTTTGATCTCAACATCGCTTTTAGTCACTTAATTCCAAAAACTCAATTTTTTTTTTTTGCCAAATGCAGATGATAAAACTACTTTTATGTAAAAACACAGTTTGAGACTCAAGCGAAAATATACATTTCAGTGGGTCACTACTTTATTTTACTTTATCTTTAGTCCAGCTGGTTTTCTGCAGACACTATTTGCTCTGAATTGTTTTAGATTTTGAGGTTTTTTCCAGTTCAAAGTAACCACTAACCCTTTATGACATTGAAATGCATACTCTAGCACACATGAGCAAATTTCACTACTGATCTGATAGTATGACTGTGTAGTGTTTAACTTTGTGATGTTTATTAATGCATTTGTGTTTTGACAGGTTGCACCACATGATATATTGAGTCTTATTTACTCAGAAATGATGCTAAAATTCTGTAAAATTGGTAGATACGACAGTTTAGACTAAAGACCAACACTTATAAATGGGATTTTGAGCATATTTTCAAGTAAACGCACACATCACCTACAGATACACAGCGCCAGACACACACACTGTACACCGACACAGCTTAAGGCTTAGGGCCCCAGTTCTTAGACTCTGGAGTGTGATGCTAATGATGGCAATTAATGGAGCCTGACAGCACAATCTGCTGCCCATTGTCTCCCAATAAACAGCTTTACAGTCCACATGAGCCGTGGAGCTTTGAGCTGAGACGGTGAGAGCAGGAGCCGACCGGGGTGGAGGGTCAGAGCTCAGGGGACCGAGCCCAGCCTGAAGTGGGGATTAGCTCAATTAGGGAGGCGCTGTCTGATCAAGATGCAGCGCTCGATGGTACCTATGGGGTGTGTGCGCGCTATAAGAGAGGCCTCCATCATTAAAGCCGACTGTTGCCATTAGTTGTTGCTGTGATGCAGCTGGTGTGAACAATAGTCGAGATGATGCCTTTTGCTTTTTCTGTGACCTCATGCTCAGATATCCATTTATTGTCATAGATTTCAATGGTAATTAATCTCTAATGTGTTTTTATTGTCCAAATGATAAGAGATCCATGAATATTTCAGTGTGCATAGAATTATTTTTCAGTTTTATTTGTAAAAGAGCATGATTTGTTCCCCCACTTGATATTTTTGGCAAAATTTAATGCATATTTTACACTGATAAGATTATTAACTTCAACTTATTGGTTTTTCTTTGTTATTGTAAAGATTTATTCACTCTCTTTGGGGGTTGAAGTTGCAGTTTGAGCAAATAATGTAGTTAGTAAGCTTAACTATGCTTTTTAAAGTGTTTTAATAAGCAGATACAAAATATAGAGGCTGGTTTGTTTTTTTTTTCCTTTTTTAAAAGCAAGTCCGTTCAAAATAATTTTCACCAGACTTAGTTCAATACTTGCACCAAGAAATTAATTTCTTGCTGTAAAAAGACAATTAGAGCTTATTAGAGAGCAATCAGAGTCCCTCTAAATAAGTACTTCGAAATTAGACAGAACTAAGTAAATTAGAGTCTCCATTATGTGGCAAATTGTTAAAATTTCAGAATTAGAAATCTAAAACATGAACCAGATTTTTGTATTGTTGTAATAACAGTAATGTATAATAGTGTGTATATTACAACACACCAAAAGCCAGATCATGCAGAAACAGTTACTTTATGTAAAGTCATGTTAACTTGTCATACAATTTTTATGCAACCTCAGGGAGTTTAAAAAGAAAATCTAAAGTTTGGGGTTTTAAAAAGGCCATACCAGCTGCCAGATCCTCTGATCAGTTGTGAAAAAAGCAGCAGTACAATACAGTGAGTCCACAGTAGGACGGAGGCTCAGAGTCTTCCTCAGGCTCGGCTTTGTTTCAGGCTCAGACTGGAGGCTCAGACCTCTGCAATATGTTTGAGGTGAAGCTGAGTATCAGCGGTACTCAGAGGAGCTTTCCTGCTCAAAGAGCCGCAGCTAAGCAGCAATGAGACCTGCTTCTTCCTCCTACCAGCAACAATGAGCTCATTAAAAGAGCAAACAGATTATCACTGTTATTCAACAGACAGTTCTAAAAAGAGTCTGGGGGACCTGGCAGCTCCCAGCAGGTAGAGATAAGTTACACTTGCACATCTGGCCAACCTGCTGCTCACTACTGTCTTCAACTTGTTTGCATCTATTTCTGCACTAAGACAAGATGCATTGCAACATTTTTTTTTTAAATTTAGGAAATGCAAATGTCACAATGTGAAACCCAGCTTGAAATAAACAACTTTTTTTAGTTGTAAAAATACGATAGCAGGGCATAGATGGGGCAAATGTAATGTTTTTAAGCATAATTTTCTTAAGACTTCCAATATATATTTTTTAATGTGATGCAACAAAAAACGACCACCCATATTTTTATCTTTTAGTGGAAGAATCCAGGCCTTCATCTATTATTTGCAACTGTGAACCGACAGCACAGCAGCTGCCTGAGCTACACCAGCATGTTTGCATTCTGCCAGCACTGAAACAGAAGTCATTATGAGGTATGTGAATAACGGTTTTTTAAATTTTCTTTAACAGGTAAGAATGTCTGAAGCCCAAATGATACTTTCTGCAGTAAATATTGACACCATATGTAGTATAGCTGGAACCATGTGGTGTGCTTGTGTCTGTTTTAGAGTACATTCTGTGCTCAAATGTGCTTAACCTGGACTAAGATTAAGTGTATTTTTATAGGATGACTTGGATGATTACACTTAACCAAACAGAACTCAGTGAATACCATTTAAACCATCAAAACAAAGTATGTTTGACGTATTCCTAAATCTAAAACATTGCCTATCTGGTATGTCAGTAATATATACAAAATCTTGGTAGCTTGAGTGATCGTTTATGACAGAGATAGGAGAAAAGTACAACTGCGTGATGATATCTGTATCATCACTGGCCTTTACAATGAAATATCCACATCAGACAAAACTGAACATTTACAGGCACATAAGTTTCTTTTTGTTGCAGTGAATTTGTACATTTAAAAAGCATGGCATCTTGTGTCAGCACCTGTCAGTTGGTCTTTCACATTAAGAGAAGGCATAATAATGCCATGTTGATTTCATTGCTGGAGAGACTTGATGTCGCAATTTCTGTGCAAAAAAATATGTGCATATTGGCATCGACAATCAGCCATGGTAAGTTGGAACATATTGCATATCTTCAAAAATTCAGTATCGTGCATCCCTAACAAAAAATAAGAAAGACAAAGGAATCAGTAGAAAGAATAGTTGACCAATAGGAAGCTTATTGCAGTGGTAATCAGCTGTTTTGTCAGAACTGGAAGCTGCTTCATATTTCTTGCATACCTCTAATTTCAGAGGATGTATAATTAACAATTAAACCAGAAATTAATCAAATCAACATCAGTAACAACCTGCAGAACTGGCATGTAGAAAGAGTGATGTAGACGTAGACCGTAGAAGCTGTTTGATTTGTGCTAGTCATCAATAAGCAGTCTGTATAAAATGTACTTTTATACCATTCAGATGAGAGTTGACCACCATGTGTTAGTATTGATATTGAAGCAAAAAAAAGAAGAAAATGACATTAAAGACAATTCTCTAAAGCGCACGCAACATGACAGTTTTATGACATTTAAAACACATTGTAGAGCATCGTATCATCAGACACTTTGACCAAAAAGTCTGAAGCCAAATGCATGCTTTGGCTTTTCTTGTTATTTTTTTAAGTGTATTTGTAAGCATCTGTACGAACAGACCACATAACAGTCATGGAAAAAATTATTATACCACCCTTGTTTTGTTGTTCATTTTAATGCCTGGTACAACTAAAGGTACATTTTTGTGGACAAATATAATGCTAACAACAAAAATAGCTCATAAGAGTTGAATGTAAGAGCTGATATCTAGCCATTTTCCATGGTTTTCTTGATAATAACCAAAATCACTTAAGTTCTTACATCAAAAGCTATGGCACAGTACTGCCAAAAACAGCTTTTAGGCATTCCATGTTTTCTTTTCTGTCTGTTTTAGTCACGATACACACAGGAGTTAGTACTTGATTGTATAACCGTTGTGTTTGATGACAAAGGTGGCCTAATATTTTTTTCCATGACTGTATATCGTATCGCATACTGCTGTCATCATCTCTGAAACCGCAGTCATGCTCTTTCTTTTCTAAAAATATGTCCCATCTACTGAAAGTTGGCTATTTGACGAGTAAACTGAAACCTTTGTTCTGCTGCTGAGCTGCAAACCTTCGTCTGAAAGGATGTGTATTGGGCCTCTGAGCCTGTTTCATAAGAATAGCTTTGTTTAAGTCAACTAATGTTCTGCTGACATCAGTGAGGGTTTATTAACCATTTTCAATAATAAATGCATTTTAAATGTATAGTTAGTTGATATGTTGATTGATTTTACTGCAGAGTTTAGCCCCTCCAAGGTTTAATGAAGCTTATAATTAGTTATCAGTGTTTAGTTTTCATTCGTCATTTTTCTTCAAAGGGTAACATGAAAAGGACACATGACCAGTTATGATGAGACTTTCCCAGGAGAAAATTAAACTTGAAACAGTTAAATCTGTACACTCTTGTATGGGCTAATAATGGCATAATGCACCAAAGCCTCTTAGTGGATATTTGTGTTTGGCTTTGAGTTTTCACTATCAGATCTATTTGCTGTCTTAAATCTCCCCTTTGTGGCAGGATGGCTGAAGCTTAATGACTCCTTTGAACCGCCGACATCCCCAACAGAATGGCTTTGGGAATGTCAACCAACTAACCTTTAGTCTCTTTCCCACATCCAGCAACAGTGAAGGGCACGTAATACCCATCTTTCAATTCCTGTCCATCTCCTAAATTCATAATCAGTTAATGGTTTTGTATATCGCATGTGCAAACATGAACAAGGGCTGATCATCGGAACAAACAACATGGAGGTAATGATAGCAGAACGCAGATTATCCAGTCTGCCGAAATCAATTACAGCAGTAACTTTATGTCTTTGGAAGAAAAAGTACTGAAAATCAAATTCTAATTACTGCAACTAATGCTTTTTATGGATATATGTTGCAAACATTTCCTGACTTTTTAGGCTTTTAAACCTTTTAGCATCATTGGAATTACATAAACTACATGGTGATTATGTTTAAAACTTTTCTAACAGGCAGAAACAGTAACCATCGGAGCACAGTAGTCCAGGTTAGCAGTAGATCTAAGCAGCCGGTTGTTATAAACCAGAGTTTTTCTTCATTTTCAACAAATTTGATGCCTTTAAGGGCATGCTAAAATAAAATAAAAACGGCTCAAGTATCGTATTTGTTCTCTATTAATACCTCAAGTGTTCATCTCTGACATCATTTGGTACAGAGTTTGGTTAAACCGGCATGTTGGCAGTCATTCAGTATTATCATACATCAGATTTTGCAAATGTATTTAATACAGATTGACAGTTAATAATGGAAATAGGTTGTTGAATTTTTAACATTTATTTTTTCTGAGGTTTGTCTGTTTTTTCATGTAACTGAAAACAGCTGAACATAAATTTCATACCATTTTTATGTTATTACTCCACCGAGGAACGTGGCAGAGTTATGTGACGATCGGTGTACATTTGTCTGTCTGTTAGCAACATAACTGAAAAACGGAATAACAGATTTGGCTGTAATTTTTAGGGAAGGTCAGAAATGATACAAGGACCACCTGATTAGATTTTGGCAGTGACACGGCCCTTAGTCTGGATCCACACATTTGTTAAAAGATTTCTGTATTGCGAGATAGCGGCATGGCGTCGCTGTAACTATGACAACAAGCGAACACTACGTCAGCTGCCTGCTGACAATCTCATGATTGCTTTCTACTGCAAATCCGTCGGAAATGATATAAGGAGCAATTGATCAAATTGTGAGGGTGTTTTCGAGTCCAATCAATTCCCGCCGTCCGCTTCACATTTAGGTCACGCAGTTCGGTATCCGTACATAACGTACACATGCATGACACATGCCTGTACTCACTGCAAGGTCATTTTCATTAAAGATTTCATCCATCAGAAATTATCCGATTGAGCACCCTTGGCACAGTACTACAAAGTGCTCTTCTTGTTTAATATTGTGGTGTTACTTTTATCAACTCTTTGCACATGTATCTAAATCTTAGTTGCTAGGTGCTAAGAGTAAAATGAGGTTTCTTTCAACAGTAATGACACAAATAGTTTGCAACCATTATTCACACTCATTGAAGTTAACTTTTTTTTAGAGTGCTGCAAACAGACAGAAACTTCATACTGAACAGGTAGTTTGGTTCAAGCATCCTGAAGATTTGCCACAGTTCTTCTATGGATTAACGCTGTGTGAAAATTGAATCCCACGTTGACTCTGTGATGTTGATTTTGGGGCTCTGTTGGTCCTCAACATCTGTTGCAGGACTCCTTGGTCTTCTTGGTGCTGAAGCGAGTTCTTTGTGACTCGGGTTGTATATTTGGGGCAATTTGTCATGCTGCCAAGTAAATTTTGGATTGATCAGATGCTTCTCTGATGGTGCTGCAAGATAAGAATCTAAGCATCTAAAATGCCTCAAACATTTGCAGAGTTTGTGTCTGTATGGAATAATTTGACTTTTCTTCATTTTATCAGGACAAAGTACTACCCTGTAATGTCACTGTCCTTTGGGTCACGTTTTGTTCTCCACTTGTACAATCATTGGCATATTTTCCTGTTTTGTTGTTGGACAGAATGAAATTTTGTTAGGGCAAAATGCTAACAGCTTGCCACTGTTGTTGATATAGAACATTTGAAACAATGGACAATACCGCAGATTGCTTTCCAACAGAGAAAGAAGACTGCTGATCTTTAGTCAAATTAGAGTTTTGTATTTTTTCAGTCTTACTATAGAAACAGAAAAATGTGTTTCAGGATAATTACATACAATAGCGCATTTTAGTTGTTAATTAGTTTTATTATTATCATTTTATCAGTCATATCAATATGGTAGAGGTCAGACTTGGCAATAATCAGCTGGTCCTACAGATTTTTAGCAGACTTCCAGGTTAGTCAAGCTGATTTGGCAAAGAAAATAGAGATTTTTTTTTAAATAAATATTAAAATGATAATTCGTCTTTGAGCTGCTCTACTTAATGTAATGGTTTGTTCACAATATTGGTGAAAAATAAACCGGCTGCTGGTCCTTTTCAATGGACACTGGTGAAATAAAGCTACTAACTGACATTTGTTGTTCACCATGAGATGAGCTACTGATCCAAGTGGCTGGGAGAGTCTGAAGGCCTGAATCTGTCTTCCCACATTTTTCATCAGATGCATGTCTGTTGTTTTTATGGTTTGAAATGCTGACATAGTGTGGATAGAAAGCCAAAACAGAGAGGGAAAAGCGCATTCTTGTCTCTAAATACCTTATCATGGACACTGTCTCAGGGTGATGCCGCCAGATCTCCTCTGTTCTTGTGTTTCGGCTTCTGGCTCTTATAAAGCTGTCTGAGTTTGTCTCTGTTGGATGGGCCCTGCTGTCCTGTGGCCTAAAGGGAGAGTAAAAGAGGGAAGTAGGGAGATCATGTCGGATCATGACGGACCCACCACAGCACAGAGACCTCCCTGCCGATGAGCAAACAGCGCTACAAATGGCAGAGCTAGCTGGACAATCACTCTGTGAATGGGAGCTAATTAGCTGGAGCCTAATGCCAGTTTACTAACACCTGTATTAGCGTGCTAGCCCAGCGGGGAGTCAGGGCTGGCCAACAAGCGCTAATCCCTCATAAGCCCAAAGTACTCCTCCCAAGAAGTGACATTAACATATTCTGTTGTAGCCAGCTGTTGCTAACCAGAGGAGATTGGCTTCTACAGTGATGAGAGGAGGGAAAGGAGTTTGAGTTACCTGTGCAGGAGTCAGGTGTCCCCCATAGAGATGAACTGAGCACAATTATGTCTAATTGAAACATCTATGACAGCAAGGTCATGTTTCAAGCTCTGGATCATCTTTTCCTTTGGCAGTCTTCTCATCTCTCAAACCTGCATCATTTTTCCAGCCCCTGGGAATGTGAATATGTGCACTTTGATTCCATCCTCTCCCACTGCCTGGGTGGTGGACTGATTACCCAGCAGCCAGGCGTGTATCAAGGCAAGTGCGAGGCCTGCATGTGTGTGTGTAAGGGATTAGCGAGCTTTGGCATTAGCATCACGACTGGACCAACTACATTCCCTCGCTCTGCTAATAATTTGAGGGGAGGAGAAAGCGCCCGGTCCATTAGCTCAGTCTGTTTGCTCAGGAGTAGGCCGACTCTGATCCCCTAATTTCTCTCACCGATTCCAAGAGGATCTCTGGCTTTTGTGACGGAGGGGACGGGGGAGATAAAGGATGGGACTGAGGGGCACACTGATTCAGAGATCACCCGTCCTTGGGACATTCTGTACACTTACCAAACTAATCAGCGTGAGTAAACACAGCGAGACATGCTGAGGGCTGGCGGCTAAAAGGCCGGGGTCTCCGGGGTTGATTAGGAAGAGCTGTTGATGGACCACACTCGGTGTCTGTGTGCTCTGAGCTGCAGACCACATGCAGATACTCTGTGAACAGCTTGGCTCACCGTAGCACTGTTTGGTGGGTGGCTGGAGAGGATCTGAGTGTTGTGGTCTCTGGTGCACCTAGAAGGTTTTAACAGATAAATCAGACATTTCCTGCATCTCCAATCCTGCCAGTCAGAACATAAAAACCCTGCGCAGTATCCATCTTTTCCCTACATATACTAGAACATGTGCTCCATAGGTACAGTCGGTGCAACACAGATAATAATCTGTGCAATATTAATGCTTCCGTCAGTATTTCTATCCATGAAAAGAACTCTGCAATACCACTGGCATTTGCAATACTGTTATTTCTATTACTAGTACTTATATATGTTCTTTTATTCTTGCAAGAGAGAAGAATTAGGAACAAAAGTTGAATAAAACTGCATTGGACCTAAGCAGCATCTGTGTAACTTTTCTCCAGTTTACTCCTAGAATCCTTCAGATTCTTATAGAAGCCTTAGAAAATTTCAGTGTATTTTGATGGCTCACCTCAATATTATGTTCCCATGCAAACATTTTAGTCACTTTTTCACCAATTAAACATTTTATGAAGCTTAAGAATCAGTGGCAGCTGATCAAAATGGAAATTCTGCACTAGCCAACTTGTCTCAGACCAAAAATTGAAATACATAACGTTATTTAGAGAAATCAGGTTGTCATGTATCATGTCATGTTTTTGTAACCTTAAAACTGTGTCATTGCAGTAAACATCCAACAATTTAGCCATTTGTCGTGATCTTCTAAATCAATCTTCACTTGTTTTCATAAATTTTTAGTCAATTTGAATAATTTTTGTGAGATAAAGTTCAAATTACCTGACTCCAGCTTCTTAACTTAAAATATTTTCTGGTTTCTTTCCTCCTCTATGACAGTAAACTGAATATCTTCAGGTTGTGGTTCAAATATCACATTTAAGGATGTCATCTTAGGCTTTGGGAGACACTGATCACGTTTTTTTCACCATTTTCTGATACTTTAAGGACTGAAAAACTATTTGCTCAATCGAGAAAT
The DNA here is from genome assembly GCF_022539595.1 of Amphiprion ocellaris. NCBI lineage: Eukaryota > Metazoa > Chordata > Actinopteri > Pomacentridae > Amphiprion > Amphiprion ocellaris. Next base: position 38,439,487 of record NC_072766.1, on the reverse strand, counting down.
CATCAAATAATCAAGAAAATAATCATTAGATTAAATGACTGGGGAGATAATGGTTAGTTGCAGCCCTGCAGCTCATAACATTTCTCCATCACTTATTTTGTCTTAGTATTTGCAGTAACACAGTGAAAGCACAGGAGCTGCTGAGAACTGCAGTTTATCATTTACTGTGTCTAAGTTTTACAAATAACCCACTGGTTTAGTTATGGAAACTGTCTTAACTGTGTCAGTGTCTGTTCTATTCAAGCATGCAACATTCTCATTAGGATTTTTCCCTTTAACACTCACTGCTGCCACAGTGATGCTTTCCATCTCTGCGTTTTGGTATTTGTGTAAAAAAAATAATAGTAAACCTAATTATGCTGACAGCATTCATGGAGAGGAAATGAGTGTTGTTAATTATGTGACATTTTAGAAGTCTGAAAATGCAGGGAGCCTACAGAAAGCAAATTACTTAAGTGTATGTGAATACACTTGGGATTGACTTTCCCTGAATCATCTTTCTCAGAGAAAATAAAAGCATGAATGAAATAATTTCTCACGAGATACTTATTGTCATGTTTGCATTTTTCCAGCCTAATTAAAACTGACACTGTTCTTCGTGACCGTTTTGTGTAGCCGATGAATTATTCTGGCCTGTTGAATGTCTATTTATTAGATTCATTTGGCCAGGAAAGCACAAAAAATTTAAATACTTCACCAAATTGCTTGAAAATCCAAGTTTCTCCTCCCTCCTGAGAGAAAAGTGATGTTATACGACTTGATACCTAAACATTAGCATATGAGATGTTTGTCTATTATTAAATTTCAAAGTGTAAATATGTGGGTATAGTGTATACTCTAATAATACGAGAAAGGCATTGTATCAATAGTATGTGAACTTCAAGATCATACAATGACTTCCAGTGAAAGATTTATTTTTTTAAAATTCAAAATATATATTTGGAGCATGATTTTTACACTTTTTTTTTTTAATTTAGTGAAGCTGCCTATAATGAAACATTTAATCTGCTACTCTTTAACAGGAGCTGGAATAAGATTTGTTGTAAATGTCTTGATAGGACAGCAGGTTAGCAGAAATGCTGTCAAGTAAGAAAGTTAACGTAGAATGAGTCCATATTAGTTTACAGGCCATTAAAGGGTCAATTTTTTTGGTCAGAATTAATACATTAACTAAATTTAAACCTGCAGTACAGTTAAAATTTTGACCATCATGGAGACCACAGAAAATGAATCAAAAGTAAAATGAGTCTTGACACAGGGGGCTTGTATTCTAATAACCCATCAATCATTGGTTCCTAAGCTGCCTCCCAGGGGACTTTTATTTTATTTTTTTTTATTCTGTCAGCACACGATGACTCAACATCATCTTCATTTTAAGTGGACATCAGATCAGATGTCACTATCAATTCCCCGAAGCCACAACCTCTCCTAATACCCCTCACAGCCAATTAGGGGACGTAATGGTAGCAAACCTACAGTAGCCGGCCAGAGCTACACATGCTACCCCGCTAGCCGCTGTCAGTGGGGACGGGGGCTAATGGGCAATCACTGGGGGGCTTATGTTGCAAATCAGTGCGGCTCCACGGGGCTCTGCTGGGGATTCCTGTCCAGTGTTGCCTGATTCTGAAGCTTATGATCCAGTAATGGGTGCTTTGGTGGAGATCTGAGGGGGTCCAGAGGGAATTTGGTGTCAAACTGGCCCAGGCTTCCTCAGGCTAAAAGGGGCTTTGATAAGCAAAGTAGCTCTGCAGAGGGAACAAGCAGGAACAGGTCCCAGCTGATAGGAAATGTCACTACTAACTTGTACAGAAGCACTTGACCCCTTGCTTGTACAACCTGAACAGAAAAACAACTATGTCAGATTTTTCAGTAATAAAATGCATATATATTTATTTTTTGGTGTTAAATGTTTCTTACCTTGCTTTCTGGTATATTTAAACACGTTTTAAGCTTTAATCTAAATTAATAAATAAGTTATAGGGAGAAGTGAATGAAAAATCTCGTCAGCGTTGCTACATTTACACTGTGAATGTAGTAAATCAAGTAACACTGCAGCTCAGTAACCATCACTTTATAGCTAGTAAAGCCTTAGAAACACAACTTTTAAATGTGTGTGTTGTGTTTTCTCTCTGGTTTGAAAGTTTGTTTGCAAGATGTGTGTGTCACTTGGCTAAACTGTGATGAAAACTTCTGATTTTGGTCCTGATATTTTGCTTTTTGGGGGTTTCGATTATAAATTGCTTTCACAATGTGTTTTTTGCCCTGGAAAAACAAATGCTAGAAAACTGATAAGTCACGCAAATAGCAGCACAGGAGAAAGTTTTGCAAGTTTATTCTCTTATTTGTCTCATTTATTAAATTGAAGAAGAAGGAAATCTCAGAAATCACTTCAGACCTATGGACAACCATCACACTCAAACGCACCAGTTAAAACAATCAGATTCTACAAATATTAAGTATTTTCAGACTGAAAAACAGCTTCTACCTCAGAGCCATGAGCTAATTCACACCAACTGTCTTGACTTGAGGGCCTACTAGCAACTTAACTACTACCTTACGGACCGAAATTACATGTTTACATGCATCTGCACCTTGTATGTAATTTTTGCACTACTTTAAACCTTTCCTTTTTTGTACATGTTCAGCAACGTGCAAAATGCATTAGTGCAACATCGGTCCCACTACTGTTTTTTTTAATAATTTGTAATATACCATTTTAGCTGTCTTTAAAAGAATAAGCTCCTTTCCCCCACCATTTTCATAGATGCACATGCTATTTTCCTTTCCTATTAGATGTTATATTTTATAATTGCACATTTCTTATTGTACGTTTGATTGTTTGAACGCACAGACAGGATTCCCTGCATGCTGTGCAATGACAATAAGCAAATTCTATTATTTCTGCATAAAAAGTTCACCAGTGGGATTACTGCCTTTAGATTCAAATTGTTTTGCACTTAATTTCAGTTGTAGGTGGAAAATACTTGTCTTCTTGACAAGTTCAAGAGGTATGAGTAAGTTTTAAAGCTTACTGATGTGTAGTCTCTTCCCTGTTTTAATGCGATTTTTAACTATATAGGAGCTGATGCTGTTTAAATGAGTCCTGTTTGAACCTGTCATGAGTTATCACAACTGGGCAGAAAATTAACACACTTTGGTTTCAATAAGCTGTCTCTGATCACTTCTCAGTGCTGGTTGTTGATCACTATGACAACATTAGTCCTGTCAACCAGGCTGATTGTGTAGCATGTGTGTGTATATTCGTGAGAGTGGCATCGAGGCTGAGTTTCAGGGTTTATTCCGTCTGTTCGTGGTGTCAGCGGACGGGTGGGTGTGTGGTGAAGAATGGCGAAGGCAGGTGGTGTGACTAAAGCGAGGACTGGACCGAATTAGGCGGATGCAGGCTTTAGCTGGAGGGAGGAGGCGGAGGAGATGGGACGGGGTGTCACCAGTCGACGGGGCCTGTCCGGAGCAGCACCACACCCACCCAACTGTTCCTCTTTCAGCACCCTTCTGCCCATTTCTCCCTGTCTCCTTCTCCTCACTCTGTCTCTCTCTCTCTCTCTCTGTCTCTCTGTCTGTCTGTCTCGCTTTATCTCTCTCCTCTCCTCCTCTTTTTCTTTTCTTTTCAAAATGCATTGTTAACAAAACGGTTTACAAACCCTGGCTGGTACATTATCCACGACCGCCTCCTGTGAGATTGATTTAAGCAAATGGATTCAGAAAAGGGGAGGGAGGTGAGGAGGATGGGGGGAGTTTGCATGGAAAGGGTGGAAAAGGAGAAAGTGAAAAGGGGTGTGTTCCTCTGTGCAGCAGCAGCTTTACAAAACCCACCACATGGGCCACGTTGAATATTCCCCCTTTTCTCTTGCATTTTGAGAAGCCATACATTAAACGCTCATTATACAGCCTTTATGCTCCGGAGGAGGCTCGGCCTCTGTGAGGGCAGAGCGGCCGAGGACACACTATGATCTCCCTGCATATGCATGCATGGAGCATCTTTAGAGGCTTTTCTGACATGTATGATATCATCATGACCGAGAGATTTGACTTGAATAAAGGCTGGATCGGGAGAGGAGGGAGTGTCTGGTGCAAGGCGAATTTTTACGGTGTGAATCAAATCGTGTGTTATGTTTATAATGTCGACTTCTCAGGCTGCTGCTCAAAAGTTGTATGAGAGCTAAGAAAATCTAAGAGAGGCAAATGAAACTGAAGCAGTGAAGGCGACAAGAAGGATGCTGGTAGTTTCTCTTGCAAAGTGTTTTTTTTTTTTTTTTTTTTTATTGGTTTTACTATTAAAAAGAAGTGAAAAGCCCTGAACTTTGAGCGCATTAGTCCTCACTGGCCTTTATTCTCACACACTTTTCCAAAGGACACACTTTAGCTATGGATGATTTTCTTTCACTTTTACTTTTCATTTGACTTTTTAACTATATCAGTTTGCTTTCAACTCCACTTTCACAGTCCTCTTTTCCTTTTTCCAACAATAGGATCCCTTTCTAGGGCTTCTAGAGGTGTGTGCGCTGAGGAGGGGGGGGCAAAGGTTGAACCGGGCATCCCATCATGATAAATCACTGGTTAATGAGGAGTCCATTGTGTCTTCACACATTGTGTCTTCCCCCCTTTCTCCCCTCTCCTTCTCCTCCAACCAACCCAGCCTCCTCCTCCTTGTGTCCCTTAGACCGCTACCTTCGGGTTGTTAAGCTGACACAGATAATGAACTGGCCGCTTTGAACTGTCCTCACAATATTGACTGGTTGCACACAGCAGATGTCTCCCTGGCAGAAAGCAACTGGTAAAAGCACATTAGGTTAACAAAGAGAGCTTTGCTTTGGAGGGGTGGGGGCTGCCGAGGAGGTGGCAGAGGGGGCCTGTGTGGGTGTGTTGTGGGTGCGGGTGGGGGCGTCGGGGTTGGAGGGGGACGGACGGGTGGGGCAGAGGGCAAGCTTTAGAGTTGACAGATCTGGAGGATTATATCAAAACAACACAGTCGCTGATTATATGACGAAGAGAAGAAGCAACAAAGACACGAGGACGTGTTTGTGAAAGAGAAAATCTTCACAGGCTTGTGTCGCGCCATGAATGTCCTTTGCGTGATAATCTTTTCTAAACTCGTGGTAAATACTTTATCACGTGTAAACAGCAGCAAAATGTACTGAACTACTGATTTGCATTTGCAGTGATAAAAGCACTTTTAACTATGACTGCATTTCATCTAAAGTGTCCTCAAGTTTTATCTTTTAAGATGTGCTTTTTCTACACTTGCATTCGGCCATTTTTGTGTGGGAATACAGTAGTAGCCTCTTATAGCTACATTACTGAGTGGCTCTTATTTTGCACAAGCAATTCCTATTTTCAATCAGTGCAGACTTGAAACAATAAACTGCAACATGGTTACGGCATCAAACCGCTGCAGCCCTTCAAATCACAATTCGGCACTGATGGATTCATTCGTTTCATCCATAAATAACAAAATGATTAACTTCATTTTCAGTCTCCTCTCCTCGTTATTGTTGCTCGGTGAATACAGCGGAGGCCTGTGAGCCGACTGGTTTCTTTCTGGCAGTGGGACGGGTGTCTAATGGGTCAATAATAAGCCGTGACTAACCGTCTCCCTGAGGAACAGCTCGGCCAGACACACACTCACAGAAAGCAGCAGAAAGGTATGAGCCACCAACACTGATTACCATATAATTGCAGCCATTGTATTTGACATGGAGAATTAGTAGCCCGCTAGGTGGCTAACTGGCCTTTTATTCAGCCTTGGGACTGGACAAAAAAACACACCCACACAGGCAGACATACACAACTCATACTGGACAGAATATGCATTTATGTGCACATGATTATTTGTGCTGTAATAGGAATAAATCTTCATCAAATCCCCAAAATTTGGATCTTTTCAGCAGCTCATGATGCTATAACTTTAAGCTTATCTGCTCAGCTGCTAAGGAGCTATGTTTGCGACTTTCACGTGACAACAGTGAGTGTGGTTTTGATCATTCAAGGCTTGATTTAATCTACAGACTCTGATAAATGAAATTATATCGAGCCGGTTATGGTTGAAACTACCCGTCGATGAAACCAGAGTGGCAGAGGAGCACCTTTCCCTCTTCAAGAGCACCATTTTCACCATCCGAGTTCAAGGTTCAGTGTTCATACACACTGGATAATCTGCTGCGGACCATTCAAATTCCTCCTTTCCACTTTGAAAATTACACACACCGCCAGTTGTGAAGTCGCGAGCTTATCCCACAAGAAACCACGTCCTCGGACTTTTGAGGCACAGAACAATTTGATGTGGTTTTTCTGGCATACGAGTCAAGAGGGTTAACAAGACCCACCGCCATGGAGTCCCTTCAGCCCACGTGTGGCTAAACGATCACTTCCCTGCACGTCTCACATCGCAACAAATCTCTTTTCATGATCACTTTTCACTCTTTTCTCTTTCTTGCCTGACTGGCTCCTTTTAAAAGCGAGAGGGAGAGGAGAGGGAGTCAGGGAGAGAATTTCTTTCCCCTCTTAAAGGTTTTGTGTGAGGACGGCTGAGTGAGCGTCCATTATAGAAAAGGCCCAGACCACCACTGGATGACCCTGCTAGGAGCGACAAAACCCAATTGGTCACGGCCGCCAGCAGCTAATGGGCCAGAGAGGAATAGCAATGGGTGGGTAATGACTGTATTCTATGCCTTTCTATTTACGCCCTTCTGGTGCCCTCATACCCCCCATCTTACCCCAGCGGCCACCAGCCCCATGCCCTCCCCGTACCTCTGTGCTCCTCCTGGTAGTGCCATTTACACTTACACACACACACACACACACACACACACACACACACACACACACATCTACACAATGTTGTTGGTCACAGTGTCTGTCTGTGTGGTGCACTTGGCAGCAGATGCAGCAGACAGACCAGGCAGAGGGAATCAGAGGACCATATGTTTGGATGAGTCATGGTCCTCCTGCCTTTTCCCACACAGCTCGTGGGCAGAAAATGGGACTTTTGCTGCATCGAATGGAAGAATTTATGATGCAGTGGTCCGACTATCAATAGTGCAACCTTTAAATTTTTGTTTCCAACAAGAGCAACAAGTCGCCTCACCTGAAGGACGCAATAGGTTGTTTTAGCTGTTGCCTTTCAAGATAAAGTTAGACGACAAAACCGTCCTGATTAAGAGAAATATCCTTTGCATCAATGCATCAGTTGCAGATCTGCGACACTCTGATCTGCTGTGGGAAAGATGGATATGCTACACGCCCACCAAACCACTACATGCCACATTGAACATTGGCAAACAATCTAAATTTTGACCTGCAGAATTGTCTAATATAAATTTACTACTCAGGATGGAAAAGAACAGCAAGGTGCTGTGATGATAATGGTGTGTGCTACGAATAACAGGTGTGAAGCAGAAAACTGTCTAGTTTGAAAGCTGGTCAGGCAACACAATTTTTGCATGGCATGTTTTTTCCTGCTAATATGACACGTCTTTGAATTCTGGAAAGTTATCACAGCATTAATTTCCGGTTTTAGTTACTCACCTTAACCACGACTTTACCATAGTTCTCCTTCTACACCCTTAACCATTCAGCTACTGCAGAAGAATAGATTTCAAATGCTGACATTGAACTTTACCAATTAAAAGCAAAAAACGAAACAGAATTATTGCAGTTTCTGCAGGATTTTCTGATATTAAAGTACCTAAAAATAAAAATTTTGCCTTTTTTTGATGCAGGGCTTTTGTTGATTTAAACGTAGTGTGAATCATTCTCAGAATTGTGAGCTCTCACTTGGTTGTAGTTGTGACCTCTAGGTTGAACTTCCTGTCCACATGTACATTGGTATTATTTCAAATGTATTTTGTTTCTATGTATCTTGGCCTTTCGTCCATACTCACAGTTTTAGGTCACTGAACATTGACCTCTTGAAAATCTTATTCCAGGATGAAGATGTTCAAAAATTCTGTTTGCAAGACAATCTGAGTGTCCTGTTATCTCATTTGTTTACATGGAGTTATTCTGTGCCAGTGCTAAACTTGCTAACAAAACTTTTTTTAAACATAAATGTTAAATAGTCATTTTAACAGTCAGTGCACACATATGCTTTGTGATATGGACTCTAACCTTTAATAGTTAGTTTTTTTGTCTTTCTATTGGCCAACATGGCTTTCCTATTAGTTATTTTGTTGTGTGTTGGTTTGACACACTTTTGACAACTATTCAGTAGTGTTTTTGTGTTTTCACGTGTACGGAATTACATTTTTTTTAGGACATTGGAGGAAAATCCTGCTTTGAAAATACCTGCATGGATAAAAACTAGACTTTAATCTACCCATCAAGTCCATTTTTTCATAGCTCACTTGTGCAAAGTTAACTACAAGCAGAGTAGAAATTCTTTCAACAATAGTTATGCAAGTGAGTTTGAAAGCAACTAAAGTGTGTGTCAGTCTTTTGAAAATGTACTTGGCCGCAAGTGGCCACTATGATAGACTTTTGTTTTTTGAAACGAAGTCAGTATTTTGAAAGATGTGAAAAGTGTGAAGCTGGAAAGAAAACTAAAGTGTGTTTTCAATCAACACACACACGATAATATAAAGCAGAGTTTGTACAACTCACTACATGTACTGCCTGTAAGTTCCGCTTAAAGAGTCATTCATACATGTCAGCTTAGACTGAGGGTCTGTAACTTGGATGGATTTTCCTCCATTTAAAGTGCATACGAATGTGTACATAAAATCAAACAGCAGCATTAACTTTTGTATGGTAAAAGTTCAGACAGGTGTTCTGTAACCCTGACAGCCCAGGCAGATTGCACTTGGCTGTGAAGCTGCAAATCATAACTTCAGCTCTTACCACATTTGTTGGGCATCAGATCACAGTCATCTGTGTCTGATTCTTCCTTTGATGTATTTTCATCTGCTGCAGCTTTGATTTCAAATATTCTTTGCATCAGACACACTGCATGTTTTATTTCTCACACAGACTGCAGTTTTTTCTGTTCTTTTTTTCGCAGGTACACTGACATAGTTAAACATCGCGTTGACATGTTTAATCATTGAACTACATTTTTCCACTACCTCAAAAACTACCTCTTACATGAAATTAATCTTTTGTAAAAGATGCCTAAACTTAAGGTCAGTTCACTGGAAGGCATACAACTTTGATTTCATGATTTGGAGAATTTAATCATTCAACAAACAAGTCTGTTAAAATCTACAATTATAATGGAGGAGTTCATCCTAGCTAGTTTTTAAAAAGGAGATAAAAGGCAAATTTAGAACAACAAGGCTGCAGCTCCATTGATTTCTTGTGGAACAAAGTAATAATAAAATTTCAGACTGGACAAAATTTTCCAAAATATTTCTATGGTGATTGATCTCTCTCAACATACACCTTGGCATAATTTCCTGTTTATATATTTGTAGAATAATGCTGTGCGCAATATTGTATTATAAACCTGTACACTTTTTAAAAAAAAATAAGTGTATTATATAAACAGAAGCCTTTTTTTTACATTGCATTTTAATGCACATTTTGAAGTTTTGCATTAGAAGAAGGTAACAGTAAAGAGAAAGTTTGAAAAACTTCTTGGATTTGGAATTTTTTTTTATGCAAAGGAAAATAATGGGTGATTGAGGTACCTTTTAAGTATCAATTCTGAAAAAAGGAAGGTTTTACTGACATAACTGATGAGTTGTTTTTGATTCTTTCATTGAAGTTTCCCCACTGAAAACAATTGTTGAAGACATCTTTTCAATGCTGTTTTTTTCATTGTTTTAGCAGTTGGCAACTGACTAATTCTATTTCCTTCTTCTTCTGCTCTGTTTATTGCAGCTAACATAGTCTCTAGCGCCACCCTTTGACACTATGCTGCTGGATTTAATTGCTGTAAAGTTGTTGATCCAGAAGAACCAAATTCTGATTTTCTTTATTCATTTTTTATGCCAGCTTTTGAAAAGTTTGCTTCAAATTTCCTCCACAGTTGGACAAAAACTTGTGTGAATGTTTCAGCATGGAGTCATTTTGCTACAAACATTATTAAAACACCCTCCAAAAAAAAAATACTGTTTATGCAGACCTTAAGTCTATCTATATTATTTTCTTCTTTTCTTTTCGTTTTTTTAGTATTAGTTGGTAATGTTTGGTGTATTTAAATAACATTTAAACACCTTGTAGCTCCAGTTCTGAAAGGTGATGTAGAAATAAAGTTTATTATATTAGTAGGACAAACTGTTGAAAACATATTCGCATCCGTTGCTAGAAGACATAGCGGCCCGTTTAGAGAATATGAAGTTAGAGATAAAACACTTGTTGGAGATGGTCCTGGTGGAGCTGCTGTTAGCAGATAGGAGGAGTTGATGGAGAAGAGAGGAGGCGGCGGCTGCAGGGTGGTGGTGGTGGTGGAGTGCAGGTCACAGTGGCTCTATTCAGGCCCTAAGACAACACCACACAGAATGATAGACTCCTCAGGATTGTTTGTCGCTCACAGGCCATTCTCCCTCCTGTCTGCCTCAATGGAACCCTTAGCCGCACATGAGAGACTCTCACAGGTACCACAAACAGTGTGTGTGTGTGTGTGTGTGTGTGTGTGTGTGTGTGTGTGTGTGTGTGTGTGTGTGTGTGTGTGTGTGTGTGTGTGTGTGTGTGTGTGTGTGTGTGTGTGTGTGTGTGTGTGTGTGTGTGTGAGTGAGAGACTGTGTGACTGTGTGTGTGTTTGAAGGGTGGAGCGGGGTGGCGGAGGTGGGGTTGTATTTTAGAGATAAAGCCTCCTAGTCCTATGGTTGATTGCCCCGCTATAGACACTCACTCAGCGGCTCTGAAAGGCTCCCTCAGACGCCAGTGAATAAACTCTTACTCTTACGCATCCATACATCACCCTGCCCTCCACCTCTCCTCCACCCTTCTCTTCTGGCAGATCCACCCCCTTCCAACTCTCTCACTTTGAATTTTCCGGGGATTTGAGCACAACCCCTAAAATAAAAAAAATCCTCCTTCCTCCCTCCCAAAAAAGTTTCCACACTTCTTCTTCTCCAGAAGAAGAAAAAAAGTCTTTTCATGCTTACAAATGTTCACGTCTCACAAAGAGCCATGAACGTTTGGACAGTCACCATTTCCATATTGACCATTGATAGCACGACGCTGCTGTTTGGGTATTCATGACATATCAAACGCCATTATGGTTCATTTATCATTGCAGGTTATTAAACTTTGCAAGAGGAATATCAAATCAGACATTAGATGTTCTGGATTAGTGGTATTTTGTTTCTACCTTGTTCACTCCTTAGAGCGATTTGAAGCTGGGCAGGTTTGGCAGGAAACAGGAGTGCTGTCCTCTGTCAGTCATCTTCCTCCTGTTGACACATGAAAGAGACAGATGTTGAACTGCTGATGTTTTTCCTGGCAGGCTAACCATTAGCCTGCATCTCTAAAGGCCCTAGTTAGCGCTGTTGTGGCTGCTGTCAGCGGTTTCCTGACCGAGGGAAGAATCAATCTGACACTTATTGACGCAACAGGATGAGCTGACTAATTCTGACTGGAAGGTAGGAAGCCAGAAAAAAATCTACCAAGTTACTAAGCACCACTGTTTGTTAATGGAAATAAATCTTACATTTCCTGGACATGTTGATACCACCATCAATAGGGCAGATTCAGTGGGTTTAGCTTGTGAGTAGAAAAAAAAAAATCAATTGGAAGTCCATTTATGTATGTTAATATTCTATTAATCTTCAATTCATGATCAAATTCTTCTGTTTCTTTATTTTCAGAGAGGCAAAATGTTTAAATGCTTACGTTTCAGTACTGTAAGATGTGTTTGTTACCCAACAAAAGTTAAAAAAGGGACTTGAGGCCTTGTCAGATGTGGAGTTTCTATCTAAAGAGACTCTTTGGTCAGCATATGGAATCTAACTGAGGCTGCAGGTCCTTCTATGCAGATGTTTGAGCATTTTCATGAAGCATTGCAGACTCAGGAATGTAGGATTTTGAGTTTTTTGCATATGGAAAAATAACTTGCAATCTATTTGGAATGAGCCACTAGGAAACGACCCAGCAAAGCCTCGCCAATGCAGCTTGGTTTGGCAAAAGATTATAGTTTGGGTTAAAACTGCTGCTTTGGTCATGGTTGTTGTCATGGTTACTGTCATAACTACCTGATTATGGTTGGTGAAGGACTGTTGCTGTTTCCTACCATCTACTGTGTTGATATGATTTTGTTGGCCATCTATGTGTGTCTATGACAGTTTGACTAGCCATGTGTCCATAATGTATTTTAATGCGCGTTTTGAAGTTTCACGATAGAAATAGCAAATCTGACAAAAACAAAACATTTTCACAGTTCTTTGAAGTTGTTGTTCACTTTTCCAAAAAAAAACATTCATGCATATAATGGGAGATCAAATAAATAATAATTAAGTGTACACTTTAAAAAAGAAAATGAATCTATGATAAACACTCAAAATCCAAGTGCAAAGGTGCCAGGGGAAAAAAGTAAAAAACAAAACAATAGAATACTGTAACATTTAAAAACTACGGTGAAAATAAATAACGAATATTTGTAAAATATTAATAACTTTTACCAGATTTAAATGCAGTAAAGCAGTGTAATTCTCTCTTGGCCCTTTGTAAAAGAACCCATTACTATTTGTATTATTATTATTATTTATGTGAGCATTATGTACAGTTTTGTCTGGTTTTCTTTTTTATGGTTATTAATCCATTTTTACAGGGATTTAATTTTTTAAAATATGAAATTAAACTTTTCAAAAAAAAAAAAAAACGATGAATAACTAAAATATGCCCAACAACTCCTGAAGAACCACTGGAACACAACTCTGCCTTTGTTTCTGGTTTCTTCTCCTCTATTTAGGATAAACTAAAGATCAACCTTACTGATTCCTCACTGGAAAAATGTACATGGTAAAGCAAGTGGATACAGGTGAGGCAGGACAATAAGTCTAAAAAGTAAGGATATAATAAACACAATGTATGATTTTCACACTTACATCCCTGCATAATGTAGCTGCCACCTTCTGAAGATGCTACACAGCCGAGTTTATTCGCTCCAAAGCAGCCTAATTTGCCCTTTCTTTTTTAGTTCATTTTTGGCGGCATTTCAAAAGTTTTATTTAAATTCACTTGACACTTGTGTAAAAACATGGCTAGTATATCCTGCTTTTCTGCCAATAAATTGTCATAATTCTCATGGCTGCTGGAGAACTTTAGAAAATTAGCATTCAGTAGTTCATTGTTACAGATTTTCTGAAACTGGTTGATGCTTGTAGTTTTCATGTGAGGTGTTTGTTTAATTAGAAAAGCTCAGTTAAACTTTAAGCTGATATAAATGTGAAAAATCTCCAAAATCATGGATATGGGAGGTGTTATATTTTTGGTTTTGTTGGTTTATTTTGCATAAGTCAACCTTTTTCATTTCTGACCTCTCTGAAAAGATGCATTTCTCCTTAGGATGTTTTACTTTACTGACATTTGTCGTTACTTATCCACATTTTGTCACAGAAAAAACAATGGACACAGCTCTGTTAGTTGTAGTGTTGCACAACTTTGACGACTGCTGTTGCCAGAAAACAAACCAGCTTCTTGGAGAGGATGTAGAAAGAGTAAAAGATGGTCATTATTCTGCTGTTTGATGTGTTCTGTAGAGTAAAACAGGAAAAAAGGCCAAATGGACAGTGTGAATACTGCTCGGCTCATCTCTCAACAGTGCAGAACGGTGCAGCGAGGATGAACAGAGTCAGTGCTTCCTCAAAGACCTGGGCGGTGAGGTTTTCCACACGGCAGTTTGATTGACACTGTCACAGGCAATGAACTCAACTCTCCACTTCTTGTTCTCTTCCCTCCTTCCACTCCCATGTGACGTGAGGCAAATTAAACTAAGTTTTACAGTTATTCATCCATTTTTATTTGTTTGGCGGTTAATTAGCCATCCCCATTTCCCAACAGTGACACTATACAAACTTGCATTTCCATTCCTAAACCCCTGACTTCCCAGTCGCCGTCATACATTTACATTTTCTAACCTTTAAATGTAAAGCCAGGCCGCCGGAGGAGCTGAATGTTGCCTCCTTATGTTGCAGCCCCGGTTTAAGCCATTCAAATTCAGCCACAGTGCGGAGGTGCAGGGCTTTGCATATTCCTCAGTCCTCGGGGACCTCAGCACCGGCAGGCCTACCTTTGTCTGCACCTCAGCCTGTGGACCGCGGGGAGTTCTCTGCTCTGATCAGGCCTCCATTTAAACAAGTCAAACAAAAACAGCATTTAAACCAACCAGGTTCTCTCCGTCCGAGATTTATTTGCAAGCTGTTGCCCTTCTGCTCCTGCTGCGATGGTAAATGCTAATTCCTCAGGTCCTTACATTATTTCCTGATCTGAACTTTCACTGTTAAAAAAAAAAATCCCTGTTTGCTTGCTTTTGTAGATTTGAAACCAAGTTCTGCATGACTACAGGAGAAGTTTATTTCTATTAAACTGAGAGAACGTACAACAACAGTCTTTTTTTAAAACTTTTTTTACCTCCAACTGTTATTTTCTTTTAAATGACACAGTTCAGACACTTAAGAATCTTCTCCAACAATAGATCTAATATAGGCTGCCTTCCAGCCCTCTCCCTCACTTCTGTTTCAATCATCTCATACACTTGTGAGGAACTATGGCTAAATTAGTCTGCTTAGAACCTTCGAAGTGCCTTAATTAAAACTTCATCCTCCGTCCAAATCCCCCCTTCTTCTGCTTTATTCTTGTCTTTCTCATCCTCGGTCCTCCTCCAGGCAGCGTCTCAAACCGGCGGACAGAAGGGGGACATCGTTGACTCGCACTCCAAGGCTTTCACTTATTCGCTGGCCTCAATAGAAACTCCCCATTAGATACAATGACCCTGCAAATTAAAGGAATGACTGTCCAAATTAAATCAGACCGAGCAGCTCCACGCCGGCAGCCTCGGCTCTCACTCTGAGCTTAGCCGGCTCTCTGCTCAGCTCCCCCCTCCTTCCAGCTCTTCAGTCTTTCTCATAAGCGAGAGGTGAGCGGAGAGACTGAATGGAGTTTTCTTTTTTTTCCCTCCACAGTCCTCCTTGAGATGCTACTTCTTGCTAATTAACTGGTGCTCTTTGTCATCTCCTCTGTGAGTATGAAGGACCTCGGCAGGCCTGAATAGAGCTTTCTCAACTGGCAACCCTTGCCAACTGTCTCTTGCTCTCATGCACTTCTTCTTTTCTGCTCTCTTTGTCCGATGTTGCAATAGTGAATGAATTGATGGCGCTTTTATTAATTAGTTTCTTGTGGGCCACCGGCGCCATTGTCGCCGCAAACTTGTGAATTTTTGGAAGGAAACAGCTCATTGTAGTGGGCATTTCTGCAGTGTCTGCTCATTAAAAAAATGAATCTTCACTTGAAAGAAAAGAGAAAACATTATCTTCAAAGTGTGTGTAGTCTCTTTGCATGTGAATGCAGCCGTGATCCCTGGACTCAGGAGACGGCCTATCATGGCCTGTCATCTCTAATCCTTGAAATATTGTCCCAGTTCAATGAATGGTGTAAAATTGGAACATATGTGTCATTATTCTGTAAGTCTTTCATTATGCTGTGATCGCAAGTTTGTTGTTCCATCCCAGCCACTCCTCACAAGCTGAAAATATCCCATAGAATAGTAATTATTCACAAATAATTTTTGGGTTTTTTATTTTCCCAGCAAACATGCAAGAAAATGCAGTTTCTCAGATTGCATGAATTATCGCCGGAGCTTTACTTCAAGGAGACGCGTGAGTATCAAACTATGCGTCCGCTTCTAACAACAAATGGTAGCTATAATTTCCCATCCATCTGCTGGGATTTCGGAGATTGTCAGAGATCTGGCGGGGCCGCACTCGTTGGACACACGTCGTAAAGCTAATAGGGTTGGACTCCCAGACTGTGACACTGAGATTTGCTTCTCCCTTGATCAATTAGTCGCCGCTTGTCCCACTGTATCAGCCCCAGAAAACAGACCGTAAAGATCCATCAGACTACAGACGACGATGGGAAAGTGCTGAAGGGGAACCGTGGCCGTGGCTAATGGCTGGAATCACACTCATGAAAACTAGAAAGTAAAATAACTGGAACCAAACTCTGTGTCTCTGTGTGGGGCAGTGCAAACAATAGGATATTCTCTACGTATTTACAGCTTTAATATTTGATAAATGTGAAGGTGTGAGAGCAAGTTGAGCTCCTTCCCTCCTCGACTAGACGTCTCTAAGCTCGTGATTTTTCTGAAGGCAAGAAAGTTTCACATTCCTGCTCTGCGGCTTGTTGTCTTTGGAGTGGACACTCTCTCAGGCCTTTGTGCTCTTCTTGACCTTAAGTGTCTTATCATTTGGCCCTGCAGAGCAGAGGTCACTCCGCAATAGGTGACCCTTCCCCCTGCCTGCTCCATTCTACTTTTGTACAAGAGTATAAGACGTACAAGAGGATCTCTAAGAAGACTCTCCAACTAAAGATAACATACAAAGTAGGCTGAGATTCACCCCAATGCGGCTTTGAAGGACTCAGAATGGCAGACGAATGGAAAAGTTGAAGAATCAGAACAGGATTCGTAGACTTCAACAGTCTTCTGTCGAGATAAAAAGATCTTCTTCCTCTACCGTGTTGTTTTCTGGTGGACTGGCTTAACCTCACATCCTGGTCATGAGTTCATCAGCTGCAACTTTGGTGTCTTTTTGTTCACTCAGCTGATAACTGGGACAAAAATGCAAAAAGCATGAAAGTGCTCCTGCATGTCACGGTGTCTCTGATCTGGATAAACAGTCATTTCTTGGTTGTTAAGCTGAAACTGCTCTGAGCTCAACGTGGCTGCTAAAACCTGAGGAGAGAGGAGGCGTGAAGGAGAAGAAAGGGAGAAATGGAGTGCAGGAGATGCTGAAAGGGAAACACGAGTGATGGTTTGGAGAAGTGACAAGCAGAAGGGGGGAGTTAAAGACCCGGCGGAGCAGAGGTCAGCTCACCTAGAGCCTATTAGAGCCCCCATAATGCAATGATGGGATCAATTATGGGCCACACTGGGACTGAGAACCAGCACAGGCCAGTGGCTCCAAATGCCTGAATGTGACTTTGAGATGCAGGACTTTGACTGTTTCAGGAATCAGATCTGAGGGTGGGCTGGGGGAGCTTGTCTGCTGCGTGGAAAGTCAGTCAGAGCACATTACTGCTGTCTGTTCTAACCAAAGGCTGCGATCGCCCTGACGGTCATCATGCCTCAAGGAGTTTCAACAGAGTAAATGGACCAACTGATGGTCCACATCCGGGTTGATGAGAGCTGCAGCAGCCTGGTCAGCTCTGCTGGTAGCTGACAGTAAACCACCAACACACTGAAGCCTTTAGAACCATGAGGCTGCTGTTGCTTCTTTATCAACATAGACAACATTTAGCAAACTGTGTGTGACTATTACACAACCAATGTAGACTAGGAAATGCATACAAATACACAGGGTAGTCAACAAGTACTAGAACAGTTGCACATGGTCTGCACTTGGGCCTTTTGCTGCAGTGGTGAGATATTAATGAAACAATTCTCATCCTAACAAGTTGGCTTTCAGTTCATTGATTAATTTTTTGTTAAAATGATTCTGACCACCATAGTCTCTGAGCCTAAAGTGATATTTTCAAATTTTTCTTGTCCAGCCAAAAGTCATAAACCCAAAGATGCTCAGTTTACAATGAAATAACAGACAGAAGCAGCAGTCCCTAATTTGCATACAGCTTTTCTCCATAGTAATTGGTAGAAACGCTGCTAGTTATTTCACGTTCGAAAAATGTTCAGTTATCAATGTCAGGACTTCTCAGATTTTTCAAACCATATTTGACATCTGAGTGCAAATACCTGTATTTAATATGTAAATTAATGGTTATAAAATCCAACTATTATTTATCTACACTCTGTGCTATTATGTTGCCAAATATAGCATAATTTAGCTACATAACAAGACTTCTTCCCAAATATTAGCATTTCCCTCAACGTACTGATCGTAATCTTAGATAAAGCTTAAGCTTGAAGCTAAAAAAAACTTTGATATTTGGTTTCACATCATTTGCAGTTGGTTAGTGACATGCTAGCTTCTCCAGTGATTATGTGCTAGGATCAAACTACAGTGATCTTCACTTGCTTATTGTTTTTGTGACTTTTTGGTTTCAATCTATTCTTAAATTATACATCAGTGTTTTTAAAGTCAGGTGACTGACTTGCATAGTTCACAAAATTGCATGTTGTTGTATCGGCTTGTTAGCATGTTTGAGATCATAGCTCTGCTGCTTGTTGCTGAAACTTCTGCATCATGTATGACAAGTGTTATTAGTCCATCACCGGTAATTTGACGTGGATGTTAATACAGCACTTTGACCCCATAATTGCTTCATTACTTATAAAGTAGGCAGGAGAACAGAGACAAACTGTTGTTTCACCAGCTTCTGACTCAACTGCAGGTTCAACATGATGGGAGGCCAAAGCAACACATCAGAATAATGCTTATGAAAGGAATTCGGTTTTTTGATCAAAGGAGGGATTCATCTAAATATTCAAGCTCGTTTCAGAGAATCTTGAATTGCATCTACTGTGCAATGTCTTCAGCAAATTCTACGCTGGCTAGATTTAACAAGAGCCTCAGCTGCTGAAGCTGAAGAGCTGGTTTGAAGTGCAGAATCAGAAAAGATTTGTATTATCGACTCTGCTTGAATCTTCTTAAGAAACCTGCAGAATCTGAGGGTCAACAGTGTTTTCTTTACTTATGACAACAAACACTGAACTTTTGCTCCAGGCTTTTTTTCTTCAACGTGAAAGAAGATAAGTGGAAAAAGCTAAATGTTCTGTTGTTTTGTTGTTGATCTTCGATTAATCATGAGAGGCCAAGTGTAAGAACCGTGTCCTGCCTTGTTTATGCAGGGCTCAGCTAGGGCCCTTTTAAACACACACACACACACACACACACACACACACACACAGACACACACACACACACCGAGTAGCACATGCAAACACACACTTGTGCAGCAGGAGCAGCAGCAGCACTGAAAAGATCACTGGTTTCCCCCTGTTATGCAAATGCATCAAAACGCTTGAGTGAGAATTATATATGAATCCAATGAGGCTTTTTCTCTCTTTTAGAAATGCTTAGCCACAAGTACTGAGAGCCCTCAATGGCAAGCGTCCGCTTCACTCCCTGGCCATGCGTATTATTCAGCTTGACGAGACGCAAACTGACATAAGCACCCGGGCTCACTTTCACCCACTGGCAATCCGATTATATGGCCAACACGGCATCAATGCTGCAGGGCCAACAGGCAGTGAAGTCCGTCAAGCATCCCCTCCTCCACCCAAGCCCCTTCTTTGCCCATTCATACCTTCTTCTCCTTCAACTGCCCTGTGCAGCTACCCCTCCCATGCACGCTCACACACACTTCTTCGGGCCTCCAGTCTGATGAAACAACAAACCTCCAGGGCAGAGCTCCAAAATAGCAAGTTTTAGCCCAAGCAAAACTTTGTTGGGGGGTTAAATGGTTACATAAAAATTCCTCTGCATTTGTCTTTCACTGTGCATGGGTTAGAAAAATCAGTATTTTGTCATTTCATAGCTACTTATGTTGCACGTTACTGGCAAAACCGGCAAACAAGCATTTCATTGCATTTTTTAAAACACTATTTCAAGCTTGCCCTTGCCGCCTGTGCAGCTCTGCAGAGCACAAAGACGGCGTTAGGCAGCTGCATGTGGTGGCCTCCTGAACCCTGTCTAGTGCCTGTTCATTCCATAATAATCAGATATTAGCAGCTATATCTATATCAAACAAGTGCTGCAGGTCGGCCTGACCAGGAGAGTCACCGCTAATGTCACGATGGGACTCCTAAGCTAAACCGGTGTTGACAACCACACAGCCTGGCCTTCTTTTCCGTGCTGCGCGGTGACGCTTGGGTCCTCAGACGGGGCACCCGTTGGAGCAGTGGATGTTTACATGACGCTACCCCCGAAAAGGCTGCCAGGTGCTCAGGAGGGGAGGCGGAGGCGAGGCTCCTCTTGCAAATCGCCCCGAATCCGTGAAACTAATGTAGAGATGAGATTAAACTTGCAGAGAGATACATTTGCAATTGATTAACGCTGAGCCACTGTGACAAATTGTATATACTTTTGAGGGAGTGTGTACAGCTCTTTGTGTGTGTGTGTGTGTGTGTGCGTGCATGTGTGTGTGTGTGCACTTTTTACAATGTCAGTGCCAGATTATTGTTAAAACTCGAGTGGTTGGTTAAACAACAGCTACTTAGACGCTTGATTAGGAGTATATTTGAGCAGCAGATGCTTTTGTCCAAAACCCAAATTAAAATATTTGGATTTAAATGAATTCTAATAATTTCAGGTAAAGTCTAATGAGCCGGTGGAGGAGATTCCACCTGCCTGCCTCTTTCTAAAACAAGGATTTAAAGGACCAATGTGCTTCCTCTGCACCCCTCTGTTTTGTCTGGTATTAATGAGCAATTAACTTTGCATACAAGGTCACGGACAATGGTATTGGTTGTCAGATTATGCTAATGCTGTTGGCTGTGGCTGCACTCAAAGAGGACAGGGAATCCCTGTGAATAGAGAGGGTTGTGGCCTTTCTCCAAGATCAGAAAATGATATGCAAACTGTACCAACATGCGCTTTAAGAGGATTAGGACACCACTCAACATCCATACTGACAACTGCTAATAAATAAACAGGAGAAAGGGGAGGCAAGAGTCTGTGTCTCAACCAAAAAGAGCAATTCTGCTCTGAAACTTTGTGCGGTTGAAAGTGGCACTTATGAGTTAGAGTTTTGGACAGTTCCTGGAAGTGGAAATGTGAAATGCATGTTCTTAATGATGCGATTTGATGAGTTGTAAAACTCGGGGGTGAAGCCGAGATCAAAAAATGATGACAAAAGCCCAACTGAAAGAATTCAGTGTGGGGTGAAGCAAACAAAAAAGAGCCTGGGGTGAAACTAAGAAGTTGAACTCCCATGACCATGTGAGAGGGAACAGGTGCAGCCAGAGTTCATACAGAGCGCTTTGTGCGCTGATATGGCTCCAGTCCATTTGGGGAAGAGGGAGGGGCCCATGTTTAATACAAAGTTAATATCGATTTAATGCTTGTCACTGTTCTTCTGAATCTTATGGCATTGCTAATTCGCTCAGTGTTGAGCAGGGCTTTTGCGTCGCCTGCACCAGATGCTGCAGGGACCTTCGGTGCTGCAGAGAGCCGAGGTGAAGCCGCGGCCAAAACACCCCAAGTGGGAACCGCTGCTGAGGTGAAGCCCGGTCGCAAACTGAATCCTTTGAAATAGATGTTTGGTTAACTTCACATGGCAGGAGCAAGAACTCGCCTCGGCTTTATGTGAAACCTGCACAAACTGTGACATTATGAGGCATGATGGGCTCAAGTCTGGATGAGTCTGACGAATAAATAGCAGTGGAGGCAGAAATATTCAGTAACTTTAGTAAAAAAAACATTACTATGGTGGGGAGAAAGAAGGCTTTATTAAAACTGCACTTTTAAGTCTACGTTAAGCAGAATCAAAGCTTAAATTAAAGAAAGAGCAAAATGATCAAAAGAAAAAGTGTTTATGCTACAGAAAAATTGCTTTCTGACTTGTTTTTAATGATGTAAGAATATAGAAACGACATTCTAAGTA
Organism: Amphiprion ocellaris; assembly: GCF_022539595.1. NCBI lineage: Eukaryota > Metazoa > Chordata > Actinopteri > Pomacentridae > Amphiprion > Amphiprion ocellaris. The sequence continues at coordinate 38,417,809 of NC_072766.1, read as the reverse complement.
ACTGATTGAAGTCATTTTAACTACTTAATGTGCTTTTGGATGATTTAATTTATAACAGAGCAGAATATTTTGTATGTAATATCGTAACATGTAACCAAGATGGCTTTAAAATAAGTGAAAATATGCAAAATACCTTCAATCAGCACCTGAGCAAATTATTTTACTCCATTGTTTGTTTACAGACAGAAAAATCTGTATTAATCAACCATAATATATAAAATTACATCTGTGCTGCACTCAAATTCAACTTTATTTGCTGTTCCATCAATAAAATTGCAATACTTGTCTATATAAATAATATGTAATATTCATAAAGTGACAGTATTTTCTGATATCCTAAACTGCAAAAGGTTATTTGTCTGGTTGAATTTGGCAACACTGCAACAGAAAATGTCCCGAAAATCCTCCAGAGGATGTGTTAACTGAAATAAAGCGTTTTCATTTACCAAACCCTGCTGGAGCCCAGTGAATGCGGTGCTGAGATGGATGGACTGGTGACCGGTGTCATATACGAGGCTGCAACCAGTCAGCACAATCTGTTCATCCCGGTGCGGTGAAAGGACGGGGGAGTTCCCGTTCCTCCATGCAGCCCACGTCACTGATAAATAATGAGGGAATAATAAACAGTCAACCACCTGTCGGACCCGCCGCACAATGGCCCGGCCCATACAGAGGCTCTCATGCATGGGTAACATATTTACTCAGCCCCTTTCACTTAACGAAGCAGAAAGAGACCCAAGACAATGGTTAAGTTCATCTATTTGGTAAACTGGTCCTGGCCCTGTCGACAGAAGTAAGAAAATTCTCTCATAAATGCAGCAAAATCTAACAAAAAAATGATAGAAAACCATAAATTCATTTAGTAATAATGGTGTCCTGCAAGTGCAAGTCCTCTGCTAGTAATCCTATAAAGTTATTATATCATAAGTGATTAATAAGCTCCCTGTAGGGATATTATACTGCGATAAACATCAGCAGTTAATCCCTGTGGGGATATTAACATACCATAAGTGGACATAAACATAATGAGGTGTTACCTATATTAATATTTTATGACTATATTTACTGTATATTGCTGCTGTAACGTGGAAAATTTCCCCTGACATGGGGAGTAATAAAGGATTATCTTATCTTAAAAATGAAATAATATTTAGCGCAAGTTAACACTGCAAAGCCACAAATGCGCACAAATTTTTAACACGATTCCTGCAGGATAATGATATAGAAGTGATGGGATAGTAATGGGGGAGTGGGTGTGTTGTTGGTGGTGGCAATATTTCAGAGATGTGCTTTTAATGGCTTTAATTCAGCCGCAGCCAGCTGTTTTTACTCGGCCTGGTAAAGGAGCGGGGACGTGGCAAGCTTGCAAAGCTCGTAGAAATTAGTCTCGGTCAGCCAGAGCAGCCTATGCTTCCTGCTAACCATCTGCTTACCGCTCACAAAGGGGGGATTTCGGGCCGCCAAGTAAAGGAATATGGGCTCATAAAAAAGCTTTGAAGGTCTCGTTACTTATTGGAGGTGTAGCTGCGGGGCCGGAGCGCCGTGTTAACGCCTGGCTGTGCGTCCTGCGCTCATAAAGCGGACACCTCTCATAAGCGTTGACTCTCTGTAAAGGATCATTTCACGGAGGCGTTCCCTTTTAATTATCGGATTGTGGGCCAGTTTATATTAGATTGATGTAGACCTACTTATCAGTATTTGCACTGATCCTAAATGATGCAAACTGACTGACTGGGTGCAGCCACAAAAGTCGCCCAGTGGAGCTTTAAATTGCGCTTTTAAATTATGTAAAAGTTTGTTTGCGCACACTTCTGATTACCGTTGAGCCTGTTTTAATACGTTTTGTAAAGCAAAACATAAAATGTGATTGAAATAAAATCACAATCAGTAGTATTTCTTAGTTTTTAATATTGCTAGACGACTAAAAACACAATTACGCACAGACTTGTTTCGTTAAGTGTTGAAGTTTTAATTTAATTTAGAAAATGAATACATTGTAGGCCAAAATTTATAATTGAAAATTATATAATTATGAAAGAAAATATTAACAAATGAAATCTCAGCTTTTGACAAATTAAAATATGGATTAATGAAGTTAATAAATTAAATATTTCTACCTGTAGATAGTTTTAAATCCAAATCGCATTTTTTGGTAATTCGTTTTTATTGCATTTCTTGTTTTAATTGGGTTTCAAACTGCCAACAGTTAGACGTTTTTTTTTCTCCTCCTCTTTGGCCCTACGATGCATTTTCGCCTGATTGCTCTGCTTTAACGGGTTTTCAGGGAGGAAAGCTGACAGAACACGACTATCAGGCTCCAAGTCGCTTTAATAAGTTTTATATGGGGGTCTCAGTGTCCGCTCATATGAATGCGTTTTAAATCAAATCACAGATGCACTTTTATTCAGCCGGTTAAAATAGCAGAACAAAACCGTCTTTAGAAATAAAGCTTTTTCTTTTTTTTTTTTTAATTCCACTGGGCTTTTTTTGAAGGCGAGAGAAGGGAAGGAGAGAAAGGCCGAGGGGCGCCTCCTCTGCAGCTGAGGGTGACAGTTAGTTCATGGTTAACAGGATCAGGAGCGCACGGCTCAGGCCGCACACTTCTCCTGTGCGCACTGAGCTGCGGCTGTGCGCAATGAATGAAGCCTGAGCAAAAAGAGTGATATTTAACACATCTGTTAAAGCGTTTTGATAGCAGAAATCCCTTTAAGACATTATTCCATGACGAGGGCCAGATTGAGTGTTGAGAATCCTATGAAACCCTAAAACTGATTTACATTTGAGATGGTGGTGCTCATGTCTGCAAGTAAAAATGTACATTTAACAATAAATCCGCTGAGTCGTTCTGTTGCTGTTGGGAAATAGTTTGAAATCATTTTTTTTATCTACTTAGTTTTGCAGCACTGAAAATAGTATAAAAGAATAATTTAGCATTTTTATCCTGCATAACAGAAGGACATCCTGAAATGAAAAGAAAAATATCTTTGTAAGAAGTCATTAAAAGTGCCAGAATAATGCGTGAATCTAAAGATTGCGCTTTAATTAGGCTGCTTGCTTCTGCCAAACAAAACAAATTGAAAGGAAAGTGGCCAACATGCAAAATTGATGACTGAGCCTCTTTTGTGGTCGCTACATTGTGTATTGCTCGCTTATGAAGTCTAATGCAATCATAAATTGCGTCCTCCGGCCAATCAGCGGCCCGGGGGATGCGGCATGAAAGCGACCCATGTGGAGAACTTTGTAGAGCCCCATTGTTGCGGCTGTCAGCCCCGAGAGGAGGGCCGGGGGGGCCGGCTGCTATAAAGCTCCTCTCCCCAGAGTGAGGAAACCAGAGGAGTTAGCAGCCATTCACACGACCGAGTCTCTCCCAGCTGACACGAGGAGTATTTCACACTGAACTTTTTCCAAGCCGGGACCATGATGATCCCAAGTGTCATCGCGCCTCCAGCCCTCTACCCGGGGCTGTACCGGCCCGCCGCCGCGCTGCCGCTGCACCAGACGCTGCCGTCCGCCTTCCCGACGCACTCCAGCTTCCTCGTGGAGGACCTGCTCCGGATAAGCCGCCCCGCCGCTGCCGCCTTCATAAACCGGACTGTCCCGTCAGCCAACGCCTCTCTGCCCACCGCCACCACCACCGTGTCCTTCAGCGGTGCGCCTGCGGAACGCGCATTGGCCACGACTGCGGTGACGCGCGAATCGTGCTCGCCCAAAACGTCGGTGCCGAGCAGCAAGGACCCGAGCTTTCTCAAGTTTGGAGTGAGCGCCATCCTCGCACCCTCACCAAAGATCGGTGAGTAGATAGACTTCAATGTGTTTCCACCTTAAGATAGATGGACTTTATTTCTCCTACACTGATGAATTGTACATGTATTTTTCTGCTCCAGGCATGTTTCTAACTTGTGCTGTTCCTCCACAGCGTCCTCACCCCCCACAGTTCACAGTCTGCACTCCAAGACCTTCCCTGTCCCTTGCTTTGACGGAACCTTTCACCCCATATTCAGGACGCCTTATTTACCAGGTAGGCGCAACTTTTACGCACAGCTTCTTTAGAGATGCCTCTCTTCAGCCTTTAGAATCCTGCCTGTACTAATTGCATTTAAATGTAAAACACTTTCACCCCCGGTCATATATTTTAACTGAAATAGAAGCAGAAAAGGGACAACCAGCGAGAAAAGAAGAAATCACTGTCTTATTAATGGGGACCGCTGGCTCTGGCCCCTGCCCGGACCCACCCACCACCTAATTAACCAATTATCCCAAATCGTCACGCTCTGAATTTGAGGCGGGATGGCGAGTTATAGTCCCCCCTGCTTCCCATTGGGGGGCGTTTTGGCATTTCCCCGGCCCCGCGTTTTCCCACAGCGCGCGGGGGGCCACTGGGCCGCTGTGGCGGGCAACAAAGCCCTGCAGCACCGTGACCAATTTGGTCAGCTCCCACCGGGCGAACCACCCACATACCCCGGAGAGTGACTTTTACCAGGCGGGCCAAAGGCGTGAACCAGTCATGCACTAATTTCCCTATTAGGCGCTATTGAGAGTTTTCAATATTCTCACAAGACCACATAGTGCGTCGTTGTTCCTGATTCTGCTGCGGCCACAGGGCAGCTACAGTCAGGAGGAAGTCCAGTCAGCAGAGATGGAAAGTCTCCGGCACAGTGAGATTTTTAAGCAAAGTTTTAAAAATCCCAGCTGCACTCAAAGCGTCCCAGCTGGGGAGAGTTTTTCCCTGCGCGGCCCATAGGATAGGTTACCACTGACCTCCAATCCGCACTCTCTCTGTGCCTTAAACGCTCCTCTATTCTCCAGCCGGGCCAATCAACGAGTTGAGATAAAGAATAATCTCTTACAAAAGTCTATAAAGTCGCTAGTCCATGCTTTCATTCAGTCAAATCATAATAGAGATGGAGTCTTTTCATGGGCTCAGCTGAATGCCTCAACAAAACAACTCCAGCGTCCTGAATAGCTTTTCGTGTTCATTTAATGAAAATGATTTGAGGGCACGAAGAAAAAAAATGCGCCATTCCCCTCCACTCTTCACTCCCCCCTCTGGGCATCAGTATTCTGGTATGCAGTTGTGTTTAGTTTGAAAGTGTAAATCTCCTTTTGTTGCGATAATATATGGCCTTCGCCGCCTGTCCAGAGTCTTTTCTACGTTAGTTCATTACTACACAATTACCGTTCACGGTTTATTAACTCCTCTATCCGCCCTCACAGGGTTCCTTAAAGGATATGCTACCTCTTTACCATACCAATGCGGTTGGGGACCGGCCAATGTGCTAATTAGTCACCTCGTGCCATTTCACTCAAAACGGAGACGTATTGCACAGTTCCAAAAGGGGAAAACTTCCAATAATAATCGAGTGAAAACTATAGTCTTAAAAGGAATCAGTATATTCATAGAGAATCTGGAGCCTCTTTGGTGTCTTAAGTTTGGATTTAAAACCCATTAAGATTTTCCAACTTGACTATTTGTGGCTGAATGTTGTTTGTGTAACAGCTTCTAATTTTTTGTCCGTTTTTGCTTTATAGCATCTTCATCCGTTGTTCCCATCCCCGGGACCTTTTCGTGGCCCCTGGCAGCCAGAGGGAAACCCCGGAGAGGGATGCTGAGGAGGGCAGTGTTCTCCGACGTACAGCGCAAAGCTTTGGAGAAGATGTTCCAGAAACAGAAATACATCAGCAAGCCCGACAGGAAGAAGCTGGCATCTAAACTGGGCCTAAAAGACTCGCAGGTAAAACTTGTTCAGACGCTCCCAGAATGTTCAACAGGTCGTGCGTAATTTGCGCGTAAAGACACCATTACGCATTCCATTACGGATTCCATTACGTCTAAAATTTTTTCACTCACCGCTTTCTTCTCGTCTGCAGGTGAAAATCTGGTTTCAGAACCGGCGGATGAAGTGGAGGAACTCAAAGGAAAGAGAGCTGTTGTCATCTGGTGGATGCCGCGAGCAGACGCTGCCCACTAAAGCCAATCCGCACCCGGACCTCAGCGACGTGGGCAAGAAGTCCTCAGCCGAGGAAGAGGAGGAGGAGGAGGAAGAGGAGTTCGGGAGAGAGAGGATGAGGGCGGCAGGGTCCAGTATCTCCTCTCCCTCTCTCTCCAGTAAGCACTCGGACTTCTCAGAGTCAGATGAAGAAGAAATAACAGTATCTTAATTTATTTTATAAAGCAAATATAGAGATATAACCCGTGATTTGTTTTTACGAGACTGTGACCAGATTTGTAAGAAGCTGCCGCCCTGAAACAAGAACCCATAAATGTCACTGTTCAAAAAAACAACACAAATTTCACTTAAGTTTGTAGCTTCATCGGTGCATGCGCACTGGACAGGATCTGCTTCTGACACAGTTTGCTGTTTTGCACAGCTTTGTTCAATTGTACAGTATTTTGTACAATTTTGTATGGAAATTTTATGCCAAGAATATTGAGTTACTTTTACCTTGACATTGAATAGAGTTGTTTATTGAAAAAAAGTAGCTATTCCGTTAATAATTTATATGAATTTGTTTAATAAGTATGTTGTATTATGTGCTGTATATATGTTTATTTCACACGTTTTGTACAAATACCAAATAAAACTGTAAACATTCCAAGTGATGTGCACGTGGCTGTTTGAAGAAAATAACAGTTTGACAAAATTCAGTCATAAATAATCATTAATTTTATTGAATCACAATAACTTAAGACTAGTACAGTGATATCAGATTAAATTCTCCGAGCCCTGGACAGACCAGCGATGACAAACCGCATCGATCTGCTCTGATGTAAAGAGACTGTACACAAAATACTCCTTTTCAAGTACTGTAACAAATCGGCTAGAAAAAGTCATCAAAATGCTGCGAGATAATCAACTATTTACACAGTTATGTTACATATAAAAAATGTACATGGCTAAGAAGGCTAAACATTCATTGAGTTTGTGAGTAATAAAATGTCAAATGCTTGGACGACATCCGCACCTCTCTGAGCAGGCTTTAACACAGACAAACAGAGTCAGTCTCTTTGTGCTTACAGGGACAGTAGCAGGAGATCCTTTTATCAAACACACACATGGACAAAGAACATTGGCCACAAAACTCTTCACAAATCTGGTTCCATGCTGTACGTCTCTAGGCAGTACTGCTCGACTTTTGGCTTCCACTTGAAGATCAGAATGAATGTTGCATAGGATCGGTGACAGAAACACTGAAAGCGATGGAAGCCGTGCTAGACTACAAGACCCCGGCTTTAAATGCCCACCCGCCCGCCCTTTACCAAAAGGCAGGCTCACAACAAAGTACCTTTTATAACTTTAACCTCTGATTAATTATATCACTATAAACAAAGCAGCATATACACTAGCTTTCACTTAATTAGTTCAACGTGTTTGTTATGACGGTTCTGTTCATCAATCATCACATAATCAAAACAGACAAGAAGCGCGGCAAAAGCACAGTTATAGGATGGGGATGAGGTATAAAATCTTCTTCAACTTTCCCTCATCCGATCAACCTGCAACAAGTTCTGATTTCGAGCACCAAAACAAAATCACATCTAAATGGTTTTCTTTGCCGCTAGTGGTCCACATATTTACACCATCGTCCCAGCACCTGGTGGGTCATGCATGCATACAACTTAATTTGAAACCCAAAGCTTCTCATTCACATCTCTTCAATCCCACGGCATTGGTGATTGATATGATGAGAGGTCAACGGTGAGTCGACTCGGAGCCCTGTCAAGTTTACAGCCATTTAGACTTAAAAAAAAGAGAATCGACTAATGCACATAATCTGTTAGAAAAGAGTAAGGCATTGTTTGTTAGGATTCAGTCCAGCACCAAAGGGGGTTTGTGCTACAACAGCCTGCTTGGGTCAATGTGCATGGAGATATCGAGGGATTATTAGGGGGTCAAAGCAAGTGGTAGAGGCGTTATTAGTGACATTACATAGGATGCTACAACACACAGGACATTATCTCAAACACTGTCAGAGTTTAAAAGGACAAATCAAGCCACAGTGAATGCTAATTTCCCAGTTTGCAGGACTTCAAAGATATTCTATGGATTAGATTTTGGATAAAGTTGACAAGCTTTTTTGTACGTGTTCAACTAATAAAACTTATGCACTGTGCTTCATTTCAAAGGAACTACTTGGAGGGAAAAACGTTAGGAAGGATTGTGGTGAGTATTTTTGGTTCCACTGACCAAGTTTGTCTCCTTAATTCAGATTCGTTTCCCCCTTAGGCTTACACATTGTCACAGTGTTGACTACAGTGTTTTCTGACTTCCTTGTTACTATGTTTTGCATTATAGATTTGCAGATAGAAGCTCAGTTTCACAAAGCAGGTTTAGTGAAAACTGAGAATTAGTTGAGTCAGATTTCAAGGAATGAAAATTGAGGTTTTCCGTATCACAGTGAGTTCAGCTTAACTCTGAGGCAACACTGTCATGCCAACCTGCTCGCTTGCAGATTTTCATTCCCTGGTGATCATCTGTTGGGGCGTTTTTTTTCTGCACAATTGATCATTTATCGGAACTTATTTGTAGCCCTTATAATGTTCATATGATACATTGTGATCATGATCTAATTTCAAAACAAATTGTGTTGCAGCTTGTTTTTGTGAGCTAATAATAGCTATTTTTAATAACTCAACTAACTGTTGTCACTTGTTCTGAAACCAAAAGCTGTGAGTTTGACAGCTCAGAATTAATAAACGCAGAGTTCAGGTTTAAAACTCAGTTTGTTGATCAAATGATTTTACCTCAAACACTGTAAAAGCCTTTTTGTGAGATCAAGGACTTTAAATGCACTTTGTAAATTGCATTTGTAAAATTAACTACAGCTTTTTTTTTCAGCAAATCTGACTACTGTCTGTTCATCCAATAAAAATAAGTATTTTTTGTTAATGTTATTCCACTTAATTTCAAAGGGGGCATTTGGGGGTACAACTGTGAGGAAGGATAAAACCACTGAGGACCCCTGATGAAAAGTACAACCAAAATGAGAAAAAAAGCCTTAGCAGGAATTGTAGTAAGTATTTCTGGTCCAAGTAATGAAGCTTTTCTCCTTAGATTTTTTTTTCTTACAGTCTTAGATATTGTCACGATGTTTGTTAATTTCCTTGCTACCATATTTAATTAGGGTTTTTGCAGATAGAAACCCACCAGCTCTCATCTTTTTGTCCACCAAAACTATGTTGTAGCAGCTCTTTTTATCACTACTGTCTTGGCTTTGACACATTGTAATTTGTAAAGTTTGGGATGTAAAACTGAGGATTTCTCTGAGAAGTTGTGTTTCTGTTGTCAGACTTAACATTCACTTTGGCTCGATTCATCCTCCAGCAATCACACAGGCAACTTCAGCCATATGAGGTGGACGAGGAGCAGAAAGCGGCTGGCTGGCCGTTCATCCATCCAACCTGCAGCAGCACTAAGTGTTTCTCAGGAGGTGGTAGCAGGGCTTGTATCGCCATCTGCAGGCAGCTCCGGCTCACTGCAGCCGGAGTTTTGTGGTCTGATGAGCTGGTGTGATGCTGTGGCTCAGGGTAGAATGGAGGACTCCTGGCTGGTGTTTCAGTCAACGGATGGCTGGTGATGATGGTGATGATGGTGATGATGGTGATGATGGTGATGATGACGCCTCACCAACAGGGACAGGCTGTGTGCTTTTATTCTGTCTGGCTCCTGAGAGTGGAGCTGCGGGCCACAGCGGTGAAAAAAACAAACAAAAAACAGCGCAGTGCAGAAGAAGTAGAAACTTTTGTTGCCCGTTTACTGAAATGCAATTTTAACCGTCTTATTTTGACTTCTTTTTTATGTATTTGGGTTACCTGCACCCAAATTAAGTTGGCTGGATTTTGTGGCATGAAATTATACTCTGTGAGAAAAGTTTTTTATAAAAATGTTCTCTCTCTTTTTTTTTTTCCCCATAAAACAGATCCCAGTGGTGCGTTTTGAGGCATCACAAGGTGGACTCCAGTGATGTGTCCAGGATATCGTCCTGGTGGCTGTTGCTGTTGGAGTCGCTGTCGTAGCTCTGAGGGCTCGACGACGTCGCCGCCTCCTTCAGACGCATCAGCATGTTCATCTGTCGGCAGAAAAACAAGCGTGAGTCTGATTGAGCTTTACACCTCAGAGACAGAAGCTGCAAATGTTCAAAGACAGTGCGGGTAAGAAGTTTTGGACCTTATTTGACTTGTAAAATTATTACGATCGGTTCTTGGACAAAAAAAAAATCCAAACAAAAAGTAACTCAAAGCCCACTAACTAGTTTGGTTTCTTTTAATTGTGGCTATATGAGCTATTTATCCATAGTCAGTGTTTGACCTGCAGTAGAACATAGAAGCTAAACAACATGTATTTTAACCACCTAAATAATCTGTATTGCTTCACATGCACAGAATATTTAACTATTTTTGTTGCTGTACTTTAATGTCTTCAAAACCACCAAACTCCATTGACAAAAACAGTAATTTTACAGTGTAGAAAACAGGATTTCCTGTGCTATCACTGCCTCTTATATTTAGTTTCTTGCATTATAGTGTGACCTTGATGTTTTATCATGCTAGTTCACATCCAAACTAACATGTTAAAACACCAAAATCACTCAATAATAGATCATAAATTTCTGTCTTCTACTGTGTAAAATTACTGTTTTTGTCAAAGGATTCTGGTGGCAAGGAAATGGTGATATATCTGCTTAATTTCCCAGCTGAAAATCGCTGTCTGACGGCAAGTTAAACCTGTAAAAATAATCTAAATATAACGTACTCTTAAAATTATCTACATTTTTAAGTGGCTTAAATACACTTGTTGCTGATCTAGTCCACAGCAGTTTACTGCTTATCTTCTGTGCTGGTTTCCCATTTTGTTTCTGCCAACTGTAGATAAATACATCATTAAACTGCACTTTTAAAAACCTGGGACTATCCCTTTGAGCTCTATAGAGACCTTGGTAGCTAAGGAAGAGGCTGTAAGTTAATGGACCTTGAGTTAAGATATATTTATGTCACGTTTTTATTTCTCCATAACAGTTAATTTTCAGTTTTTCCCCATCCTACACTTCAGAGATCTGACAAATAACAGGTGTTTTGAGTTTAATTTCAATGCTGTAGGAGATGCATTAAATTTGTGCACAGCTGAGCGGCCCTATTCGTCCATCTGTTACTGTTATTCTACACTTATTCATGTGTATTCCTGCTCACCAGTGGGTCTGCGTCACTGTCGCTCTGTGGTGGCTCTTTCCTGACTCCCTCTCTGGGGGCAGAGTATCCATCGAAGCCCACGTCCTCCGGGCGGAGCTGCAGCAGCGGAGGCCAGTCGCCTGGAGGAGGCGTAGCTGACCAGGGGTAGGAGTCAATCACCCAGGCAGCCGGATCCTCCCAGGCAGCCCTGCGGCCGTAAAGCTAAACATAGATGTTCACAAGTTAGAACAGTGAAACATAGAGGTTGGAGCAGTTGTTCTCCGAGGTTGTGGGTAATATTTTTAAGGACTGTCTGTGTTAATTTGCACAAGTACTGAAAAAAAGCAGCTCTAGGAAAGAGAAAAATAAGTTTAAATGTTGATGACGGCCAGCAAAAGTGAAACCTGCTACAGATGAGTTTAAAACAAACTAGCAAACTATGAGGGGAGAAAATAGTGATAAGAAATGAACGTGATTTTATTGAAACCACACAAAAGAAAAGAGACTGGACATATGGTCAACAAATATCAGTGTAGATTTTACATCTTCTGAGCTGAAAGCAGCCTTTTGAAATTACAGATGCGTTGAGGTGGTATTTTCTATTTTTTTTTTTTGTGGAATTCCAGCTTGGCTTAAAGGAGAATTCTGATTTATTCTAACCAGGCAATTTCCATTCAAAGAAAGGTCAGTGATTCTAATCAATGAGTTTTTATCAGCTGCAGAGAACATTTTCTCATAGTCTGCCAGCTTTGTTCATATGCAGCCTTGGATATGTAAAAGGAAAAGAAACAAAGTGACTGGAACTGATACACAAAACAGTATTCCAGTGTGTCCTGTGCATGTTTGAGGTCATACACGAGACAATGGAAGTCACAATAACCATATTAATGGAAAACGCACGAGGATGAATGTATCTAAATCACCCTTTAAACTGTATTTGTTCTAAAAATAATATGATTATTAAAAATCACAATTCTAAATCTGAAGTAACGCATGTTTTTCAGGTAGCTTCACCGTGCTGCTGTTTGGCTGATGAGAAACCAGCTCCCCCTGACTCTCCCACAGATGCTGCGTTTCGGTAATTAGCTGCTGCCTAATTAAATCAGACACTAATCACACACAGATTAGGGGACAAATTGAATTCATTTCTCTTTGATGAACATAACCCCGGTCGTTTGAGGGCAAATCTGATCAGTTCTGTAATTCTCAGACTCAAGAAAATCACAGATCTGGACCACAAACAAAAATCTAATCAGCTCTTTGACCAGAACTTGACCTGTCAAGTGATTCCTGACGAACAGAAGAACCAGCTGTGTGTGTTTTTTTTTTACCTGCAGTCCCTCCCGTACCGCCTCCAGCATGTATGGGATGATGGAGTAGTTCCACAGATCGGTGAACCAAACCCTGGATCCCTCCACATCCATGGGACACGACAGGAACAGACGAGGTCCTGCATGTCACAGAGCAGACAGGTAAAAACCTACTTCTACACAGGCTTTTTTTAAACCCGTCTTTCTTCACTCGGGCCTACCGATGGTGACGTCGGAGGAGCTGTGCGTCTCCAGGAAGCGGTTCAGGTGATGCCAAACCCGCGGCACCCAGTCGATGATCTTCACCAGCTCCATGTTGCGCGTCCGGCTGCCGATCTCCGTCTCGATCAGCTTCCTCCTCAGGTAGCGACCGAGGAATCCTTTAACCGGCTCCATGTGGTTGGCACAAAGCACCCACCTGATCACAGAACACACAGGTACATAAGCACTCCAAAAAAAAGGTAAAATATTCCCTCAGATTAACTAAAAAAAAAAAAAATCTAGAGAGCAGTTTACCTGAAGTTGTGGTGAAGCTGCAGATTTGGGGCAGATGACGTAGCCTGGCTCATGGTGCCGATAATGTAGGGGCTGAAAGGAGAAAATAATAGTTACTACTTGGTCTTGGTAGAAAATAACAGTTCATTTAGTCATCGGTGCATCAAAGGACAACTGCTGAGAGGGTTTTACTTTGCTTGGCATAATCTCATACATCTCCTGATGGAGCTTTCAGACAGAACATGCCACCAAGGTGCTCTGAAAAACAATATTTCTAATGACTTTTACTGCAACACTTTCTGCATTGTGCAATATGTATGTGCAGCACAGCGAGTTCTAATTAGTTTAACTTTAACCACCGTAATCTGACAAATATTTGCAGGGAAAATGGAAACAACAAAACAGAATTCCTTGCATTATAACACAAGTTTGCTTATGTTTGACAGAGGGAGGAAAGCCCAACCTTTAATTCAGGTTTCCATCCAAACAGGTATGTTTGGTGAGTTAGCAGTTAGATAGCTTGTTGTAGGCAGATAATATGTGTAAACAGAGCTGAGGCTTGTTATGTGTTCCCCCTCAACAGCTTTATAGGCCTATTAAAGGTTCCTAATTAAGATAAGGAGGTATAATTGTCCTGATGTAGTGAGACATTCCCATGAGAAGTTTTGAAAGCTACAACTATTTTGCTATGATTCTTTCAGTTGAAAATATCTGGCGTTAAAAAGTGAAACTGCCCTAATTTACATATTTAAAAAACAAAACAAAAACTGCAAATTGTCAGTCTTTATTAATGTTGTGTATTCAAACCTTCATTTTTAACTGACGGATGTGAGTGTGAGTAAACTGACCAGTGCTGGTAGTTGCAGTTGAAGAGGCCATTGAAGATTTCTCCCAGGCTGCTGACGTGGTGCAGGTTGTCCAGAATGACCACCAGAGGGCGGTCTGATCCTGGAACACTGCTGCACTGCTCAGCCAGACCCGACAGGTACTGACGCAGCTCCTGAAAACACAACACAAAAGATTAGTTTACGCTTTATGTTCTCTGAGAAACTGAGTTTTCTTCACAAAACCACTTTGTCTAGACGACTGAAGGCCAGCCTTGAGTTCTTTGTTATGATGATCTTATTGGGGCTCAAATTTGACATTTTCTATTGACAATAACCATAAGAAGAGGAAAAATTAAAAAAGATTGTATCAACATTAAAAAAGTAACTTTGTGCAAAAAAATTCAATGTAAAAATGCTTCTTAAAAGAGCATTTCCTATTTCAGTGACAGAAGTATTGCACAAATATCGACTAAATTGTCAAAAATCAACATTGTTTAAGGAGGTTATCCCTCACAATGTGATTTCATTGGTTCCCCAGATTCTGACCCACAGAAAACCTACCCAGGAATTAGTCTGATTCTTACTTCAGTAACTGACAAAATGTGCTGCACATTCCTTGCATGTCACCATGTTTTTTTTTTTAACATTCTGACATGAAAGTCAACACTTTGACTTTTAGAAACATACATGCATATATGGTAAATGATTACTCAGCTTTATACATGATTTGTATCATTTTTAAAACATATAATTTATTTGAATTTTACAAGCTTTAATTTACTGAACAGTTAGTAAGTAGGTACCTGCTAAAAGTACTAATGACTCTCATTTCAGGTATAAAAACTGGATTTGCAATTTATTGCTAAATATAACAGAATTAAATTCAATGTATACAAGAGTCCATGTTGATGTTAAATTTCAGCTTTAGATACAGAAAAGACTAATTGAAATACTTCCTCCAAGACTTAATGCCAATCTTATTTTTTGTTTACTAAAAGGCATTTCTAGGCCTTTGTTTCTGCTAAAGTCTATAAAGTTGTTCAAGCAACCACTAAAACTTTAACAGGTGTAGGCTTGTAAAATACAGTAAGTGTGCTCACCTTGCTGGACTTGTGGTCCACATTGAAAGTGACGACAGCGTTTGGCGTCAGAGGTCGAGCCTCCAGCAGCAGCAGGTATCGAGACAGCTGATTGGCCAGGTAGGTCTTTCCTGTTCCACTGGGTCCCGATAGAATCACTCGTCTGTGTTCCTTCAGCAGCGACACGTAGCGCTGCAGCATCGGCTTCGGGATCAGAGTGTTGAACACCAGAGAGTCCACATTTTCACTGCTCACACCTGGATAAACACACACATTTATATCTAATGAGGTAACAGTGGAAAGATCTTAAAGTTTTATTAACTAAGTTTTTATAGTATTGACTCACGGTGAGAATTTTTTGAGGACTGCTTTTATATTCCTTGCAATAACTCTGATCTAGTGGTTCTTGTGCTGGTGCCGGTCCAATTATAATACGCATGTAGTTTAGAAAAACACTTTGGGAAAGAGAGATGATGTGATACTTAATATAATGCATTTTTCCTTATTTTTCATTTTAAAAGGCTGAACTCCCCATCTGCATCATCTGTCCTTTCCATAGTATCCCCAGTGTGTTTTAGTAAAAACCTGCTATTATAATGAATTTGATTTAAAGTGTTCAGCATATTAGAATTGGACTGGACCAACACACCAACTGTTCATATGGATCAGAAATATAGTAAAGCATAATGTGGGGGATGCAAATCAAAAAAATCTCACCCTGACCCACGCAGGGCTTCATTCAAACTAGAAAAATCATTCAAATTTAGTGAATCAAGTCCTGAAACTGCAGCAAAGCTCCGTTTTTGATAAGTCAGTTGATATAAGAGTTAAAATGTTCAATTTGCAAAGTTGGTGCCAAAAAAAGAGTAACTGATACACAGAGTTTCCGTTGAGATTGATTTTTGTGGAAAACTTTAGTATCTGCGTTGTCCTCCTTTAATTCATTGCATGTCCCATGATGCATTTTACAACAAATGTTTAGGTGCTCTGTCAAAACCTCCAAAAGTTCATTTGAGACATTAAAGCAATGGGCTGATAAATAATTTGGCCAAAAGATCAAAAACAAAAAAAGGTATTTTAGATGCAACTGCTAAGTTTTCTTCTGTTGCTGAATCTCTGTGGGTGTAGTTATTGATCAGTTACTGGATGTGATGGCATTTCTTTTCAGTCCTGAGGCTCTGGTACCTTTGAGCTGGATGTTGATGGTGTTGTCCCCCACCAGGTACCCGCAGGGCAGCAGCTCGGGCGTGTGGGCGGCGCTGGGGGTGCTAGGTCGATGGATTTCTCCGATGTTGTAACCCTGAACGCTGTCTGAGCTCAGACCCAGCTGGCTCACCGGGTCCACGTGGGTGATGTACTCCTGTAAGAGACAAAGTTCAGCATTTAGCAGCTTTTTATGGACTCCGATTTTGTCCTTCTACTTAGTTTCTTAAGACGATTGCATCTAATGTAACCTAGTGTTCTAAATGAAAATTGTTTTGCTTTAACAGATGTGAAATGTCACTGTTACGAGTGAATCTGGCAAGCTAGAGTGTCTACCTTAAAAAGACGTCTGACCACTCCGTCAAGGACATCCCACTTAGTTTTCCCACTCACACCGATGCAACCGATCAGGAAATGACGAGTTCGGCCCTCCTGTGTCGAAGAAACGTCGTCTTTTTAGCCACCAAAAAGCTAAAACATCTTAAATAGTTTTACTTATGTCTTTTCAAACATGTCTCACCTCTCCCCACTTTCTGTCCTCATCCAGGCTGACGACGATTTTCACGTGTCGTCCCTCCTTTCTCATCCCTCCCTCGCCGCCAGTGTCGTCCAGCAGCATATCTGATGGGAAGATAGGGCAAAAGTTTCCTTGTAATCCGCTGTCAGTGTTACACAATGATCACAATCATGAATTCTGATGGGAAATAGTTCAGTTAAATCAATTCCATGTGTTTCCTTTAAGAAAATGTCTGTGCAGAAAGCTGTCGGACACATAAATCATCTATTTATTGAAAGAAAATATCCTATTTCTGTCTAAACTGGTCTCATACTGTCAGACAGAAAGTCTATGATCCATTTATGAAGAACATTCAGCTGCTAATTTAATGTTTCAGGAACTGTGTAGCTCCTAAGTCATCTGCTGTCTTACCTAGGCTGGTGGACTCGCTGGTGGTGAGGTTGAGGCTGTGCTGGGAGAGTCCAGGTCCGGGTCCAGGGTTCTGGCTGTGGGTGTGAGGGGGAGGAGAGGATGATATGGAGGCCTGGGAGCCTGTCCTGCTGCCCTGGTTCTCCAGCTTCAGACGGTCATTCTCCGCCTTCAGCTTCTCGATCTCCAGCTGCAGAAAAACACCCCAGAAGGAAAATAAACCGACATGTAGGTTGTGTCAGCCTTTTCCAGGAACATGCATGCATCGTCTCTAAAAGTGTTGCCACAGAGCTTTAACACTTCTGCCATTTAAACATCTTAAATTACTCAGGTTGAGAAGGCTAAAACTCTTTTTTTTCATATTTATGCTAAAATTGAGATCAGAAATGTCTCAGTTACTGACGATTTCTACTCAAAGGAAGCAATATAGCAGGTATTTTGTACAATCTGTGCTTCAGAACAGATATTTCTTTTACTGAGAATGTATATTGGTGTGTATCTGCAGACCTGCATGCGGTTCATGGCCTCCCGGAGCTGGTCCAGCTGATGTGCAGAGCTGAGAGCCTCCAGCCGGATGTCGGTCAGTTTCATCTCCTTCTCCCTGAGCTCACTGCGAAGCTGCATCACCGTCTCGGCCTCACTGTCCAAACACTCCGACAATCTGTACGCACACAATACACTTTCAAGACATGTCATACTGTAGTCTGAGCAGAGTTTTGTAGTATAGAATGAGTAACTTTAAATGCAGATGCTGAGCTGAACTCACAGTGTGTTGGAGTGTGTGTTCCTCAGCATGTGTCCGGTGCCAGAGGTTCCATTGTGAGGCAGTTTCGGTGAAGACGGCAGCGACGAGTCCGTCATCTCCTCGATGTCGGAGTGAGACGAGGCCGATTTGGGAGATTTCTTCTTGCTGAACGCTTGTTTGAAAGAGCTTCTCAGCTGCAGGTGGAAAACAGACACAAACATGGAGAGACGGTGAGCAGGAGAGATTCGTAAAACCACAGCTGGGAGGAAGAGGAGGAGTGCTGAAGGAAAACAGCTGTGAAAAAGTGCAAGTGAGTAACAGGGAGAAAAGGAATTATGGATAGACTGTCTTATGACTGACTCAGAGCTACAACTGAAGGTGACAGGATTTATACTTACGGCTCATGTCCATATTTGTTAGATATTTTGAGTTTAAAGGAAAAATCCACAGTGAAAATGTATCACTCTTTCTCATCACTATTTTATGACTTCTGATGTTGCTGCTTTAACCTTCTGAACCCCGAAACCCACCAGCAACTTTGAAAGGCAAGCTGTCCTTAATCATAATCTTTGGATTTTTAACTTTACTATAGAACTAATCATGTGTGACATGGACTTCTGTCAGGAAAATTAATTAAATCGAAGCTAAAAATCATGATATTGCGTTAAAATCCATTAATTCTACTATTATTAGTAGCACCTGTAGACACTGAAAAATGTTGTACATGCTGATTACAGTTGTTTTCAAATTGGTGAAATATGTAATCAAAGACATTTAGTCTTTGTTGTTTTCTTTTATAATGACTTTTCTCTGCTTCTAGCTGTGGTTGTCCTGTTCCTTGAGAGGTGCAGGACTTTATATCGCAGCGAAAAATGATCCCACAGTGAGTAAAAGGAATTCAGAGGGTTAAGAAGTGGTGTCTTTTATTTTGTTGAACTTATATTCCTCAGACTTCCTCTTCACTTTGTGTGTCTTTAAAAAGTTTTAAGGAAAATACAATCTCTAATACTAATCCCTGTCTTCTGTCAGTATTTCCAGGTGGACTTTTCCTTTAAAGAGCGAGCTCAAGTGTCATAAGAGCAGTTATCAGGGAGAGGAAAAGGTACTACCACTGGAAGCAGGAAGGAAGAAAAAGGAGTGAGGTTAGTAACCTAGAAAAGGTGCAGGGGTTAGGCTTCTTTGTCTCTTTCACACAGAGCACCACTCTTACCTCATACACCTGCCACATGAAGCGAAGCAGAGGAAGACAGAGAGACAAAACAGCACATGTTCACATGGGTTTGGGTGCGTTAATGGAGGGACACAGATTAAACTGCACAGCATGAAGGTTCTTTCATCATCCACTATATACTGTGCAAACACACGCAGCCCCTATACACTGAGTGTTATACACAGTGTGAGCAGCACCTGCATGGAGGAGCCTGCTGTGGGGTCTCATCCACACAAACACTGACACACAGGAGGGTGTTTATTATCACTGCCACCTAAAGCGGGAAACACGAGCCCATGTCTTTTAACACAGCACCGCACAACTTGACCTAAAACCTGACAACACAGGGAGAGGATACAGGCTGCTAACAGACGGTGTGAGTCTACGGGAAGACAGAGAGGAAATAAAAAGAGTAGCGTACGTCGTCATCATCATGTCTGACTTGTCCTCCGGTGCATAAAAAAGTCTTTTAACAACACAATGGAAAAACGTTCAGTTGTATGTGAATGTAGGATGTTTAGTTGTGTAGTTACATGCAGATCTAGTGTCACAAAAAATGATATTAAGGCTATGAACTACCCAGGAAGAACTGATTTGGTGATTTTCAGGTCAAAACATGATTCTACAACCAATTTAAAATTGAATGTGATATTTTTTTGATCTGCAAATCATCAAATCACTCATTACTTGGTTTCAACATGACTAAGTCTAATAAATGTTGTGTGTTAACCTTTTCCCCAGTGAAAGATGCCTAAAAGAGAGAAATGTGACACAAATAAACACACAAATGTAGAGACAAAGACAACAAACCTCCTGTCTTGACATCTATTATAGTTAAATTCTGCTCATCTTACCCAGTTCTTCTTGTTCTTCTTCTTGTTTTTGGCATCAGCGTCCATGTTGGAGCCCACGCTGGAGTGGCTGGTTGCACTGGCGACGCTGCTGACGCTGTCGGAGGAGTGCTGCCTCCTGATGCGAAGGTCCGGCGGCTGATTCTGCTGCTGCTGTTGTTGTGGACTGCCGTTAGTGCCAGCTGAGGAGAAAATGCATGTTTGTCATATTAGGACTTATACGGTGTCTATTAAATATCATTTCCATTAAATCCCAAGTGATCAGTGTTGTCTATGTCTTGTTTTTGCTACAAAAACAAAATTTGCAGAAAATTTTGCTTTTTCCAGAGTAGTCGAGGCTGTTCAGATTTTCCACCAACTAAGTTTTTTAATATTAACTTTTATATTACGGGAAAAAAAATCAGGAAATTATGTTTTTACACGTGTCTCACAATAAAATTCTGGCAGTAAATTTATCTTTTTGAAATATTGCAACCATGACAGTGACATCTTTGATGACATGGCAAGTGAGAAAAATATGTGCTTATTATTACTTCATTTACTGAAGTATGAACATATAGTAGCTTCCTTGCAGAGGTGGCAAATCTGAATAATCACAAAGCTGCAGTTCTGCTCTTTCTTGTGACATGATATTAACAAATTAAAAAGGTTTTTTGCATATATATAAAACTCTAGATATAAAATCCATGAAAAGGGAAACTCATGAGTATTAAAAACACTAGTAATGTGTGCAGAGATGGATACAGCAGTTTAAATGTTGCAACTAACAATGATTAGATGTGAATAATTTCAAAACACAGGGTGGGAGGATCATATCATGCGGTTTCATTTGATATGCACTAACCCTCGCTGCAATAAATACTTTAAGAGCAATTTAAGTTTTAACTCAGTTACTGACCTACTATTTCCGAGATTATTTTCTGCTGACAGCAAAGAAAGTGTCCAAAACCCTGTCTAAGGTTTACTACTGCAACACTATGGTGGTAAAGGGAGAATCAAGTCACACTGAAATCTTGTCAATAAAATGTTTGTTGCTTTGTAGCTTTTAATGATAATTTTCACTAACAACTTTGATCTAAGGCATTCTGACGATAGTGGTATTTTGTGGTGAAACACTTTTAGTCAACCGCTAAAATATTGGAACAAATTTTGCTTTAAAATCTGAGCTTTGGCCTTCAAACTGCTGTACTTCATGTAGTGTTGGTATTGTTAGTCTGCACCTGTCCGCTCCCCTTTAGGTGCCAGTTCAGGTGTGTTGATGACTCCATTGATGGCAGCCTGAGCGACGGCGTTCTGCTTCTTCAGCAGCTCGATGGTTTTCCTCAGCTCATTCAGCTCCGAGTCCTGCACAGATGAAATGACACATCGATCAAACCCACAAATCATGTGCGCTTTAGTTAACGTAGAGCACTGCACAGCCTGCTTTTACCTTTTGCTCTGCTGTCAGGGTGAGACTCTTCAGTCTGATGGTCATGTTACCCAGACTCTGTTCAAACGCTGCCACCAGATGAGCCTGCAGGACAAACACTCATGTTAAAAGTGTGTAATTTTGCAATAAAGCAACAACTACAGCACAAAATACTGTATTTAGATGCATGCAATGTAATCTCTAAACCAACAACTAACAAAATCTCAGCCTCAATAAGTTCCATAAGCCACAATTTCTAACTTGTACACAAACACGGTGAGATAAATATAAACAAACACACATTTTCTAGTCCTAGGCTCGAATCGACCGTTTAAGGAATAATTAATCGCCAGACTTCAACAAAAGTTCACCTGTAAATTTTTCAGATTTGTTACGCTAACGCAAGTGAAGCCAAAACCTCGACAACAAAAACCCAAGTTACTATATTAGCCTCATTCTGCAACGAGGAAAGGTTTTCTCATAAACCTGTTGGAAGCTTAGAGGAACTAAACCTGCGTCTTAGCAGTTTCCCCAAGTGGCTGCTGTTTGTAGAGCAGTTAAAGGTCGTTGTGTGGCTTACTGCAGGTTGAGGGCTACTGGATGCTATAGAAAAATAACAGTACCGGATGCTAACAGGCCTGCTAATGAACAATTAGAGTTGGATACAGTCTGTTACAGGGAATAAAAACTGAAGCAGCAGAGGCCTTGAGCTAATGAACCACCTTCTCCATTCAAAGAAGTGGATGTCATGAGAAAACATGGGAGCTGTTGACACAACTGCTTCAGCCTTGAGGCCAAAACCCAAACATGACATCAGCCATCTTTGGAACCCAAATGAAAACACAACCAAACCCAAATAATCGTACAAAATAATAAGGGCCTGTGAAAAACGGTTATCCCCAGTTGGACACATTACAAACACAACCAGAAGCCAAAGTGTTACATCAGTTTTACCAAAAACAGTCCTTGGAGTGAATCACATTCCCTGTTTGGTTTAAACCTCATCTAACTCTCTGAACCACAAGCTGTCTCTCTGTGTTTTTTGTCACAATTTTACTTTCTGTGGGGTCATTTTTGCTGCACTATAAAGTCCTGTATCTCTATGGAAACAGCACAACCATGGCTAGAAGCAGAGAGGACTCCAAATTGCTTATTGTATGAGACAATGTAATACATTGTAGCTATAGAGGTTTAATGGCAAAAATCATAAAAGCAAAAAAATAAAGTTGAATCTCTTATTTTTTTTTTACTCCTCTTATTAATTGTGCTAAACCTTTTTTCCAAGTGCATACAGGTGCTACCAATACTGAAAAAGGTAACTCTACATACTAGAGTTTACTATTTTAATTTTTGCTTCTGTATTTGTCTGATCTGTGTAAACACAGCCTGCAGTTCAGTCAAAAACTCCCTGAATTTTTGTCATATGACTGTTGGTCGCAGCTGACTAAACAATGGCTTCTCAGTTGAGATAAGGAGTGCAGAATTTTTTGTTTTTTATAGAATGTGGTTCACACAAACCATTTGTTTTCAGCAAAGTTTTAAAACGAGACATGTCAAACAAAGTGATTTCAATGAAATATCACATTTTTAAGCATACATTTGGTTCAACTTAGACTTAGATGACTTTATTAATCCCCATAAGGAAATTAAGTTGCTACAGTAGCACGGAGATTCAATAAAGGCATAAACAACAAGACAACACAGAATATTAGGATATAAAGTGAAAGTAAAATACAATAATATAAAAAAATAAAATACAGTGAAAGAAGGTAAAAAAAAAAAAAAACTCTAAAATATAACAGAAAAAAATCATGAGTGACACGATTTTTTCTCTTTTTTTAACATTTTCTCATGGAACTGATGACAGAGTAGTTCAAGGGTCATTGGAAAGCTAAAAATCTTTTCTGTTTTTACAGTTTCTGGCTTAGATAAATGCTCATTTTGGTGATTTTTTAAAAAAGATAATACACCTTTCAAGCTCGCTGGAGGGTTTTTGGATTCAGAGGGTTAATTAGTTTACATGATTTTTATATTTCAACTTGATCTGGCAGATTCCCAGCTCTAATTCTGGACTAATACTGTAAGAATTAATCAGTATGACCTTCTGACAGAGTGATAACAACATGAGACCGGGTGGAAACAAAACAAGCAGATTTCAAAGGAACATGACGACAAAGAAGATAAGAATCTCACGTCAAAACTGAAAATAATGTGAAATGTGGGATTAAAACTGAACATCAATACATACGCAACAAAAGATCTGGAGACTTCTGAGACTGTTGTTTTAAACTCGCCAGTTAAACAGGAGGAGACGTGGTCATCCATCACTGTATTGTAGTAAAGCTTTCAATATCAATGATCTGTGTGAGATTTGAGGAAGGTGTTGACTGACGCCGATTCAAGTCTGGACTTTTTGCAGCAGAAGATGTTCTTAAGTTCTCGGCCTCGGGGGCTTCAAGGTGTGTTCTGATAATTCATCATTTTTCAGTGGCGTGTAATCAAATATTTGAACAGAATCCCCCCTCCAACCACCGACTTCTGCGTTTTCTCTCCATGTCCTTCTTTCAACACTTGCACCACGCCTCGCTGTATCCAGGCGTCATTAGCTGTAAATCTTTGGTCCACATCTGGGACGGTTCCCTCAGCAGTGTGCCGAGACTTGACTCCCCGCTGTAATCCAACACCTCGGTCTTCCTTCCATATCTCTGATCCACAGCTGAACCGCCGCCGCGCACTGACTCAGGCTGCAGATTACAAGCGGAGCGTGGCGAGACTTGTGCAACGCAGAGGGAAGGGTGGCAGAAAGGATCGTGTCTAGAAATGCTTAAAGAGATCTTCAGACGGTTCTGAAGGTGGTGAAATTACACCTTCTGGGAGCAAAGTGCACCGTGGAAAGTGTATGCTCACTATTAGTACATGTTCTTGATTGTGTGATGGAAATGTCTAGGAGAGACAGTGCCAATTTCCTTGAATATTTAAAATTGAGTCTGTCTTTTGTCAAAGCCTGCTTCAGGTCATGTCATATTGATTACACACAATTTTTATAGTTATTTGCAGCTATTAAGGTAATTACACTTTTCAGTTTCCAGCAGCTAAATAATTATATTATAATTGGAAAGTGCACATCTGATTTCTTTCTCCCTTTCAGTTTGGCAGTTCTTAATCCTCTGCACCCCGAAACCCTCCGGCAGGTTTACAAGCATTTATTTTTAGGAAAACTAGACCATTTTCAGAACCAGAAACTGTAAACACAGAAAGCTTCATCAGATAACTAATCATGTATGATGCACTGTTCTGATGGGAAACAGTTTATTGAAAACACTTTATTCTACATGTGTCATTTAAAGAAATTGCCAAAAAGAAACAATTAGCATTAAGCAGATTCTGTAAAACACTAAAATTTTTTACTCCTTGGCACAACAACAAAGATATTAGTGACTCAGCTGCAACCAACAGTCACGTGACAAAAATTCTGGGATTTTTTTGGATGAACTGGGCTGAACTGCGGGCTGTGTAGCAGATTGGAGACAAGTACGGACACAAATTTGAAATATAAAAACAGTAAAAAATATCTATTGCATGTAGAGTCACCATCTTTCCAGTATTAGTAACACCTTTAGACAGTTGTAAAGTTTGGTACTGGGTAATTCCAAGTTTTTTTTTCAAATTTTGTAAAATAAATAATCAAAATTGTCCAATATTCTTGTAGCTTTTTAATGGTTTATGACATTCTAACTATGTCATACTGCACAGAAGACATTTTAGATTTTTCTCTACTTTTCCACAGAGAATCAGGACTTTATGTTGCAGAGAAAAATGAGCTCACAGTGAGTGAAAATGTGACAGGAAAAAAACAGCATCCAATAGGATTTTGCAACCATGTTACACCTTTAGTTTATTTTAAATGTAATATGTTCCTCTATAATACCTTGACAAGAATGGATCCGAGATATTTGGCACGATAAATACTGTAAGAAGAGGGTAGACGTGTTCCACTAAGTGTTTCCATTATTGTGTGTGTTTGTGTTGTGCTCGTTCACTTACATTGGCGCTCAGCTGTGTCGTGAGGGCGGAAACTTTTTCCTGGGAGGCATCCAGCTCTCGGCGCAGCTTGCGGATCTGAGGATGTAAAGAAACTCCACATCAAAAACAAGACAAAGGCACGCATACCTGCACCACAAAAGCACGCGACGCCAAACGCACACACGCGCATCCAGACACGCAACGGAGGGAACACTGTCGCAACTAATGAGGGAGGATCCAAGATGGGAGCTCTGATGGCTGAGACACGGAACACGGTGAATACATAAAGGGGCAAATACAGATGTTCAGAGAGGAACAAGAGCCTGTTACAGTCACAATACAGCTACAACATGAAACCAGATACGGCCGTGAAAAAACGCCCCCCATGTTCCAACAAGTCCAGATATGGCTGCATGTAGACAAATTAAAGAGGATGGAAGTGCTGTGGGCGGGTTGATGCTCACCTCCGACTGGGACTTCTCCTCATTCTGTAAAACAAACAGCAGAAGAAGAAGAAGAGAAAGTCATTATAGGGCGTGTTGAACGGAATTCCCAAATAAAAAAGAAGGGCAGCTCATTCTGCCGGAGGTCAGGCTGTTTGAATTATTAGCTCCATGGAGATGCGCTTTATAAACAGTGCAGGATATTGTCTGGTGTAATATGTCTGGAAAGCAGAGATGTCCTCCTGAAGGCATTTTCACTCAGATGCCTGTGTGTGAATCTCATTGTCCTCGTCGGCTGCACACAGAACAATAGTCAGGAAAGGCAGGTCGGCAAATACGCAGCGGCTGAGGGCATGAAAAACAAACGCTTGCACGAACGCAACACGCCCTGCTGCTGCTGCTGCTGCTGCTGCTCTCCAAAACACTCAAACACCAACATTTACATGTAAACAGGCTGCAAACAGGCACTGAAATGCATCTGGGAAATGATTTTTACAGTTTGTTTTTAGTGAAGTGACCAGTCAGCTGTGATACTAGAATAATAATTTAATATCGACTCGATGGCTGCAAGGTTGCACTAAATAAAGTGGATTTTTTGATTTTTTTCAAATTTAACTTGGTGTACACTGTCTATTTTTTTTTTAAAGGAGACATGTAGAATAAGATGACTGAATTAATTATCGCAATTTTTGGCTTAGATGTCACTACAGGACATACATGATTAGTTCAAGGACCGTTGCCAACATTAAAATATATACAAAAATCCATAAAATTCTCTCTATTTTTACAGTTTCTGGCTCAAATGAGTCAACTGTGATATTATATTAATATTTAATATTGAGTCAATGATGACTGCACTAAATAAAGCAGATTTTTAATTTTTAAAAAAATGTTTTACTTAGTGTACACTTTCTATTTTTATTATTTAAAACAAGATATGTAGAATAAGGTTATTTAATTCAATAAACCAATTTTAAGCTTAGATGTGATTACAGCACATATATGATTTAATAATGAGTCAGTTGTGGTCTAACAATCATATTAAAATCAGCTTAAAGACTTCAATATGCAGGATTTTAAAATTTCTTGCTCACAACAGCATCAAAAACAACACAATAACGGCCTTAGTTTTCCATAAAATTTGCAAATATTAAAATACTTTGGAGAACTGTGAAGCTTTGGAGGAAACATACTCACTCTGGGTGTTCGTGCTTTTTAAATTTGATCCACAATATTTCAATGCATCAGGTTATGACATAAACAACGGAGCAGAACAGCAGATAATTAATGATTTTTCTTGCAGTTCCACATTTCATCACCGAGGCAGGTTTCAACAGCTTAGTGTGTAGCAGAGTGTGAACACATCTGTTTACAAAGTGGCATCTGTCCACACATGGTCTACACACCCAGACAGAGATGTCAGTCTCACACACACACACACACACACACACACACACACACACACACACACACACACACACACACACACACACACACACACACACACACACACACACACACACACACACACACACACACACACACACACACACACACACACACACACACACACACACACACACGGCCAGCTGATCCTAGACACACAAACACAGCAGTCTATATTGGAAACATAACACTGAGGTCTCACTGATGTAAACTCCTGAACCATCACTTCACAAATAAACTATAAAGATTAGCAAAGCCAATTTTGTTGGAAAAAGACAAGCAATGAATAAGATTCTTGGAAAAGAAAAGGTGTATTGACTCCACCTACACTTGTTTTAGTTCTATTGATGTAAAATTTTTCAGCACCTGAAGCCACGTAAATCCACATGTGAGGAGACTTTAGAATTAATCAGACATGTTGCCTTTAATTCCTAATTTACAGACAGTCTGAAAAAGTAACCGACAACATATTCTCCTATATTAACTCCAACAATGAGAAGAATAAACTCCTCCACTCCTACAGTCCTACCGTCTGCTGCCAGGAAGTGATGGTGCCCGTCAGGGATAAAGTCGCCATCATTTTGTCTCCACTCTCTTCCCTCTCTGATTTCAAACCTGTGACTCTGCAGCTCGAAGGACCAGCCAGCGTCTGAGAGTTTCTCTGCTACACCTGCACAGGTGAGCGAACCAGCCCACAGGGGGGCGGAGCTACACCGTGAAGCACTGTGAGATCTGATTGGCTACCGAGGACACATCTGGGCTGTCCAACTACAACTAAACCTTTTTCTTATATAATGTTTGAGTCAGATATCTAGATGGAATAGAGGGAAAATGTGCAACAGTGTATTTGCCATGTTGAATACTCAATATTTAATTATTGCAAAAGCAGAAGCTGGTTTCTCTTGTTTCAATATGAAAAGTGCAGCTACTTCAGCTGAAAAACATTTTGCATAGATTCACAGGAATGAGGTGTTACAGTTTGGATGACAGAAGAGAAGAGGCTGTTCATTACACGTTACATTTATAATATTGTTCTCTCAGCAGTACTTATAATGAGATGAGGCCATAAGAAATGTGTAAAATGAATGCAGATGAAACAGTAGAGTCAGACCTACACATATCTGTAATTTCGAGGCTGTCTAAGCATCACATCCCTGACTGAAACTTGAATATTCAAGCACAAGATGAAAAATAAACTTAGTTTCGACAGAGCAGGTCCTTTTAAGTTCATTTGGCTTACAAATCTAAGTTCCTCTGCTGCCTTTAAAGTGAGATTTAACTGCACTCCAGCTGATTAATTAGTTAAAAGTGACCTCATGTGTTGTTAAAGTGGAAAACTAGCTGATGTAAATTAACTGCATTTGAGAAAACAAGCTCAATAAACTCAAGATATTAAGTTGCATCAACTAGTCACATAGATTGACAAACTTGTTTTCCTTTGAAAGATTTTCTTGTTTATTTTGCAACGAGAACTTATAGTCTCAACTGTTGAAGCCATTTCTCCCCGCAGTCAAAACAACGATGCAGTACTAACCTTTAATCATGGTTAGAATTGTTTTGAAAGAATCAACCAGAACTTAATTTACCAAAAATACACAAGTTTCTATCATGTCTGTTTTCTGAAAGTACAAAAAACACGACTTTCAGTGGAGTTTTAACTATCAAACAATGCATCCTGGGAAGTCTGCTAATTTGCGTATTATAAACTTAATTTAATGAGTTGAGTGAACTCTCAGGTGTTTATTCATTCAAATCAAATATCTAAAGTTATAAGAACTCGTGTTTTTAAGCTCTGAAAATTAAAATTAATCACTTCAATTAATTATAAACGTGGGAATATCAGTAACCTAAAAAACTTGGGTTGATTTGACTACACTACCAGTCAAAAGTTCGCTTCTCATTCAATGCTTTTTATTTCTTTGTATTATTTTCTACACTGTAGATTAATACTGAAAATGAACACTTTTTTTGTTTACAACATAATTCCATATATAGTCTTTAATAGTTCTGATGTCTTTAGTATTAATCTACAATGCCAAAAATAATTAAATAAAAACCACTGAAGGAAGGGTGTCCAAACTTTTGACTGGTAGTGTGTATTCCTTAATGATGTTTTACAGTGCACAATTTAATTTCAACTTCATTCAAATAGCACTAATTCATAACGTATGTTATCTCATAGCACTTAGCACAATAAAATGAAGACCTTTCTATGTTCAGTGCAATGCTTGGAAGCAGATTTCTGGTTCCTATGGCTGCGAGTGTAGTGGATAAAACTATGTAACGATAACCGAATGTTCTCGTACAGTAAAGGTTGTTGAACTCACCGTGGAGTAGATGGAAGAAGTGCTGGAGACCAGAGACAGAGACGATCCGTGAACTGAGGAGACAAAAACCACAAGTAAAAGTGGGGGATTAGAAAGTACATCTGTACACACATTAACCTGATTATCAGCAGACCTCCCACGGTCTCCTCTACATAAACCACCCACTCACTTCCAACCCTGCCCACCCAGCTCAGTTCCTCCCAGTCCCCCCAGTTCCCCCTCAGCCTGCCCAGACTCGACTGCCCACCTCCTCTCGAACGGCTCTGCGGTCGTAAAGATAAAAACTCCAGCGCATTACAGTCGAACTGTGGTGCAACTAATGACAGCCTTAAGAGTCGCTCTGCTAATGACTCAGCTTCTAATCACACATCAGAGGCAGCGAAACAACGCTGGCACTGTTTCCTGGCTGGGAGCAGATCAGGAAGGATCAGCAGCGTGATGTCATCGACCACAGCGAGGGGTCGGCCTGATCCTGGCACATTCATTTGTTCATTTATTCCTTTCAGAAGGAGCAGACGTCAGTTTGCACAGGACTCACACTTTTCTCTGCACTCGGTCTAGACAGAAAGGTGTGCAGGCAACCACATGAAAAGGAGAGCAAATAGATTCACTGCTGACTGGTTTAGATCAATGAATATGTGACAAGATCTTTGAACATGGTTCCAGTGACGACATCTTGCAACTATTATGATAATCAATTAACTCTCGTTTTGTGCTCCTGTCACGTTTTTACTCCCTGTGGGCTCATTTTTCACTGCAATACAAAGTCCTGCACCTCTATGGAAACAGAACAACCATGGCTAGAAGGAGAGACAACACAAACATGTCTTCTGTGTAGTATTACATAACTGTAATGCCAGAAAACATATAAAAAATAAAGTTGAATTTCTTTGATTATTTGTTTTAGAAAAGCTAAAAAAAAAAAACTTTAAATCAACATGTGCAACATTTTCCCCCCAGATGTTTCCAATACTGGGGAAAAATGTTGACACTACATACTATAGATGCTATTCTATTTATATTTTTATTTAGCATTTATTTCCATCCTTTTCTCCTATTTGTTCTGTGTAAGCACTGTCTGCAGTTCAACCCACTTCAGGTAAAAAGTCCTCGAATTTTTGACTGCTGGTTGTGGCAGAGTCTCTCGTGGCTTTATTTGTTGCACTAAATAATGCAGTTTTTTTTGTTCTTAAAAAAAAGTGGTTCATGTATGCGGTTTATTTCTTATTACATTTTTAAACGAGACATGTAAAAAAAGTGATTTTGAGAAAATAGAATGATTTTAAGCTTAGATTTAGTTACGTTTTTCAATAGAACTGCATGTAATATAGGATTAATTCAAGGAAATTGCCAATATAGCAGTTACAGCAAAATAATAATATGACATAAGATATGATTTGGTTAAGTTTTCTGACATAATAGCACCAAATGACTTCATGGCTGTCAGTTGAAAATCCAATAATTACTTCACCAAGGAATGTGGTGGAGTTATGTGATGATCCATGTCGGTTTGTCTGTTTGTTTGTCAGTTAGCAACATTACTCAACAACAAGATAACGGATTTGGTTGAATATGGTATCTGTACATAATGTACACATGCATAACACACGCCTGTGCTCAGCGCAAAGTCTTTTTGTTTGTGGGTACATCTATATTAAATGGTGCCGTGATTTCTGCCACGACTTTTTTTCAAGATTTCATCCATCGGAAATGATACAACGACTGAGCAGCTTTGGCAGAGTACTGTGCTCTCTGAGTGCTTTTCTTGTTCCTACTGTTTTTCCAGTTTCTGACTCTGATAAATGATGTTATTTTGGTCATTTATTACAGATAACATGCTTTTCAAATCTGCAGGTGGTCTTTGGGACTCAGAGGGTTAAACTCTTTCATGTGCCTTTACATTTTAGGAGTATGAATTCCCACTAAGTATCTTTTAGCTAATATGTTCAGACATGAGGAGGGTAAATAAAGGTAGAACGGGAGGGTTTGGGGCGAAGGGGATGAGGTGACAGCATATAGTGGTGTTGCTCTCAATAAGGACAGGTCCGACAAAGTGTTGGGCGGATGATGTGACTTTTGTGCCGTCAGTCAAACAACGGCCCTGGTAACTCTACACTTCGGTAACATGCACATGAACACACAAACTGCATGTCTGGAATCTAACACAGGGACACACAAAGAGGGAGCAGGAGAGTCGGGGAAAGTTGTGTTGAATGTCACCACGTATCTCTCACACCTCTCACTGTGATCCCTGTAATTATCCCCTCCTCTGAAAGGGAAGACAGACTCGCGGAGCTGGGAAAAAGCCACTCACATGTGCTACTGGGGGTGGTGGGGGGTGCAGTAATAATAAGTTTGCACCTGTGTTATTGTACATGTGCACATTATGTGGCTGCTGCTGGAAAAATGTGGATAAAAGCTTCACAATACCAGGCAAAGCTCAACAGGCATTTAGCTGAGAAGTACATCTTTTAAAGTGGTCTGTACAATAGAGGACTGTGGTCTTGTTCATTTAAAATGAAATTTCATACACTTAATTACATAAACACACACTGTGACTGTCATTGATGTTTGGATTAAAATTTAACAATAGAAAAAACAGGGCAGCTGTGCAACATCAACTAATCTCCCCCAGAATATCAAACTTAGATCAGCTTCCAGATAAATTTAGAGTTGCATTTTTTCATAAATTCAACTTTTAAAGCCTAATTTGATCATACATCTTAGCTACTGAAGTGGTTCAAGATTTAAATAAGATGGGGCAACATATACTCATGTAAACAGTCCTAATTTTTTTTTTTTTTAATATTATTTTTTGCCTTTATTAGATAGGACAGTGAGAGAGAGACAGGAAACATGGATAGAAGAGTGGCGGAATGACATGCAGTAAATTGCCATGAGCTGGATTCGAACCGACCGCTGCCTCAGGGACTATATCCCCTGTTCATGGGTCTCCCACCCAGCCAGCTGAGCTATCTGGGCACCCAAACCACTCCTTATTTAATTTAAAGGTAAACATCTAGATGCATTTTTAGTTTTTGATATTATTCTGTATTTCTGTACTTTGTATTTGCTAGTTGATAAACTGTGCATACTGATGTTTAACACCTTAAATGCCAAAACCTGGGCTTGAAAAGCAAATTATCTTTTTAAAAAAATGCCAAAATCACACAACTAGTAATAGTCACAAACTGTAAAACAGGAAAAATTGGGATTTTTAAGCTTTCTGACAGCACTTTAACTAATCATGTGTGACATGCAGTTCCATTGGAAGAATAAACTAAATCTAAGTTACATTTTTTTTAACAAAATCCAAATTTTTTCAAAAATGTATTTTTCAAAAAAAGCAAAAAATAAGCCATTATCCATAATCTCATTCTGTAAAAAACACAAAATCTGTTGTGCTGTGGTGTAACCAATGATGCTATTAGAGTCTCAGCTGTAAACAGCAGTTACAGGACAAAAATTCAGGGACTTTCTGACTGAATTTGTGCACATAGAAGACTAAAAATATATATATTTTTGTAAAATACAGAATTAAAGAAACTCAACTCTTGATATTCTGTGTTTTATAACTGTTATATAATGGTGTCACAGTGCACAGAAGACATTCCTGCGTTCTTTCTCCTTGCAGTCATGATTGTGCCATTTCCATAGAGGTGCAGGACTTTATCTTGCAGTAAAAAATGAGCTGACAGTGAGAAAAAAAAATGTCACAGGAGCAGAAAGCGCAGAGAAACTGCTTGTTAAAAGTTTTCTTAGTGATGAACGGCGTCTTCATGGACTCTGAATGCCGGTGCTGATTGACCTGTTAAATCTGTAATTTAAAACACCTGTCCTGTACACTGTATACTCAGATAAAAACAGGTGCTCAAGTGCATCTGAAGACGTGCCAAAAAGGTGAATAGGTGTATAATCGTGTTAACATCTGGTCAGACGTGTTACAAAAAAAAAAAAGCTTTCAAGTCTGAATTTACCAGGTTTCCTACAGAACACAGCTGATTCCCCCCAGGTGTCGGTGTCACTGGGTTTGATACCCAACTCTTTGTCCACCTCTCAAGTTGCCCATTCAATCTCTTGTTCACTGTACAGGAAAAACATCTGTCTCTCTGACATGTTCATCTGTGGTTTTATTTCAACAGTTATTCTCTCTGCATTTCCCAGAATGCCTTTTGGATTCACCAGCTGATCACACAGATAATTAGAGACAAAAACAGTTTGTGCAAATACAAAGAAAGTTGTGTGCCTTACTTGCAAACATGTCCTGTGGCTGCTTTACACTGCGGTTTACTGAGATTTGCTGCAAGCTGTTTTTAAAATCTGAAGGCAGAATTTTTTCCATGAAGAAAACCAATTTCAACGCAATAATTTCCCACCCGCTCCTTCCCGACTTCCTCTAAATCAAGTGTTTCTGAGGCTCTGAGGACTGAGGAGACTCCAAACCTCTCCTGAGCCGGTGGGAAAAGCACTGCTGGGTTCTGTTCCCAATAAACAAGCTTACGAAAAAAACAAAGCCGAACCAAAGCTGATTAGGGATTTCTGAAGGGATAAAGCGCTTTTTCTTAGAGGAGCGCTCGTAATCCGCCATAATGTTCTCTAAACAAATGGAATAATAATTCTTTTGGCAGGAGGAAGTGAAATAAGGAAGGGGAGGTGTTGGAGTCATGGAGGGGCGTATTGAAATGGATTAAATCTAATGGCAGGTTTCACCAAAAGTCTGAAGAAAACATGGCTGGGACTCACACAGAGCGACTGAATATTCATTCATCCTTCTTCTGTCTCCATATGAATCGATTTTGAATCAAAATGGTTAAAATGATGCAATATGTCAAGCAGCATGTCTGAACCAGGGTTTCAACTGTAGTGTTAATGGTTTTACTAATTCTTGCCGTCGTTCTTTGTGCAACAATTAAAGTGTAATATCTGTCAGAAAAATCGCAGTTCGACATTTTTTTCTCCTCTTACCTTCTTCAAATCCGTCTCTGAAGGATCCCGACCGGCTCATGGTGCGAGTCTTCTCGTCCAGCGACATGCAGGAGTTTCTCAGTCGGTTGTCGCTGCACGGGTCAAAAGGAACGTCCTGATTGGTCAAGCTGTTGGTGCGCATGCCGGCCAGGTTGATCTGAGCCGCTGAGGTCGGGCTGGACGCTGTGAGAATGATATGAGTCATGTCAGGCTATTTAAAAACGATAATATACATTTTTGGATTTATTGTTTGGTCTAAAATAACAGACAGTGTAAAAAAGACCATGAAAATTTGTCAGAGTCGAAGATAAAATAACAACATAAGAAATCATCATGCAAACATGATGATATTTAACTTTATTAATCTTGTGCTAGATACTGCTCAGAAAAAAAAAGAAATACAGTGACTAAAAAATAAAAAGAAATAAGATATAAGTATGATCCATGACTGAAATTACTACAATAAAATAAATAAGCTAAAATAAGTCTAGAATAGAACAGTAAAAAGTCTTTCTGGCAATTATACTGAGGTAAAAAAAATAGATATTAATATTACAATAATATAAAAAGAGAAAAAGGTAGCAGCTGCTCACTTCTGAGAGGCTAAAATAACAGAATATGTTGCTTTTTTTTGCAGGATAAAAAACTAATATTATTTTTGATGTATTTTCTGCCCATGTACTGACTGTATATAATGATATATCTAGAGGATTAGTGAAGGATGTAAACACCGGTAAGGTGTCATCCTTTCTTCTGTCAACTCTTGAGAGCTACAGCCTTGGGTTTAGCTTGATGACAACGAAGCTGATGCAATGAATTCAGACACTGTCTCCTAAATTTGATGTTTTCCCAGCTAAATTACCCTGTACTTCTGGGCTTCGGTTGTGTGTATGTGGCTTACCGAGCTGTCCAAAGTTGAAGCGAGTGCCGGACGGGGAGGTGAGGCTGGATCCGGGGGAGAACGGGGAGTTGCTGGCCGAGTCCTGCAGCCCGCTGGTGGAGTGGGAGCGCAGCCAATCACGGGCCTCCTCGTGGCCTCGCAGCTGTGGCGACGGTCCGTACCTGCAGGAAGTCAGAGAGAAGGTTAAAGTCGAAACGAGGACACAAAACAGAAGCAACATGGAATCTGTGCTTTTACAGGAAAAAGTTGATCTGGATTTTTTCACAATCACTGAGATGGATTTTTGTTTTCCCCTTTAAGCAGCTGATTAATAGCCAGAATCTAACACCAGATGAATCAGATACAACATAAAAGTGTGAACACAGACTGATTTTCAACAGAAACTGAGGAGGAAACAAAGCAGAAAAGAAGCCAAAGAAAATCTGACCACCACGTCAAGCCTGCAGCAGCAGTGACAGCCTCTTCACAGGAGCACAACACAACAACACATGTGCCAAAGTGCCGAACAAAAACAAACCAAACTTGAAAGCACTTTTAAAAAGTGTGAGCACAAGCCTCAGAGAGTGAATATGAACGCAGAGACAAAAGAAAGACACAAGACAATTTGGTGAACCAATGAGCGAAAGCGCAACGTGTCCAGCGGGGGAGTGAATGCAGTACCTGAGTCCCTTCTTAGGCAGAGTGTTTCTACCACAATGTGGCCCGCTGTGGGAGAGAAACACTTCAGAAGAGCAAAACAAAGGAAGGTGGGAGGCAAGGAAACATGTGGATGCATCTCTAAAGAACTGCCTAATAATATCTTTAGCTGCAGAGATGCTTTTAATATCAATGCTACTTCAATACTGCAAAAAACATCCATCTTTGCAGGTCATTTTATGTCTTTTACTGAGTCCTAGAAGGTCTTAAAACAGATCTCAGCCTGTTTTAAGTATCTCTTCTGGACCGTATAAAACATATTCCTGCACTACAATAAAAGAAAATGACATTTATTTGACAAAATTATAGATATTAAAGGTCGAGAAACAGTAAAAAACATCCTGAAGATTGACATTTTTGCAGTGTGAAATCAATTATGAACATCCTCATGCTAGTAATTCTGCTTTCAACCAGAAGGTGGCAGTATGTGAACAATAATAACAGACCACTAAACAAACACTGAAGCTGCCAACACAAACACACACACACACACACACACTGACAGATTTCCATTCATACAGGAGCTGGAGGTCCTAAAAATAACCACAAACTACCACACAGAGCAGCACACCTCAAACAAAAACCCACAAAGTACAACCAAACTACCACAGCGAGGTTCTCTGCGGTTCTCTGTGTGGCAGCAGGTGGTGGTTTAGCAGGAACCTCCACAGCTGCTCCACCAGAAGCCTAACACCGCACACAGGTACATTTACCTGTCCTGCTTCCGAGGCAGTGTGTTTCGGCTGAATATAGGGCTAGCAGATGGGGAGGAGAGGGGACTGATGGAGGACAGGAAGGAAAAAAAACGCACAACAGACAAAGAAAGAGAGTTTTTAGAGAATAAAGCGGACAAAGGAGTCAACTGCAAGATTCTCCAGCAGTGAAGCTAACGAGAGAGGTGATGTCAGACTCAAAGCTTCGCCTCCAGATGCTATTGAGTTTCCTCTGGGACATTCCTGTCACATTACACAGTCAACCTGTCAGGGTGGAATCTGCTACGATGACCGCAATTGCTGCGCTGGGATTTTGTTTCCCTGCTCGGGTGCCGACAGGACGGCAAACAAGAAGCGACACCTCGTCACCACAGATGCTTTGTGCATCATCTGGACTCTGAGTCGGGACTGGGCAGGACATCAGTGAATCTAACAGTAAATAAACTCCATCAGAAGAAAAAGTCCTGCAAAGTACAAACATTTGAAAACTTAAAGTGCTCATTAAAACCCGTTTAAGCATTAACAAAAAAAAAAAAAAAAAAAAAAAAAAAAAAAAATATATATATATATATATATATATATATATATATATATATAATATACATATATCTAAGAGTTGCAATATATTGCGATATTTACCCTTCAAGGGACAAATAATAAAGTTGATTGACTGATTGATTATTCCTGATGCATTAACATGTAAGCAACATTTGTTCCCTCTGAACTCCAACCAGCTATTGGCTCCTTTCACATATTTTTCTCAATGTTTATATAATATAAAGTCCTGCACCTCTATGGAAACAGAACAACTATGACTAAAAAGAAGGCACTTTAAAAAAAAAATAAAGAAGAAAAAGAGAGTTAAATTACGTTTTGTTTTTTTTTTTTTTAAAGTTATTTTTTTGGCCTTTTTGTGGGCTTTATTAGATAGGCGCAGTGAGAGAGAGAGAAAGGAAACAGGGGAGAAGAGTCGGGGGAAGACATGCAGCAAAGGGCCGCGAGCGGGAATCGAACCCGGGCCGCTGCGTTGGGGACCAGCCCCTGTACATGGGTCACCCGCTCAACGCGTTGAGCTATACGGGCACCCCGAGTTAAATTACTTTGATTTCTCATTTTACAAAAAATGAGCTGGAAAAACTAGGAATCAACAAGTGCCCACATGTGCTACCAATATAAAAAAAAAGGGTGACTCTGTGTGCAACAAATAATTTACTAGTTACATTTTGAATTGGTTTCCATTTTGGTTTCCCGTCTGCTCTGTGGAAACACAGCCTGCAGTTCATCCCAGTTAAGCTGAAAAGTGATGTTTTGTCATGAGGCTGTTGTTCGCAGCTGAGTCACTAGTAGTGGTAGAATTTTTTAGTTTTTAAAATTGAATTAGGTTAAATACTATTCAATTCTACTGTGAAAGGAAAGGTGTTAGTTTTGAATCTTTACTGATAGGTGTGTAGATTGATAAGACATGTTTTTCTTGTTTCCCATCAACTGTACCTTTATCAAAGTGGGACCACTTAAATATTGGCAAAATGGAGTACTAAAACTAAAACTGTTCAAGCAAATAGTTTATTTTTGACTTTTTCTCCAAAGGATACGTAGAATAAAGAGATTTTCAAGAAATATCATGATGTTAAGCTAAAATTTAGTCAAGATTTTTGATGGAGCAGCACGTCAAAGAAAAGTAGTTCACAGATCATGACAATTCTTTGTGTTTTTACAGTTTCTGTCGCTGATGATTGTGAAATTATGGCATTTTTTTTAAAGAAAATGTGCTTTTCAAACTTGCCGGCTGGCTTTGGGGTTCAGAGGGTTAATGTTCCAGTTGGCTGAGATAAAATTGATCTGAACTATTATAAACATGTTAATTTATAGCGAGGAATTACATTTCATAAACTGAATGTTTGGTATATTACACCTTACAACATCTACCTCTGCAACGCAATGAATTATTAAGTATTAAAGGAATACTGTGTTACTTCTGTAAAAAAAATAACAGTATTCAGTCTTTTATATGTGAAAAAAATGAACTTTTAAGCAAAAAAAGGCACCATTGCTTGGTTCAACATGCTCTTTGGTTCTGCTAATCTAAATGTTTTTGCTAAGGTGATATGATCTTTCATTA
Organism: Amphiprion ocellaris; assembly: GCF_022539595.1. Lineage (NCBI taxonomy): Eukaryota > Metazoa > Chordata > Actinopteri > Pomacentridae > Amphiprion > Amphiprion ocellaris. The sequence continues at coordinate 38,378,959 of NC_072766.1, read as the reverse complement.
CTCTGCAAATGCCACTTGTGGGCGCAAAGGTTGTTAAGTAGTAATTCAGTTATTTTTCTTTTTATCAATACAGATAGTACAAACCTGCAAAAACTAAACCCAAGTTGTAATAAACCAGACCATGACCATATCCTAACAGTGACATGAAGATGACCACTAGACTGTAATTTAAATTTCACATCCTTTCATACAGTTATTCCTCAAATACATTAGTTAACACAGTTTAAACTGACCTGAGAACTTGACTTTAGCTCATTCTTAGACATCAAAACCCTTCTCACTGTTCCCTCTGTCCATCCTCACCTCTCAGACATGCCGGTCTTGACGCTGCCGGTTCGGCCCAGAGCGGACAGCGTATCCTCCCTGTGGGTGGAGAGGCCGCCGCCTCCTCCGGCGCTGCCCAGGCTCATGTCGATGGACTCGCTGCTGGTGTGCATGCTGCTGACGGAGGGGAAGCCCACGCTGCCCGTCCCGCCATGGCCGCCCAGCGTTCCCTCCCTGCTGGGGACGGAGGAGCTGCTGAAGGTGGTTCCCCACGTCAGGCTGTTGGAGGGTCCAGTGGAGGAGTAGACCGAGCCGGGGCTGGAGGCCTGTAGATGGGCAAAGAGGGCCACATTAGGGCTTTTAAAGTCAGTTTTTTAACCACTTGCAGCAGTGAAAGCAAGCTGTAAACACATATTGTTAGATTTTATCGCAAACATTTGCTTATTTACACATTCAGTAGTCATGGGACAACATTATCATACATTCTGAGTCATGTTTCTGTCCTTCTGGTGGATATACGTCTAGTATTTAGTCATTTTAGCTCCATTTTTGGTCTCAACCACCTGCTTAGAGAAGTATTTGGCTCTTAAACTGCTAAATGCTCCTCTGTGTTAATCATGTTTCAACTGAGCTGCCTGTATATGTGGTGAAAGTCAACCAATACAGCCATTTTTTACTATTTCATGACTTTAAAAATGGCATATGATCAATAAAGAAAACATTACTGATTAACCAATAATGTAAACAACATTCAAGTGCCTATATGCTGATACATCTTATATATATGAACCTGACTGTTGAAACTTTTGGACTCCTGCCTGCTGTTCGTAAAGACAAGTTGCTCTGAAAAACAATGCCCGATGTGTCACTTTATGATTCATAACTAGTCTGATGAAGTCTTATGAATCATGTGAGAACATGATGGAGAGTTCAAGACTGAGCATGCTCACTCGCTTCTGCTCTGCAGTAATACATAGCCTAAAGTTAGTTTGTATTTAAACTGAATAGGTTCATTAGCAGCTCTGGGATTTCACCACATTTGTAAGGTGAGAACAAAATGATCTTTGAGTCTCCAACAAAGCTTTGTCAGTGGCTCTATAAACATCGTCCCACATGGTAAATACATACACGCCTGAATCATCCATAAGCCCAAAGGTAAATAATCATTTTAATCTTTAAGCTAAACCTGACCGGCTGGTTTGACGGTTGCACTGAGGTGACAGTTGCCCACAAAACAAATGGCTAACGGACAGCAGCTCTAAACATTAAACAAGAAATCCATCATGGTATATAGTAACTGTAACATACTTATGACAACATGTGACAAGACGAAGAGTCCACAACCATGTGAGACTGTACTTAGACCAGCGTTATTTTGAGTTAAATGCTAATTTATCAATAGATGGAGTACTACATTGCAGACACATTCAAAATAAACATGACCTACATTTAGCCAGCACAAACTAGGTAAGGAAAAACACAGCTCTGGTTGGAAAATATATGCATATGTACACAAAAATTAGTAAAAATTGTTAAAAAATAGGAAAAAAAAAAATTCTCACAGTGCAAACAAGAAAAGCACTCAGAGTGCAGTACTCTGCCAAAGCTGCTCAGCCTTTTTATTATTTCCCATGGCTGAAATCTTAAAACAAAATTGTGGCCGAAATCACGACACCATAACATGTGGCCATTTAGTATAGATGTACCCACAAACAAAAAGACCATGCGCAGAGCACAGGCATGTGTTAGGCATGCATACATTATGTACGGATACTAAATCACGTGACCTAAATATGTAGCAGGCAGCGGGAATTAATGGGACTCAGAAACACCCCCACAATTGGATCATTGCTGATGAATACGTCCTGTTAAGTCCACAGCATGGGATTTGTAGTAGGATCACAATCATGTGATCATCAGCAGGCAGCTGATGTAGTGTTCACTTGTTATCACAGTTACAGTGACGCTGTGCCATTATCTTGCAATGATGTCTTAACAAATCCATGGATCCAGACTATAAGCTGCATCACTGCCAAAATCTTATCAGCTGGTCCTTGTGTCATTTCTGATCTTCCTTGAAAATTTTATCCAAATCCCTTTGTCTGTTTTTGAGCAATGTTGTTAACAGACAAATGGAAGGACAAACGTACGCCGATCATCACACAACTCCGTCGCATTCCTTGGCGGAGTAATAAACATTGAATGTGCAAAGTTGTTCAAAAAAAAAAAAAAAACAAGTTTAAAAATGTAATTTTTTTTTGGTATTTCTAGTGTTGTGGTTGCATTTTTTGCTGGGTCAATATCAGCATTCAATGAAATTGATATTTAACGGATATTTATTACTGTGCAGAATTAGTACTAAACACAACTGAACCTCATCATTAGCTTTGTTGATTCTAGTCATTAGAGAAATTAAAATTAGACCTAATAGCTGCATTCCATAAAAACATCGGAATCACTACAGTTATTGCGATTCTTTCTAAAGGAGACATGCATGTGTGTATCCAATTTCATGGAAAATGAAGTCAGCTGATCATTAAAGTCATCATGATTTATTCTCTGTGCAACATTAGTGTCTCTTAAAAATTTCACTGGAATCCCTCCAATATTTGCTGTGATATTTCTTAAGTGGTGGACTGAGTAACAAACCAACTTTGCCATTCCTCACCATCCTCACCGGTGGAAAAAATACCACAATTGCGAGTCCAAAATAAGCCTAAAAGCAAAACAACAACCGTATGCTTCCCTTGTTTTGATGGTAACTAATGGATGGTGGGCAGTTGGAGACTGTGCAGCTAAAAATAGCAATGTAACTAATGAATTAGTGGCTGCTCCCATGACACAGTACTAAAAATGAACCAGGCTGCTTCAGGAAACAGAAGATTTATGGCGGTAAAAGTACAAAAATAAACAGAAACTTTGGGTAATGCTGGCAGAGCAACATCACCACATTGCATTCAGGTCGTCATACCAACTAATTTCCTAAAGTACTAAAAGACCAATTATCTTCTAAGAGCTCTGTAATGATTTTATGATCCATGTCCTCCACATTTATGGAGTTAGTCCACTGACACACTGATCCAGTCTCACCTGCTCGCTGCCCAGCGTCCCCATCCCCGATCCCAGTGCTCGGCCTCCAAACAGGGAGCTGCTGGTGTCCACGTCCACGCCGGACAGCCCTCCGTCAGGGGACTCCAGCACCGTGGCCACGTGGTTCATGGTAGCGTGCGGGTTGGAGATGACAGTAGAATTCTTCATGTTCTCAGCTGTGGTGACTGGAGCCTGTTTGCTGGGCTTTCCACCAAATAACCTGCGATGGATCAGAGGGTGGAGAAAAGAGGTTAACTGGGGCTACAGCGCTCAGGAACGAGCACAAAGACAGGATGTAATCTTATATTTGTGACCAACAGGGGAAATTTACAAAGTCACATGGTAACAAATCACATTATCATCCATTAATAAAGGGATTACATTAACCCTCTGAACTCCAAAACCCCCAGACATGTTATCTTCGAAAAATATCAGGACAATTACACCATTTAAAGAAAGAATTGTTGCATTTTAAACCATCTGACAGCCCATGAACTAATCTTATACTCATCTGTGTCTTGTGCCAGAAAACGTAACCAAATCTCAGCTTAATTAATTGCAATATTTCAATAAAATCATTTTATTCTACATGTCTAATTTAAAGAAATCACACAAAATCAACTGTTTGCACCAGATTCTGCAAAAAACTACAAATTCTGCACTTCTGTGTGTAATCTAAACGCCATTAGTGGCTCAGCTGTGACCGACAGTTACATATAATAAAAAAAAAAAAAAAAAAGATTTCTCGGCAGGATGTGCATCAGATGGTTGACAAGTTTGGAGTGTAAATAGTGAAATATTTATAGTATGTAGGGTCACAAGTTATTTATTTTTTCCAGTATTAGAAACAGGTGTTTGAACTGATTCCAGGCATTCTCTATGTTTGTAAAATAAATATTCAAAGAAATTCTAACTTTCAAATTTTTTTTCTTTTTTATGGCATTAAACCACACAAAATACATGTCTGAGTTTTCTCTACTTCTAGTCATGGTTGTTCTCTTTCAATAGAGGTGCTGGACTTTATATTGGAGTGAAAACTGAGCTCACCGGCGAACAAAAATGTGACAGAAGCAAGAAGTGAAAAAGGGTGAAGAAAAGATTTTCAGTGAAACAATGAGAAAAAGCTCTTTTATTACTGCCTACATCTGATTTTCGAGTTGCTCTGAGCCCTCTTTCCTTGCATACAAGGAGAAATATGGTGAAAGAAATTGATTAGTGGAGTCAAAAAAAAAGAATATAAACAAGAAATTTAACAACAGATTTCTGCTAAACATTTGTGATTCTTCTGGTTTAAAGTGTTCAACGGACCAGAAACCTGACTTGAGTTTGTCATCTGCTGCCAACAGAACAAAAGCGCTGGTATTATTCTTAAATCTCTGTGAAATACAGTAGCAGTCGGTAAAGGTAGAGTGGGCGCTCAGATCTGAATGGAAGCCAATACACACACATGCGTGCGCACACACACACACACACACACGCGCACACACACACACACACACACACACACACACACACACACACACACACACACACACACACACTGAAAACTCTCTCCTTGTTCTATACTAATCCTGGCTTCCAGTTAAATGGAGGGCTGTGATGACTGGAGCCGCAGAGAGCGATAATAGCAGCTCCGTCTCTTTGAAGAGTTATCACTCCCTCACATTAATGAGGGCAGAGCGCTGAGGTAAGACTCAGCTCCCATTACCCTGCACCACACCCTCCCCCCCACCACGCTGCCAAGGCTGAGGTTTGGCAGCTGATCAGCTCAGCTCAAGGCCTGTATTCACAATGGCCTGATATAACCTCAGAGATTGGCTGCATGTGTGTGTGTGTGTCAGTGTGTGTGTGTGTGTGTGTGTGTGTGTGTGTGTGTGTGTGTGTGTGTGAAACAAGCCCACACGAGTGCTCCTTACTCACCGCTGATTATTTTTTACTGTGACTGCATGATTTCTGTCTTTTTAAATGGTCCTCTGTGTGTGTGTGTGTGTGTGTGTGTGTGTGTGTGTGTGTGTGTGTGTGTGTGTGTGTGTGAAACAAGCCCACACGAGTGCTCCTTACTCACCGCTGATTATTTTTTACTGTGACTGCATGATTTCTGTCTTTTTAAATGGTCCTCTGTGTGTGTGTGTGTGTGTGTGTGTGTGTGTGTGTGTGTGTGTGTGGGTGTGTGTGTGTGTGTGTGTGTGTGTGTGTGTGTGTGTGTGTGTGTGTGTGTGTGTGGATAAAGTCAAGTCCGTGCAGGAGGGACCCACTCAGTGTGGCTCATCAGCTGGCCGTCAGCATGTCTGCAGGAGTGCAGGTCAGTACAGGTCAGCGCACAGTACACACTCATCAGATGAGTTTTTAGTGGTTTAATCAATGGCCAGAGAGAAATTTTAAGAAAAAGTACCTGAAGTCGTGTCTAAAGTGTGTCAGAGAACGTCTGAGCTGCTCTTGTAAGCAAATCACAAGAGCGGTTCATGTTTTTAAAGACAAGTTTTTACCTTGTTGACCTGTTAATATGGTGTTTTTATATGTTAGAAGACATATCATGAGGAAATAAGCAGCCAGCCTCATGGTTGAATATTTCTAACTTGAAACTGCCATGTACAAGTCACAGACTTATGGGATTCCATGTGTTACAAACCTTGAGAAACCAATTCTGTCTGCTTACAGGATAGGATTTTCTGTAGCATTATTCTTCAAAACTGGTTACAACTCATGGGACAAAAAGAAAACTTATGCATATATATATATATATATATATATATATATATATATATATATACATACATACATACATACATACATACATACATACATACATACATACATATATATATAGGTTTGATTTACAGAGACGAGTTGTTCAATCAATGACCAGAGAGGGACTTCAAGAAAAGGTATCAGAAGTCAAGTCTCGAGTCCGTCAGACAATGTCTGAAGTCTCCAGGTCCTCCATATCTCTAAATGCAATTATTGAAATGTTGACAACGTTCTCATTTAAATGTCCCCCCACAAAGATGTGAAAATAGTGTTTTTAGGTTGATAATATAAAAACAAAGCAGAAAAGATGTTTGCTCACGCCTGCCTGTCTGATGCTGTCTTACTTGGTTTTAACTTGATCTTGAACTTCACTGAGTCAGATTTTAACATTTTTCTATTAAATCTCAAACCAAGTTGACCCTGCAAAAGTGCACAAACAACAAAAATCTCTTTCCAACCAAAGCACACTGAAGGTGTTTAGGAATGTAGACTTGACCTATTTAAATGATGGTATAATGTAGGTAGTTGATGATAGCCTTCATTTAACTAACACAGTAAATTACAGCTGTTGGAGGCCTGATGGCTGCTGTTAACTCCTGCAGTTGTCTTATTTGTTTTTCACTTGATCTTGAACTTTACAAAGTCAGATCTTTACATTTGTCTTTTAAATCTTAAAACACTGCCAAAGTGCACCAACAGCAAAACTCTCTTCTCCAACCAAAGTATACTTTAGGTGTGATGAGTGTGTTTACTGACCTGCGAAGTGTCGGTGAAGAAACCTGCTGTCTTCCCGTCAGAGGAACCGTCGCAGCTCCTCCGCTCTGCATCGCCGCTCCACTCCTGAGGTTGTCGATGTCGGGGACCCCCTTCTCTCGGTCCGTCTGATTGGCCAGCAGCCCCGCTGAGCCGTTGGTCTTGGCTAAGCTGATGGAGTTTTTCCCATGTGAGGTGACGGAGAGCACGGCGGCCTCGATGCTGCTGGTGGAGGATCGGTTCCCGTTGCGGGCGGCTGCCCCGGACCGGCTGGGTCTGGGCAGGCTGCGGTACTGCAGCGTGGAGCGGGCGCTCATGGGCAGGAAGCCGTCGTCGTGGTGTCCAAGCATGGAGCCTCCGTCCTGCCCGCCGGCCTTCAGCCCTCCGGACAGTGATCGGCCCCCAGATTTAGGCATCTTCCCCAGGGTGGCTGAACCGCTGGTGATGGTGGCACCGCTGGCGGTCACCATGGTAACCATCCCGGGGCCCTGCTTCTTGAAGCCGAAGGTGCTGGTTGGGGTCCGTGAGGTCAGCGTGTGCGTCTGGGAGTGTGGATCTGACACAGTGTGTGTGAGTGTGTTTGTGGTCGGCGTGCGGCTGTTGGGGATCGACTGTTTCTTGGCCTCGTCGCCGCTGCTGCGTCCGGCGTCCGACGGCGAGCGGTGGAGGCCGTTAGGACGAGGAGAGAGACGACCTTTCTCTGACACCTTGACATCATCCGTCTTACCTGCTGAGATACAGAATCAGACTTGAGCAGGGAGCTTTAGTACTGTTGTTACACGATTTTAACCTCAGATTGCAGACAGCTGTAGTTAAAGTGTGGACACTTGCGTTTCATCGGGTCAGCAACAACTTTAGAGTTTATCCTGAAGATTTTGTCAGCACAAACATGGCAGCATCTGATTTCATCATCTTATCTTATCTTATCTTATCTTATCTTATCTTATATATTAACCTATGCTGACCTGCTGCAGCTCCAAATGCTGAAGAAACTGCTACAATATACAAATTAGGAGCAAGCTCTTGATTTTACTCACAAAATTTAGAAGAAAAGCATCTGTACAGCACAGATTACTGCAAAAAATACCTGACACAGGCATTTAAACTTCAACTTCAAGTCTTATTTTTTAACTAAATGAATGCACGTTTGTGCCAGAGAATTAATGCAATTTGTTTATAATGTTACTTAACATATTTGAGCAATTACAAGATGATAATAAGTCGAATTTAAGATAAGATAAAATAAAACTTTATTAATCCCAAAGTAAATTCTTGTATCAGATATGGCTCTGAGAAAAACAAATGACATAACCCAAGAAATACAATACCTAAAAGTAAAAAGCAAAAAGATACAAGTATAATACATTACTGAAATTGCTGATCTAAGACAAGGCTAGAATAGAACAGTAAAAAGTAATGCAAGCAATTATCAGTGATGATCCAAACGTGTAAGATGTAAAATCTGACAATACGTACATATTTTATAATTTTCATTTCTCATTTATTAATTTGCCTGCTTTGCTGTTGTCAGTGTTGGAGTCTGTGTTACCTGAACTGTGGGTCTTGAGGCCGACCGAGCCTGTGGATCCGGTACTACTGGTGCTTTTGGTCCGGGGGGACGTCACGCCCACCTGAGTGCTCATTCCCCTCCTCCAGGAGCCTGTGTGGGACACGGAGGGGGTCTTCCTGCCCGAGCCGCCCTTGTCGGACTCGTCTGAGATGTCGGAGGGGTTCCGGCGGCTCCACTTGGATCCTGGCTCCATCCTGACCCCGCTGTCTGACCCGCCGTCCGGCCTCTTCACCTCGTCTCCCGACCAGGACTGGTGCACCGTCGTGGAGGCCGAGTGCTTCTCTGCATCCGTCACAGGCTGAACACACACAAACACACACACACAGCAGGTCAGATTTACTGCTGCTGAAGAAAGCGGCTTTTATGTTGCCAAGTGGCTCTAGAAAGCACTCCGCTTTATGAGCACTGCCGTCGTGCTGGTTAATCCGACCAGCATCATCATCACCTGGGCAGCTTGTCAGGAAACTCTTTAACAAAATCAGGGCCTGAATTTTCCTGCTTATTTGAAATACGAGATATTGTGTGGCTGATTTTGGTGTGTTGAGCAGCTCATGTGTTTTTAAAGACAAGTTTTTCCCTTGTTAACATGTCCACATGGTGTTTTTATATGCTAGACGGCATGTCATGAGTAAAATAAGCAGTCAGCACGATGGTTTCTACCTTGGAACTGCAGTTTCAAAATAAGATTCAGACATCTGAGTACATAACAAACCCAAAGAAACTGATTCTGTCAACGTGCAGTGCAGGACTTTCTGTATTGTTATTCTTCCTTGGAACTGGTTCCTAATTAAGGGTAAAAGAAAAACCTTCTAAATATGTAGTTTTGACCAGAGAAGACAAACACCTTAAGTCAAAGCTCCAGTCTGTTAGAGAACATCTGAAGTCTTCATAAGTAAATTACAAGATGCAAGTCGTTCGTATCTCTAAATGGGGATTATTAAAATGTTCATAACTTTCTTGGAAGAAATACATTTAAATATTTCCCCCTCAAATACATGATAATAGTGTTTTTATGTTGATGATATAAACGACAAAGCAAAATGACTGATATTAAAGCTGCATGTTTATGCACGCCTGCCTGATGCTGCCTTATTTGGTTTTTACCTGATCTCGAATTTCACCAAATCAGGTTTTTACATTTTTCTTTCAAATGTCAAAACAAGTCGCTACTGCAAAAACACACAAACAAACGTCTCTTTCCCAACCAACGCTGAAGGTATTTAGTGCTGCACCTGGAATGTAGACTTTAACTGTTCAAAATGATGGTATAATGTAGGTAGTTGACGATAGCCTTCATTTAACTAACACAGTAAATTACAGCTGTTGGAGGCCCGACGGCTGCTGTTAACTCCTGCAGTTGTCCAGGCAACACGAGAAAAATGAGTGAGCTTTTCTGCTCCCAGGCCTTAAAAACACAGTCCAGCCGACGTGTTAGTGCCAGAGGACAGATGAGGTAGACATTATTAATCAGCCTGCCGCAGCCACAGAAAGACTCCTTTGTTTTTTCTGCAGCAATAATGGACAGACGTCACGTGACCGCCGGCTCCACGTCAGACACATGAGTCAGCTGACAACGTTATCGTCTCTCCGATCAGCTTCGCGGCTCTTAATCACAGTTTAATGATTTGAGGCCAGTGTCAACATCAACTCTGGCTTTGTGAGTTCAGAGCTGTGCCACCCGGAGGCAGTCCGACATTCTTCTCTGTCTTCTCTGAGCGCACAGGAATGCTGGGACTGACTGGGTTGTGGAAAACGAACCAAACTGCATTCAAATTTATATAAAAATATTGTTGTGCCAGTTTTAAAAGCATTTTTTGGAACACTGTGAAAACTTCTAATGTAAGTTAAGTATGTGATTGTTGTGCATTGTTTCGTGACAATGCTGTCGCTATGGGGCTGACAACAAAAACTTTGCTTTTTTTGCATCATCGAAAAGGAGGTGAATCCTCTGGTTGGGAATGGTAAGTTAACAGGCCATGGTTTTTTCTAAAACATATTCCTGATGTAAACTCCTGAATTTGGGGCTGTCAAAAAATGACTAATATCCCATCTTCATCTCTCCTCCACAACACTATAAAGAGAGTCAAAAGCAAAGGCAATAAATTGCGCCCTTAACATCGTCAGAGATGTTTATACAGCAACACTTTTGAGTTTCTATGTGCTGGTGGAAAAATCCAGTTGTCTGCGTAGGTGTATTGCTGCCCAACAAAGCATCGCTATGTTTGCCTTGAAGCCTCTGTAAAAAGATGCAGATCTGAACACCTGGCTAAAGAATAAGGGCTTTATTAAGAGTTCATTTTCAACTATTTTAAGTAACAAAAGCAATTTAAGACCAAAACCTCAAACGCTAATATCAAAAGGAAAAAAACCTCAAGTTTTGACAAGTACGTATTGGTTTTTTTGGTGTTTGGAGAAATTGCTATACTATTGTTTTATATTTCGCACTTTTCTCATTAAAACTGAAGAGGACATGGAAATATCAGATTAGATTTATTCTACTTTGCTTTACTTACACTTGCAGACAAGATCCAAAATTAACTGGCTACCAACCTGTAACAAAATCTTAACCTTTCAAATCCCAAAACTCACCATGTTATCTTTTAAAAAGATCATCTAAATTACATTATTCATCAGGGCCACAAGCCAAAAAAACTAGAAAAGTCATTGGATTTTCAACTTAGACCCTGTACTATTCATCTGTGTTGTGCCATTCCATCAGAAAACGTAACCAAATCTGAGCTTAAAACGGTGATACTTCATCACAATTACTTGACTCTACATGTCACATTTAAAAATTTACCAAAAATAAACTGTTTACACTAGTCATATTCCATAAAAAAACTAATAATTTTGCAGTCCTTATTACAACCATAAAGCCATTAATAGTTCAGCTGTGAGCAACCGCCATGTGACAAAAATCTGTGAATTTCAGATGAACTGGGCTGACCTGCATTGTGTCATTACACAGAGCAGATAGGTGATAAGTGGGGAAACAAATTAAAAGTGCAAATAGGAAATATCTATAGGATATATAGTCAGCATTTACTTTTAGTTTTGGTTACACATTTGGGCAAAATTGTTGCACATGTTGATTCCAAGATTTTTCTATTTTTGTAAAATAAATAATGAATGGAATCCAATTTTATTTATTTATTTATTTATGGCATTATTGCTTTGTTATGCTGCACAAAACACATTTCTGAGTTGTCTCTACGTCTGCTTGGTAGCGCTGTTTCCATAGAGGTGCAGGACTTTATATTGCAGTGAAAAATGAGTCCATAGTTAGTAAAAACGTGACAGGACCAAAAAAATGCCCAGGAGCTACTTGGGCTCAGAGGGTGAATAGAATGTTTTTCCAGTATTATTCTAATTGAAGTGAGCGTGTGCAGTCTTACCTGCGTGTTGAGGCCTTTGCGCTGCGCTGCCGGCGTGTTGGCGTACGAGGAGATGGAGGAGCTGGTGTTGATGTCATCTGTGTCGATGTTGTCGCTGATGCCGCTGCTCACAGAGCTGCTGTCATCCCAGCTGGACACATGAGGAGAAAGAAAGAAAGAGAGAGAGAGGCTCACTTTAGCACTCTTTAAACAATTCATCTTCCACAGTGGAGAGGATGAGGGAGTCCACTTGGCTCTTGTCAAGCAGCCGCCCATTGGGAACATGTTTCATCCCTCTTTGAAAAGACAAACACTAAATTCACTCATCGGACAGCCGGCAGAGCCTGAAGACACGAGCCAAGTGTGATGCTTCTTATCCCACATGCATCCGCCAGCTGAGCCCTTTACAGAAAGAGATGCTTCTTGGAGCTCCAGCGAGATTTTCAGCTTTGCAAATCAAATACAGTGTTCCTTGTTTAATATTTGATTGTAAGAATGGCGATAGAGAAGAAGATAAGATCAAACTTGTGTCAGATATTGCTTAGAAAAAACAAAATGACATAAGAAATCCTGTGACTACGAAGTGAAAAAGCAATAAGATATAAGTATGATACAATGCTGGCAAATACTGATGCAAATAAGTAATATCACTCATGATAATGAAATCTTACACCTGTAAAATGAGACAAAAATGACAATGAAATGTTGTCCGCTATATTGACAAGTAACTATGTAAGAAAAAAGTCTGGAAACTTCATTGTACAATAGCAATAGCCACTATGATAAATGTGTGACTTTATATGAATACAAAGCAAAAGAAAAAAACTCAACGGAAATAAAATTATGTGGAAAAAAAAAAGACGGATCTGGCGTTTTGTGACCGCCTGGTGATTTCTCCTCCTTTATTCTCCATCTAAACTGACTTTGAGACACACACACACCATCACACACAAACAGGCTGAATGGGGTTGTCTATCATATGAACAAAGGCTTCGTCGGAGGGGTGACATCATGGTGTGTTTGTGTGTGTGTGTGTGTGTGTCTGAGCTCTTCAAACAGACCCACATGAGCGGAGCAAACACACACGGGGAGTTAATGCAGGGTATTTGTAAATATGTGTGTGTTCGTATGTGTGTGTGTGTGTGTGTGTGAGTCTATGTGTGTGTGTGTGTGTGAGGGGGGGCGCAGGAAGCTCGGCCACTTGGCAAACATCACTCTGAAAGGACCAGAGGGAGGCTGATGGTGGCGGCCAGTGCAGGCTTGGCTGCAACACACAGGACACACACATTCACAGAAACACACACAGAGCTTGTGTTGTCAAACTAGCTGCATTTTTACAGTCATCCGGGTTTCAGCAAAGATTAATGACACCCAAAACCCTGTCAAGGAAGCATTTCGACAACAAAAACACACACACAAACGCTCACTGATCACTTTTGTTCCAACAAAGCCGCAGCTAATAATGTTTTCTTGATCAGTTAACCCATCAAATAAATCAATTTTACTGTCAGCACCCCAAACTTATATTTTCAGTGCTATAGAACAAAGAAAAGCTGTAAATCTTCACATTTGAAGGGCTGGAACTAGGGATGTTAATTAATTTTATGTCAAACAATTAATCAGCTATTAATATAGCTAAAACATGCATAACAATACATAGATATTCTCTGAAATTTTGCAATAACTAAGCAGCTTTTTCAATTTTCTCATTTGAACTGCATGAATTATCTGTAAAATTGTCTTTTAACTTCTTTCAAACTCCTCAAATCTGCAATTTTGTCTGAATCTAGGGTTTTATTTTGGTTTAATTATGTCATATCTTGGACTGAGAATCCAGGACTAGTCAGATTTTGGCATTTCTCTGCTTCCATTCATCATTCAGGTTTGATTTCTTATACATACAAAACAAGCAAGTCAGCAGCAAACTTGGACGTCCTCAGTGTTTCCCATAAACGCATGAGAGCACATCATAATTATGGCTTTGAAAAAACAAAACACAAACAAAGGAACGGTCAGAAAATCCCATCCAGATCACCACCGAAACCCAATCAGCAGGAGTTCTTCAAACCAAAACACATCTGCTGCCTTCTTCTGAAGCAGCCTCGCTAACAACCTGACAAACAGAGGCAGACGGAAAACTTCCTTGTGGATTCGCCAGTGCGATCAATCACAGGGAAGAAGAAGCAGCAGAGCGGAGAGTTGAAAGCATCCGCAGAGCCGAGAGGTGCTGAGAGATTTAGAGTGACCACAAGCGTTTCAAGCCATCCGTACGGCCACAGGGGGGAAATTCCCCCACACACACATGGAAACGCACAAAAGGAAAATAAAGATTGGTGCAGACTTAAGAATAAAACAACCCACAATGATGGCAGTGATTTCTGGGTAGAGTTTAAATCAAAGTGCAAAGAGTTTATAAGGGCACACTCACACATTCATATATAGGTATCTACCTGGTCAGGGTGCCTGGGTTGCCGTGGGAACCAGACCGCTGCGGGAAAATGCCAAGCTGGACTGAGAGCTTCATGACTCCATGAGAGTTCACACAGACAAATATCTCTCTCTCTCTCTCCTTCTCTGAGCTCTCTCAGTGTCTCTCGTCCCTCTCTGGCAGAGTTCCTAGATCGAGCTCCTTTGTCACTCGTTGCACTGATGCTTCATCCCTCGGGCACAGTTCGTCTCTCTCTGGACTGACACAGAGGGAGAAACCAGGAGGGGAGACAAGAGGGAAGGACCTGCCCTCGCTGCTGGTAACATGAGCCTCCTCCGGGACCGTTAACCACTTCACTGCTGCAGCCGAGCCACTAATAGAGCACACTGGAAGGAAACACACCCCGAGCCCTAAATAAGCCACTTCAGCCTGACAAGAATCAGCCGGCAAACACAAGTCAAAACCGCATGATCACAGACAAACTCTCTTCAAAAGTTAAAGGACAATCCTCGTCCCGCTGTCGCTCTGCTGTGTGTTTTCCCAGCTATGGTCTGTCTGTGTGCGCAAGACTGCAATTTCCCAGACAGATCCACCCTGACTAACTGACAAGCCAGTGCTAATTAGAGATCAGGCCAAACGGCGTGGCCCAGCCCACAGCCTCCCGCTGGCACAGCAACCCGCCAGTTAACAACCGTCGAGGCCTTTACGGCCAATCACAGGAGACGGAGGCAAGAACCGCAGGCAGGAAGCGGTGCCAAACGCAGTGCCGGCGAGGTCGCCATCTAATAGATCATCACACTGAGGGGAAGATGGGAAGAGCTTCTTCCCAAATCACAAAATTACACATTTTCCTTCCTTGACCTCTCACTGTCTCGTCATGCAGATAGTTGGGGGATTTGGAGCTTTCTGTCGCCACCATAATGTAAAGGATTTTGTTTCTGGTGCTCACAGAATTGAAAAGTGATTGGATTTGGGGTAAACCGACTTTGCGAGGAGGCTTGTCATTCACTCACTAAGAGGCTAAAAGGCCTGTAAACCAGCCAAAGAGGACAGTAGAGGAGAATGGAAAGTGACCCAAATCAAGACATTCCACAGAGGAACCTCGCCTTTCGCCAGGTCCCTTTAGAAAACTTTCCCAAAGGGGTCAGAGTTCAGAGGCCAAACCTTCCAAACTTGCTTAAAGAGAAAAGCAGAGAGGAGGGGAAGGCAGGAGGGCCAATGAGGAAACAGGGCTCCGGCGTGGGTCAGCCAATAGGAGTGTCTGAGTATCCTGAGAAAAAGGCCGTGGTTGTGTTTGTTTTAACTTTTCTTGTGTGTTCCCTCGGGACTGCGGTCGGTCGGTCGGTTGGTCTGCAGGACTGTAACCCCCCTCCTGAAATTAAAAAAAAAAAAAAAAAAACTCCGTCCAGCTCTGGCACATGCACACGAGATCCGTGCCGCAGAAATGTACACACAGACATGCGGCCACAACAGAGCCGCGAAGCAGAAGTAAGGGGATTTCCTGTGTTTGAGGGGCGACTACTGGTCCTCACACTGCAGCTGGATCATATAACCCCAAATCTCAGACAGACAGACAGACAGGGGAGGAAGACGTTGACAGACTGTCTCTGACTTACAGCCCTCAGGGTTTATGGGGGACACACAGATAACAGCATGGACAATGTTGACAGGTGAGTTCTGAATCCACCTGAAACATATCAGCAGCATCAGAAGAGGAAAGACTATTGATTTCTATCAGTAGATGACACAACATGAAAAACGTGTTTCTGTTATCGAGCAAAAACAACAAGGCTGTTATTATAATGTAACTGGAATCATATGTTGACAGTTAGTGATTGATAGAGTTTAATCTATCTGATGAGGAATGCTGATATGAAGTGATAAATAAGAGGCCAACCTTATTAAATTCAAATGTTGTTGAAAGTCGCAGCTGCAAGGGAACAAGTTGTACACAAAATTGAGCCAGATATCAATATCTATTGTGCTAGTTGATCCAGCTCCGATTTCCGTACTTACAGCACTCTCAGAAGTGGCTGCAGCACATGTAGCTGAGCAGACAGTGGTGTGGAGTAAAGTGGTGTCTTCGTGTTACAGTGAAAATTATTAGGGTCCTCGGTTTTACGATGTCCTCGACCTATGGCGTTTCATCGTTACATCAGAACTGGTTACAGGGAAGCCCTTGGTTTATGACATATGCTGTTTTATTGTTGCGTCGGAACTGGATACATAGAATTTAAGTCGAGGACCCCCTATATAAATTGCAGGAAAAATAATAAACTGTGAGCATCACCATTTGTGCTTCTCAGTATTACTCCAGTATGCACTAGTATAGACAAAAGAATTTCAGAATTTTGTACTTGTCTTCAAAAATTTTCATCGGTCAGACTCTAATAAAAAGTATAAAACCAATTTCATATTTGACATATTCTTGAAAACATTGTGATATTTCTTTCAACAGTAACAGAAAGAAAACAAACACAGACAGTTACAAAACTATGTGATGCAAATCAGGTTTCTTGCTGCGACAATAAATAGCATTAGTATGACAAAACAAAAACACAACAGCAGATGTTTTCCTGGCATCTGTAAAACTGTTTTACCAGTTTGACTGTGTCACAGAGAAGATGCCTCAGAACAGCATTTGCACTTGCAGCTGCTCACTGCCTGAGGCTTCACTGAATAATACAGGGAAGCTTTGGGCAATGCAGATCTGACGTGTGATGTGATAATAGGTGTAGTTCATTGCTTTGGTTTTTATTGCTTATTTCCTACAACATACAATTGGGAAAATATTACAAGTATATAAAAAACTTGAGCTTGTTTTTAACTGTGTGGAAAGCAGCAACAGTCAGGACTAAACGGACACAGTGTGAAGATGAAGGACTCAGTGAGGGGGACGCTGGGACCCGGCACATTCCGGGCCGGAGCCCAGAGTCCTGTGGTATGAAAATGACACAGCTGTCCCTTTAGGAAGGACTGGAGCGGACTGAACTGGACAACACACTGAGGAATGTCTCTCTGCTCCCATTGTCTCCTGCCTCGGGAAAACATTTCCTATCTGAGAATCTATCAAAGCATTCGGATCCCTCCGGCCGCCTCCCTTTCACACTGGTTTTCCTCTGACTCCGCTCTTTCTCTCCCCACCCTGTGTTTGATGTGTAAACACACAATCCCACAGATTCGACCCACTCACCCGGATGCTCGGTGAAAACACACCAAGCTCTTCACACGTGACACGCATCGCTGAACGCAGGCACACGACTCCACCGCGCTGCATCCATTCATGCAGCAAAAAGCAAAAAAGACAAACTAGGAGTTTCTCACATGTGTGCACAAACACTACATAAACACACACCGCATACAAACCAACAAATCGTTGTCTCAGTGCGAGAATGAAACACAAAGCTGGAACTCCTGCTTCTGCACCTGTGCTCTAGGAAACATGCTCATGACATCCCTCAGAGACAAATAGTAAAAATTGACCAGTTATGTTGGGGAGCAGCTACGACACAAAGGCAGATTTTTACTGGAGTCTGTTATGTTTTATGCTCATCTGGTTTGAAACTTTATTTGAAAGTGTCTCCAGATGACAGATGATGATCCACTTTAAGGAAATTAAACATTTTCAGGAGTGTCCGTTGGGAGTTTTTCAACTTTTCTCTTTGTTCTGCAGCTGTTCTCAGTTATGACACCATCTTAACTTAATTTTTAGTTGCACAGCATAAAAATACACATTCAATTTAGATAAAAAATTTGTTGTGTGAAGCAAAAACACAATGCACTGCCTACTAACCATCTGAAGCACAAACGGTTCCAGTATGTTTGAAGGACATGTTAAATTGCACCATTTATTAGAGCAAGAAACCACAAAAACATGCAAAAAAATCACTGGATTTTTTTACTTTCCAGTGGTCCTGCATTACTTTCAGTGTTGTTGGAAAAACCAACTAATCCAAGTCATCGAAATCACTTTATTTCACTAAATTTCAAAAAGTAAACTGCATGCCATAAGCAGAATCTGTAAAAACAACAAAAACAATAAATGGTCTGCTTCCTGGTGCAACCTATAGGCCATATCTGGCTGAACTGGGTTGAACTGCAGGCTGCGTATGGAAACAAATCAAAATGTAAGTAGCTAAATTTTTATATCATATAAAGCCAAGATGTTTTCCTCATTATTGGTAACACTTCAGAGAGAAATGCAACCATGTTCTTTATGTTTATGATTATGGCATGCTAACCATAGCTGTGCAGGACTGTATACTGTGGTGAAAAATGAGCCCATGGGTGAGTAAATATGTAACAGCAGCAAAAAAAAAAAAAAACAAAAAAAAAAAAAAAACGGAGTAACTGCTTGGAGTTCAGAGGGTTAATAACAGAAACCCGGTAACCGACACTCTGAACAGTTACTGAGCTTGATACTGACGTCTTCGACCCCAAACACAGCTCAGACCATAAACTTTATATTAAGATGATTGACGCTGCACCGCTTCCTGAAACCAGAATATGTTGGAAAATGTTGCTGTCATGTTGCATTGGTGACATTATTTGCAACCAGACTCTGTGCGGTAGAAACCGGGTGGTGGAGACCTCAATACCACATCTTTACATGTAGTTACAGGTTCTGGCTCCATCTCTAGGGAGCATTAATGTTGTCCATCTTTACATTCAGCCTATGCTTCAAACCTACACTACAATAGTGAGAAAATTTTCACAAACACAAGGTATTAGCTGCTACAGATGGCTACAGTGTGAAATAAAGAGATTTTTTCCTGAGTTTTCCAACCTTAAAGCTGCTTAAAGGAGTGTACAATTGGAAATTTCATGTTTAAAGGGTTTAATCTGACATAAACTGATCATTTCTCATGTGAATGACACCATTTCAAACACATGGGACAAAATATGTCCGTCTACAACCTGTTTCAAGTCTGCATGCAGGCTTCTGTCCCCAAGCTTTTCCTGCAGCTCACATGGCGATATGTGAACAATCAAGTTTATACTTTAAAGCTGCAACCTGCACGAACCCACTGCCTGATCTCCATCTGCACCCAAACTTATGGAAAATATCAGTCATGAAGGATGAAAACTTACCCTGTGCTGACGGCCCCACAAACCAATCACTGTGTTCTGCTCCTTTGTTCTACTTTCTCCATCTACTGTTTCCTCCTGTTGGCCTGGTTCAGATTCCAGACTGGACCAGAGACATGGGAACGAGCCTCTGACCTCTCCCTTCAAAAACACTGCTGGCTCGGTGGCTTGTTCTGCTGGCTGGAGCTCATATACTTTGCAGACGTCCTGATTTTGAATCTGGCTGCAATATCTGTTGCATATCAAGCTTTTTTTTCTCTCTCTGTGTGTCAATATACCTTATTGCTCTCAGCTGAGTAATAAAGCAAAGAAATTGGACAGAAGGGCAAAATGAAAACAAGTTTAAAGAGATGATATAGAACAGTGAGGATAAAGATAGAAGTGAGAAGAACTGTGGAGGCTGAAGCTGCAGTGTTTGAAATAAAAATTCACCTAAGCTCCACCCTCTTTAGCATGCATCTAATTGTGCAGAAGGAGGCAGGTGCTGGTTAGAAACCCTGAGGGATAGGAGGTGGTGGTCTGCTGATACAGTATCCATGGCAACAGTAACATCATTTCTCCCTGGACTTTGTCTCCGTTTGAACAAACATCTTGCTTTTCCTCATCAGTTCTTCCCAATTTCCCTTTAAATAAGACACTCAACCCTTCCCACAAAATAAAAATTGGTTTGCGTTAGCTTTTTCTATTTTAGTCAAAAGATCAGAAATGCCAAGAGGACTATTTCTTTTAAAGAGATAAGATTAAAATGAATAAGATTCTTGCTGTGTAGGTGGGAAAACATTGAACAACAGCTGTGGTATGAGTGTGTGGGAGCTTCATTAACTTGGGAATATATTTGACCTTACATCTTGAATCGAACAGCTACGGATTCCGACTCCCGCGAGCCCAACACATGCCTGGCCGACATGGCTTCATTACAAACACACACACCGCTGGGACTCAGCAGCTTCCAGCATGAACGTAGCTGGGAGGCAGTTACAGCATTTAGTATTCGAGGGAGTCAAAGGCTGCGTCAGAGTCTGGATATCCGCAGAAAAAAATATCTGGCTGCATAAAGTGAGTGTTTGAGTGAGATAAGGAAAGAGGAGACAAAGGAGAAGAGTTTAAAACATTCTCTTCTGGGTTAATGTGGAAGATTGATGGAATATATTCACAAACGTCTTTGCTTTTTCCTTTTTCTTGCCAAGATCAAATTCTGAGGTCAGTTGCTGTAACTTCAAAATGTCACTGAATGTTTCTTTTTTACAACCTCCCACTTAAGTTAGTCAGTTTTTCTTATATTTTTATTCAACATGTGACTGTGCTGCGGTAGCTGAAGTTCAACATGGTCAGCATGCAGAGGAAGTCAGCAAATAATCACATATTGGGACTTCAACTCAAAGGTCAGACACTAGAACAACAAAAGAAAAGCAGATACAGCAGGAAAAGTGGATTTCAGTTATGATTTGACTGCACCATTTCTACCAAGTTACCCAGATATCTGACGTGTTAACATACCACTTTAATCTATTTCCTCAATAAACTAAATAAACGTGTATTTCACAATCGTGGATACACAATGCCAAGATATGAAGCTATACAAGAAATGTTTGAGTCAAATGGAATCCAAAGACAAAAATGAGAAGAAAATTTAACCCACCAGCTTGTGATAGTAATGCATCTCCGACAACAGTGGAATTCCCATTATAAACGTATTTAACTTAGTTTTTGCACTCAACGCAAACTGTCATCGTATTGGCTCAGATATTTAGCATTTTGCAGATTACTTGTATTATTGTTGTGCTTACAAAAACTTCTTTCCAACAAAATAACCATATTTCATTGAAATAAATGCAAAAATGTGCTACTATAACTCTAGTGCAGCTACATTTTTCCATGTGATTCACTACACATCTTGGGTAACAGCCTATTAACACTTATAAAACTTAAATTAAACATATGTGTAACATAAAAAACAAAAACATTTCAACATGGTTTTGTGTTGGACTTTTTGTTATTTAAAATTTATCACTGTGATTTTCATTTTCACTGACAAATGTACACCGCTGTTCAAAAGTTTGGGGTCACTCAGGAAATGTCATGTTTTCCATGAAAGCTCCCACTTTTATCCATGTGCTAACATAACTGCACAAGGGTTTTCTAATCATCAATTAGCCTTTCAACACCATTAGCTAACACAATGTAGCATTAGAACACAGGAGTGATGGTTGCTGGAAATGTTCCTCTGTACCCCTATGGAGATATTCCATTAAAAATCAGCCGTTTCCAGCTAGAATAGTCATTTACCACATTAACAATGTCTACACTGGATTTCTGATCAATCTGATGTTCTCTTCATTGAAAAAAAATGCTTTTCTTTCAAAAATAAGGACATTTCTAAGTGATCCCAAACTTCCGAATGATAGTGAATATCAGTTCCAAAATTCGTTTTATCAGTCTCTGTGAATACTAATAATCGATATGAGTGTTGACCCTTAAAAAAACCTTCATCATAGAATTTCTTCATTGTCATTGCAGATTTCTTATTAGAAATAGGTATTCAGAATTGCTACTAGATACTCAGTTCCCGACAGTTAGTGTGAGTGTTTTTCAGCAGCCATAATCAAATCCTAAAGTTTCCATCTCTTCATGTATGAAAAAAAATCCTGCTTCCTCCACTGACAGCCACAGATGGTTTAGGTGAGTTCATCATTTGCTGTGGTGCCACTAATCCTGGTAACTGAACACTGACTCAGCCTGCAGCCTTCAGCCATCATTAACCAAACGCTCCTGGTATTCCAGAGTGGAGCCGAAGTCCAACACACACATTCACACAGCAGACTGCGACGGTTACTGGAGAAGACCTGAAACAGCAGCTGTGATCAGCGGTGACAGGTTGATGTTGTCTCCAAGCAGCGACAGCACGACTAGGGAGGGTTTAGGGGTAATAGTTACGATATGTTTTCTTTTCTCTTTTTTTGATACCGATGCCTGTTACTGCTAATGAAGAAAGGCCGATAACTGATGTTTAGAACCAGTATACATGAAATACATTTTTAACTGCATGTGATAGCAGAGAACCTATCATTCATAACTATACTTCTTCATTAATAGGGGTGACTATAACTGAATATGTAAAATAGAAATAAGACTGATTACATTATCTCCTCAGTTTATGTTTGATCTACTGAGATTGATCAGTTGTCCTCTATTTTCTTAATCTTTCACCGTTCTATCACTTTTAAGGTCCATATCGTAAGGCATTATTAGTTATTGTTCTCCAGACTCTGTAGTATCAGGTTATTCTGTGGGTGACTGCTAACTTAGCTGCTAGCCGTTAGCGTAGCATTAACCACTGTGAGAGAAGATAATTTCCTGTTTGTGATCAATGGCTTGTGTTCCTCAGCGAAACCAGGAAGGTATGGTTGACTTGGCTGCAACTAAAAGTCACAAGACAAAAATTCTGCAAATTTTAAGCTAAACTCGGCTGAACTGCAGGCTGTGTTTACAGCTAGCAGATAGGAGACAAGTATGGAAGCTACAGAAATAGTCAAATATATACAGTATGTACTTGCACTTGTTGACTCGAAGGTTGTTTTTCAATTTCTGTACAGTCAATAATCAAATAAATTCAACATTTTCTTTTTACTTTTTGTCTGCTAGCCATTAGCCGAACCTTAGCGACTGTGACAGGAGATAATTTCCTGTTTTTTGCCAATGGCTTGTGTTTCTTGTTCGTTTTTTCCTGCTTGACAGACATTTCTGAGACCACAGAGGGAAACAGACAGAGAGAGGAGGCTGCAATAGACCTGAAGTAGAGCGTTTCATTTATCAATAATCTGCCAATAAAAATACAGATACCAATTATCATAAAAATGTCAGATATCGGCCTGGTCAATAATCGGTCTATCTCCAGTAAATGTACAGATGAAGTTGTGTTCCTGTATGTAATTTTCATACAAATATACTGCTGGCTCATGAAAGACTGAAGAAGAAAAAGAGTGAAAGGAGGAGACTGATCCAACATTTATTATTACAGTCAGAGCCTGGAAGGAAACCACAACATTGAGTCTGCTGAAGCAGGGGAACAGGTGGGGTTACAGAGGACAGACAGAGAGACAGACAGGTAGAGGGTGAGACTCATGCAGTGCCAGGTGTTGTTGGTAGCTGGGCTGATAAGGGAGGGCGAACCATCTCTTTCCCTACCTGAGGCCAACAGGGAACCTGCTCAAGTCCAGACAGGAGGGATGATATATTGAAGCTCTGGGCAAGTGTGTGTTACACTGAAGCGCCTGTAGCAAGTGTGTGACTGTGTGTGTGTTGTGAAACATGTTCCAAACAACTTCAGCTCAATCGCAGGTGGAATTACAAGCCTCTGGAGAGAAACTGGAAATCAAAAAAACTGCTTCCAGACCCACAGACAGGCTGCAGTTCAGACAATAAACCATCAGCATGGATTATTTGAAGCATCGTCCATCAAACTCGCAGCTACACAATGATTCCACATGATAAGGGCAGACAAAATAACGTGCACATGAATCACAGTAATGTGAAAATTAGTACAATGCACTTGCTAGGGGCTGCATAAGTGAGGTGGGATGTGCACGTTGTCTTTCATGTACCAGAAAGAAAACTAAACACAACCCAGGGAGGCCCGTTTGAGCAACACGGTAGATCCATTAGTTTATCAGACGCCAAAAACAACACGCAATGATTTGTACTCTGGAAATTAATCACAGCAGAATTACACAATTCACACTGCAGAGTGATGTTCCAGGAATGTGTGATTGTGTGGGTTTGATTTGCCAATGTAGTGTGTCACATTGCTCTGAGGTGAAATAACAGGAAACTCCCAAAAGTCTAATATGGGCTCTTTAAAAGACTCACACTTGAAGATTTACTTCCACAAAGGTAGTAAGTATATTTGTACAATATATTTGAAACACTAAGGCAATGCTAACAACTTTACAAAAGCATTGAATCTACATCTAAAAAGCTACACATGTAAAGCTAATATATAAGGTATTAGTATTATGGAAGGTATCTGAGAAAACTGTCACAGGATGCCAGTAAAACAGCTGCAGAAGTGAATAAAACCACCTTCCTTATTTCTGTTGGTTATTTAAACCACTTCTTGACAATGCAATGTGCCTGTCTTTGGCATTTCCTATATTGAAAAGTATGTTTAATGACGCAAATTATAGTCGTTTCCCCTTTAATTAGTTGTACCTACAACTCAGGTACAAATGATTTGGAGTGTTTGTGCTCCATTAGGCATTTCATGTTTTTGATTTAAAACCTCTCGTGTCAAAGTGCTTACTGCCATGCCTCTTCATAATGATGCAAAATTGCCTTTACTAGACATGACTCATCCTTGAAACTGTGCTTATGATTGTAAGCTAAACTCTCTGAACCCCAAAATCCCCCAGAGGGTTTGAAAGGAAGGATTCGTTTCCTTGAAATTGTCAAAATGACACCATTTATCAGAGCCAGAAACTGTAAAAACAAAAGTAATCACTGGATTTTCAACTTTATGACAGTCCTTTATGAGGAAAATGAACCAAATCTGACCTCAGAATTGTGACTTTTCATCAGAATTACTTTATCCTACATGTATTATTTAGAAATTCACCAAAATTAACTGTTTGCTCTCACCAGATTTGGTAAAAAAGTAAAAAATTATGTGCTCCTCAGCGAAACCTGGAAGTTGTGGCTGGCTTGGCTGCAACTAACAGTCACATGACAAAAAATCTGATAATTTGAAGCTAAACTTGGCTGAACTGCAGGCTGTGTTTACAGAGACCAGATAAGAGACAAGTATAGAAGTAGTAAAATATATAAAGTATGTACTTGCACATGTTGATTCCATGTTTTTTTTTTAATTCTTGCACAATAAATAATCAATGAAATTCAACTTTTCTATTACTTTTTTCATGATTTATGGCATTTTAACTGTGTCATACTGCACCACAGACTATTTTGAGTTCCTTGTCCTTCTAGTCATGCTGTTTCCATAGAGGTTCAGGACTTTATATTGCAGTGAAAAATGAGCCTAAAGTGGGTAAAAATTGCCCACAAACTGCAGTTTTTAAAGTGCTGAGATCATTTGGTTTTTCTTCTAAGTGTGGATGCATTCATTCTTAAATCAATTCAGAGTAAACAAACAATATATTGCCATTTTCATGTCTTTTCAGCTTTGTACGCTGCCAAAAACAAAATGAAGACTTTCTGTTTTCTGCGGTGGATTATGTTGCCTTTTCTGTGCAGACACCAACAAGACAAATGCAGGCGAGGGATGGATCATTCACAGAAATGCTAATCCTAAAACATTAGCGGGATCCTTTAAGCACCCTCATTATCCTGATTCATGTGAACGCAGCAGCTATCATTCCCCAGATGAGTTATTTGTGTGGTACTCCCTTGTTTCTTCTCTGTGTCACGTCCTCATTTGTGAGAGAGAAATGATATCTCTGCGAGGAGAAGGACGAAGGGAGGGTTTTTACTCTGGAGCTACAGCAGCTTCACACCACAAAGACGACTCCTTTGTCTGCGTTAACAAAGAGGATTCAAAGCAGAAGACAGACCGTTATAGATTGCTTCCTCTTGCTGCAGCCACAGAGATAAATGACAGGGATAAGCATGATCACACACACTGAGCTTCTAGTCTCCATTGTCTCTGCTTGTACTCTGCCTCGCAGGTCCGGTTGGCCCATGACTCACTTTGCTGCTTTACATACATGTGACAGTTGGTCAAAGTAGTTTTTGTATTTCCAAGAAGGGTTGTCAGTCACTAACGCACCTGATAATTTAATACATACACTGTATGTAAGTTTTTTCACTGTTTTACTCACATTTTTAAACCATTTACTGTTGTTTTACAGATTTTCCCTGTTTGTTTTTGTTTTAAAGATAGCTGGAAAAATCCTCAAATATTAATTTACATGCTTTTATGATAAAAAAAAAAAAACAGGTTCAAACTGTAAATAATCTCGATATCAAAAATCTGAATATTTTCTATGGTTTAACCATTACATTTCATAAACATTTACTGTATTTAAATCAACAAACATGTATTTGTTTAAACATATATTTGACTATATTTGAAAGGAAAAATATGTATGTGAAGACTGAAAAATTGCACATGATATGTTTCCCTACTTTATTAAATTACTCACAGTATAAAGTACTAATTTATGTGGCAACTGTTAAAAATAATAATAATAAATACCAACAGACCAAAAGTTTAATTACTGTTGACATCAAAAGTCTGCATTTTTTTACAAAAAAAATCCTTTCCAACATTTGACCATTAAATTTCATTACTATTTACTTTATTCAAATTAACAAAAAAAATATTATTTAACAGATGTTTTGTTATATTTAAAAGGAAAAATATGTATATGAAGACTGAAAAATGGTACATGACAGCTAAACTGTAATTTTACAGTTTTTCCCTATTTTATTAATCAAGTAAAATGTATCAGTTCACATGTTTAAAAAAAGAACTAAACAGTCCTCATCAAAAGTATGCTTTTTTCTGTTCTTTTCCAACATTTAACTGTTAAATTTTGCTTTTTTTTTTAACAAAAAATATTTATTTTAAATTTCAATTTTAACCATAAATTGTCCAAAATTTTGCTGTTATTTCATTGATTTTCCACAGTTTATTAAATGACAGAATATCTAGTTTTATCACCTAAAAAAAAGCATTGATTTACATATTAATTTTTTAAAAAAAGTTCAAAGCTGTAGATAAATTCCAGGGCAGTTATTTGTTAGTTCACAATATGTAACTGTAAAATATTTTTTTTGTCTTTAAATTTGATAAATTTATCATTAGTTTAAAGATGTTTGCAGTTATTTTTACTATTTTTTTATTAAATTTTTTTTCTGGCATCCTTGTCGGCAGATTTTCACAGTTTTTGTACTTTTTTTTTTTTTACAGTGTATGGTTTCCTATTATCTAAATATACGTTTCAACACCGTGTTTTGTTGCTGCATCCTTCACTGCTCATTAGTTCAGGTCTGATCTGGAGGTTTTAGCACGAAGGCTTAAAAGTTTTTGGAACGCTCTTAACTGTGAACCTCGACCCTTTGAAGCTCGTGACCTCCTGGTTTGTGGGTCACAAGGTTTCTGCCCCGGTGCCACGGTAACACCCGACACCTACCCCCAGCTCTGCTCCATAGGATGCAAAAAAAAAAAAAAAAAAAAAAGCATTTGAACTGTCGCAGGTTTATAGACAGGTCGCACACCCAGTAAGCAAATACAGACCGCCTACACCTCTGAGCTCAGACCTGACACAAATAAAAATATGTCCTGCACAAACTGTCTCATGAATTAAAGAGAGAAAACCCTCCTTCTCCCTCCTGCTCCACTTCTTTCTATTTATTATGCTAATGTATTTTATCTGCTGCTTCTCCAACTCTCCTAATTAATCCCAAAGTAAAAGCAGTAAGCAGATTTATCAGACATTCCTTCAGGGGGGAGTCGGTGTGGTTGGGAGGAGGGGAGTCACCTCATCCCCTCCTCGGTTTGAAAACTCTCTCTTTTCTCATCTCTCTAATCTCATGAAACCAAAAATTAAGCCGTCTGAAGATCATGAAAGAAGAGAAACATAACATCTGCCTATTCGGTCAATTAAAGCCAACAAGGAAACATGAAAGTGCAAAAATGAAACGACAAAAAAGAGGAGAAATTCCCCGACTTTTATCATTTAATTGCTTTCCAGTTTCTGCTCTTTGCTGCAGCCTCTAATCAAAACATGAGAAATAAGAAGGTGAGAGGAGGGATGGGGAGAGAGGGGAGAGGGGGGAGATGAAAGGTGAGGAGGAGGACAGTTTGCATTGAGGGCTGCAGGAGTTTAATGTGAAGGACTGAGTGTGTTTGCAGGGAAAAAGGCAGCGAGAGGCCAGAGGTCAAAAGTCTGGAAGACAGGAAATTAGCCACACCTGAGGATTTACGGATGAAGGCGACGAGAAGCACTCAAGACCACTGCAAGCATGTCTGCACTGTAAAAAATGAGTTTTTAAACAGCTTTTAACTAGAAATTCACTGTTATTTGACAGATATTTGTAGTTTTGCTAAATTGCAGAAAATAATTAAATCACAGAGAAAAAATTTATTAATTTACATGTTGACTATAAAAAAAGGCCAAAACTTTAAATAACATCCAAAACAAATGATTTTTTTTTTACAAATTGTACTGTAATGTATTTAACTGTAAACTTTTACAATTTTTTATTGTATTGAAATCACGAAAAAAAAATCCAAGTTTTAAAGATAATTAGCTTTAGTTAAAAGAATTCTGTATATTAAGGGTTGAAAAATGGTAAATAATTTTACAGTAATTTTGGTTTTCCCCTGTTTTGTTAATATGGATAATATCAAGTAAAATCACAGAAAAAAGTATAAATTTACATGATGACTGTAAACAAGGAAACATAACCTTTAAATACATCTACATCAATAATCTGTATTTTTCACAAAAGTTCATTTGTTCTTTTACAACATTTGATTGTAAAATTTTACTTTTTTTAAACTATATTTTAATAAGCAAAAATGGCAGTATTTTAAAGTTATTTTACCTCATTTGAAAGAAAAAATATGTATGTTGAGGGATAAATATTGAATTTACTTTTATTTTTTCCTTGATTTATTTTTACATATTCTCAGTTTTGTTAAATTATATTAAAAAAGCATATTCATTTACATGTTTACTATTAAAAAACATGGCAAAATTGTAAATAATGATGACATCAATCATTTATATTTTTATAAATAGCAATTTATACTTTCAGATGATAAAATCATAGTACTGTTGTATTTAAATCAGCTAAAAATTTCTTTTTTAAAAAACAGATATTGGCTCCTATTTGCATTGTTTTTTACAGCAGTTTTTGAATGTGTCAGTATTTTTTTTTACAGTGCGTCTGTGTAACACAACAGTTTAAGATTCAAATTAATTTAAATAATTTAAACATTCCTCCTTTTAAAGCACAAGAAACAGGACTTTTTCTGTTTAATAAATGACCACACGCTGACAACAGCTGGATATAAATTGAGACCAATCAGTCTGATACATCTACTTCTACTTCTTTCATTCTTCCATACTGCAGTCCATCTTCACATAGAGCTCATTCCCTCCCCCTCTGCTCTCTTTCTCTTTCCATCCACCCCCCATCACTCTCTCGCACCACGGCGGGGCTCTGCTCAGCCTTCATCCATTTCCGTCTGTCAACTCGCCAGGAACCAAATCTTTCTGCAGCTCTGTGACAGGACAAAGACCACAGCGTCTCGAAAAATCACTTAGGCTGTAACGAGATGCCCCAGAAAGTGCCACAGATGCACAAACGCTCAGCGGATCTTCTTATTTCACTGCATGTTGTGGCCTATACTTCCTGATAAAACAGAAATATGTACCCAGGACTCATCAGCACTTTGGTGTTTTGCAAAGCTCAGCTGCATATGTCGGTCCAAAATAGGTCGGTAAAGGTGTAAAAACACAAATTGATTGTAAAACTGTTGTGTTTTAGTAACGCTTTCAATTACAGCAAGATGTTTTCACACTGAAGTAGTTGAATTTTGTATCGGGACACTAAATCTTTCTCTGGCGTACTATATAGCTGGATAGTATGGATATTGGAATGCAGCCTCAGTATGCCGTAATAAACAGTATTTAAAATGCTAAAAATACCTATACGTCCTATTAGATTTGCTCAGATTTTGCAGTTTTCAAGTTAGCATGCTTTTTCAGCTGTTCTGACCCACAATCCTCTGCACAGTAATGTCATGGGGTCTCACATGCACACAAACAAGTGTGAATTGCTGCACAGATGACAACTTATTTGCACTACAGACGATATTATGACCAAGTATTAAGTCCCAGTTGTATGCATAATACATGAAACAGTACGTAGTTAAATGCAGCTGCAGTATGCGCTTAAAATTCTAACTTTAAGTGTTCGATTTGGAACGCAGCCTCGGTTTTCCATTTGTTGTCCAGCTATCCACTTCAAGTACTTTTAAAAGAACTGGTTAATCAATGTTCAATAGCTGCTCCAGAGATTGTGTTTTATGTGTGTTTTATGCTTTAAGACCATTTTCCCACCTACATGTGCAAACATACCACGTTAAACCCCCCGGACAAGAAATTTCACAATGTTTTTAACAAGTGTTTCTGCATGCCACAAGTTAAGATGGTCCAGTGTTCCAGAGGAGATAGCGTCACTTCAATGCACTTCTGTCAAATTTATCCACACTATGATTAAAAAAACATATATTTTCTATACTTAGAGTTCAGAACAGACCAGAAAGCACTAGAAACATACAATGTATGTGCATATTTATACACCTGATTTCTATCTTTGAACAAACACTGTAGGTTCAGTATGTTCAATTTGGGGCTGAGAAATTGAAATTCCTCAAAGCTATTCTACAAGCAGGTGGAATTTTTTTGACCTTTTGTTGGCTTTATTTGATAGGCACAGTTGAGGCAGACAGGAAAGCAGGGAGAAGAATGGGGGGAAGACAAGCAGTGAAGGGCCGTGAGCTGGAATCAAACCCAGGCTGCTGCTTTCATGGGTCGCTCGCTCAACCAGCTGAGCTATCTGGGCACCCAAGCAGATGGAATTTTAAGATGTTTCAGTCCTACCTGTCAGCATCTCCCTGTCCAGACGACGTATTCCGATGCAGCGTCTCTCGAACGGCGGCCATGCTGTCGGGGAGGCGGTTCAGACGCCTCGTGTACAGACCCAAACCTCCGTCAGTCATGTAGCTGCAAAAAAACCCACAACAAAACCTATTAGACACAGGGACCATAAAGCAGCTCCAAGATACACAATAAAAGATCTCCAAGAGGATGACCTGAAGTCGTGCAGTACTTTGTTTAAAGGCACACACTGGCCTTTATTCCCAGAGCTGCTGCTGTTACATATTGTGTGTCATATATAGAGCAGGAGGAGCCCACATCCATCTAGTTTTCCGGCTGAGGCTAAACTCCCATCATTGAGGGCTAAACGTTTCCCACACAAACACAGAAGACAGCAAACTCTCCAACTTAACAAAGATGCATTTCTCTCATGTGGCCAGTGGTGGTAAACAACAGTGGTCTTTAGAAGAGGCACAGAGGATGAGGCTGTTCTTTACTCCTGCAGGAAGCATATTGCAATTCATCACCGACACTGAGGCCATCAGTGGACCAGAGTGACATATTATGATTGAAGGAAGCTTAAGAGAAGCTAAAAATGTTCCTGTGAATGTAAGAGCAGGCTAAGTAGGGCATTCACTCCATTTCATAACGGAAAATTACATTCAAAGGGACCTGATTTATCGCATGTTGGAGTCAGAGGCTGACAGTTTGTAGCCGTTACAGTCTGAAGCTGAAACATTCCCACTGGAACTAAAACAACACCAACTAATCCCCCCAAATATTTACCTGTGGAGGAGATCGCTAATGGAGCTAAATATTGACACGTTTAACTCGGGTGTAATTTAATGAAACGTTTGCTGTTTTAAAGTCGAGGCCGGACCGTTGGAACGGTGACTGTGATGATTCTGTTTCTGCAGTTAAGTGAGTAGAAAAATAAGCCAACTGCTAAAACGCCTCCTGTGTTATCTCTGTGTCGATCAGCGAGAGGGAACCCTGCACACACACACACACACACACACACACACACACACACACAGTTACACCTGGATGTATATACAGTACACACACACAGCAGAGTGTTTCCAACAGACAGAGCTTCTTTGTGCAGTCAGACAGAATCAGAGCAGATCCTGTTGGCTGGATCCAATAAGATGTAAATACAACGGTGTTTTAGCAGCAAACCTGGAAAGTCAGCATTTTGTCACCACAAAACTTCCAGAAGAAAAAGGATTTTGACCTGATCTGAACTAAAACATTCATATTCTCAGTTAACTTCATGAAACTCACATGCTTGTTTATTAATCTCTTCCTTTTAAGGATTATTGCAAGTATTTGGAATTGCTTTAGGGAATACGATGGAAATAAACCCAACCCAAGACCTTACAGGGAGTATAAAAGCATCTTGTCTTTGAAAAAAATCCCTAAAATGACCCCATTTATCAGAGCCAAAAACCGTAAAAACAGAAAAAATCCCTAAATTTTCCATTTTCAGAAAGTCTTTGAACTATTCATGTGTGACATACTGTTCTATCAGGAAAAATATCCAAATTTATGTTTAAAATCATGAAATGTAATCAAAATCATTTTATCATGCATGTCTTGTTTTTAAAAAAAAAATGCCAAAGATAAAGCGTTTGCATTCACCAGATATTGTAAAAAACTAAAAATTCCACATTCCTTGACAGGACCGTGAAGCCATTAGTAACTCAGCTCCAACCAACAGTCTTGTGACAAAAATTCTCAGACTTTTTGGCTGAACTGGACAAAGCTGCAGGCGGTGTTTACACATAGCAGACAGGAGACAAATATGGAAACAAATGCAAGTAGAAAAATATCAATAGTATGTGAAGTCACCATTTTTTCAGGATTGGAAACACCTGTGGACACCTGGAAAAACGTTGCACATTTTTATTCTAGGTTTTTCAATTTAAAAATTAATCTTCTATTTCTTCTTTTTTGTGATTTATGACCTTATTGTTTTTTTTTTATTTTGCACAGAAGACCTTTTTGAGTTATTTGTACTTCTAGTTATGGCTGTGCTGTTTCCATAGAGGAGCCAGATTTTATATTGCAGCGAAAAATGAGCCCACAGTGAGTAAAAATACAAAAGGAGCAAAAATAAAGCCCAGAAAGTGCTTTGAGTTCAGAAGGTTAAACTGCATGACTCATGTATGACTAAATATCTGACAAATTCAATGCTTTTTTGGAATCATATTCAACCAAACAGAAAGGGCAATGCAAGAAGAACTTATGCTACTGATATGAGGCTTATTTAGGGACAAGAAAAACAACAAAAGACAAATATTGGGCCCTTCTGACAGAAGATCCACATGGAGGGGGATCCGCTGAGCTTCAAGGAAGACATCCATCATCACAAAGCAAAGTCACCTTAAAGACGACCGGCCAGGCACAAACACACACAATCACTCCGGACAGATTCGTTCACACTAATAAGTAACTGAGCTCATGTCCTCTTGTTTCAGACGCCGGTTAACCTGTAACCTTCTGCAGCAGCAGAAACGTGTCCAAACAAGACGGTTTACGGGCTGAAAGTGAGCAGCCAGGCGGAGATTACACAGCCGTGCAGCTCACAGAAGCAAAAGTTCACGAGTAAATGAAACTGCAGAGATATCTGACTTGCAAACAATGCATGCAGTGTGGTGTGGACGGCAGAAAATTCACTAAATGTCACGCTCTAAGGAAGAAAACAAACAGTCTCCTGCAGAGCCTCAGACGTACCTGTCTGCCTGAAACATGGTCACACAGTCTGTCCACAGCAGATCAAACAAGTCCAGGTGAGTGTTGCTCCTCGCTGATGAAAATCTCCAAAGAAATGAGCCCGTTTACAGCCGTCAGGCTACTGTCTGCTATCAGCTCTGACCTGGTGTGTGTGATATCAGCAGGTGAAAGCGTGTTTGATCATGGCGATAATCACAACTGAAATACCAGCACTCTCTCCGTGTACAGACTCTACAGAAGCGTCCATGTGCGAGCTGAGAGCTCAATGTTGGTATGCAGCCTCCGTCCTCAGCTCCACATGCTCTTTCTCTCCTGGCTGGAGGTTGGGCCTGTCTGAGGAAAGGTGGAGGAGGGATGGGAGGGAAGGAGGGGTAGATCAGGCAACATGCCCCCGAGCCAAGGAGGCGGGTGCCCTCATCTCCACGGGCCACAGAAACCGAAAGGCAAAAGAGGGGAGGGGGTTGGAGATGGAAGAAAACCGCCGCTGATACTAAAAGTGGTCTCGCCGGTCATGTTGTCTGTGCGGCAGCAGTCATAATAAGCTGAATAAATTAAAACATGCTGAGCTAGTCATCTCAGCTTGGGGTCTACATTGCTTAGGAACGTCTAGAGCTTTAATGAACTTGTTTTGTTAACTGATTCAACTCTCAACTGATTTTTTTTTAGCAATTTTTCCAGCAAAATGTCACAAAATAGTCAAAAAATTGCATCACAATTTCCCTGAGATATCCAGTTTACAACAAAATGCAACAAAATAAAGAATCTGTCTAATTTAAAAAGCTGAAATTTGATAAATTACATTAATAAGGTATCAGAATCTATTTAAAAAGCACAAGAAATGTCTTAAAGAAATGTACCTTTGTCATATATTATTCTTTGAGTTAAAGGGTCACTTTTACTATGTTAGATGTTCAACTTTCCTAGATTTCCTAAAATCATTTTAGTTTAATCTGCTGAAAAATCGCTTTTTTTAACCATGGGCAGGTTTTAAAGCCATGTTAACTTTAAAAACAATCACCAAAATTAGACAATTTATGAGTGAAAAACTGTTAAAACGTAAAGAATCGTTAGATTTTGAAGTGTCAGGTTCTCATTTCAATCAAAATTTCCTGCAGTTGTTTTAGTTTCATTTGCTGAAAAATCACTTATCAACCGCGTGGAAGGTTTTAAAGCCATGTTATCTTTAAAAAAAATCTCCAAAATTAGGCAATTTATCTGAGTGTAAAAATGTTAAAAGATAAAGAATTGCTGGATTTTCAACTTTCAAAGGTCTTTTCAAGCAAAGTCTGTAAAAAAAAAAAATTGTTTGGGATTTCTTAAAAAAAAAAATCAGTTTTATTTCTAAGGTGAAACTGAATGAACTTTGTGGGATTTGTAGTATAAAAAACTCAATCTTCATAAGATTTTTGGGGAAATTTTGTTACTGTAGGGTCTTTTTATTATTAAGAGTAACAGTTTTTCTAATTCAAGGTCTAAATATTAAATTCCACAAGTCTTCCACTGAGTTGGAAACCACACAACCGAGACAACTCAGATACCGCTAAAGGTAAGGGGGTTAGAAAAAATATGCCCCTTTTGCTAACATATGTGAATTGACCCTTTAAGTGGCATTTAAGAGGTTACAAAGAGTTGAACTGTGAGAGTTTACTGCTGTAATCCAAATGCCAGCTCCTCCTCTCTGGGTAAACATCCCACCTCTGTGTGGAAGAACCAGTTATTTGGTGGATGCTAACATGCTTGTGATGGAGCTTAACCTCTAAAAAGGGCCTGAGGATGCAGAGAATAGAGGGAGGTCATCCGTCTGTGTCTGTTTTAAATGGTTAACCCACAGGGTGACTCCACCCACATGCCTGTACCCACACACAGATCCCCACATACACATGTTAGGCTGCTGCAGCTTCCACCCCTCTCCCCTGCACAAAGAACATAATCTAGTCAACATGCTGCCATTTGGATAAAAGCTCATTTTGCCAGTCATCCATCACTTCATCCCCTGGGATTATACCACAATAATACACACCGAGCACGTTCTGTATGGTTTACACAAAGACAATCTAACATTCAAACACCAAAACCAGCTCAAAATAACCTCTTTACTGTGTGTCGTAAAATCTGCTCGATCTACTGTAGTGTGGAAAGGACTGAAAATCACTTAAAATGCCAATTATTAAGATAAAAATGCAAAACATTAATAGGGTCCTGCTTCTAAAATGTGAGGATTTTCCTTTCTATATAGCAGTGTCAGCGGAATAATTAACCTTCTGCACCCCCATACATTCTGGCAGGTTTCAAAAAGCATGCTATCCTTTAGAGAGTGCTAAAATGAAACTATTTATCTGGGTGAAAAACTGTAAAAACAGAAAGAATGATCATTTTTTTCAATTCTATAAAAAACAAAAAATTCTGCACTGCTCAGCACATCTGTAAAGCTATTAGTGACTCAGCTGCAACCAACAGTGACACGGCAAAAATTCTGGGTCTTTTTACCTAAACTGCAGGCTGTGTTTACGTATGGAAACAATTAAAAAATGTAAATAGTTAAGTCTATAGACATGCAGAACCACCATTGTTTTCCAGTGTTGGTAAAACCTGTGGGCGCTTTAAAATATGTTGTACATGTTGATTCCAGGTTTTTTCAATAAAATGTGATTTAAGGCATTATAACTGCTATTCTGCACTAAAACCATGTTTGAGCTCTCTCCCCTAGCGATGGTTGTCTCCATGGAGGTGCAGGATTTTATATTGCAGAAAGAAATGATCCAACAGTGATAAAGGGGTAAAAAATACCCAGAAACTGTTTCAATTTACTAGCAAAAACAGAAATATAATCTCACATTGCAGCCTTGTGTCATACCATAAGATAGTCTCTGCAGGAAATGATTTAACAAAGAGAGAAATTTTATTTAATATTTTTTTCCATGGCTTCTTTAAAGGTCCCACCAGCCTGGATATCCAATTTTCCGAGGGAGAAAATGCCTCCGCTCACCTGCTCACATCACTCACCTGCCCAGGTGTGTCTGATTCATGCATATCAAGTACTTCAAGAGCACTTAGGCCCCTCGCTGTTAAATCTGCCTCAGGGCTTCTGAGAGCACACGATTTCCTCTCCAGTTTATAAGAGATGTGGGTTTTTTATCAGCAATTTCACAGAATATTATCTACATTTACAGTTTATCTAATCATCTCTATTACCAGACCTGGCTCTCTCTGCCTCTGACTTTTCCATGCCATCTGAAGGCGCCTTTAACAGCTCCATCTGATAATAATGATGACAGCAGAGCTTTAAATTGCACAGTGTTACAGCCAAGGTATGCAAGGGGGCCTGTTGCAACATGGACACTGGCTCTGAGGGAGCAAATAAACAGGTTATCAGGGTATCAGCATTACTGCATCTGCAGACGGAGAGATGGGATACCGGTGGGACCTGCACTACACAGGATGAATGCTGCTCATGCTACAGATGCTAAACTGTGGGATACAATCTGATGGTTCGATCACAGACGTATGACCGAGGAACACTACTGCCCTCTTCTGGCGAGCTTTAATACACTGGCTCAACTTGGCAAGGAGAGTACAACGCAGCTGAAGTTCTGCTGGGAAACCTTGGGTCTTGCATTCATGTGGATGTTAATCTGACATGTATCACCAGCCTAAATTCTGTTGCATGTAAAGTACCATTACAACAACAATCCTGACGAAAATTCTTCCAGCTACATCGCAAAAAAACTGCCCAGGAACAGCTCAGGGAACATGACAAAGAGACCAAAGCATTAATTTGGCCTCCATGCTCCCCAGATTCAAACACAATTGAGGCTGAGCGAGATGTGCTAGAAATAAAACTGAAGTACAGACTCATTATCCAAGACCCCATCAGAGGATCCACAGAACATCACTGGAGGTCCTGTGCTCGTTCCCTAATTGGTCAGGACTGTTTGGGTGACACAAGGAGGATCTAAACAACGTTAGGTGGTTTTAATGTTGTGGCTGACTGGTATATATGTGTGTATAGTTTACTCAGTTACTTATTTATTCTAAAAACAAAACGCAAAAAAATGGAAAACAGGTTTACAGGTTTAGAGATAATGATGTGAAGTCTTTAAATTACATATTTTGTCCAATTAACAGCCCAAAAACAAAAGGCACCCTATTTAAAATGATAAAACTAAGAAAAGCTGCAAATCTCCTAATAGGACAACCTGTTACACGGAAATGATAAGAGAAAAGCATGGATGCAAAAGTGCAATTAGTAAATACTTATCTTTCACAAAGATTTCCTTCTGTCAGGGAAGTTAACCAAATCTAAGTTTAAAGTCGCACTATTTCACATCTAAATCACTTTATTCTAAATTTCTTAACCAAAAAGTTGTCACAAATAAACAATTTGCACAAACCAAAATCTGTAAAAAATGAAAACAATGTGCGCTTCTTGGTGCAACTGTGAAGCAATTAGTGGCTCAACTATGACCAACAGTCACATGGCAAAAATTCAGGGGCTTTTTGGTTGAAGTGCAGGCAGCAAATATGGAAATAGAGAAAAGTAGGGCTACACTTCAAAAATGTCAATAGCTAAATATCTATAGTGTGTAAAACTACAATTTTTTCCAGCTTTCGTAACACCTATGTGCCTTTCCAATAAAAATGAAAATAAATAATCAAATAAATAAACTTTCAGTGTTTTTTGTTCTCTCTGATTTATGGTGTTTTAACTGAGTCATGATGCACTGAGTTTTCTTTACTTCTAGCCATTGTGCTGTTTCCAAATAGGTGGATGACTTTATATTGCAGTAAAAAATGAACCCACAATTTGTAAAAATGTGACAGGAGCAAAAAAAATCCAGGAAGTAAGTAAGACGTCTCCACAAGGCCTAGCAACCAGTGAAAACGCCTCCGCTCACCTGCTCAACAACCCAAAAACTAAATTCTAAATCTATTTACATTGATAAACAGGGAAAATCCCTTACTGGATGAGCTAGAGACCAGTTAAAGTTTTTTGCTTGATAAAGAAACAAAATTCCCCAATTCATCATTAAACTGTTTCTGTTTTTTCAGTGCCTGTATTGAAGACTAAAAAACTCCTAATAGTGTGGTCCACTTACCCGCTGGTGACATCGTCAGTGCGCACGGCGTTCTTGCTCAGCACGTCTCCGTCGCTCATGTATCCCGTCACCTCCATGGCGATGCCGTCCAGGTCGATGTCCTCCCCGGCTCTGTCTCCGAGTTCCACGCTGCACAGAGCTCCTCCCCGGCCGGCCAGCTGCCTCCGGAGGTGACCGGGGTACAGGTAGCGTCCTCCCTGGCTACCGACCACCCGGCCGGCGTAGCCGTTCCCCAGAGAGGGGGCGTCGCCCGCCTGCAGACGAGGGCTGGACTGGCCCAGTCGCCATGACGACAGTGATGGGCGAGCAGAGGTGAGGCTGAGGATGCTTCGACCGCCTCCGCTGTTGTTGCTGCCGCTGCCTCCGCCGCTTCCACCACCGCTGCTGATGTCTGTGGTGACGCTGCCGTCGAAGGTGGTTTCCAAGGTGCTGAGCAGAGAGAAAAAGAAAAACGATTTTCCAATAAAACTCACAAGCTGATATTGAACAGCTAAACCTTCTGAACACTGAGCAGTTTCCATGCATTTTTAAAATTTTAAAAAACTTGTTTTTTGCTGTTGTTAAATTTTATACTCACTACGGGCTCATTTTATATTGCAAATATTTTTTCAAAAACCTTTCCAAGTGGAAAAATGATGACTCTATATATTACAAATATTTTACTACATACATTTGTTTCCATACTTGCCTCCTGACTATACTCTACCTGCTGAAAAGTTCCCTAATTTCTGTAATGTGATGTGTTTTTCACAGCTTAGTCACTAATGGCTGAAGAGTGCAGAATTTTCTGCTTTTTACTGAATCTGGTTAGAGCAAATGTTTATTTTTGGCAGATTTGAAATGAGTCATGTAGAATGAAGTGATTTTGAGGAAATATCACTATATCAAGCTTAGATATGGTGAACTTTCTTGATGAAAATCCAGTGATGCTTTCAGTCTTTACAGTTTTCTGCTGATAAAGTGTAATTTTCTCAGTACAACATTCCTGTTAAATCCACTAGCATGTTTTAAAATATCTATATGTAAATCTTCCGACAGAATGTGAAGTCACGGTAGATTAATTCAAGGACTGTCAAAAAAGCTGAAGACTCCAAAATTCTGTTTCTTCTTTTAAACAGTTTTTTATGCGGATAAAATGTGCTAATTTGGGGATTTTTTTAAAGATAGCATGCCTTTCAAATCTTCAGAGGGTACATACACATTTTCATTGTTCTTAGATGAGGTTCTATTCAAAGACTCGTCATTTGCTGTAACAGAAAACAGCCTAATGTTGCCTAACAATGGAAATTACACACAATTAATCACCACCAAAATAAGGTTTTTTGGCTCAAGATCAATCTGGTCGCTCAGTTCATAGAAGTCACTTAAAATAATTTTGAGATACAATCCAGAAAATAGAACTGGAAATCAATCTAATAGTGAAACTGCATTGTCTTCTGGATGGACAATGGTAGAGAGTAAAGATAAGAGATCCTTTATTAGAGTGTAAAACAAAAAAACAGACTTATTAACCTTACAACAGAGCCTAATCTAAATCTAGACAGCCGGGTCAGCGCTGAGACGTAAAACCAGAGACCAGCTGGAAATTCAGTGGGAGGGAAAGTGATAAGAGCAAAACCAGAGGACATGAAAGACATGCGCTGCGATCAAAGTTAAAACCCCTCAAAGGGAGGATGAGACGACGAAAAAAGCCACAAAAGAAGAGCTATTACCTGTAAACGTAGACAGACACAGTCTGCTGACCACGAGGCAGTTCAGCCACTGACTCAAATCCTCAGCAGAGAGCCTGATTCGCTGTGTTCACCACTGAACCATAGCAGCCATTGTAAGGCGCTACACTTGATGATCCCCAAACAGAGGGGTTTTGTTTTCTAATGCAACACGTTTTATAAACTTCTTTATACGCGCTGCTGAGTCGATATGCAAAACTGAAAATGCCTCAGAAACATACCACTGGATACGCTATTTACCGAGGTTGAGATTTGATTTTTAGTTTTGATAAAACTAAATTAAATGAATGCAATTATAGGAAAGTTTCAAGTAAAAGAAGCTTAAATTCCAGCAGGTAAATAAATGAATTTCTTGTTACCTGTGTGTGACCTGAGTTCCTCGTAGGCTCGACATAGTCTCCTCCAGGTTCTGCCGCAGGTCTGCAATGTTTTTGACAGTTCGCAATCGTCTTGTCTCTGGATCTTCACCTGATTGAGAGAAGAAAAACAATCTCAGCAACATCTACCTGCATGTTCAGACATGATTCATCTCTTCCCTGTGAGCGATGACCCACCTGAGAGGTCCTCGATGGAGGTCTGGCTGGTCTTGGTGAAGGAAACGTCTCCACCTCTTCCTCCTGAGCCCGTCTCGGCGTTCACCGTTCCCTCGCCGTCCGTTTGGGATCTGGGAAAAGCAAATTGTGCAACGGATCAAAGCGTGGAAATCATTGATTGTGAATTATTGTGCACTTAGCAGAGACCTAATATTCAGCAAATTGTCACGAAAGAGGGATAAACCCGATTAAAGATTTAAATCTGCTGCGTTTCAAGTCTTGTGACCGAGGTCCAACATGAATGCCTGCTAAGCTCCACACGCCAGGAAAGTTTGTCTTTGAAGGATAAATCAATACAGTTGAGTCACCGCATTGGCTGGTAGCTTTTTGAGGCGATGACGCTGGAAAGCCTTAGTTCTGTGCAGCCTTTGGTCTTTGGCTGATTCCAGACTTTGTCCTTGTTGACTACTGAACACTGAGCCAGTTAAAACCACCGACAGCCTTTCACATGCACAAAATTACATCATCTAAACTCTTCTTTGGCTTCTGGGTAACCAACCTAATCCATGATGTTATTTCCATGCACTAATTCTTCTGCTTTGGAGTGTTTTCCTTACTGCAGTGGAGTAAATAAAGCTGATTTTGAGCATTGATCGCACAAAATGTCTGTCAAGCATAGTGTTTGTGGCAGGTGGAGGTGGCATAATCCTGCCGCTAATAGTATTTGACAGCTATACAGCAGAAGGGGAGGTTTTTGAGGTCTGATTATGTGGAGGTTGGCTGGTCGGCTGCAGGTCTGAATGTACAGAGGCAGAGAAGGCAGCGGCACAGGAAGCTAATGAGTGGTTGTTAGAAAGGACTTATTGAGAGCGAGAGGGACCTCCTTCCTTATCACACTGGGACCAGGACAGAGGTCAGAGGCACACTGCATCCACACAGACTTGTCCAGATTCATGAGCACACACAAGGCAGGCAAAGCACAAGAACAGAGGAGCTCATGAAAGACTGCCGGTTAACAGTTTATAGATGGTCAAACGCTCAAAAAACGATTCGGATTTTACACTTTCAGATGCTGACAGACAATCAGGCATTTGATGACTTAACACAAGTTCTTACAATCTGTGATACAGGCACACAGAAGCAGGGTTATACACCAATTTGCTTTAAATTAAAAGCTTCACCCTGAACTGTTGTCAAGTGTGTTATTGAACAAATAGACCCTAATTAATTATAGAGTCACCTTTAATGGATCTTTTATCTGTTTTATTTGCTGTTTTATTTATTTATTTTTTTATCGTTCTCATATTGTTGATGATTTATTTTACTGTAAAGCACTTTGGTTGGCCATACGCCTTTAAAAGTGCTATATAAATAAATCTGACATTGAAAATTAATTCATTAATTCATTATTCCATTTATATTAATTTGTTACTATTTTATATTGAGATATACCACGTGCAGTGGTTCAATGACTTTATTTTAAGGAGACTGAGTATTTTTCACGCATCTTTTTCATGAGACAGTTGAGCAGGAGAGGGTTGAGCATATCAAAAAGTTTAAAACACAGCTATGCACACTGTCTGAGATACAAAATAAACATATTTGTAATGTTTTCATGCTACACCTTCAAGTAGGAAAACACAAGCCATCTTAAATAAGGACTGGCTCTAACTTTGCAGCCAATGGAGAGGCATTGTTCTAGAGGCAGCTATTGTTCTACTGACATTGACCATTTTCAATAACAGAGAAAGATGGAAAACACTGTAAACAATCAAAAATGTACCTAATTAAATGGGTAAACATCTGTGATTTGAATGCTTTAGAACATCCAGGGTCAAACTCCTATCCCCAAAAAGTGTGTATATCCCCCAAATCGTGTGGGATACACATGACGATAAAGTCTCATAAAAGATGACATCTTGTTGTATTGATTATTAAGGATTCTATTTGTTTATCTACACTCATTTTTCACTTGGAAATGTTCATCTACTATGACATCAGCAACATTTTGGAGATATTGGCATTACTTGGGAATGTGGTTTGGCATTTGTGCCTTCTTGTACTACATGGGGAATGTAATTAGTTGTGGAGTTAGTCATTCCTTGTTTAAGTCAGTTTCTCTTTGTCTCAGATCATAAGGTCTGGCAGTGAAATGTCAAGAATGAATGCATTTTTGTAGTTAGGACAGTGTGCAGGTTTGAATGAAACTTTCTTTGCAACCGACCTCATGAATCACTGTCACATGCTGTATAAACCAAGACTTTATCTTCAAACGTAACAGAGAGATGTGCACTCCAGGGCTTTATGCTGTATTGTGATGCATTTTACTTGATGTTGTATTAATCTGTGTATTTATGTTTCTTTCTACATTTTAAATATTTTAATATTTTACAATACACTTTGTGTTCAGCCGATTAATTTTCGAAGGTTATTGTCACTGGTGCATATATGTGATGCAGGAAGTTGAAACTGAAGCTGATGTTGAGTATCAAAAATGTGCATTTTAAGTCAGTGCAGCACCGTTAAATGTTTTATAATGTGTGATGTTACCTGTACATGAAAGGTGCGACGGTGGCCATGTTGGGGTGGCTGTGGTGCTGTTGCGTCTGAGGTAGCTGCACACTGACGGTGTTGCTGGCGGTGCTCTGTGTGGTGCCTCCTCCGGCCACCGGGGCGGCGCTGCTCTTCCCTTCCGTGGAGGCCAGGCTGGAGGTAGAGCTGGAGTGTCTGCTGTCCCTGTCTCTGTCCGGGGGGCCGCGGTGCATCGCCAGCCCCCCTCCTAGCCTCATGCTCCGAGGCCTCTCACCCGCCTCCTTCACTGAGGACGCTTTGCCCCCGACTCCTGGGGCTTTACCTCCCGGCTTTGGTATTCCGCTGTGTGCAGGCGTGGAGCTCTCCTTTTTGGCCACTTTACCCCCTTTAGGA
The DNA here is from genome assembly GCF_022539595.1 of Amphiprion ocellaris. Classification (NCBI taxonomy): domain Eukaryota; kingdom Metazoa; phylum Chordata; class Actinopteri; family Pomacentridae; genus Amphiprion; species Amphiprion ocellaris. The sequence continues at coordinate 38,334,994 of NC_072766.1, read as the reverse complement.
ATGAAACTGGCCATTTTAGAGGTCCTTTTGTTGGAGCCATCAGCGTCTACAGCAGCAGATGCTGCTTCATCCTTGGGTTCTTCTCCCCTGAGCTCTGTCCTGTCAGAGACCGAGGTGCGTTTGCCCACCTCCTTCCCTCTATCCTTGTCCTTCTCCTTCCCCCTCTCCTTGTCCTTGTCTTTCTCAGGGCCTTTCACAGACCCCTTCTTGGCAGTCAAAGCTCTGCTAAAAGTGCGCTGGGCGATGCCCCTCAGAGCGATTTTCGGGCTGCTGGCGGTCGTAGAGACGGTGGTACCTGCTGATGGAGCCACTCCGTAGGCCGTCCCGTTGCTGGTCCCGTTCAGTCCCGGCCGGACGTTGCCATCATCCTCCTCTAGGGGGTCGGTGTTGGAGCCAGTCTCAGCTCTCTCCACCTGCCCTACTCCGGGCTGCCTGCCTGGGGCTGCGTTTTCCGTCTGGGCTGATACACCATTGGAGGAGGTGGTCGAAGATTTGGAGCCTCCTTTACTGTTGAAGAGTTTAAGCTTCTCCAGCATTGATTTCTGAGTGGCAGCTTTAGGTGGAGCTTCTGTTGATGGAGCAGCCTTACTGGAGGTGTCCTTCTCCTGCTTGACAGACTGCATGGCGGACGGGGAGGGGCTCGTGGAGGTGGGAGAATTGGACGAGGCGTGTTTGGAGCTGGTCGACTTGCTCCTCCAGGGTTTGCTGTTGCTGTTGGGTTGAGGAATGGCCGTGGAGGAGGACGACGAGGGAGGAATCAGGGTGGAGGTAGTGGCTGGGATGCTGGTGGAGGAGCTGACGGTCACTGCAGATGACGGAGCATGCTCAGTCATCACCGACGGCTGTGAGGTCATACCCTCTGAGGAATCTGCAGCACAAAAAGAGACATTTCATCAAACAATGAAGAGGGAAAGTGCAGATGAGGAAGAAAAGCCAAGCAGGGGGAGGACAAGACAAAAACAGATGCTGAGGTCTTCTCTGACCCCACACAAACTGGCCTTATAAGGGCCTGGAGGTGGCCTGTGTTGATGCAGCCAAACGTGCCATTACTTTCCTCCAGGCTAGCCACCAAAACTGTTAAAAACCCCTTAGCACTAACAATGAGACGAGCCCTTCACAAACTGTTTATAAAAACAATGAGGAGCAGCTCAAGTGCTTTAAAGTCTCGCCAAGCAGGTCAAGTCAAGCAGCAGCACTGGTGCACTTATAAGGCCTGGACTTATATGGACTGATTTTGGTCAGAGTCCCTCTGCTGCACAAAGAAACACTGTCTGGTTACATCTGGTTACATGCACTGAGCTCCTTGTAAACTAGATTCAGAACCAGGATAAAAATAGAGTTGAACTTGGAGACGAACAGAAGCAAAAGGACTCTTCTTTTTTTTTTTTTTTTTTTTTTTTGCAAATTGCCAGAAAAAAATCCTGCAGCAACAAGGAAACTTACCAAGAGCTGAAAGAGCAAGAGAAGGGTTGAAATTCGTGCTCTAAGTCGCTGCCCTCATGAAAACAGTGTGTCCCGAGGGCTGCTGAGGTTGTCAGTGCGTTTGCAGAGCAGCACTAACCAGCAGCACGGAGCTCAGACCAGCAACATTTGAATATTCAAACACCAACGGCCGGAGAGGGAGAGGGCCCGAGCAGGGAGGACCGGGTAGAATGAATCATAACACTTCAGTTGGAGTGTACTTCTGTGTTCTTTGTGCAAACACACACACACAACAGACATATTTATTCCAGTTTACTGCTGCTGCTGGTTGTACTTTCTTCAACTACAGTCACCTTATACACTGTAAAATATCATTCAGAGGACCTGTTGCCTGTTGTTCTGATGAACTGTGCTGACATAATAATGTTGGTAGTTACTCTCACTTCATGTTGTGTGTAATTTAAACAAAATTTTTGCATTAACTGATTTAAAAACAAGATTCAAGTTGTGTTTAGTTAATTAAATTGGCTTGATGACTTAATCTTTCTCCATTTTGAGTTCAGGATTTCAAAACTTGTACTTATGCTACCAAATATTAAGTATTCACTCATTTAAAATATCACTAACTGTACAGGAAAGACTAATTCTTGTAACTCGTGTATTTTGTTGGTCAAATCTAATTTCATGTTGTCACAACTCAAAAAGATTAATACAAACTGATTTTTTATCTAATTATTTTGGCTGAGGGTCTTTATTATACATATATTTTACATTTTTATTTTGTTTTCATTGGACAGGTGATAAAAACACATTTTATGCTTAAATAGACATTAATCATTTTTATGGGCTGTTTACATATTACAATATGTCTATATAATCCTTGTATTTTTTGACTGAATTGAACCTAAAGAAGGTTCATGAGGTTCATGACACCGAAACAAGTCAGTAAAAGTGATAAACTGCTTCTTTTCCAATATAAATCAACCTGTTCTGTGAATTTGAAGAAGGTTTCGCACCTGGTTGGTGTCTTGAAGGAACACAAAATCAGTCAGGGTGAAGCATTAGGATAAAAAGATAAATAACACTTGACTTTGGAAAATTCTTGAATTAGGCAATGTGAATAGGGAAAAAACAACAAATTATATCTATCTACTGTGTGTTTTTTCACTTTTAAGGCCTATGCTCCAAAGAAAACACATTTAAATGATTAAACTATGGGGAAAATTAAGCAGTATTCTCTGAAATTCTGTCTGTGTGTCTATTAGAGACACTGGTTGACATGTATGATGCATTTGGAAACAAATCTCTGGCTTTTTGTTACACTGATATCAAAAAAAATAATAACTATCAGAAAATCTTTAATGAATCAAGTTTCCTTCAATTTGCACTGGCTGCATTATTCCATTTATTTAGATGTTATTTATATGGTCTCGTTAAGTCAGCATTTATGCTGAATTTTAAACACTCGGCCTGCTTGTTTACTCCTTTCTCTTCTGGCTCTCCACTTTATTTCATTTTTATAGCCTTTCATGGCCTAATTGGAAATAGGAACTCGCTCGCTGTCTCTCCTTTCTCCCCCTATTTAGCATTTAGCGAGAGCAGCCTAAAACAATGCAGCCATTAGGAAGTGATTAGGGCCCAATTAGCCGTGCTAGTAGTTAGCTATCGGAAAAGTGGGTCAGGTTGCTAATAGCTGGCTTCCTATTGGAGGCAGCTGAATGAGAGGGGGACCTGCTGTGATTATGGAGCAGGCGGAGAGAATACGGGGGGCTGAAGCTGCAGGTTCGGGATGAGGGAGGCTTTGATATGGAGCAGCAGGACGGTCTGTGCTGTCCAAGAACGGGGTCAGCTTTGGATTTGGGGTCAGGAATGAACAGAAGAAGAAAGACGGGGCACGGAGAGGGTCCTGGACGCTGGGTCAGCTGGTCGCTGTCAGGACTGGACCCAGTGACCGGGACTGACACGCTCCAGTTAGGTTGCCAGGGGTGAATGGAAGCGGTCAATCTTCAACGTGTTGGGTTTGGAAGTGACACGACAGTGACTTGGACACTGTTGAATCACAAAGTCAACTGTAAAGAAACTCAATTCAAAGCGAGTCTCTTGACAAGATGCAACTGATAAATCTGCAACAAATAATTTTAGCCGTAAAATCTCTTCCTCTTTATGATTTCTAACATTGTGACTCTTTCTGATTTTGTATTGTTTTGAAAGAATTGATATTTTATAATGTCTTAATGTCGTAAGAAAAGCCAGTTTGCATTTCACTTCACATAATGTATGAGCATGTGACAAATAAAAACTCTTCAATCTTGAATCTTGAAAATAAAACAAACATCAATGTAAAATAAAAACTGTTTTCTTGGATTTTCTGCTGTTTTAAAATCAAAATTTCACCTTGTTTGTGTAATGAAGTGGCCACAAGGTGGAGTAAAGACTTCACTTTGAGGAAAAAAGTACCACATTATTTTCCTGGTGTTTTTTTAAGGGAAAAAAATGCTACTCCAGTACATTTGAAGCTAATCATTTAAGACAACAACCAGCAGTTTAAAGACCTCTTTGTAAAACTACTAATATTCTGATTGTCTACTTGGACTTTCCCAAAATGCAGCCAGATAAAGCGTATCTGGCTGCATTTTGGGAAACCGGGTTCTAATTAGCAGCACAAAATCCACTTGTGGAAGGAGTTTCCTCTCAAAAATAAACAAATAATTGTCCTAATAAGGCCTTAGAATGGGTCACAGGCCCAATGACCCTGCATAGCCTTGGGCCAAATCCTGGAATTAAAACCCCTGCTGCCCCTCGACTGCTTGAGGAAACATGCTGAAAGAATTTGAGTGTTTATGACTTAACTGCTTAATGACTGCAGCCATTAGAGATTAGAGTAAAAAGCAGAAAATGACACAAGACCAGACCACCCTTCTACTTCCCTGTCTGCTGTTTTAGGCTCAGTCCTGCTGCTTCTCAGAGCATCCTGATAACATCAAGGCATTTTGGGGGAATCAGCCACAGTGGACTCTGAGCTCTTTTCACAGGATCGTCACACTCATGTCTGTGCATGTGTGTCTAAAACCGAAGGACACTGTGTAATTTCACACGAGCATCGACACTCATGTGCATGTCTGTGCGTGCATGTCGGCGTGAAGAGGGAGGTTTGTTCTGCTCGGCCACTTTAAACTGTACATGCACCGGGCTGGAGCGAACACAGTTTGCAGAACTGTGTGACTGCACAAAAAAACAAGCAGTAAATGCATTAAAGGTAGCGTCGGCTGACACTGTTTATACATCAAAAGCCCTCATGGTTGCTCCGGTCACAAGACATTAAGCTAAACCCTCTCAGTCAGTCAGCAACCAAATTGCTGACCTGAGAATGCCCTACTTCCATGCAAGTCACTCACGTATAGAAAGACTGAAAACACGCTTGTGTGCTAAGTTTTCCCATGTGCAGCACACACACACACAGAGAGTCTTGTGAGTGCAGTTCTTCCTCCTGATCGGTCTGCTTTACTTCATTTATTTAACCTCTAATATCTGGCACAAAGTTTGGATGTGCAGGTGTTTGCTTACTCATCATGTTCTGCTCTCTCTCTCTCTCTCTCGCGCTTCTCACTCATTGTGCTGCAAAAAGTGAGAGGGACAGCCGGCTTTTGTGTGCAAGACTGAAACTTTTTAAAGTTTCTCCACATGAATACACTCAAACAGTGACGCTACAGCTCATCAGAACGCCATTCATTCAGCAGGGCCAGCAGCCATACAAACACACACACAAGGATAGAAAGATATAGAACGCATGCACAAACACACAACCACAGGTGCCCCCTGCTCTCCACTCTGGACATCCAGACTCTGTCAGCTTATATTAGCGCACAGCAGAGGGGAGGATTCAGGTCTGTTTCCTTACTGTACGGGGGTTCGGTAACATGACTCTATTCTGGTGTCAGAGCCATTGACACAGAGCAGATCTGACCTCACAAAAGGAGCTGCAGGTGTCTCTCCAACCATCTGAGTCTGCAGCAATGCAGCCATGCAAGTTCAACTTTATATGCAGCACTCAAGTCCCAACATGCATTTTTGAGGAGTAAACTAAACTGTAATATTGAGCAGGAAATATCAGAAGCTTAATGACAGCTTGTTTTAAAAAACAAAAAGTAAAAGTCTGTGCAAGTTTCATAGCTAGCTTTGTTCCTTCTGCATTAAGAATACATACCATTTATACCAACAACAACACAACAGAGCAGTAAAACTGACTGAGTGTGTAACCATATATTAAATGTTCAAAGCAAACTGTACCTGCAGTCCTACTACAAGTGAGAGCTGACAAACCTCATGGGTGCTGCAAACATCCAGGAGAGAGGAAAAAGTGAGGAGATGGACAGGAGAGGAGGGAAGAGTCCCAAACCGTGGCCGGCCATCTACAGAGTGCGGGGGGGGGGAGGAGTGTAGTGCAGCACTACAGCAGGGGGAGGGACTTGGCAACAGCCGAGGGAGCGGGGGGGGGGTTTCGACCAGGGATTGTCATCCTACCTGCTGCCAATCAAACAGCCCACTGCCCCCAAGCAGTCAAGCCTAAAACATGTACCTACATGCCGGAGCGAGAAACTGACTTTGTTATTGATGTTTGTTTTTAACCCTCTGAGCTCCAAACAGTTTCTGGGTGTTTTTTTCCTCACTGTGGGGTCATTTTTGACTGCAATGTAAAATCCTGCACCTCCATGGAAACACTACAACCATGACTAGAAATAGGGAGAACTCAAACTTTTGTGCAGTATAAGATAAGACAACCCTTTATTAATCCCACAGTTGGGGAATTTGCATGAATTTGTATGACACTTTAATGCCACAAATCAGAAAAAAGCAAAAACAAAAGTAGAATTTCTTTAATTATTTGATCATTATGAATTAAGAAGTACTGGAATCAATATGTACAGCATTTCTCAAGCAAGCACAGATGTTACCAGTAGTGGAAAAAAAAATGAGGGATCCATATGCTTTAGATATTTTACTATTTAAATATTACAAACTATAAGTTTTTCATACTACAATGTGCATTTATAGAAAGATATTTCACCATATTGAATGTATCTCCTAATAACTTGCTCCTCTGTCCACTGTTTTTGAGCCATGATGGTTAAAACTGAGTTAGTGATAGAGAATCAGTGGTGCGGAGGAACGTAGATTATTTTTTGATTCTTGAAATATTTGGCGCAAACAACTTACTTTAGGCAAAGATTTTCAATGACACAAGTAGGAAAAGTTGATTTTGATGAAATATCCAAATTTTATGCTCAGATTTGGTCAATTTTTCTGATGGAACTGTAACACCTGAAAAGTTCAAGGACTGTCGGTAAGTTGCAAATCTGACGATTGAAAATCCAATTATTCTTTCTGTTTCTGCAGTTTTAGGCTCAGATAAATGGTGTAAAATATAGCAAACATGCCTTCAGAACCTGTCAGAAGGTTTTGGACTTCAGACGGTTAAATAACTTAATCTGATTTCTGGAGCTTTAGAGTCCTTTCTGTGCAAACCTTGTTAATGTAAAATGAATGGTGTTTCTCTGCTCTATTTCTCTCTCCCACAGTAAACTGCAAACACGTTGCATTAACTGGCATCAGCTGCTTCATTAATGCTTCAGCCGCAGTGATGCATTTATCAGCTGCTATTAACATCTAATCCTTTTCATACAAGTGTTTACGGCTACTCCACACTTCTTAAATTACATTACTTCCATGCTGATGCTGTATTGCTGCAATATGCCTCCTCTGATAACTCAACCTAATTGGATTTTGTTGACTGTAATAAATTTGACGTTAACATGCTGTGTGTTTTCTTGCAGAATTGCAGTTGCTGCTTCCAATAAATGGAGAAATCTCTGATACACCTGACTGAAATCCCACTACTGCCACTACTAATACAAAGCAGGATAAAATGCAAAGTTATGGAAGGTGTTTTATTAGCTGTTTATGAAAATTTAAAGGCATTTCCTCAAATTTTTTGTTGATTTTCATTCCTGCTACACACGTATGGCTATACATCCACACAGAGCACACTAACAAAAGCCCTCCATCTCCAGTGGAGCTGCACATCAGAAGAAATGTCCCACAGTGCAGTTCACAGTGTTGGTCCCAGTTAATTTGTCACTGTTTAAACACAGACAACACACACTCTCTCTCTCACACACACTTTCTGTTTCTCTCCTACTCTGTGCTTCTCTCTGGGCGGTCAGAATTCTCTGTCTAATGCAGGGTAATGAGTTTGGACTGTGAACACTAACACAGTCTATATAAAGCCCTTGGCCCACTGAGCGGTGACAGAAACTATTTCAACACTGGTCTCACTAAACACGCTGCCAAAGACGCTCAGTTTGTGTTCTTCAGCACGCTCGGCAGAACCAGTTAAACTGGGTCACAGCAGTTTGGAATAAACTTGCGCTAATACAGATCTCAGTCTGGTGCAAACATGTGATAGTGAGCAGGTCTGTTCTTTACTCTCATACAGTAAATGGAAATAAACTCCTCCACTGTTTGGACTTCAACGCTCTGTTTAAAAGATGCTACCATGCGTTCAGTGCAGCCATTCAATAGTATCAGAGCAGCAGAGTGGGAGGAGGTAACTGAGGTGTCTAGGATTCTTTATGCTCATGTTAATATCTACACAAGCATTGCACTGCATGGACAAATCAAAGCAACGATGAGTTCACAAGTATTTCAGATGGAGGTGATGTGTGTGAAGATGGACAGAGCTATATGCAGTGTGAAGCTATAATTTGATGCAAAAGCAATTTTTTTCCTTAATACTCCATCACACAAATAAGCAGCTAGCACTGATGGAAAGGTGAAGTCATGGGGTTTTATTTGATATGTGCTTTACTTTGCTACAATAAACAGTTTAAGAGCAATTCAGGCAAAAAGAAATGTGTAAACAATGCATCCAGTTGGGCTCTAAGGTTAAACTGTGAAAAAGAAACAGCAGAATCTTCAATTTTTTAGTGGGAGTGATGTAATTTAGAAGAAATTAGATCTTTGCTTTCAGAAATTAAAGGACGAAACCGATCATTTCCACAATAAGTTTCTTTTGTTTGTAGTAATTACAACAAAGTGTAACAAATTCATTTAAAAATGTTAACTGTGGTTTCAAAATTCTTACATTAGGTGCAAACGATTTACTTTAGGCAAATATTTTTAATGACACAAGTAGGACAAGCTGATTTTGATGAAACTGAAACTGTATGTCACACCTGACAAATTCAAGGTGTGTTGGAAAGTTGCAAATCTGACGATTGAAAATCCAATCATGGATGCCACCTTAAAATCAAAAATAAAAGCACAAATGCCCTCAGTGGTTCAGATCGAAGCTGAAAATCTAGCTTACCGCATCTACAGCAACATCTCCATCTGCATACAGCAGCCACACTGAGGTCACAGCAACATTTTTGAACTCATGCTTCAGTAGATCGCAACTTGTCACCTCACCTTGTACACTGACGATGTCTTCAAAGCAGAGATATTTCCTTACTTACACTTGCAACTACTGCATGTTTGTTATAGAAAAGCTCAAGAAAAAGGCTCTAGCCAGTCCAGAATAAACTCCATCCCCAAGCGTGAACCATAAATGTTCAGAATTATCTCAATTGTCTTCACTAAACACTAAAATGAGGTCTTGATTTCATGCTCATCTATTCTTTGCTATTTTCTCTTCAAAGGACACAACCGTGTCGGAGCAGTGCTGCATGCTGAGGCATTATTTTCCTGCATGGTTTTTAATATTTTCTCTTGGTCTCAAAGCAACTGAGCTAACTTGCATTTTAACTGCAATAACAGAAAACACCCAGAGGGCTCATTATTCACCATAAAATTATCCTAAACACAGCAATATTAATACTTTAAAGAGCCGTGAGATTACTGTCTACTGTTTAATTTCTCTCCCCCGCACACACCTCGGCCCTTTAATTATACAGCATTTTCTTATCATACAACGTGAAGGCCGTCTCAGCGGTACAATGATGGGATTTAAAGCCGTCAGGGACCAAACCCGAGTGTGTCGGTGTGTGTGCAGGAGCCCTACCTTTGTTCAGGTGTGAGTTGGCTTTGGTTTTGTCACTGAAGCCCTGACTGCGTCGGTTCCCAGCAGCGCTGACCGAGCCTCTCGGAGGGACGTCACCGCCAGCAGTGGACACCCTCGTCGTGGGGCCAGGAAGTCTGAAGGATAGAGAGATGGAAAGAAGGGGGCAATAAAAAGGCCAAAACTGTTAGTTGGTGTATCTGAGTTTACAGCAGAATATTTAATATAAAGTTTTTTCACACACTACAGAGACACATTATATCACTGCAAGCCTCTACTGGGGCAAACACACATCTAACCTACAGCTTCTAAACTAAAGTAGCAGAAAATCATTTAACCCTCTGAACTCCAAGCAGTTTGTGGGTGTTTTTGGCTCCTGGTACTCACTGTGGGTTCATTTTTTCAGTGCAATATCCTCTATGGAAACAGCACAACCATGACTTGAAGCAGACAGATCTCAAAAAGTTAGAATAAAATAAATCAGAAACAAAGAAAAAAATATAAGTTGAATTTCTTAGATTTTTTTTATATCTTACAATTTCTTTAAAAAGTCAGACAAATCAAGAAATACAACATTTTAAAGTACTCACGGTTGTTAAAAAAGTGGGAAAAAGCGACTCCATGTAGTATGAATATTATGCTACTTACATTTTTAATTTGTTTCCATACTTATCTCTGCGTCTGTTACACACTGCCTGCAATTCAGCCGAGTCAAACTGAAAACTATTTGACTTTTTTTCCCACATTATTGTTGGTCACAACTGAATAACGAATATATTCTTGATTGAAACACAGAATTATTTGGGGTTTTTCATAGAAATTTTATAGAGCAAGCACTTAATTTTTGCCAAAGCTTGAAAAAGAGACACATAAAATAAATAGATCTTGATTAAATATCACATTTTTAAACTTTTTTTTTTCCCTGACACACATAATTAGTTCAAGGAGCATTGGAAAGGTGAATTTGAGCCAATTCTTTCTGTTTTCACAGTCTTTGGCTCTGATAAGTGGTGTAATTTTAGTGATTTAAAAAAAAAAAGATAACATGCCTTTTAAACCTGCTGGGGTTCAGAGGGTTAATTAGATTTATTAAAGCGAGCATTTTAATGTGAGTACGTCAAAAGCACAAAGTCACAGCTTTAGAGCAGATCAACCTTTTGCACTCACAGGAAAAACCACAACAATACAAAGAGCTGCGCAAAGGTGTTGCTCATTTTACTACGTAGTTAAAGAATAACGTGATGAAAATATCACATGTTCCAGGAAGAGGCAACACTCACTGAACACCATAATAAGCTGCATCATTTTTCTGTTCCTTCTGCAAGAGTTCTCCGTGTTAAGAAATGCACTACACGAAAATCTATAATAAATATTCTTCACGTGTTTACCGGATATGTTTGGCTTACCAAAAAGGCAACCTGGCTTTGTTTTCCACCTTGTGAATTAGTAGTTCCTTCACTGTCTTGTAGAGAACATCCAGGGTGAATTCATAATATGAACTTTTCTGACAGACTGTATTGATTTCCTGAGGGATGGGGCCTCTACTTGCTCTCTAATTGGCCTGCAAGGTCAAGTGTAGCTCAAATTGATGACTGCAGTAACCACATCTTCTGCCTGCTCGCTCTGTGGAGTCTGTCTTCATGCTATTTTAGGCTCTTTTGAAACCATATCCAAGATAAATGTTTACATCTGTGTAATCTTCTGTCTAAGAAGTCTGTGCTTGGATTGTAAACTGAGCTATTGTTTGCTCCTCCTGCAGCTCTGCGGGGCTTTACTTCCTCATGTACACCTACAGTAATCTAATGGAGACAGATAAGCTCCCAGCAGCGTGGGCAGTCTGAATGAGTGCTCGTCCCTGCGGAGCCGTAAGCTCAGCAGCCTCAGATTACACGAGTTGTTCCTTTATTTCCCCCACCTGGATTAGACTCTGGCCACAGATAAGCCTGGGTGGAAGTTATGACACCTTGATTCCATATTGTAAGTCAATCTGTTGCCTTCGGTGTGGCTGTAATCTAACCAGACCAGGGCACACGGACTGCTAATGAAATGCTAATTCACCAGCGGCGACATCATCACCATCCTGGGACTGTGAGGCGGATGCTGATAAGCAGATTAGAGCTCCATCACCCAGCTCTCGTATACATTAGAGAGGAAAAACTCTCATTTCCGGCACGCCATTCACTTTGACTGGCCATTATTTACCCGGTCTTTGTGAGCTAATAGGTTTAACCACATTATTTAGGCAAGAGTAGTCTAAGATCATCTGGCTTTCAATTACGGCAGGGCCAGTCAGTCTGCTGCCTTCTCCCACTGGACTTAAGCTGCATTTAGGGGAAATAATCAATCAAATGACTATAAAAAAGAAAAAAAAAGACAAAGTTTAATAGCATGGGCTGCAGTATGTAAAATAAAACAGCTACAGGTGTCCAGGTGGTTCATCTCTATCCATGTTTTCTGTCAATTCATGGCAACAAAAGGAAACTGCATGTAAGAATAAAAAAGAAAAAATATTTCTGGCTGAGAAATACCACATTTTCAGAAAATTAAGAAAGAGCTAGTGCAAACAATGCACCAAAACCATGATCTAAACTAACACAAAACCTATAGATATTTATTTAAATATCCCATTTGGTAAACATTGCCTTGTCTTTTTGGTGTCTTTTACATGCTCAAACACATAATATGTGAAATAAGCAGTTAATACCATGGTTGAGCATTTCCACCTTAAAACTTATACTACTAAAACTACTATACTGATGACAGTTTCAAAAACACAGAATCTGACTTTTGGGCTTTTCATACGTGAAAAAACCTAAAAAATAAGTCCTGTCAAATTGCAGGAAGAAGCTTTCTGTGTCATTATTCTACTTCAGAATCGGCTTAAACATACAGCTGAATTATCTCAATACAAATATTTTGCATTGATAGTGCAAAGAAATTTCATAGCATTTGAGCACCGTTATAGGTGAGCTGGTGTGCTCGAGTTACAGCTAACAAGGAGGGGTGATTGGAGAAAGAGATGGGAACTTCATAAATCGTTACATTCTAGAGAAAGGAATGATGAAGAGTAACACAAGACAGTTTCAGCTAGTAAGGGATTATTTTCATGGACAAAAGAGTGATTCATAGAGATGATGTCTGAAGGGTTTAATCAATGACTGGAGAGGGATATTAAATATTTAAAGATTGCAAACACAAGCGCGAGAAACCATTTTGCTTTTGCTCACTCTTCCACTTATTAGAAAACCTTAAAATAAACACCAAGAAGAGATGTGTGCTGCAATTACAGATTATTTCATATTGTTTTTTCTTCAGCCAGCATATTACTCAACTATAACTGTCATTTTTGCTCAGTTCTAGTGAAAATAATATGAAATCGAGAAGACAACATTTCTCTTATGAAACAAAAAGGGCACATTAGTTGAATATTTGCAAGCAACATTTCACCTCTTTAAAATCCAGTCAAAGTCGTTTCACCATCACATGCTGACAGTAAGTTCTTCAATAAATTAGGGTTCAATTTGTGAACTGTTTTGCTAATTGTGTGGAAGGAGAAACTGCTGGAAGGTATTTTTCATCTTGTAGTTGCACATGCTGACCAGAAGATGGGGCCGTTGCATTGGCTGGGAGGGGATCTGGAGGGGGGTCAGGTGCAACACAAACAAAATCTGGGATGGGCAGCATGCAAACCATCACTCAGTTCAATCTCAAGATGCATTATCACATCATATGACACCACATGCTTTGAAGAGAGGCCAAAGAAAAACTAGACTGAAGCTACTTTTCAGTGACACTTTGTCAAATTAAAGACGAACATTCCTGCCACTGGTTCTTTCTGTGTTAATTATTAATGTCACATTGTATGGGGGATGTTCTTGTCAAGCAAACCCACACACACACACACACACACACACACACACACACACACACACACACTTACACACAAACACACACACACTTACTTAAGGGTTATCTAAAGGTCTTTCACAGCCCATTTAGCAGGCTTGCCAAATGAGGCGCGCTGCCAGACAGACAGGGGCATCCGAAAATGGAGCCTTTAGTTGATTTCTGCTCAACACTACCATTCATGCATAATAGATAGTGCTTGTAGCAGAGATTGCCCTTAATCACAGACAAATGAACAACATGAAACTCATTACAGCACAATGTCCTTGATTAAGGGCAATTTCTACAATTCCTACTTCCAGGAATGGTACGGGAGCAGGAGGCGTGGTGGAGGAAAGGAAAGGAAGTGGGGCGAGAAATTTAGAAAGGCAGAGGAAGCTGACCTAGAGGTCTTTTTCTGACCAAGGGAAAACTTGAGTAGTTTACTCTGACACCCATCCCTAGAGGAAAAAGAGAGAGAGGAGAGATATGGAAGAGGACAGAGAGAGGAGAGGTCAGGTTTTAGAGTTATAAATGACAGGAAGCATGAACAGGAAGATAGAAATGTCAAAATGATGGATTAGAACAACAGAATCATCGAGAAAGTGAAGTAAACAGAGACAAATCCATTCACTCGGCTAGGTTCAAAATATTCCTGGTTTCCTGGAGTTTGCCTCACCTGGACTGCATCTCGGCCTGCGCTGCTTTCTGGGCTGGGAGGGCCGGAGTCCCATGCGGAGGGTGGCCGAGCTGGGCCGGGGCGCTGCTCTGCTGGCTCAGGGGAGGGTGGGCGCTCTGGGACTGGGCCGGGAGGGCCGGCTGGGAGTTCTGACGCTGGGCCTGCTGCTGCTGCTGTTTGTAGCGGGACAAGCTGAAGAAGAGGCCGAGGATGGCTTTCAGATTGCCATTTCGAATCTCTGGAGATCAGACAGAAGTACAGGTGAGGTGCAGCAGATGAAGACGAAAGAGAGCATGAAGGCTGCAGAGATGGTTGACATTCAGCATAGGCCCTTCCAGACATGCACTCCTTTCCCTTAATCTGATGGCAATAAAACGTGTCAGTAAAAGTGGAGAAGGTAACATTTCTACATCAGTTTCAACACAGCAAAAGTTGTCACTAATACATATGAACCCAAGTGATATATACAGCGATCGGCCACAACATTAAAACCACTGATAGGTAAAAGTGAATAAACTAGATTGTCATAAAGAGACAAAAGATTATTTAACGCACAGTTTCTGATGAGTAAAACTGCTTCTCTATTTGTGAAAACGCAAAAAAAATGGACATTTTACTGTTGTTGTTTTTGCGTCTGGACCACATTAGACCAAGTCCAGATCAAAAATCAGTGAGCTTAGGTTAGTCAAATCTGGAGTAGATTGTTCTGCAAAGGCTAATGACTCTTTAAAACTCTTTAAAAGACTCTTTTTGATTAGTACAACCATTATTTTCTGTATTCAAATGTAAAAACATGGAGATTTTAATGTGTTTTTTTGCATCTGGACCACTGTAGACCAGGTCCAGATCAAAAACCTCTATGCTTAGATGGGTGAAATCTGGAGTAGATCACATTTTTGTACCAACACAGTTTTGACCAGTACAAGCAGATCCATAGAGGCCCCATCCAGGAACCCAGTGGACCCAGAGGATCCAGGACCAGACATAACAGGACACCCATAGAGGTCCCATGTTTATGTAACAACGATCAGAGCTGTTCTGGCGGCAGGTGCAGGTGGTTTTAATGTTGTGGCTGATGGGTGTAATTCAAGTTGTACAATTCATGGAAGGCTCTTTCCACATTTCAGAACCAATATTGGTCCAAAAATATCAGAGCGATTAGCCTGCATGCAAAAATCACATCACATCTTTGCAATTCATTTTGCTTCACAACTTCATATCTATAAATATAAAAAATTAACTGCAATGGTGATGGAACAGGTCAGAATAATGAGACTCACCAATAACAAACGTAATCAGGATTTTGAGAAATGTTAACAGGAGGTGACGTTTAGTTTGTTGCTTCCAGCTGTTTGTAGGAGTCTTTTCACAAGACAGCTGCATTCATTTACACAAGTAAAACAACAGCAGCATTGATTACTTATGACTGTGAACTATCTTCGATATGGGAGACAGGAATGATCAGGATGTAATTTTCTTTTACTTCAGGAAGCTCAATGGTCACAATCAGAGCTTTACATTTTATTACAAGACCAAAAATCATGACCTGTGTAGTTACCAGACTTTAACTTGCAGCACATTCCAAAAGTTCAGCCTAATTTTTGTCTGCTGCTGCCTTTAGCTCTCTGATCTATTTGGTTTGCATGTCCTTGGAGTGCAAGATGTCGTGTCACAAGCAAATACTTGAAGACTACTGACTCCAATGATGCTTGTATTAGCATTATTACCAGCACTATTATTGTTCTACAGTTCCTTCTGAAAACAATATGTGAAAAATAAGGCGAACACTCATCGCATCTTCTTTTAATGCAGACTAAACACCACTAAGCATTACTGTGATGTTTCTGGGTCATTATTTATCTGTATGGTATTATCACTCCTCATCAACCCTGTTAATGTGAGCTGTCTGGAATTAATGTTGGGTTTTCTGACTATAGAGCGGATCAATCAAAAATGATTCAAGGTATCAAGCTTCAGCTGGTCACCTTTTCTTTCGTAGCATGAATTCAGTTTAGTAACTAGGTCTGACCTGAGCTAGTTTCATGGCTACCTCTCTGTCTTTTGTTCAGCTAAAAGAAGAAGTCTAGCTTACCTTCTGCAGACAGACCCTGGATGTTGACTCCTTTGGCTGCCAGGAAACTGAGGCAGGCATCGATGTTCTCAATCTAGAGAGAGACACACACAGCCGTAAGACACTGCACATATCCATTCAAATTTGCATATTTGTGTAATGCGAGGAAGCACGCTGGTCTGTGTTTTACACGCTTCTCATGACGGTACAAAAACAAAACTGGAAATGAGCATTTCAAATCTAGAGAGGAAAGTTGGGAGGCACAAAATGTACTAACAAGATAGAAGAGGTGCTGAAGATTAACAAGGACATAAAGATAGCGTACCCATCAACAATCACTCATTTGGTGCAGATGGACCAACAAATAAATGGGGTGTAATGGAACTAAATCTGTCTTTACATGTAAACACTTATTTCATGCTAGCATGCATCCATGTGTAATACAGAAAAGTGCATACTTCTGTCAATCCTCTAAATGCTTTATTAAACATAAAATTCTGCACCTAAATCTGGATTTGCACAAAATTACACATTATAAATATTTAATTTTGGACTCAAACATTTCCAAGAATAAAGATGGATTTAGCAGGAGCATATAATCCTAAAAACACAGAATATCAAATTTTCAGACTTATCTTATGGTATGAGATTAAAGTTTTATGGGTTTCCTCCAAAGTTCAATAAAACTTTTGACATTTTGGAGCTGTAAGACAAAAAACAGCAACAAAACCCAATTTTTGTGCTACTTCTCAGTGCAGTAACACAAGAATAACTATTGTTACTTATTATATTGTGTATTTACATGTAATTATTCTCATGTAATTTACATTTTTACATGTTATGCTTATGCTTTTCTACTTATGTTTATATTTGAGGTTTTTCTACTCATGTTTATCATATTTTTTTTCTACTGCTTGAATTTCTAAGACTTTGAACGACAGCAGCTGTAACCTCAACAATTTCCTCTCTTGGACTTAAGAAGCATTACTGATTCTGATTTTCTGTCAGATATAAAGACCCTACTAGTGCCGAACAATAGCAGAAAAGCTTTCTACAAAACTTGGCTGTTCATACTGTGCTGTGCAATCTGAGGAAGTAATCTGGCCACATGGTAACACACCCAAAACACCATTCAAAGCGAGCACACGTTCATCAGTGGAGCTACGGGGAGGCCAACCATCTATAGCGACTCTCAGTTGCTATGACAGCAGCCCTGGCAACCTGAGCAGACTGCTGAGCTGTCACTGGCCTGCGAGAGGATTTGATAGGCAGACAGGCTTTGTTTGGAGACCATGTGACCCATTATACATAGAAATCTGCCGGCTGGCGCACGTAGTCATAAAGTAAACCACATAAAACAAGTCATCAAGCAGAGTCACGTCAGATGGGTGACGGTGTGATAAAAGTGCTGCTGTCGCCGACGAGCAAACACGCAGGATCCTGCACGAATGATATCAATATGGCACAGTGCAGCTCTCCTGAGTTACATATAGAGTCACACTGTACCAAATCTGCAGAAGCGGTCCTTTCAGCAAAGCAATTAACTGAAGAATTGTCTGTAAAATGGACATTATGCACCATGCACAAAGGTTAAAGAGGTGCTAAATCTTCTTAGAATGACATTCATTACACGGCAGAGCAGATTTATAACACACTGAGACTAATTCACTTATAACAAACCCCCTTTTTGAAAGTACAGCAGCTCAAATATAACCTCACAGCAGAGGAATCACAGAGCAGTGGCGTCAAAATACATATGAAGTGCATCTCTAGAAACGCTTCTGCAAGCAGGAGGGTCCTGTTCACTTAAGATTAATGACATGATTACACTTAATATGCACCAACTAAATATAGCTTGACCTACAACTCCCACCGTGATTCTCCAGTCGGGAAGTTTCCGGCTGTGAGGTGAGAAGCTAAAGTAAAAACTCATTTACATCTGCTTCTATTAAAATATGTCGACGTCTACTGGCTGCACATACCTGAGGCAAATTCAGTGTGCTAATAAAACAGTAAATCCAGATTAACTGAAGCAAAGTAGCCTCCTCTATTGATATTACATCCACTGCTGCTACTCCTTTATCTGTAGATAGAACCACTGCTACATTTATTGTATAGTAGTAATCTGAATGGGATACTATATGACTTTAGAAACTGTGCTTTGCGCAGAATGGAAATAAATGTAAATATTTTATTCGTTGATCTCTTCACGTACAGTAGCCTACTTGCAAAGGTAAATGTTTGCCTTTCCTCCCTTTTGAGTCATTGCAATGCAAAGCAAATCCATCACTTCATGTATATTTTTCGTACCAAGTTGAACGTAATGTCAGCTCTTTGTTGGGAGACGTTGCAGAAATTTGGTGTCAATTCAAACACACATTACTTTTTAACACAGAAAAGCATCTAGCATCATAGAAAAGGGCAGGTTCTATTTATTTTGATATGCAGCAGGCCTTGGTAATGAATTTATATTTAATCAAGATGCAGAAGTGCGAAAATGGTTGAAGAAATTAGTAAAAATATCACTATTCAGAAATGTGATCTGTCTTCAGAATGACATTACTGCAGAAATATGCAGTAAGCATAATTACAGTATGATATTGACACATACATGCTTACATATATATGTTCATATCTATACAATGACTGTGTTGCATAAACAGTAGTAAATCTAAGAGACAGAAAAACAGCTGCATACAGGTTGTAATTTGTATTAAATTTGATGCAAAATCCAGATATTTTATTTCTCACTTTGTCACATAGACAAGCAACTAGTATCAGTAGAAAGGTAAAGCTGTGCAGTTTTACTTCATATGTGCTTCACCTCGCTGCAAAAAAACACTTGAACACAATTTAACCAAGAAGAAGGGAAGTAAATTTGGACCCAAAGTGTGTCCATTGGCCTCTAAGGGTTAATCAGTTAGACTTACTGCAAGATTGAAGTCAGTTTTTGCCAATACATTTCTATAAGATGCACCTATTACCATGATAGAATTACTGGCATAGCTACGTAATAATTAATGACATGATCATATATAATTACATTCACAACTTTACTGCCACTACTGACTTCCGTAGCCAGAAAATTGACTTCTTACATAATTTATCACATAAATATCATCCATGCCTATTATTGTCCCGACAGTAACTTACTATATCCAACATCATCATAATAACTAATAAATTCATACTACTGTAATTCACTTTATCACTGCAATAGTTACTTCAACCAAACCTGGTTTACCAATGGACAGTACACTTCATAACTACAGTGAGTGTCAGTTAAAGTCTGCGTATTTATTACTTGGCCAAGGAGGCGGAGCCTCAGCAGAGTTATGTGATGATCCGAGTTGGTTTGTCTGCTTATCTGTCTGTCCGTTTGTTAGCAACATTACTCAAAAACAGATCAATGGATTTGGATGAAATTTTCAGGGAAGGTCAGAAATGACACAAGAACCAAGTGATTAGATTTTGGCAGTGATGCAGTTTGTAGTCTGGATCCACAGATTTGTTAAAGATTTCTGTATCATTGCCAGATAGAGGCATGGCGTCACTGTAACCATGACAACAAGTGAACACTATATCAGCTGCCTGCTGACGATCACATGATAGCGATCCTACTACAAATCCACCACTGCGGACTTATTGGGACTTATCCATTGGAAATGATACAAGGAACAATTGATTAAATTGTGGGGGTGTTTCCGAGTCCCATCAATTCCAGCCACCCACTACATATTTAGGTCAAGGGATTCGGTATTCGTACATAACGTACACAAGCATAACACATGCCTGTGCTCAGCTCAAGGTCATTTTGTTTGTGGGCATAGCAATATTAAATGGCCATGTTCTATGGTGCTGTGATTTCTGTCATGACTTTTTTCAAAATTTCAGCTGTAGGAAATGATACGACTGAGCAGCCTTAGTGGAGTACTGCGCTCTCTGAGTGCTTTTCTTGTTTAGTAATTGCTTTAGTTTTTATACACTGAGGTCATTTGGTTGAAGAGGATCAGCAAAATAAAAATTTATTTCGCTTTGTTTATGACAATGAAGTTTTTGAATTCTCTTGAATATGTTACTGCTGACAACCAATCCTTAAGAACTAAAGCAACTGTTAAGTCCATCCTCTATCAGAATATTTGTCATTGTATTTACATACTTGCTGCTGCTACACTAAATCTACGCCTAGTTTAAAATCCAACCTGTCTGAGTCTTGTTAGGGTCTGAAGACGCCGACTGACTTCAGGTCACTGATTGAGCTGAAACTGCTGCGCTGCCCCTGCTGTCATGTCCGTCACCTCTGCCCCGAGAAACAGCTGTTAGCGGCCCCGACATATGTTGGCGTTTGGAGGTGATACAGCAGAAAACTTCACAACAGAAGGAATGCAGACTATGTCCCTCTCCGAATGCCACAGACCCCTAAAAATAAACCTGCAGGACACACCCCTCTAACCCCAGAGTCTTTCTTTAATACATCGGGCCCCAAACTTCCCTTTGGTGACTCAACCGCTCTCCTGCTGCCCCGAATTCCCTGTAATAGCTGCAGCTTAAATAGCATCAAGCCTTCAGAAAATAAGCTTGAATGAGATACCCCATCATAAATGCCAGGTCCGTCCTGCTGAGATGTGCCCCAGCCACGCCTCTCAGGGGGGTAAAAATACTGAAAGCTCTCGCTATTTAAAAGCCGTGGGGACAAGAACTCAGAACAGGAACATCATTCAGTGACAATCTGACATTCTACTCAGTCCACTTTAGTGAGGTTTAATTGTATTAGAACCAGAATTTCCTGGAAAAACGTCAGTAAGTATTCCTTAATCATTACAAATCACTGATCTGTCAAAGATGTTCAGTAGAATCCAAGAGTTTGCAACAAATCAGTGTTTTGCAGGATGTTCTAGTTGTGTAGAAGTTTAAGCCAGTGATCATGTAGTTTCGACATCCCTACTTTTTATAAAGGAAATGACTAAACCATCATTAGCTGTAGGCTCTTTACTTCATATCATGCTGTTTATCATATGTTTGTGCTGTAAATAACCAGACAAACTTAACTGTAGCAACAACAGGAGCTAACAAATTCAAAGTTTTGCTCTAAAAAAGGAATAACTTCCACATTTAGACTTCATTAATTTCAATCATCTGCCAGTTTTCTTGACATCTCCCAAGATAAGATAGAAGCAAAAGCAAAACTGTACATGACACCCACACAAAGTCACCACATTAACAGGAATATATGGACCATATGAACAAAATGCCTCTAAAAACAGACAAATCTCCACAGCCAGCACTGCAGCTCTACAGTGAAGCTCCTACCTGCCTGAAAGTGTGATCAGCTCCTGCTCTGCCTGTCTGGCATCACACCTCAGTCCATCCAGGCCACTGTCACCTCCTGCTCTGCAACAACAGCAGCAGCAGCAGCAACAGCAGCAGCAGCAGCAGCAGCAGCAGCAGCAGCAGCAGCAGCAGCAGCAGCAGCAGCAGCAGCAGCTCAGGGCCGGTCAGCCAGCAGCCCTCTGAACAAACACTGCTGCTGTTGTTGTGTGTGTGAGACAGAAAGAGGGAGGGAGGGAGGCAGCTAGAGGGAGGGAGGGAGCGTTTGTGAGCAGGAGCTCTCCGTGTCGAAAGCAGGATTTCACTGATAGGAGCCTCTGAAGACTGATACTTAGGCTGATATTTTTAAATCAAAGCCAAATTTTCATGTCGGTATTTAGTGTTTTAAACTGAACCTTATTTTGGTCCTCTGAAAAGGAATAAAGGGAAGTAAAGTCTTGACGTAATCTAGACTGACTGTAGGTCTGTGAAGCCCACCAAGAGAAGATCTGCAAAAATAACCTGATTGATGTAAAGCTTTGCCTTCATCCACACTGACATAACACAATTTAGTACTGCACTGCCAAGTATGGAAGGTCAAAGCTGAAGCTGAACTTTACGTCAGAAATTTTGGGTGGGAATTTTACTTTCCCTCTTCCAGATATATGTTTGGCCAACCTGAGGATTTAAGTACTGCCTGTCTGATTGTTATATTACATGTATCTTTAGCCTGTTTGACTCCATTTTAGTAATGCACTTGTGTTTCCAAGTGTTATCTTTCAATTTGATGACAACAGTATTTCTGTTACTGATCAAAATTCTGAGTAAATCTACAAATATAATTCCCAAGTTGCAGTAACAGTAATTATTTTTCAACAGATGAATCCATTGAACCCCAAAATCCACCAGTGGGTTTAAAAAGGGATGTTATCTTTAACAAAATCATCAAAATGATACTTTTTAATATCCTTTATCAGAGCCACAACCTAAAAAAATTGAAAAAAAAATATTGAATTTTCAACTTTTCAGTGGTCCTTAAACTATTCTACTGTGATATGACACTCAGTGGGAAAATCTTAAATCTAAATCTGAGCTTAAACTTGTGATTTTTTAACAAAATCAGTTCACTCTACATCATATTTAAAAATTACCAAAAATAAACCATTTACATTAGCTAAATGATGTAAAAGACCAAAAATTCTGCGATCCACAGCAGAACCGTGAAGCCATCAGTGAGTCAGCTGTGACTTAAAGTCAAGTGATGAAAAATCAGGGACTTTTCAACTGAACTCGAATGAACTGCAGGCTGTTTACACACAACAGATAGGAAACTAGTTTAAAAACAAATGAAAAACCTACGTAGTAAAATACAAAGAGTTGCCATTTCCTTTTTCCATAATTATAAACACATGATTTACATATTTCTTCCAGGTTTTTTGGATTTTTATGATTCAGGATATTAGAACTTTGCTGTACTGCACAAAATACATTTTTTGAATTCTCTCTACTGCTAGCAATAGTTGTGCTGTTTCCATAGATGTGCAGGACTTGTGAAAAATGAGCCTACAGTGAGTAAAAACACATTAACAAAAAATGCCCAGAAAAAGCTCTGGTTTCAGAGGGTTAAATCATTTCTAAATACATTATTGAACAAATAAATCCTCCTTTTCTTGTCTGATCTGGGATGAAGCTCCTCCACACTGTTATGAACAACACCAGCAGTTGATATCTAACATTTCACAACAACCTAATATTGGCCCCGGCATGTTGCAACTCTGATTTATCTGACTCTAATGTGACCACATGAGCTTCGATGCCGAAAGCTGTTTGTCATTTGACTCTCTATCCGTTGGGTCTTGTGGAATCTTTGCTCATAACAACATGTTGTGTCAGCATGTGTGTGTCTGTATCTGTACAAGTGTGTGGTTACCAGCGTTAGCGTTCGCCCACACATACTTTCACCCTCTCAGGAGGTTTCACAGATCACAGCTACCAGCCCACTTGCAGAACTTTGACATCTACCTAAATAATTCTCTCTATCCTGACAGAAAAAATGTATGCAGAGGCTTCGACACGTCAGTGACATGTTGGTTTTTGCTGCTTATTGACGAAAAATGACGCACCAGCAGGTATAATGCACACAAATCAAGCAGCGTTCTGTTTTTGCCATTTTTGTATTCACATCTGTAAACAGGTTGTGTTCAAATCTTCTGCTTTAGTTAATCGTATTCAAAGATGTTTTCTATTGCTATCTCCTCATAAAATTAACTGTAATGTTTTGTGTCCTCGGGCTGACGTCTACTTTCACAAATAAAAACTAGAATTTCCTCTGGCTGCATCAACATCTCCCCGGCGAAGTTTAAACAGAATAATTGAGCCAAAGTGGCTGTAATTTGTTGCTTTAAAAGCACATTTGGGTTCTCTTTGATTTTTCAGAATACATTTGAAATTTAGTTTTAGTTTTCAAAGGTCACATTTTTCCAAGTTTAAGGTTCCTGGAAGAAATTCTCATGAAAACTGTTGAGTCATTTCTCCAATGAACGGGCTAATTGTTAATGCAACACATGATTTCCTTATGCAAGAAGTGAGCACAGTGTATGTATGTTTGGCATGTGTATAATATTATAGAATGTCCTTGTTTCAGTGTGATTGGTGCCATTTTAAATGTTTTACAGTTGCTTTTCTTTAATACAGCACTTTGATACTCTAGTTTTGAAAGGTGATAAAGAAGTAAATGTAATTATTGTTATAATTAAGGGTGGACAAAATAAAAAAGAACGTCATTTTGTGCATTATAGGACCAGTTCTCAATAAAACAACCTAACACAGAGGGAGCTTTGGTTGCAGGGCAGCTGTATAAGGCTGCATTATTTAGTGTTGAATTTCTATTATTTTGTCCACTGCTGTCGATGTGTCCGTTGGTCAGCAGCCTTCATGTGGACGAAAAACAACCTTCAGGGTGAACGAAGGTTTTCGTGCCATTTGAATTAAAGATCGGGGGTTTGGGTTTGTTTGGTTGCCTAGCAACAGCAGCTGCGATTGCTCAGTTCTTTTTACTGCATCATGTGATTGAGTGAGTTTCCGACCGGATGACATGGTCGGGGATTTCTCTCTCAATCACACATAGCAAAGCAACCGCTCCCTTTGATTAAACACCGACCGGCCTGTGGAAGCATTAATAAAGCATCTGTTGGGTCTTTTCCAGCTCACCTGTGTTTGGCTTCAACTTCTACAAAAACACGTCTGTCAAAAAAGCAACCATCGACCCACTGGTGGGAATCTGTGTGGATTTCTGACACAGTAAAACAAAAAATACACTCTGTGTACACTCAGTTAAAGCATTGAATGCATTTCTATTGTATGAAAACAAGCGATACTGCACCTGAAGGCTCTATTGTCCAACAAGTTTACTGCACAAACACACAGAGGTAGAAGAAATAGATCCTCATTTAACATTCCTCAAAGGCTGATGAAGTTTCCTCCAGCATGAGTTTCATTAAGCTCATTGTACACCTGGTCTTACTGGTTTCTACTTTGTCGGTCCAACTCCTTAACTCCGCCTCTCTCTTCAGTAACAATAGATTGTAGAGAACAAAACAGTCTAGCAAGTAGCTTATTAGGGCTGTAGATGATAACTTAATAAGCTCCCAAATGGGATAAAACAAAGGTAGAAACCATTTCAACTATATAAACTGAAAGTCCTTCAATCTCGGTATCTTCCTCTGTAGCCTGTAGAGAAGTTTAGTCTAAAGAATTAAAGCATTTCCTGTGATTTTTAAAAAAAATATATAATGTAAATATGGGTGGACACTGAATTGATTAGTTGGCAAGTGGAACGGATGAATATTTCATCACGCGGCACTGTAAGAGGAAGACGGCTTTGTTTACATTTGTCGGTTGTACGCCTCGTACGATATTCATGACTTTTCCGAAGAACTGATTGATGCAATGCACGTAATGTGACTTCCAACTTACGGCGAAAATCGCCTTATGTCACGCTGTAGGAACGGAACTCCAACTTAAGTGGAGGACCCCCTGTATCGGTATTGACATATATGTTGACAAATACACGGCAATATGAATATTCTTTTACACAATGTAATATATAAAAAAGAG
Organism: Amphiprion ocellaris; assembly: GCF_022539595.1. Classification (NCBI taxonomy): domain Eukaryota; kingdom Metazoa; phylum Chordata; class Actinopteri; family Pomacentridae; genus Amphiprion; species Amphiprion ocellaris. Next base: position 38,309,458 of record NC_072766.1, on the reverse strand, counting down.
GTTGTGATAATTTAAACACAGCATTGTCACATTGTTTTGTCTAGCTGAGCAACTCCAACCATGGTTTAACATTCTAAACACTGTCTGCAGCACATGTAGCAGAGTATTTCATCACCACTGAACAGATGGTGGTGCAAAGTCAAGCTTCGTCTTCATGGTCAAGTATTTTGTGAAATACATTGCTGGAAAGTTAATAAGCAATGACCCCAACCTTTCCCTGTCCATTTCAATTCTAAAATATGAATAAACAATGTCAGCATCAGAATTTTCACTCCCAAAGATCAATACAGGCCTGAAAAATCCAGTATCAGTCAGGCTTTAGTCAAAAAACTCTTTCAAGTTTCGAGATTTCATGCTCACATATAGTATATGTAGTAAAACGCAATGAAACTGCTCCTTAAAGCCGTATAATAACAACAAGATATTTTTTTTAAAAAAAAGAAATAGAAGTAAAGAAATTGTAAAAGTAAGATTTTGAAGTGGATTGTATCTAGTTAGATTCTATCCAACTTGAGAAAATCCTTTAAGTAAAACATAAAAAGATTTTCAAAGCACTGAATGAAATGTTTCCTGTTACATTTTGGTTGATTTATCATTTCTTGGCAGGTAAAATCCAGTTAAATGCAGAATCTGCTGCTTTAACATGGAGCTCGTGTGGACGAGACGCCCCATGTATGTTTGTTTGTGCATCTCCTGTGTGGTTTCAGCAGCTCGGTGTCAAATCAACACTAAACCCACACAGACACACAGACTCAGAGAGGCTGAGTGGGTGGCACAGGAACGACCCGCCGATGGGGGTCCGTTTAACGAGGATGTGACAGTTGTAAAAACAGACGCTCACTTCGGCCTGGATATGCTAATCAGCTAGCGTGAGTGTGAGGTGAGAGTGCTGCAGTTTATTCCACTGACGGAGCTTATTTCCATGTTTATTCGCTCAGAGGCTGAGGTTAAGTTAAGTGGTGGTAATTGGCAGCAGCTTTGGAAGCTTTGGGAGTTTGAAAGCAATGAAATCAAGTGCAGCAAAAGTGGCTCTCACACTCCTCTAAACCAGCTGCCAAAAAAACTCTCAGGACCTGCATGTGTGTGTATGTGTGTGTGTATATACGTGTTTGTTTTGACAGTACTACAACACACAAAGCAGACATTTGCATAATGACTGCGGCTGCACCTGCCCTTAGCGCTGCTTCAGTGCCTCAGATTTAGCTTTAAAGCTGACAAACCTACAGAGATAATACACAGAGATTCAATAATACTCACACACACACACAAACACACACTCACTGCAACATCTGAGCGTATCCAGCTAAATCAAAGACGATATTTGACAGCTGCTATCCAATAAACAATTCATGCTGCATGGGTGCACACTATAAAACACACAGTCAGATTCATACTATATCTTTGGAGCCACTTGATTTGTCTCAGATGGAACCTGCAATCTTGTTGTCTTTGAAATCCAGCTGCTGCGTTTGCAGAGGAAACAGAGGTTGGACGTGAGAGAGCCGACACAGGATGCTGATAACGAAACCACAGAGAGACGTCAAGACCGCTGCAACCAAAAAGAGCAAGACGCTCAATTACCGGTGACTGGGGGGTATAATCAGAGCTAATGGGGAAGGCCTAATTGATAGTGAGTGGGGCAGGAAGTGCAGTGGGATGTGAGCCATTTTCAAGTGTAAGTTTGTGCAAATCTCTGTTTAAATAGAGGTCTACAAAGGAGAAATTTTTACAAAAATGGAAGATATAAAAACTAAATGTTTCAGTGTTTGCAATCTAATTGAAAGCAAATTGATTAAGGTTTGTTGGTTTATAAAATTCCACAGCACTTCAGGGAAAAGATCCAGTCAACCAATTTGTTACAGTTAACAACAACTAACAGCTGTTTTCTGGTTATGTTAAAGGCTTGTTTACAGTTGTATATCTGTAAACAGCAATACTGTACATGTACATCATTGGGCCTGAAACAACAAAACAAGAGTAGCAGGTCAGGGCCAGTTCAAGGTTTCGGCATCTCTGTGCACAGATCGATGCCGACTTTGAAAGCAAATATGCACACAGTTCCACTAGAGTCTTGATTATACTTCTTTATGGACGTGCACACAGACTGTTGTGGACACAGAAGATGCATAGTTGCTGCTAATATACAACTTTTCCAGTCTGCTGGAGTCCACTTGGAGGACTCTGCTCCATATGTTGGTCAAATCTATGTATTCCTTGCATATTACTGCAAAGTGTAGTCACCACATGGACACAAATTTTGGGCTTCACACCAAGGTCCTTGAAATTGTCTGCAGACTCTCTCAGACTTGGGGAGATGATGAAATTTCCGTCATGCAGGCACTTACATCCCTGCAGAGGTGGAACATTTATCAGTGGCTTTAAAATATAAATAGGGTACGTGTCTGTCGAATACAGAGATGGTCACATGGCTCCTAAAATCACAGACAAACACACAGGGATCCTGTGGTTGTTTCTGACAGGTTACCTGACACTTTGGACTTTTTATATGAGTTCACAACAAGTTACAGACTGGACTGCAGCACTGATTATTCCTGAGGTGCACAGAGTGTGGACATAGCACAGGATATCTGGAGAATTTAAAGCTTCCCACTGTGTTTCGACTGAAAGCATACACAAATCAAAGCAACTCCAAAGTCCAGCAGCGACTGCTTCAACTTATTGTACAATGACTTATAAAGATGTGAATGATGGAGAATTTTCTTGTTTCTTCTCATAGCAAGCGTTTGTATTGCTCTCTAGCTATTCTAGAATGCACATGGAAGTTTCCTGATTGGTCCGTAAATACCCTCGGAGATGACGAAATTTACATCACATGCATCTTTGAGAAAATTTGTGAACATGCAGACACATAAATCGTGAATTGGCCTTTATCCGACTAACTTTGCATTTAACTCAGTTTTCCACTCCCATGAAGATCTCCTACTTTAAATCAGGGCAGATTACCATTATCGCCTCAACTCTTGGTATGGTAGCAGATCACATAAAAATTCCATCATATTACTGCAGCAACCTGACAGGGACTGACTTGGCAATAAAATGACAAATAATTAGGAGAAATAGTTGAATTTTTGCTGTTATAGTTCGCATGTTCCCACACAGCTTCTAACAGATGAATGGATAGTTTATCTTAGGTTTAGTTTACTAGTAACAGTAATGTGATTTTACAGGATTATTCTCACTATAAAATGAGATGCCTTTGCGATGATAACTGAAAATAAAAACTGTGCCATCTACTGTCTTACTGGTTATTAGCTTCCAGGAAATTGTAACAAAGTTTGAGTCAAACAGATATCATCAGGCATTAACTACTTTTGCTTAAGGAGAATAAACAGTCTGACATCACTTTTTATGTGCATCAGGCATTCATAACTGTTTGCTTATCATCAGGCAAAGAAGCTAAACACGCTCACTTCCCTAAAGACATATACAGTCATCCCTGATTATTATTCATATCTCTTCATCAAGAACCTGTAATTAACCTCTTTCACAGAACACACTCACAGCTGGAGAGGAAAACACAAAGTTTACTGATGACTAATGTCAGGCTCAGTGAAGTCACGCAGCCTTGAGCTGAATTTGCTGCAAGGTTCAGGCTTCTTCTCTATGTTTTCAGTGATGATGAATTCACATTAGATCCTGGCTGATATACTGTGAGGCTGTGGAGAATTTTCTGCATCTTACCAAGATGTAATTAAATCAGAAACAGAAAACAGACCACCACCAAAACATGAACATGCAGCACTATAGGAATCAGTGTGACGCCCACACAGTAATCTGGGCCCAATGTGGGTATGTGCGTTTGCAATGACAGTCCAGGGATCAGCTGTGTTTTCACCTCCTTCTCAGTTGTTAAATATGGAGTGTGTAAGTCTCTCTCGTTCTCTGCTGCTCTGAGAGGCTTCGTTAGTCTGGCTGATGGCCAAAAATAGCCCACTCAGCTGGCACACTGGCCCAATTTATGACCCATCACATTCAGCGCTGCCTCGGGATGCTCGGCTCGATTCCCACAGAGAACAAAAAACTGAAAATGCTGGAAATGCCACCAGCAGTGTAAAAGAGGAAAGGAAACCCCGTTCACGTAGCTGCTAAATGTCACCGAAGACAAAAAAAACATAACTGGCTGGAAACATTGTCTTTGTCATCAGTGTTTCCCGTCTGCTCTTTCCTCCGGAGGATGGGAGGAATGTTGTCTTCTTTGCAAGTGTAATAAGATGTGGCCACAAAAACCAAAGCCTGTGATGCTTTCAACTGAGCGCCAACAGCCAGAAGTCAGAGCCAGAGGTTTTACAGACGGCCGCCCGCACGACCACAAAAGTAAAAATAAATGGACGACTGTTCCCTTTCTACAATTATTTACCAGCGACTTTTGCAATCAGTGGGATGGGACATCAAAGCCGTGCGTCACTTCACACAAACGCAGGTAACTTTCACCATGTTCCACAAAAAACAAACTTTACTCACCATCTGAGAACGGCTCTTGGGACAGCCGTTGATGTCGTCAATCTTCTCGTTGGCTGAAGAGGAAGCAGACAGACAAAAGAAGAGATAATGAAAACTGTGATCGGTTCATGTAATCCTCTGTTTTATTCCAGTGGAGATCCCAGACTGTGTCCCAGACTGAGTGAGGAGAGCAGAGGTGTTCATGCCGTTGACTGTGACACCCCCCCACTCCTGTCCCCACCCGCTGAGACATGAAACACTATCTGGTCACAGCAAATGGGAACGGGGCCGCTGGGGGCCCGGCCAGGAGTGTCGTGCTGCTTTTTTTTTTTTTTTCCAAAGGAGGCATGTGTGTGTCCATTAGAGGCCCAACCCACAGCAGCTGAGACACGACCGTCAGATCACAGCTGACAACTGTGCCAACAGCATGGACTCCTGCGTCAGGAGGCTCGCTGGGGCCCACGGCGCAGCTCCACCTCAGGACCACATGCTGCACCAGCTACACCGCGAGAAAATACTGAGGGGAATTAATGGAGGGTATTTCAATCTGTTCTTTTCAGCTTCCTTATACTACTGACTACAGACAGTTTTACTGACCAGGCTTTAGATCAACAGCTCTAAAATACTTGAGATTGTGACCCTTTATAGCACACTTATGTGGGTTTTGGTCATATATGTCCATGTATTGTAAGTAGTTCAACCAAATAGTGATTTTCACACATCGACAGGTTTGAAAAGCAGTTTATCTTTTTTTTTTTTTTTTTTTTTAAAAAGCCAAAATTCTACAATTTATCAAAGCCAGAAACTGTAAAAAAAAACAAACGAAAAAAAAACACAAAGAAAGAACTGTTGGATTTTCAACTTCAACATCCAGTCTATCGGAACACAACCAACTCTAAGCTTAAAATTACATTTTATTCTGCACATCTCCTTTAAAAATTTGCCAAAAATAGAACATTTGTAGTAACCTAATTCCGTAAAAATCCAACATTTCTAAACTACTCAATACGACTGGGAAACTTTTAGTGACTCAGCTGTGATCAAAAGTCACATGACAAAAATCCATGGACTTTTTGACTGAACTGCAGGCTGTGTTTCCGCAGACAGCATCGGACATAATTACGGAGACAGATTAGAAATGTAAAATATCTTTATCAGGACCGGTAACACAGAATCAACAAAATGCTATAGATGTTGATTCTGTGTTTTATTGTTGTTTTTTTAAATGTTTTGTGCTAATTTTTGGACTGACAGCTGCATTAACTGAATGGACACTAGAGGCTTCTTTGTACACAATCACCTAGCTAACATCTACTATAGCCTGTGTTTAGGTAGAATTTTATTTATAGAAGCGATAATTACAACATTTTTAATAATTAATTAACAAATATTGACATTGATATCACATCAGAAAGCATTTTTTGACTCTTTCTATGTTATTTTTCTTTAAATCAGCATAAAAAATTCTACTCAAACAGGCTTTTTTGTAAATAAAGAAAATAAATTTTTATTTTTTAAATTATTTTTTTTAATTTATAGCATCATAAGTGTATTATGCTATAGTTTTCTTTACTTCTAGTCACGGATGTACTGTTTTTATAGAGGTGCAGGACTTCATATTGCAGTGAAAAATGAGTCCAAAGTGAGCGAAAAACACCCAGAAACTGCTTGGGATTCAGAGGGTTAATGTTCCAGTTTATCTAAATGTAATACTTTATAGAGATTTTTAAATAATGAGTAAAAAGATAAAACTAACCAGTTAGATAAATGGAGGAAAACCTGGTGTTGGGAATCCTCTGCATGAGGCCAGCGATAAAGACGATGTATATGGATGTTGGCTTTTATCTTTTCTATCCCTTATAGTTTTCATAAGGAAAAAAAAACCAAATTCAAAAATAGACTAAACACAAATGAAGTGTGAAGACATTTATCAATGATTTAACACTACTACTACTGCTGACTACGGTTTGTGCGCTTCCTGAAAAAATTACACTCTGCAGACACCAACACCCACAGGAGACGGCCACTCTGTGATTTCAAGATGCACATTTAGAACTAAAAATACAGTGAAAACCAATAAACAAATATATTTTGTCTGGTTTCCTTGTGCACACTAAGAGCATGAATTAACAGCTTCAACCCTGCAGTCAGACTGAAAACTGAGCACAAAGCCGCAGAATTGAAATTCAGACAGATTATCCTTAAGGCTGTACATAAAAACTTGGTTATAACCTCAATCTGCAGCAGTTCCTTTTTCTGAACTCCTGACCTTGAGTGTAAGTTGCTAAACAGGTGCCACATCCGCTCGGTTTGACCTGCTGAGGCTGCTCCGACACAAGCGAGCTGCTCCGGTTTCACCAGCGATTGTGTGCCGTGAGGTTTTTCCCAGAGGATGGGAGGCAGCAGGCAGAGAGGCCGAGCTGAACAGGTGAATGGACGGATCTGGTTGAAGCTGATTTAATTTGAGAGCAGAGCAGCAGTCAGCTGTTGGCCTTGGGGCACATTTTCTACGTGGGCTTGATCTGCTTTTTCAGGAGCACGGGTGAAATTTCAAGAATGCAAAAACCATTTAAGAGAAGTGTGGAACCAACAATGTTCTCTCAAGGGGAGGAACTTTCTGATGGATATTAAAGCATCAGGTTCATGACTAAAGAAGTATAAAATGACACAGATTAACCAAACACAAGCTAGCAAGACCATCTGGTTCAATATAGTTCCATGGTAAAGAATAAACACAATCTTTATGGCATTTTCAGTCTTTCTCCAGCACCTACTGAAACATCACAGTAGTGAGTATATTAAATAAAACAATAAAAATAAGTCAGTGTAGGTTTCAAAAATCAAATCAGACCAACACAAGTTTGAGTTAAGTTCCTTTGTTGGTCAGTAATCTGATCAGATTTTGTCTATAAGACTGGCTCAAAGCTTGAAAATGGGCTGTTTGAAAGAATAAAATGGTTCTGAAACTGGTTTTAATCACAATATTGATCTGATCACACCTTCAGAATGTGTTGTTCAGAGTTGTTTAGTAAGAGTGAATACCTCTGTTTTTTCCCAATCCTGGCAGAAGGTGGGATTCAGGTTGGATTTCAGCAACAAAATATGATACAACTTTTAAAATGATCAAATGACATAACATTGAATTATTCAGTATATATACATTTATTCCATTTCTGCTCTTGGTGTCTTTAACCATTACAGTGATGAAGTGGCATCACTGTACATTAATTACAGTTAATGAATGCGTCTCCAAATGGCAGAGCTTCAAACAGCTGGTCTCTCCACAAACGAAGAGCTCTGAATGCCTTTTTCTGAGAAACATGCTCTAAATATTCACAATTTATTTGTGAAAAATGCACATTTGCTTGTTTGTGTTTGTTGAGGTTGAAAGGAGGTCTGACTGTTTAAAAGAAGCTAATAATGGAAGAGAAAGTGCACGTTATTTCTGTTTTGTTTTCTTTCTCTTCATAAACCCTCAGTTTGTTAGCTGTTTTGTTGTTCTTTACACAGCTGCTAGTCCACAGTGTGATATTGTACATAGTCCCATTTATAGCACCGGTGATGTTGAAACGTTTGGATTTGAATCAGGGTGATCAAACTGAATGTTGATTTAAAAAACTGACAGAAAAGCAAAATGGATTACCTGATCCTGGATAACAAAACATCGGATTTTTAAATCAATATCATTCAGATCCAGATTAAACTTTCTGGTCAGCTTGATGCTAATATATTTCCAGTAAAGTCCAACTGTATCCCAGCACAACAAGCTCATTTACTCTACAGTCCTTTTCTCAGCTGTCCAGGATTAAATGTTGCTGTACTTGAAGAAGCTACACCCCTCAGCTCAAAAAAGGGCACCAACAATCGTGAATGAATTTCACAAACAGTGGTAAAAATAGCCTAGAATGCCCTTGGGCCTGCTCCAAGTACAAAGACAAAAAAAGGTTATACAGTATGAGAACAGTGACGCTCCTCATAAACTGGGAAGTTAAAAAAAAAAAAGTGGGTCAGAGAGAGTTGGTGACACGCTGAGTCACCGGTCAGCTGGTGTCTGCCTGGTTCAGTCTGGAGGCAGACGAAACGACAGACGAGATGACAAGACGGATGATGATGATGATGATGCAGAGGAGGGAGACGCTCGAAAACACAGAGCAGCAGCAACAACACACGTTCATAGAAATGTTGTCATGTGAACCACTGTCGAGTAATTATAAACTGTTCAGCTATTTTGAGGATCATAAGACTTCTAAAAACATCACTGGATCTATACAAGGCAACTCTAGAGACTAGTTTCATTAGTTCCTACTATGGCTACATCAGTAACAGTGATTATAGTTGAAATAGTAAAGTTAGACACTGTAAAGTCATTTAGGGGATCTATTCCCATCAATTAATTAAATGCATGGTGGCAAGATAAAAAAATCCAGTTTAATGATTGAAACAAACTCTTTAAATTGCAAACATTATTTTGAAGAGTTGGGTTGGTGTAAAAATGTGGCATCAACTTAATATTATGTGCAATTTAAGCTGTCAAGATTTCAAGCTCCCTCCTCTGCCTACTTGTCACTAAAATAAGTAATTTTTTTCAGTTTGCCAACTTTAGAACTTGTGTTCATAATTATGATAATTAAGTACATTATACTTAAAAATTCCCTTTAAATAACATGAAATAACCATATTAATTACAAATAACCAACTGAAAACTTGCATTTACACTACCGATCTTTAAGTGAGTGGTAATTTATAATACCTTTGAAGTGGAGAAGCTGATTTCTCTCACTCAGTATAGTTTGAACTTAATTTCATTAGAAGTTGCTGTAACTCAAAAACATTGATGCAAATTGTTGGGTGCAATTTGTTGTTGTTATGAAGTCAATATAGAACTTCTTAGAGTGTAGTGCAATTAAACCCTTCTTTATTTCTGTTCCTCACTTTGTGCTCTTCCATATATTTCATAATAATATGGAAGATATTATGTCCTTCAGAATTCTGTACCTTGTCAGACACTAGATCCCTTAAAGGTTTTGATTTACAATACTGTTTTGTTCCTATCAGCATCTTACAGAAGAAATCCCTTCACTTGCATGACTCAACATTACATCAGATAACAGCCTAAAATGGTTTCATCTTCTATTATTGGCTAAATAAAAGTTGTTGATGACAGTCTGCTTGGCAAAGTTCAGCCGTATCGTTAAAACTAATGGCGTGTCTCGCATCAAAACCGGGTTCTTTTTAGCCGATTTTGGAATCAAAACGTGTGTTTGCTTACCTACGACCTGTATGATCTCAGCCAGCAGCACTCCATCCGTGACGTCTGTTTGCAGGTCCTTGATCAGACGCTTGTGTCCTGACTTGGCAAGGTAGTGGTTGGCCCAGTCCGTGTAAATCTGCAGTCAGACACAAAAACACAAACCGCGGCGTTCAGTTGTGAGCCAACAAAAACAAAAAAAAATCCAGTCCAAAACAAGGGTCAACCCCATCGGCTCGTCCACGTGTTTCAAACTCCATAAATACTTGAAAACTACAAAAGGTGTAAATGGTTGGAGCGAGTTTACGACTCTAATAAAATAACAGCATGGTTGAATGGGAGCAGAGTAGCACTCCTTCTTTTGTTGGGGCTCCGATCTGGCATATATCCGCGTGGTATTCAAATTGGGGCCATTGTGCTCAGCCGGGGCATTCATCTCGGAGCACACGGCGGCTGTTTTCAATGGGCCATGCTGACATCACTCTCTGGGGACAGAAAAGACCCTTCACTGCCTGGGGGGAGGAGGGGAGGGCGCCAGAGCAAGCATCTGAATAATCTGAATAGCTTCCTTCATAATTAGTCGCCAAACTCTTTCTCTTTTGCTCTCCTCTCTCACATCAAGAGAAGTGAGTTTTCTATTTCTGAAGAGATTAAAAAAAAAGGAGCACACGGCACATTATTCCTGATAAAGAAGGAGTTATTTCTGAGAAATTGATACCTCGTGCATCTGTCTTGATTTGCAGCATTGTTAGGCCTGTCTGTAAACTGCAAAGACTCTGTTTGACAAGTGCAACTTCAGAGCAGCTTTTTCCCCCTAAAAGGGATCGGAAATATGTGTGGCAGCTTGTCTAAATAAAGACACCTCTCCCTCTACGTCTCGTTCGCACACAAACTCAAAATCTGGCAGGTCAGTTTGTTAAAAAGATGACAGGAAAGAGGCGATCAGTGTGTTTCAGTAATGAGGCTACTGTTAGCTGTCTGCAGTGATCTGAGTTCTTCATGTAAACGAGAAATCGGGGTTCAGAGTTAGATAAACCTGACTTCCACAGGTAGATTTCTCCCCTAGAAAGCAGATTTCTTGGCAATGTCCACATGCTACCACTAAGTTTTAATTCTTATTATGTGTAGCCTATCTGTAGACACGTGTGCAGATGTGGAAGAAGTATTAACATCTTGTATGCAGGTAAGAGTATTAATACTGCAATGACATGCTGTAGGAATAGTTTTTTTATTTTTACAAAGAAAAGTTGTGCATTTAAATTTTTACTTGAAAAAAATGGTAAAGTATTTGCATCAAAATACAGTTAAAGTGCAAAAATACTAGTTTTGCAGAGTGCCCTGTTTGAAAATAATCTATATTCTTCTGGATTGTAAATATTGATGCACTGGTAAAGACAGTTTCACTGCTTTATATGGTTTATTTGTTCAGTAGAGCTGCAACAATTAACCGATGAATCAATTATTTGTCATTGAATAAATGATTTTTGAACTATTTTAAACTAAATTAAACTATTTGATAATATATTAACAGGTTTGCATAGGTGTTTTTCAAGAAAAAAAGTCTAATTTCTCTGATTCTACCTTCCTAAATGGGAATATTTTGTGGTTTCTTTCCTCCTCTATGACAGAAAACTGAACATCTTTGGGTTAGGGAAAAAACAGACATTTGATTGACATGTTTTACCATTTTCTGGCATTGTATTGAGCAAACAAGTGATTGATCATTTGAGAAAACAATCAACAGCCTAATTGACAATGAAAACAATCAATAGTTGCAGCCCAACTGCTGATTAGCTTGTGAATTCCCCCGAGAGATCAGTAAAATTCATCTACAGTACTACATTACTAGACAATGTATCATTAAACTACATCTTCAAAGTAAAGTAAATTTAGTGGAGTAAAAAACACAACATTTGACTCTCAAACGTGGCAGAATAAAACCATAAAGAAGCAGAAAAACGGAAATACTCAAGTAAAGTTAAAGTACCACAAAACTACACTACAGTCAAGATGGTGCAATCTTGTATTTAAAATAAGGTCATCTAAGAACCATTAAAATACAAAGGAGCCTCTGTTAGCATAAATATATTTTCCCTACAACTACATGTTGCTGAATTATAGAACGTTTTCACTGTTAAGTGAAAATATATCAACTCGCTTAAAATACACCTAATAGAAGAAATCAACGACGTGCAAAATATTAACATGGATTTCACACTAAAAACTTCATTAAACATTCTTTAAAACTCTGTATCAATTTCTGATGCAACCTGATTTCTTCCAGTAATCTGATCCATTAAACCTCCTCAATGTACAAGTGGAAACTCAAATATCAGTTGTTTCTTAACTCAAGTGCCTCTATTCATCCTGCATCATTCTTAAATCCGAGCTGATGCACAAAAATGGACACGCAACATGCAGAGTGAGGTGTGTGACACGGCGGTGACCCTTGTTTCTTTGTGTTTGCACTGTAAACAGACCCGGAGCTGTTCTGCCACGCTGCTCGACGGCTGAATCACCGCTCTCATGAAGGCTTACGACAGGTGTGAGCACTTCAAAGACGCACACCAACATCCGCACACTCATCACCACGCACAAGCTGCCACGCACGAGGTTTACGAGAGTGCACGACCACACATTAAACACAAAGAAAGCTCGGAGCGATGTCTTAAAATCCCACAGGCTGCATTCCCAAACACAAACGCACGGTTTTTAAAAAGACTCTTGAGTGACACATTGAACTAAAAAAAAGCCTTTAAGCAGCCGGATTAGACTCGATCCTTTCAATTCAGGCTTTCAGCTGGTCGTGGGGAAAAGGAAGTGCAATCTTCAGGAGCTTTTGTGCGAGCGTGGAGGCTTTCTTTGAAGTAGTTTCGGGCAGGTAAATTGAAGGGTTGGAGAGTAATTAAAAACGAGGTGAAATGGGTAGCTGTCATTCACAGAGCTGGAAACCACAGAGGGGTCAGATGTCCTGAGGGCGAGCAGGAGGCAAAGGCAGGTTGTGAGAGGAAAGAAAAGTGAGCAAATCACAACTAGTTGCTTTCAAGTCTGGAATGGGTAACTTTTCAAAACACTCCTCATGTCTCTGATGTCTAACACTCAGGCAGGTCAGACTTTAAATGAGACATCTCAGGTATTCTACATTTTTATGAGGGAAAACATAGAGGTTTGGTTCATTTCAGCACTGAAAAAATTCTATAATGACCACAAGAATTTTAAGAAAACACACAAATCAACATCTGCTATATTATAGTAAGTCAAATTATTATGTAATCTATGAATACTCTCACAATCATCACCTGCTATGGAGCTCTACTGAGCTTTTTAGCATCTCGCCGTATTTGTTTTGGTTGTACAATCTCCTCTCCGTCAACTAAATTGTTTGAAGCAATAGCAATTTTAGGCAAAAAGCTTGAGAAATTAATTCTTCACCGTCTAACACCACAGAAAGACAGTCTGACAGTGAAGCCAATGCAGACATGCCTTAAACCTGCATTCTCTCTAACAGCCAGCAGGGGGCAATTCTGTAAAATGAAGTTGGATGCTATAGAAGCATTTTCAATGAGAAAATTACCAGATTTCCTTCTCTATTTGTTAACTCAGTAAACATTCTCCTAATGAGTTTATGGTCTCAATCGCTAGTTTCAAGTCTGCTTCAATATGGCATGGTGTAAATGTTATAAATTATGGCCCCATTTAAAGTAAAATAGATGATAAGGCAGGGTATGCTTTAGTGCATGGCTATCCTGTTTGTCAAGTCATTATAGTATGGGTATGGATAGTGTGGTTGAGTCAGATCCACCCTTCACTCATCACATCCTTTTTCAAAAAATCAGAATGGTGATATCCAAATTCCAACTTGAGGAGTCCACAAACCAATGGGTGACAGCAGAGTGAAAATGTTCGTCTCTTATATATAGTTTAGTTTAACTATCTGGTGAGGATAGGTGGAGCATCTCTTCACCTATGCAAACTTTGAAAGCCGAGAGCGGTTCTATTCAACCTACAAAAGCTAGGTGTTGGTCTCCTACAAATGGTCACATGGCCCCTCGTATTGAACACAGAAAATCTGATATGGGCAACTTTCAGAAATGTGATTTTTACAGCACATAACAGTACGGCTCGGATTAGAATGTAGCACTGAGTCAATGTGATAAACTCAGCAGTCTGCCAAGCACAGTGTTTGGACATAGGACGGGATTTCTGGAGAATTTAGAAAGCGTTCTAACTTGTTTAAGGCACTATTTGTCATGGAGGCACACACATTTTGGGCTTCACCAAGATATCCACATGGGATCTGCAGACCCTGCAGATTTCGGATGATGAATTGAACATCAGGCTTCATAAAGTATGAACTGGTCTTGAGGTACAAAGGTGCAGGAGTTGGTGGAGAGCAAAACAGAGATCTAAAAAAAAAAACAAGAGTGTAATTGAACGAAATACCTGCAACAACCTAAAAAGGCTTCTTCTGCCTTCTAGTGGCCTAAACATCAGCTGATGTCCTGCGATTAGTCAATCAGCGTTGATATTTGATTTATTTAAAGGGGTAATTATTATTACATGCCAACAAGATATGCGGTGTCAACATAAGGAATTAATTAGAGTGAGCATAAATACTGAAACTATTCCCAGTGACACACAACTAGCACCAAGGTCCATCCCGCCACAGGCCACATTAAAGAGTCAACTTCAGTCAGATACATGTAAATCAAAGACCATGTTAATAACTGAAGCCTTGAGAAAGAGAAAAAAGAACATAAAGAGAGAATGCAATAACGTGAATCATGTGGCTTCAACCGCACATTTATTGTAGCTTCTGTGATCTGGAAGCTGCTTGAAGAAAAGAAGGAGAAGTAGGAAGTGATGAGAAGCAGACATCTGATCTGAGAGACATTTTAATAAACTGCTTGGTTAGTGAGGAGGAGTATTGACTCCATATTGATTCAGTATCTATTAGAAAGGAAAGAGACATTACAGACTCCAGCTCAGTCTCTGCATCAAAGATAACCACTCTGCATACTAAATAGGAAATGTAATCACTGAATGGATAAGAGGGTGAAATGTGGGATAAGTGGTTGGTGTTATTACACCACAGGACAGTCCACTGAAATTAAAATAGAAGTAGGTTTAATTTTTGGGTTGAACATCACCACGTTTGTTTTACATTTAATGAAATGAGTCTGTTTCAAAATCTGTAAAATATTAAAAGTTTGGCATTGAATTATTGGTCAGATTCTTTCTTTACCTCTGTGATCAGATATGTCCTCTTTTACATAAGAAACCAATGCTAATTTGGGATTGTATTTTATTTGGCTAAATTCTGGGCTGCACTGTTGCTGTGACTTCAAGTCTGACTGGTTTTCCTCAATAAAAATGGGCTTTTGCACACAAACAAGTTCCTATTTTTTAACACAATCTACTTAAAAAAAGGATAAATCTTATGTTTTGGATTTGTACCAAGTTTTGGAAGGATATATACTTGTTTATCTGGGTGTCTTCTGAATAAATATGATCCAATCCAACGCTTAAAACATTGTTCTCCCATCAAATCCCACTAAATAGTCATGAAAGTCCAGAAAGACAAACTAAAACATAAAGATTCAGCTCTATATACACTAATGTCTGGGCTCACTCAGACAATTTCATGTTTTCCATGAAAACTCCCACTTTTATTCATGTGCTAACATAACTGCACAAGGGTTTTCTAATCATCAATGAGCCTTTCAACACCATTAGCTAACACAATGTAGCATTAGAACACAGGAGTGATGGTTGCTGGAAATGTTCCTCTGTACCCCTATGGAGATATTCCATTAAAAATCAGCTGTTTCCAGCTAGAATAGTCATTTACCACATTAACAATGTCTACACTGGATTTATGATTCATTTAATGTTATTTTCACTGAAACAAATGCTTTAAGGAAATAAGTGACCCCAAACTTTTGAATGGTAGCGTACGTATATTTACAGAATGACACTATCCTGGCATATTCTAACATCATTAAAATGTTTCTGTTAACATCACAACATATTATTCCTCCACATATTACAGACTTATCTCAGCCTCCAGTCCGTGCTACACTCACATCCACAAGTCAGCACTGTGACAGTCGGAGAGTCATGACAGTCTGATGTGCAGACGCACAGACACGTTTTCAAAGAGGGAAAATCCCTCCATTTCCAGAAACTCCCAGTAGTCCCAGCAGGGATCGGGGGTCTTTTTTAAGATCTGTAAATTGGTGCTGGGGTCAGGGACATTCCCGTCAGCACAGTAAGCAATACGACTCTGACTCATCGTCAGGGAGTTATGGAAGCCATCATATGTGATCTGTCGAGGCCTATTGACAGCCTGCTGTGGAATAGGACACCACAGTGAACAAAACCTCAGCCCAGGTTTCATCCTTCTTGGTTTTAATCGTAACCATTAACAGTGCAGTATGAAGGTATTTGGACAGTTATACACTTTTCTATTGTTCTTATTATGGACTTAAGGACTTTCAACTTCATCTTGGACCACTGTAGCCCTTGCAACACACAACTTTGTCAGCTTAAATGTCCCATGTGGTTTGATGGCTGTTATAAACTTTTAAAAGAAAAGTTTAAAATAATACCTGGTAATATGTATAGACATTGATTCTGCCAGTCCTCAAATTATGGCTGCAGACACTGTTTTCTTCCTGAAGTTGGTGGGAACAGCAGCTAACTGGTTGTCACAGCAAAACAGCCCATTTAGAACAAAGCTAAAACCAGAAGGTTATACAGTTATGGTGAAATTAACCATCTTTCCTGCATCGTGAGCTGATAAACTAAAAAAAGCACTGTGGGGACATGTGAGATTGTGATCATGTTGCTGAAAAGAGGCACAATATGGGACGTTCAAAGCTTCACTTACAATCTTGTGGTGAATCGATGCGGACCCTACACCCTAAGGTGTCGTGTCCATCTATACTTTAAACTATGGCAACTGAAAGAGAGTGAATCATGTTAGAGTTGAAGGCAACAAAAATTACTTTTACTGAAAATATTGCAATGTAGACAAAAACTAAGCCAATGCATGGATTGGTCAAGCTGTGAAAATGGCATTCGGCTGCATTGGCACAATACTGACTATAGTATTTGCATTATGAGCCAACCACATCTAATTACAGCCTGCTAAAGAGTATATATTGTTTCACAGAAGCACCTTCTTTGCAAAAATCAATATGTTGTGTTTACACAGTGGATTACTACCAAGAAGTAAACCACAGTTGTTGTTATCTGCAGGACAATGATGGGCTACAGCTGCTGCTCTGCACACAAATAGATGCACAAATGAAGGTTTGTAACATCATATTCACTGTTTCATTTGTTCTCTTTCTGTTGTTGTTGTATTTATCTTTTTATTTGTGAAATCAGCTCCTTGTATCTTAATGGTTACATGAGGTTTTGTGCGTTCTTGTTTCATTTATAAAGTGCAATTTTCACAAATCGTTTTATTTATCATTTATATTTTGCGTGGACTCTATTAGGACAAACATTTGGATGCTGTGCTATAGAGCGGTACGCTGCACCCACACACAGATTGCTCAGCCTGACATTTAATCGAGACTCTGTAAACAACCATCCGTCCTTCGCCAATTCACCAGCCTGGACCCATATGCATGTTCACATAATAACTCCCAATTTAAGCCTTCAGAAATGACACACAGTCACTTCTTCAAAGCCTGTAACAAGCAGCGATGAGTCACTCATTCAGACAGCTGCATCTTCTTTCTTTTTTTCTCACAGAAACACACAAATGTGCTTGACATCCAGCATCCCCGCTGCCTCGGCTTGCTGAGTCACCGGGCTGGTGTGCGATGCCTGCAGAAGGGCATGACGCACACAGGCCAGCCCTGCAGCGCTGCGTTGGCCCGGTCAGGTGGAGGACGGACGGGGCATCATGCCGGGAGACTAACCTTGTGTTGAAGGCGACTTTGTGAAGATTAAAAAGTGCAGGTGTGGAAGTTTGGCAAAAAGTCGTGACACGTGAAGAGTCGTGACTGAGCTGATCATACGGTAGGAGGAGTTGATGTCTTTTGGTTCCTGTGTTTCTCAAGCTGTCATAAAGCTGCAGCAACCACTTTGTGTTATTTTAGTCTTTCATCTCTGCTGTTGTTTGCTCTGACAGTGACTTGATAAGCTGCTAAACAAACACTGCACCCACTTGCATCACTGCTGTTGAGTGAAAAAATGTTAAGAAAAAGTTAAGAAAAACTGCCTTAGTGCTTAGGTTGATATATATTTTTTTACTTTCATTTAGTAAATCTGGGCATTTTTTCCTTCCAAAAATGGTCCAAAAACAAGGGGAATGTTTGCAAAAGCTTCCCAAATTTCAAATCAACAGCTTGTCATGTCAAGGTTCAAACATTCACTCAAATATAGAGTTAAAGAAGCCCACTATGGCTATTAGAGAAGCTCACTTTTTCACTTTTGTGAGGTCAGAAACAACAGACATAACATTTATAAAGCCCTCAACTCAGCTTCATTTAATTATTATCCCAATTAATAAGAAATGAATGAACAAATAATAAGAAAACTGAAGAAAAGTAACTTCTCCTGTCTGTTTTCAGCACCACAGTGGGTGATCTTCCTTCTTCTGTTTTTTTTTATGGCAGCTGACATCAAAAAAGTTAGCTTCCTCGTCTTTGAACGAAGTTTATGATTTGCTTTGATGATGACGGCAAGAAGAGCGTGCATGTGGGCATGTATTGAAAAGTGAATTAGTGATTAATCACTCTCATGCATGAATCAAACATCAATAATAGCCTAATTTTACGAGTGATCAATATTTTAGAGACCCCCCAAAATCTCCCAAATCATGTTTGTAGGGAGCTCATGTCTTATTAAGAGCCGAGCTCCCCCTGGCTTCCCTGGAGTTCACACACAATAGTGAGGGGAACTTTTTTGTGTTATCTCTATCTTATGCAACATTTGTCCTCAGTCTCTGTCAGCTGATTGTTTTTCAATCTAGTACCTAAAAGTGGTGTGTACAGAAGCACTAGCATCACATTTTGAGTCAGTTGGAGAAATTAAGTCAATTACAGTTTCAATTCAAAAGAAGAAAATGTGACAGAAGTGCATGAAATGTTGCAGCTAGATGTAAATCACGACAATCTGGGCATTCTTCAGTTCCTACACGATTTGTAAAATTACTGTTACTGTACCTCAAAATCTGCCAGCAGGTTTGAAAACCATGTTCATTTTTTTTTTTAAATCCCCAAAATTAAACCATTTATTGTAGTCAGAAACGGAAAGAATCTTTGGGTTTTCAGTTATCCAAGCTTAAGTCAGAAAACTTCACCAAAACTAAGCTTAAAGTTGTTATATTTCATCTTAATCAATGTATTCTATATGTCTCATTTTAAAAAAAATCATCAAAAATAAACTATATATACTAACCTGATTCTACAAAAAACAAAAAATTCTGAGTTCCTCGGCACAACCGTAAAGCCATTAGTGACTCAGCTGTGACCAACAGTCACGTGACAAAAATTCAAGGAATTTTCATTTGAACTCGGCTGAGCTGCAGGATGTTTACACAGAGTAGACAGGGAACAAGTATAGAAACAAATAAAACATGGAAGAAGTAAAATATCTCTATATAATCGTGCCACTACTAGTTTTTTTCCTGTGTACATTTAGAAAAGATGTTGATTATCTTTCTTTTAGGGTTTCTCAAGTTTTAAAGACATTCTGAGTTCTCTCTCTACCTCTAGCCACTGTGGTGCTGTTTCCTTAGAGGTGCAGGATTTTACATTGCAGTGAATAAGGAAAAAGATGACATTCCAGACTGCTTGGAGTGCAGTGGGTTAACAAAAAAATTGCAGCAAAAAGTTCTGGAAAAAGTGCTAAAAATTTCAACTGTTTGGTCAAAAATAATCGCAATACAACTCTTTGAGATCTTAATTCAGAAAAATTCATAAATATCACAAAAGCAGCAGTCTGTTATTTTTCACATGACGGCGGTCCATTTTTAGCTTAGTTACATTTTTAGCTCGTTCATGAAGTTGTGGTGAGTTATTCTTAAGGTCCATTTATTCGTTCCGCTTAAATTCAAGCGTAAAAATTACAAACCAGCAGGTAAATTTTACACATTTTCACATGACGATAAACCACAACACCTCAGCTCTGCCCACGTTCTCACATGCACACGACGGCGCAGCAACAATTACACTGATAACTTCAGGACTATTAGCCTTATTACTCTCAGGGTTCAGTAAGCAACCTTAAAAAGCTCTGTGTTTAACACACCCATTATGAACTAATCTACCAACATGAGCACGAACTATAAAGAGAACACAGCGGGCCCAAAGCTGCAATAAAGGCCTATCTCTCCCAAGGAGCTTTCATAGGGAGCCAGGACTTAAACTGCTTTCGTTATAACTCAGGTAATGGCACAGAGAGCCGAGTCTACTAAAAGACATGCTCTGATAACAGCGCTTTCAAAGGAAATCTACATTTGGAAACACAAAGCCAGCTAAGATGAAGGCCTCGTCCAACAATCGTGCTCAGGACATCCAGGGGTTTATAAGGCAGAGTTAAATCCCAACAGTAAACTTTCATAAACTCTCCGAGTACCTGCGTCTGCCAGCGGCTTCTATAATAATTCCTTCTCCTGCTTCCTGGAGATCTGGTTCTACCCCTGACAGGTCTATTTCAAGCTGACCTTTCCTCTTAAATCAAGTCTTCTCTTTCTCCCCTCGGCTAAAGTCAAATGCAAACGCTTTATCTTGTACTTTAAACGTCTTGTTTCGCACTTCAGCAACAGGTTGATGAGTAAAAATGCATCCATGACACCTGCAAATTTTAAAAGCTCCACCTTCCCCGTTCTGGTTTCTTACCAGTTTGAAGTTTTCACAGGAGTAGCGGCTGTAGCTCCTGACCGGGACCCTGAGGCCGGCGTGGCCCGACATGTTGGGTCGTCACTTCAATACAGACAACTACCAGGGCAAAGCAAACAACTGGAGATCCCAGAGACGACAGTCATAAAGGTAAAGAGGACGGTTTATCAGCCACGATGTTTGATGACCGTGTTGTCTCCTTCACATCTCTGCAGCAGCGTCTCTTTCTGAACATTAGTTCTTCTCTCTAATCTGTCCTCCTGTCAGACAGCTTCATAGTGAAGCCTCAGACTTTCTGACACTGTTTTAACCTCTCTCTCTCTCTCTCTCTCTCTCTCTCTCTGGGTGTCATTCACCGTCTGAGTCACTTACCCTGACTCAGTTCCCTCCTCTTCTGCCAGTGGAGACCAGAAACATAAAACCCAGAAATGGAACCCTTTATTTTTGGGCACTCTAACCTGAAACTGTGCAGATCTGAAAACAATGTTTACATCAGTTTTTAACACACATTACACCGTGATAGTAGAAAGTCTAGCTGCTTTTTTCTGTTATGTGAAGATTCACCGATTCCTAAACTCCAAAACCGAATGATCCATTAATTGGCATTTTAACCGATCCTTATAGGGATTTTCCACCGTGGCCTCTCAGCAGCAGTAGACTCTCTGACCAGCAATACTGTTTAACTACAAAGCCGTACACCCATTGCACTCAGTCAAATAAATACCTCTATTGACAAATTTTTGTCTAATTTAAAGTCAGATTTTTCACTCATTCAGAAGGCATTGATTAGCCTTAAGCTTGTACTAAATCTAGATAATTACATGCTCTTCACCAAATCCCAGGTGAAAAACTCTCAAGTCTAACAACTCGTGCCTTAAATGAAGATAAAATAAAAAATAAAAATCTCATGTTTCGGGTACCTGGATGTCTGATTAGACGATAAATTATCTTTCAAAAGTCATTGAGGAACAGACTAAAAAATCTAAACAAGAAGACTGAATAGATCCCTGCTGGCCCATATGTATTTGAATGATATCTGCTGATATCTGGACATTTGATGGATTGTTAATATATGAATAAGCTGCTCTATTTGTCTATATTTTGGTTGCACTAATGTTAAGATGAATATCATGTACCCGAGGCACACTAGAGAGAAGTTCAAGACCTTGGCTGCAGGTGAATTTTAGACATTCTCTTAACTACAAAGTGTCAAAAATGTGCAAAATGACAATAAGTTCAGCATTTAGCAAAAGCAATATGTCTCGATCAGCAGCAGGTTGCAGATTTTTGTCACTGCTTGACTATGCAGATGTAATTCAGTACTGTCCATACCCTTGAGCCATGTATCGTGTATCAGAGTTTGTAGATTTATTACAGGTGACAGTTTCAGAACCCATCAGTGTATCCTCTATGAGTGGCCACCACTCAGCACTGAAACGAAACAGCACTGTCCTGTTGCTTTTTACAAGGCTACCATAAAGAAAATCCCACGTTATCTATCATCACTTTTAAGGCGTAGAAATATGAGTCACCATGACTGTTCACACGACTGGATTTCCTCGGATATCGGTTCAAATTAAGGAAGGAAAAACTTATTTTCTAAAGTTTTCTCATGCACATAATCCCCCACAGCTCACCGTCGCCCCCTGTGTCTGAGACAGATGGTTCGAACATAACGAACGTCTTCCCTGAGCTCCTAACGCTGACTGACAGAACACTTCACAATCCTTCCTGCACACCTGGTGCTGCACATCACAGCCAGCGCCCACACACAAACCAGAACACGGGAGGTCTCAGGTGTCGGGTGGTGGCTCGTAGCGCTCTTCCAATTCAGCCGTCATCTTATGTCATCAGGTGATTAAACTTTAACCAGCCGAGTTATGTGCTGACACCGGCCCTGCTCTATATTCACACATCGACATAAATTCACACCTTGGAGCCACCCAGAAGAACCACTTCAGCTGCAGCACCTCGGAGCAGCTTCACCGGAGAAACTCGAAGAAACACATAACTGAGCATCAAGCATAAAATATAGATAAGCAAGTGTGAAACCCATTTACAAGTCGACTACACTTTTCTCTGCTGCTTGATACCTGATTCGTGGTGGACTTTGTACAGGTTTGTAGTGAAGTATGAAACAGGCTCAGACATATTCTGCTTAAATAAAGGTTTAAAAAAGAACAAACACATGTTGGCAGACTTTGTAAAGCCAGCAGAGAGTAGAGCTGAAAGGGCCTAAAATCTTATAATCGTCATCATCTTTTATGCAGACGTGTTTTTCACCCTGTAACACACTGGTCTAGTGCACATGCTGTAAGTTTCAGTTGGTTTTTAGGAATTAAATCTGAGAAAAAAAAACACTGGCTTTGGGTGTTTTAGTAGGGAGAAATTCTTGCCAGTTCTTCATGCACCACCTCCCCTCTGTGTGATACCATCTTTAGTCAACTCTTGAGCTTGTTAGAGGATTTCTGGACCTTTATTAAACTTGACAAATCCTGTAAATCTTCCATTTGTTCACATTTTTACAGCTTCTAGTCTTCCCAGTGCGAGTGCTGACATTTTGAGAGCCTCAGAATTGATTAGTAGCAGTATACAATCGCGTTAGAAAACATATTCCTGCTGCTGAGCCTCGCTGATAAGGACTCAGCTTGTCCTGGTGCTGCTGCAGGCTGAAGGTGACATGTGGCGACACATCCCCTCTGACCCGGCGAGCAGATGGCTGGTGGGAGAGTGATAGATGGACTGCAGGAGTCACTCGCACAATAATCTAAAAGAAGGACGCAGTGAGCAGAAGGAGCCACGCATATGTGATAGGTGATAGTCTGCCACTTATCACACTGTGGGCCACTTTTCTGTGTCCAATCTAACAACACACGAGCTGTAAATGCAGTAATTCCTCCAGCTCGAACCTGGATGAAGGATGTCATCTTCTGCACATCCCTCAGTGAGCATTTGCAGACACAGACAGATGGCTTCTGGGAAACAGTGTCCCTAGTCTGTATGATATGACAACAGAGGACTACAGTCTGCTCTGCCAGCTGCTGTGCTGTGCCCTGCGCTCTAACACTGATAGTTTCACTCTCGATCAGTTTGTGATAACTAGGTCACACTAACTTTGGTAGTTAAACAGTTTGAAGCAATGCAAAAAATAGATGCAAAAAATACAGGACTGATGCTGCAGTATTTCAGATAAATACAAATCCAATTACAAAATTCAAGACAGACGAAGGAAAAAAAGAGCACAGGAAGGTTGAACTTGAGATTTTAGGAATACTTACTGGATTCTTTGCACTGTGAGTTTTTAAATTCCCTTCATCGTTTCAAAGTTTCTCAAAGCTCACGTTGCACTTGCCGTACTAGCCCCTGGAACTAGCATTAGTGTCACCTCCAAATTTAGTTGCAGGAACTAGTCCAGCAGTGAAAACACAAACAGAACTGATTACAATGTCTGCATAATTACACTATGTTACACACCTGTAGCGGAAAATTTGAAGCATACTTTGAAAATGTTGACAAGACCTAAAAAAAAAAAGAAAAGACCTGAATTAGGCTTGTTAGCATTAATTGCTTTCAACAGAATAAACTAGGCTAGTGGTTTACAATATGTTACATATGGCTGTAAAAAAGAGAAAAAAAAACAGCTGTTTATAAAAAACAGATAGAAAACGTAGAAAAAGAAATAAAGAAAACTTTGGGCATCTCATTGAGAAAAACTGGAAATAAAAAGTTATCATTCTGTCATGTCAGCTGGTATTAATCATGTTTCGTACCAACTAAAGACTGTAAAGGCAAAAACATAAACAACTTAGTCAAAAAAGGTGTTTCCATAACCTATTTTCTGCATTATCTCTATTATGCAATTGTCTAAGTGGGCATAAAAATGTTTTTGTGAAATTGGGAACGTTTTTTTCAGAGTTTTGACATTTCCATCAACTCTTTCTAATGCAACTTCAAAATGTACATCATAATGCATTATGGAAACATGGCTAATATCTGAGGGACAGAAGAAACCAAACATAACCTGAGACAGGCAGAAACACAGAGAGTGATGCTGGGAAGTTCATTCAGAGTGTACACACGAGCTGCTTGTTCTTCTCCCAGTAATCAAACCAAACCAACGAACATTTATCTTCTCCTGACTCTGTCCTCCCCATCATAACTGCATCTGGAGCTGCTGCTTGTCTGCCACCAGCGGGACGGAACATGGATGGATGTCGGTCTGCGGGGCCCTCGGCAGCAAGCGGCCTCCCCACCCCCCACCTCGGTGGACTCACACAGGCCTCTCAAGTGGCTTTAGCCCGCAGAAAGCTGAAACAGGCCAGCTCTAAATAAGCCCTCATGTCTCTGCTTGCTTTCTGTTTGGCACATGAAAGACATGTGGCTTTGTAAGGCATGGAGGCCATACCAGGCACATGGTAGACTAAACCACTTGGCTTGGGCTGTGCAGCTCAGAGGCTGGGAAAACGAGCCATCCATCAGCATGAGTGGGCATCTGTACATGCAATACATAAACTGATTTGGAATTTCACAGCAGAAGAGCAGTGAACTGTGAATACGATGCTGGTTAAATGCCCAGATTGGTGCTTCAGTTACGGCACGGTAGCAGTATCTGATCAGCACAAATCCTCAGACATGCAGACTGATGTCAATGAGGGCACAGTGGAACCTTAAAGAGGGCTTAGCTTGTTAGCTTGTTAGTAGGAAGCAAACAACCAAATGGACAGTGATAGAACTTGTTTCCCTGCAGAGAAAACTCTCGCGCAGCTCTGTCTTGGTTCTTAGAAGTCTTATTTAGGTCTGAGCTCCTAAAATCTACAACTCTATTGCATTTTGTGTTGACTCAGCAGTGTTTGAAAAGCCTTTTAAACACCTAGAGATGACTTTCTCAACCCCTAAAGATACTGTGATCTTTCAATTGCTTTCAAACGTATGATATTCTGACTTTTATTACAGTTCAGTTCAAATCTGGTAAAAGATTTTTGCTGCAGCCATCCCCTCTACTTACACCATTTATATGTTATCTTTGCATCCATTAGACATTATCAGTCCACAATTATTCCCATACATATGGATGTCTCCCTGCTAGTAGTCTCAGTTGGCCTTAATCACCCCAATTAATAGTAGTGTGGCTGGACTAAGCTCTTACAAAGACTCGTCCAGGAGACTTGAGCTTGAGACCTGTCTCAGTACCATCACTCTAGTTTTATGTTTTCATTTAAATCTTGCTTTCACTTCACTTTGCTGTTTTAGGCACCAAACTCTCATTCACGTGACCATAAGATGTCACATTTGTTTTTAGGGTTACTTTCTCTTTATTAGTATCAGAATGGATGACAATGCACCTTTTAGAGCATACCAAAAGGTGGAAGAGATGCAGTGCCTGTAGGCACCAAGGTCCTATTATCACACTTGAACTTGTTTTATGGCTCTTGTCCAGATTGTTTTCTCCTGACTAGATCCTTGCTTGTGTTGCATCTACTCTCAGATGTACGTCGCCTTGGAAAAAAGCGGCTGCTAAATGAAATTGTAGAATTGTAGAACTGATATCTGGATATTTAATGGACTGATTACCAGGTGTCAGGTTTAAGTAATATGGTGTTCTATTTGACCACATTTCAGTTGCACTAAGGTGCATGTCTTGTACCTGTGACAAACTAGAGAGAAGCTCCGGCTGCAGGTACATTTTGGACATTTCCCTAACTTCAAGATATCTAAAATGTAAAATATAAGGGGAAAAAAATAGCAAAAAGTAGTGCTCAAGTGCACAGAAACAAAAAAAAATGTTGTCTGGAGAAATTAGATTCTGACTTACTGGAATACTGATCTTAAAATTCTAGCAAAGAAAGGCAGCTATAATCATCTTTCTTCACCTGTTGTACCACCATATGTGTGTTGTAGTTAGGAAATGGAATATCTGCAGTTTGCATAATCATTAAACGGATAATCATAAGCTGAAATTTATATACATTTCTATCAAGCACTAGAAGATTTAGTAATCACCAAAGTGTTCGTCAATCAAGAGAGCCGATAAAAACAAAAGGTCAGAGTTGTTGTATTGACAGCTTAGGTGTGTTGATTGATTCCTGATTTCCAGTAATGGATTTAACGACATGCAAGACAACATTGTACAACATTTTCCCAAGTGCCCACAGGTGTAGCCAACATGAAAACAACATGTGACTCTATCTACTACTGATATTTTAATGCTTACATTGTTTCCTATGTGCTCTGTGGAAACACTGCCTGCAGTTCAGCTGAAAAGTCCTTGAATTTTTGAGCGCTGATCACAGCTGGGTCACTAGTGGCTTCAAAACTGCACCAAAACGAGCAGATTTTTTTGTTTTTACAGAATCTGGTGAAATCAAACTGTTAATTTTTGGTGAATTTGTGAATGAGATACATAGAATTAAGTGATTATGATTAAATATCACAATTTTAAGCTTAGATTTGGTTAAAGTTTTCTGACAGAATGGTGTGCCACTAATGATTTGTTCAAGGACTGTTGGAAAGTTCAAAATGCAATGATTCAGTTTGTTTTCACACCTCCCAGATCTGATTAAAATCACAATTTGGGTGTTCTGTTTTGTAAAGATAAGTGGCTTTTAAACCTGCTGGTGGGTTTTGCGGTTCAGAGGGTTAAACAAACAGCACTACACTCCTGCATATTACCGAGATGAATGAGATAAACCATCAAGAGAACACCTGAAAAACAAATGTGTAATGAAATGCATGATGTTGCTACTGTCTGCAAGTGAGTTTTATCAAATTACGACATGCCGTAATTTAAAAAAATATGGCTCCACTCTGTTTATCTGCTCTGTATAAACCAGCCTGCCTCCGTCCAAGATTAAACACATTAATCATCATTCTGATTTATGCTGCATGGGTCATATGTTGACATAAAAACCATGACGGTCAAATAATCAATAGACCCGCGTTAGAACGGAGAGGATTATGGACATCGACTACACTTCATAATAAAACACAAGGTCATTTTAATTTCTGTAAGTGTGTGCACATGTTCAGCCATCTTTGTCAATCTCTGCTTTTCACGCACACAAACAAATACACGCTGACCCTGCGGCCCGCCGGCCTCCTGTCAGTCACGCTGTGTGTAGGTTAGCAGTGTGTAATTAAGCTAGCCACCTTATCAACTCATCTTTAGGCTCTGGCAATAACCTCCTCTGCCTCCATCTCCCCTTCCTCTCCGGGCTCGTAGGAGATCGAGATAAGGGCTGAAAGAAAGGGAAAGACGCAGAGAAAGACAGAGAGAGAGTGTTCTGTCTGCTTCTGCTATGTGTAAACTCAACAGGGTGCTCATTATACAAAATGACTTTTATTAAATCTGCTGCTTCCTACTTTTATCACATACATCAGCTATTACAAAGCCGCTTTTTTTTCTCATTTGTTGGCACCACATGACCTGTCTGCACCTGACCGCCTCTGCATTTTATCTCTGTGTCCCAGAGGCTGTTGAATATTTACCATCATCCCCATGGCATCACACTTACATCACACCAAATAGTAGGTGCAACAAATCAGAGTGAAAGGCTATCCCTCTTTTTCTTAGAAATGCTTGAAATGAGAATGAACAGCAAAACTGTGGTCCTCGCTAACCCTGTTTTAACTTTCCATGCACGCATCAAAGTGAAGCTGGTATCAGGTGAGAGGAAAACCAGGATGCAGGATGATTTTAAAACCACTAATCCACTGCGTGCACACTACAGCCGCTGCAGGGCTCCGGGCTGATGAGACAAGCATTTTTACTGATATATAAAAACACAGAGTGGAAAAAAAACTAAGACTGTCCTGAAGCTGAAGCTTTAGGAAAGAACAGCAGGATAAAGGAAGTGAAAAAGAACTGTCAACAGCAGAGCAAGGCCTAAAAGACACAGAAAAGAACTGAAATATGTGTTTTTAACTAGCGTTAGACCTTTGTGAGAACCTGGAAGTGTTCATCCTACCAGTTTCATGGTGAAATTGTTCTGCTCCCAGCGGCACAACATCAAACTCATGTTGCTTCTCGCAGCTTCTTGCACCTGCCTCACGTTGAGGAGGACTGCTGGTTGCCCATCCAGTCCCAAACATCAGCCATGAGCTCCAGCTCTAGAACTGGACCCATACACAAAATCCACAAAGAGGAAAAAAGAGAATCCAGGGAGATGGTTTGATGCAGGTTTTTTGAGAGACTGAGTGCACCACATACATCCAGAGGTAACAGCAGAGCTGCTGCTGACTTCTCGAGCCCCAGCAGGTCTCTGTTCGCCTGATGGAGGAAGAGCTCAGTCCCTCCAAGGGTCCCCCCTCCCACTCCGAGGGAAAAATAAACGCAGGAGGTGAAAGGCAATAGGAGCTCTGCGGCCTCTGCTGCCGCTCTGAGAGGCAGCCAAACCAAACGGAGGAGGAGGAGGAGTGCATCCCCCTTCCTCCTCCTCCTCCTCCTCCCCGGCCCACGGCAACACATTGTGCTATTGCTCTTCAATGGACCTCTGGTCATATGGGGAGGAGGAAGAAAGAGAAAAGGACAGACCTCTTAACCTCACCATCACCCCTCCTCCGAGAGTCGACCCCATCCATGACAAAAAAAGTGAGGAAAAAGGGCAGACGAGCTCAGAGGCCAAACCGCGCAAAACTCAACACTAAACGTCTCTTTTCTATTTATTATTCCTCTAACCAGCTCCTGTGCTGTGTGTTAAAAAAAGACAAGTTTTATTTTTCTCAGAGTCCGGCCTCTGATCAGCCGTCACCCACAGCAAACTGCAGCAGCTGCATGTGTGTATTTGTGTGCATGTGTACGGCGGGTTCATAACCTAAGCATTTATGTATGTGTGAGTATGAGAGTCTGCAGTGCAGGATGCCCTCCGTTTGAGCGCGCTCCAACCCCCTGTGCACACACACCCCACCGCCGACCACAAATTACAAGCCGAATTTGAATTTTGGGAAAGGCCCAAGATTTACAGAACGTTCCCACAGCGGGGGGATGCCTGATCACTTCCATCAGGCTGAACAAAAAACGCTCTGAGCTTTAGGAAACAACAATAATACAGAAGCAGACTGTATAAAGTAATGACCTGTGATATTTTCGCAGAAATAAATTCTCGCTCGTCTTCTGCCAAACACTAAAGACACAACAGTTTTCACACTGACTGATGGGAAATGGTGCATTTATGTTTTCAGTTTGTTTAAAATAAAAACAACAGACATTCACAGCTGAAACAACCGCAAACTACAAGCCTACTGTGCGACTGTCAGTGAATTTCAGGAACAACATGCTGAGACTGGCTTTGCTGCAACACAAGAAAAGACTCTGCCTGCTCTCGTCTCTTTGCAAGTACGTGTTGGGTTAGTTTTGACAAATTGTGTTTCGCAAAGCTTTTAAATGGCAAACACCTGCATGTCTGGTTAGTGAATGGAGACAGCCATCAGAAACAAACTAAAAAAATGAGGAGGACATGACTAAAACCTGCATTTTCATATGCAAGTGTCTGCTAGAGTCCAGGTGATGTCAATTGCTTTATTGCAGGATGTACATAAGGCTCTGCATGGACAATTATGTATCCTCCAGTTTCCTGTTACTGCATAGCCACTATGCTACAAGGGAACCAACTGTGCATAGGAAGGAATACAAAATTTACTGAAACGTGTCTTCCAATCAGACGAGAAAATAGTATAAGAAGAGCAAACTATGCACCTTTGGAGTCCATGGCTGTCCAAGTTCATGTCCACAAGGGAGTGTAACCAGGCCCTTTAATGCTAATATCAGAATGTTATTTTAGTATAAAATTCTCTTAGTTTAGCATGTCAGCATGTAAACATCTGCTAATCATCACTAAAACTGAAAAAGCACAGTAAAGTCTGATGGGAATGTCATTGGATATCTGATCATAAGCTAAAGTGCTTGCCAATTTCTAAAAATCCAGCCCGAGGATGACTATCCTGAAGGAGGCATGAATGTCTGCACTCAATTTTATTTCAGTTCATCTAACAGTTGTCAAGTTGAGTGACAGCTGAAACACAACATTCTATGCCACACGTGTCAATCTTTGTAGTAAATGTTGGGATATTTCACTGGATGAGTGATAGCTTTGACCTACCAAAGGTGTAAGATGAAGCATCAGGGAATAAACACAGTCCACAAGGCTACTATATGTAGCCTTGTGGTAGACTAGCAACCTGTCCAGGTGTCCTCTGTCTTCGCCCTAAGTCAGCTGGGATAGACTCCAGCCTCCCACCACCCTAATGGGGATTAAGCATTGTATAGATTATGGATGCATGATGTAAAGTTCATCATCTACCTAAAACTTAGAGGGTGTGCTCTGATTTTTCTATAGATGTCTGCATGCACACTGACTGACTGTTATGCTACGAAACGCATCAAGGTTAAAACAAATGCTAGTTATGAGAAGGGATTATGAAAGGGGATTCTTCATTATCCCCACCTGTGTATGTCATAATTAAAAGATTTGTAATTAAAGTAGTCGCTTACGGACTTTGAAGGTGCCTTGACTGCTTTCAATCAATGGAGCCAAACAATTGTGGAATTTCTAGATTCTCCAGAAATCCTGTGCTATGTCCACCCATTGTTCTTAGCACATATTAGCAATAATGACATTGGCACAATTCCACAGCCCAATCTGTAAATGCTCTGCTATATCCTGTCAAATGTCCAAAGACTGTCAGTTTTTCAGAAACCTCCATGACATGTATCTATTGTAGTATGACTAAAGTTGTGTGCAACTTGACTGTCTGCTTTCAAAGTCCGTATCAGTCATGTGGAAACCCTGAACTGGCCTTAAAGGTAGTGCTATATTGTCTATGAATATGTATGACCTAAATATCTACCCAAGTTCGTGAAAGATTGTAGACATCTGCAAGCCCAAAATTTACAACATTACAAGGGCATTACTGTGCATGCTTTAAATAAGTAGATATGGCCTACTGTGCATGTACAGAGTCCTTCAAAGCAGTTTCCGACTAACTAAAAAAGCAGTATAATAGCAACAACTACACATCTTAAGTGTGTGCGTGTCTGCAAGAAGGTTTAATCAAAACTAAACAATACAAGAAACAACAGTGAAGTTTGAAACCAAACTATATGAAAAGGAAAAGTTTGAAAATGACCATTACAGTGCTGATTGTCAAACTTCTACATACTTTTTACGCAGTAACTAATGCTACACATATCCTACTTTATCTATACTGTATTTTAACAATGTCTGAGCTAACTTACCACAAAACTAAACCCATCTACTCAGCCCAACACACCAGTTAAGCATCAGTCTCCCTTTGCTCCTAACCAGCCCTGATTTAATGACATTCTGACTCTAGGAGCAGAGAATAAGTCAGCATTTAGAGCTCGTGTTTAACAGTTTTAGTACAGGCCTTCAACAAGCTCATTAAGTGCAGCCGCGGTGAATGGGCAGAGTATGGTTCCTTTCACAGACCCAGATAAAACTCAGTGTGTCGGGGACAATGGGGGGATAACCCCACCGTGGAGGGGCCTTTGTTTTGGGGGACCCCCACCTCTGAGGAAGGAGAGGAAGACTGGGGTGATGGTGGGGGTGAGGGGAGGGATGGACCTGCTGCCTGGCTGCTCCGGGTGAAGGTGATGGGGGGTTCAGGGACATATGGATGAGGGTATGTTGGGGAGAGAGAGGCAAAAACAGCAGCTGGACAGGGCAGTAATGGTATATTAATTACAGTTTTTTTTAAAATGAGAAATTTATTTGCATTTAAAGTGTAAGAATTCGGCTTTTATGTGCAGTTTTGTGTTCATATTGACTCAGATGAGTACTTAATGCAACATTATTAAAGCTGTTTTACATAACTGTTGGTTCACAGTAAAAAATTTTATCAACTCAAATCATTTAAACCAAAAACCATATTAAAAACATTTAAAATCTAGATATGATCTTGACCAATTTTACTTGGTGCAGTGCATGCAGGTTTTACGCCTAATATACTATAAGTGGATACATTAACTCTATAGACTGTTTTTAAACAACTAAGACACACGCAACCCCTAAAATGAGTTTAACCCCTTAAAATCCATGTCTTGTATTTGCTTTTTCTTCTTTAGCTGCAGATTTAATCCCATTTTAGAATCCGGTTGCTATCAGAGAAGCTTTAGAACTGACTGAGTGCAGACATGCAGAACAACAAACACACACACACATACACACACACACACACACACATGCATGCTCATTGTGATTCCATCCAGGTTGAAATCGGGGGAATATAACAGCTTGAGAAATTCCCTGAAGCTGCTGGAGAAGAGAGCTGAATGCAGAGATGTGAGAATCCACTCCGTCATGTTTTCACTAGCAGACAGCATTGACAGAGAGCCAAGCTATTTTTCACAGCTGTTTTCATGCCTATTTACACTCAACAATCCCATCAAACTCAGGGCACCGCCGAGAATCAGTCACGTCTCTGCAGCAGTAAACACGGTGTGAAACATTAAATATATGGTACTATATTACAGTGCCACATCTGCTGTATATTCAGGAGGAAAAAACTGGAAAGGAAAACTGCATGCTGCAGTATTCATATGGTTGGATAAAAAATATACTTATTGTCTTTTCCAAAGAAGTGCTGCATATGAGATATTAACAGCTATGACTTAAACTTAAAACTATAAACACAAGACTACAAAACTAATGAGTAATTTTTTTTTCTGAAGGAAATACAATGTTTTGTAGCTAATAAAGCTAAGAAATGCATATTGTCCAGTTTTTGACATTTTCTTAACTTCCATAACCAACCTACATCTGCAGCCATCCATTTTTGCGTTTTTAACCCTTTGAACTTTTTAAAATAGACAAAATTACCCCATTTATCAATGGCAGAAAGAGTAAAAAAACAAAGATCCACTGGATTTTCAACCTTCCAACAGTCCTTGAATGTGTCATATCTAATGAGCTGTTCTGTCAGAAAAAAATAAACACATCTGAGCTTAAAATTGTGGTATTTCATTAGAATCACTTTATTCTACATGTCTCATTTAAAAATTAATCAAAAACCAACCATTGGGTAGAACCAGATTCTGTAAAAAAAACAAAAAATGGAAAAAAAAAATGCGACTCACTTGTGACAGTCATGTGACAAAAATTCTGAGACTATTCGGTTGAACTGCAGGCAGTGCTTAAAACACAAAAAACACGAGACACGTATGAAAACATGAAAAATATAAGTTGTAAGGACATCTATCGTACATGGAGCCATTTTTTAATCACACCTGTAGGAAGAACACTTGTAGAAAAATGCAAGAAATGCAATTTTTTTAAAAAAATATGATTTATGGTATTATAACTGTATTGTACTGCACAGAAGATATTTCTGAGTTCGCTCATCATGGTTATGCTGTTTCCATAGAGGTGCAGGACTTTATACTAGAGTGAAAAATGAGACCACAGTGAGTAAAAATGTGACAGGTGCACAAAAACAATCAGAAACAGTTTGCAGTTTAGGGAGTTAAATAAAAACTAACTTCTAAAGATTTCATGTGCAGTAAAATCTGAACTTCTGCTACACTTTTTCATTTCATTTGAGCAGAAAAACTAATGTGATGATCACTGTTACATCTAATCCGGGCTTTGAATGTTTTTACTGTGTATAAACTTCATTGTTTTTCTAAATTTGCTGTACTAGATTTCCATCTTTCGAATTCTGCTTCGTTGCATTAAAAGTTTCATGACCAGCAGACATCAGCGGCTCTTTCCTGGCTGAAGTCATAACGTGTCCAACCAGTGTCTCAGCCCTGCCTGACCTTGGATGGATCCTCTGGGGACGGTGAGTTCAGCCTGCTGACCTTTACCTCCCGGCCTCTCCTCTTTCCTCACCGCCTTCTGCTTCCAGACAGAGATGGAGCTGATTGCGTTAGTCCAACCGCCTCTGCAGCGCCGCCTCCCCAGGGGGCGCCGCTCACAATGACCCGTTTGTCTGCTCCAACGGGCTTCTGGTGACAACCGACGCAAGGAAAGCGGAGAAGGAGCGAAACCAAAGTGAGGAAGGCACCTTGGAGGGGGATCAATGGAAGGATGTTGACTCAGGAGAAGCAGATGCCCGGTCCTAATTAACATGGTTATGTCCTCAGCCATGACCTCACACAGGAAGCAGAGGGGACGACCGCACGGGAAGAGGAATCTGATCGAGACACATTAGGCCCAGATGAGGTCATTAAAACTGGAGCCAACTGCCACATGATCACATAGATCCTCCACAAAAACCAAGCGTTACAACGCTAGAAATTTTCTTTTACAAGTGGTATTCATCGAGAAGATACAGTTGTGCTCATAAGTTTACACACCCTGGCAGAATCTGTAAAATATGTATCAGTCTTTAATAAAAATATGAATAATCAGAGCAAATACAAAAAAATAACTTTGTCTGACCACTAACCCGACATGAAAGAAAAGTATACTTAAAACTTTGAAATTAATCGAGAATCTGGATGACTTATAGAGAGCAAAATTTGCCTTATGAATTTACGATTTTCAGCTTTTCAACAATATTTAACCCTGAATCTCATCTTTAAAATTTGTCCAGACTCAACATCAAAGTCATGTGTGCATTGATAATCTGTTCCTAAACATCACTAACTAGCCTTTAACAGGAGAAGACTTTTACTTCTACTACAGAGTTTCTTATTAAACGAAAATGACAAGGTTAGTAAAACTTAGCTTTTTATCAAATAATTGATTAAAAACAACAATACCTGCATTTTGTGCAAGTAAAAAATACTTAGAAGAGTCTCATGTCAAAAATTTCCTTCCGTATCAAGAAAAGTTTAGATAACAGTCACAAATAGGATATTTCAAATGTCATGAAATTATAAAGTTAACCTCTAAATAAACCCTCTTAACACTAAGCAAATTCTGGAATTTTTTGATTGTGTCACCTTTTTACTCACTGTTGATTCATTTTTCATTGCAACATAAAATCCTGCACCTCTAGGGAAACAAAAAAAAAAACATGAGTCGAAGGACAAAGAGCTCTAAAGTGCTGTTTGTGCAGTATGACAGATATTTGACAAAAAACTGAAATAAACATGTAGACAATTTTAACAGCTGCCCGTAGATGTTACCAACACTGGAAAAAAATAAAGACTCTACATACTGTAGATATTTTACTATTTAGGTTTTCAACTTCCTTCCATACTTTTCTTCAATCTGCTGCATCTAAGCACAATCTGCAGTTCAGGTGAAAGGTCCCTGAATTTCTGTTATGTGACCGTTGGTTGCACAGGAATCAGTAATGGCTTCACAGTCGCATCAAGGAGTGCAGAATTTTTTGTTTTTCATAGTATCTTGATAATGCCAATTGTTTATTTTATATACATTTTTAAATGAGACATGTAGAATAAAGTGAGTTGAACATGCTATAATAATTTTAAGCTTGGTTAAGTTTTCAGAATGAACCAAACATCCCGGAGAAGTATTTCAAGGACTTTCATAAACTTCACCATCTCAGTTTTTGATAAATTATGTGATTTTGGCAATTTTGTAAAGACAACATGCTTTTCAAACCTGCCGACTGGTTTTGGGGTTCAGAGATTTAAACCAAAGCTGAAGCTAAAATGTCATAAACTCACGCTGGAATAACATTGGATCTTTCAGCTCTAAAACTCTAAAACACTGCACCACTCTGTGCCTTCTGTTCCATCACATATTGAGAGCAGCTCCGGGGGTGAAGCTGCCTCCTCATCCTCAGATAAAAGCCACAGACTCGAGGCCTGCTGATATCTCACCATCTGACCGGAGGCCGTCTGAGCCTGAAGCCTCGGCTGGTATCGCAGCCGTCGGCTTGTTTTCAGCCTGATGAACCTTCAGGACGACCGCCTCTGTTCTCCGAGAGGACGCTCAGGTGTGTCATCGCTCTTATCAGCGGCTACATGAGCTTCCTCCTGCCTGACGCTGATAGGAACACATGCGGCTGCTGTTGGGTGAAAACCTGTTATCTTAAAAGTGTCAGCTGTCAGGAAACTGAGGAAAACTGCCTTGATTTCAGCTCAACATAAACACTATTTCTGTCTTGAAAAGTGGGTTTTGACATGACAACAGTGACATACAAAACCACAAAATGATAACTCCAGCGAGGATCACTCCCAGGAGCTAACAAGACAAGTCCCGTTCTCCTGCTCTTTGCTCGGTCCTCTTTGTCTGAACTCCGGCAGTCTGTTAAAACCGATGTTAGTCCTCTTCAACAATGAACTCTCCAACAATGACTGACTAAAACATCCATTAAATCTAGCTTTAACTGGCAGTGCCTCCTGAGGACACATATGTGTCTGTGTGGCCCTTTGTCATGGTAATAAAAAAAGGGAGAAGCAATATAGTGACGGAGAACCCCCCACCCAATCTGTCCCACTCTAGGCAGGCTGCAGGGCATTAGCAATCCAATGCAGCCGACGGTGCTCTGCCTTTCACTCTCACCTGCTGGGCTGGTTTTCAGGAGACTCAGGCTGGATGTGGAGGCCATAAAAAAGTCATTACTGCCTTTCACAGGATGCTAGGGAGGAGGGGAGATGCTGAAGACGTGAGCAAGAGCTCTTCCAGGGGTCAAGGGAGACAGTTTTAAAGACTGATGCTGACATTTACACACTGGAGACGCTGATATTAAAGATTTCGTGCATTATTCATTTGCTTTAATTTGGCCAGAAAGCTCTTTATTAGTATTTTTACTTCTTTCGAATCAAATGTAGGGGTTGAAAATGCTCTAAAATGGCATGTTGACCTTTATGGAGCAGCAGGTCTTTATTGTGTGCAGGAAGATTATTAAGTTATTTTTCAATTATTTGTCCAAAAATGTCAAAAAGCAGCAATTACATCTTTCTACAAAAACTAAGATGAAATCTTCTAATCACTTGGTTTGTAAACAGTGAAAATTTTTAGACTTATATTATAACTCTGAGAATAGCAGCGAAAACCCTGAACGGCAGAGGCTACTGTCAGCCAATTTAAATTTTATTTTAATATTTCCTAATTTTAGCTTTCCTGTAAAAATGGAAAGTAATTTTTGGTTGATCAACTAAAATTAACTAATGGAATTTTTGTTGAGTTTGAACTACAAAACCAGCTGAAGTACTTAAAAGACATTTAATCTTTATAAAATAAAATGTAAAAAAATGACCAAATGCAACATTTATCTCAGCTAGAAACTATAAAAACAGAAAAACAATCTGCACATTTTCTCCACATTCAATGATCCTTGAATGTATCATCTGTACTTTCAGCAGGCAAAATAACCAAATATAAGCTAAAAAAAAAAAACCACAACATTTCATCAGTTTATTTATTGTACA
The DNA here is from genome assembly GCF_022539595.1 of Amphiprion ocellaris. NCBI lineage: Eukaryota > Metazoa > Chordata > Actinopteri > Pomacentridae > Amphiprion > Amphiprion ocellaris. The sequence continues at coordinate 38,271,582 of NC_072766.1, read as the reverse complement.
TGTCACATTTAAAAATTAATCCAAAATAACAAACATTTCGGAGTTCTCTCTACTTCTAGTCATGACGCCATGCTGCTATCTCACAGCGATACAGAAATCCTTAACAAATCCGTGGATCCAGACTATAAGCTGCATCACTGCCAAAATCTAATCAGGTGGTCCTTGTGTCATTTCTGACCGTCCCTGAAAATTTCATCCAAATCTGTTTGTCCGTTTTTGAGTAATGTTGCTAACAGTCAGACGGACAAATCAACATGGATCATCACATGAATTCTGCCACGTTCTTTGGCGTAGTAAAAATATGCACGTTAAATCAAGAAATTCAGAGAATGAAATATAATGTCATTCCCGTTTTCTGTTTTTCAACCAAATTTACAAATATAATACATACAAATCAGTTTAATCTGTACCCTTCCATTGCTATCGATCAATCAATCAAGTTGCCATTAGGGGTCATTTAATTAGCTCTGAATCCACGTTAATTAAATGAGTTCGCACATTTCACCGAGTCTGCACGTTCATGGTCAAACCAATTCCCGGAATGAAATTACACTCCATTTACATAATTCAAATTAAGGAAATCATAATCTCAGGCAATTACACATCTCCAAGAATGGAGGGAGTTAAATTAACGGAGCTCTGCATCACACTGATGATTAAATATTCAAGCTGAGATCTTCATCACCGGATGACTAAATTGCTAGTTTATTTACAACGAGGTGATCTTGGTAAATATTAGCTATAAAGAGAACCAGTGATCCTCTCCAATATGTGTTTATGTGATTGAGAATCAGCTCTTAGATGGAGATGAGCTTCAGTAATGAGCCTAATAAAACACGTCTTTATGCAGAGTCTGTCTTAAGCCTTTATCCGGAAAGATACTTATTAAGATAGTAGCTTCTTATCTCCCTGGCACATGGACAAATCTCTGTCTGTGAGTGAACATGTGACTGTTAGAGCATATATATGCGACTTATAACTGCACATAGCATCAATGTTTAATTCTTTTAATGGTTTAATGCTGTGAATGGGGCTTTCATGACAGCTAAAACATTGATAATATCAATGTCAGTTGCAATATTACTTAATAAATATCAGTTTCTGTATCAGTAGTGGCATTTCAGCTCATTTGATATGCAATATGTAATGTGAAATATGTCATATTTTCATGTCTCAGGTGCAAAATTCCAGTTTAATGTTTAATATTGCATTATCGTGGGTAACATTTCATTTTGATTTGATCACATGTACAATATTCCATTTTCATGTACAACACTGCCAATACAATGCGCGGTATTTCATTTTCTCATCTTTCAGGTGCAATATTCCATCATCATGTGTGATATCACTTATTACCTCAGTATAACTGCCACTATTACCCTTTACTGTTCTATTCAAGTCTTATTTTATCTTACTTGTTTTATTTTCGTCACGTGCCGCACCTATATCTTATTGCTTTTCTACTTTTAGGTACTGCATTTCTTATGTTATGTCATTGTTTTTCTATGAGCAACATCTGGCACAAGAATTTCCTTTGGGATTAAGAAAGTTTTATCTTATTTTATCTATTAGTGTTTGTTGGTTAAAACCTTTCAAAGCTAAGAATTAAAGTGCATTTGGATTACAAACATAGGAAGAGAGAGTAATGGGTAAAGAAAACAGCAACCGAGGTGGTTGGGGGTTTAAACTGAGGCATTAATGATGCATAAAAAAGCAAAAATAGTAACTCTGAATCACACAATATTGTGAATGGGGGGTGAAAGGTGCAGGAGCAAACTGAGCCACTAGAGGGCAGCAGAGCATGCGTGCAAGAAGTAACAACTCTCTCTAATGACAGTATGGTGAGAGATTAAAGGTCAGAGCAGCTTGCCATTTCATATGAAGTCACACATGAGAACACACTCACACACATTGCTCCAAATACCGTTCACACATTTCCAGACTATCACCTTCAGATGCAGCAGATTGTGTCAGACTTCACACACACACACACACACACACACACCCGGCATACAGCATCATCGTCCTGCCGGTAAACACAACCTGGATGTCTGCTCTGCCTCCTGCTGCTGCCGGTGCATTAAAGATGAACTCTTTGTTACAGGTGTACACAACATGTTTGTGTGTTTAGCGCCAACTGTGCCGTCCAGCTGGATGTTTGGGAGGAGCAGCTACCCTCGGCCTTGACTTCGCTAATCCCTCAGATGACTGCTGGCACGCTCCGTTGTCTGTTCAGTGTGTGTTGTGTTGCTGCAGCATGAGTATTCCCCTCACCTCGTGTCACCTGAGGTTTCCTACATTCACTGCAGAAAATGTGCCTCATTTAGTTGCTGTGTTCGGTTTCTTTTGGCCTCGATTCTCTCAAAAATTGGATCTCGGGAGATCGTCATGGCTAAATGAAGGTCAAATAACAAAAATTGGCAGCAACAGTGTCGAGAAAGAGTTTTCCTGGCTGAGAAATGACTCAAGCCTCAACCCACTCTGCTGACTGCTGTGGAGTGAAATCTATTTGCTGCTACTGTAGGTGCTGAAATCCGCCTCTCTGCCTTTTCTAAAGATGGATTTTTCTCCCCTGTATGACTGTTGAAAGTTGGTGCAAAATGGGCATTTTAGAGGGAAAATCTCGCTCTGAAAAACACGTCATCAGCATCTCTTGCTATCAAACTGCAATGAAGCTGCTGAAAAGATCTGGACGTGACATCAATCCATTTCTACACGGAGGGAAGAAGACGAAAATGAATCCACAAGTGTCACCAAATGATGGTAAAGTGATTGCTTTTAGGGCTGCACAACATATCATTTCAGCATCAAAGCGAGGCTCTGTAAGAAGTGTAATGTGAAGTACAGCAAATCACCTCAAACACATCACGCTGCCTGACGCAAAAAGAAAACCCACACAGTTCTCATTTTCCATGACTAATCTGCAAGAGAAGTTTGATTAAAAAAAACTTTGAAAATGAGGATTTGCTGGCAAGAAGAAATATATCAGGAGATTTATTGGCTACACAAACAACTATGTTGACCAAAAACTGTCACTTTAGGCGACACAATTAGTTTGTCTGAACATTTAAATCAGTAAGTGAGGAGCCCAAAGCTACATTTGAATGCCATATTAAACAAAAAATACATATTTTGGATTCAATTTCCAGAGTTATACCAAACCAAAAAGGTTTCAAATAACTGGTTTTCCAATTATTTTTCCATTCTGTGTCAATGCACTACTCTACAAAATCACTCAAATCATTCTAGAATGAACAAGAAAAGCACTCACAGAGCGCAGTACTCCGCCAAGGCTGCTCAGTTGTATGATTTAGGGATAGACCCGAATATCCTAATATTCGGTCGTTGTGGTGGTATTTGAACATTTTTATCCGAATATTCTGAGAACTAGCTGCTTTACCGTCATTACGCATTGGTATATCACAGTCTTGTGGACTGCAGTGACCTCTGGGGTCAGCGTTACTTTTCATTGGTCAGTTGCTTGGCTGTATCATGCGGACCTACCAACTCTGACTTGACGCTTCACTTAGCCCGTGTTTGTAAACAGAAGACAAAATGATGGCGATATCCATGCTAATGCTAATGCTGTCGGACTCCGATCCATGGGTCCGAATATCCGCAGCCCAGAAATTGCTATTCGGACCAGCCCTAGTATGACTGCAACACAAGTCCCGATAAGTCCACAGCGGTCAACTTGTAGTAGGATCGCAATCATGTGATCATCAGCCAGCAGCTGACCTAGTGCTCACTTGTAGTCACAGTTACTGTGTCACTATCTCACAATGATACAGAAATCTTTAACAAATCCGTGGATCCAGACTATAAGCTGCATCACTGCCAAAATATAATTACTTGGTCCTTGTGTCATTTCTGACCTTCCTTGAAAATGTCACCTAAATCTTTTCTTCCATTTTTGAGTAATGTTGCGAACAGACTGACAGACGGACGGACAAACGCACGTCGATCGTCACATAACTGAATTAACTAAGTAATAATTAATTCTTTCCAAATAAGTCATCTGGTGAAAATTCCTGCATAGCTTCACATTGTGCATCCTATTTAGCATAAAAATAGCATTGCAATGACTGTTTTTCCAATATTGTGCAGCTGTAATTGTTTTGGCTGAGCAGACTTATCCTAAATATTAGAAAAAAAATAAATTTATTAGTATTGTGATTGGTCGAAACCTGAGGAATCGTGTTGAAAATACATGAAGCACAAGGCAGCCCCAGTGTCTCCGGAGAGCCTCGTCTCATCTCACTCTGCCCTCGGAGCAGATTGGGTTCACACTGAGTGCCGACAGAGTTTGTGCAGGTTCTCCACTGAGGTTTAGACCTGCATGTGGAGGGTTCAAAGCCTTCGCCAGCAATTCTGCTTCACAGCTCTTCCTCCAGCTCTGTCCATCCCTGGGGCAAAACCCAGCACACACAGTGCAAGAAATGAGGGCAATAAAACTCATCTATAGAACAGCTACCACTGCAGGGATATGTGGAAAACATGAATTATTGGAGAATTCCCATGTTTGAGAAGTCAGAGAACACATACGTCAATAAGCCCTCTCTCTTCCTTCTTCTCTCTCTGTCAGAAATGATGGATTTCAGCGTTTGACTGCAACATCCACATCACTGCAACTGGTCGGGAAGGTCAGGGGTTAAAGCAGCCGAGGGTGGAGACGGCTGCTTCATCAGCACCACGGGGATGAAGAGGGGGAGCGGAAAGGAGGACAGGGAGAAAGTCACGGAAAGTAGGTCAGCGAGAAAACGTGATTAGCCACTAAACAAACGACACCGGCAGCGAACTCGTGCAGCGTCCGCCGGCTCCGGCCTCCCTCATCCTTCCCTCACGCCATCCCCGACTCACATTCGCCTCCTGAGCCGGACGCCTCGTCGGCCTCCAGAGAGTCGCCCTGACTGTGAAGACAAGTTGGCAAAGCATCGCGCTCGCTGGCTCGCTACAAGACACACAAACAGACACCTCCTCCTCTCCCTCGCTCGCCTTACATGGTGTCAGAACGCTGCCTTTGCGTGGGGTTGCTAAGCGCAGCCAGTATTTCACAAACACAGCAGAAACAGCCACCCTGATATCCTGCTACGCTGCCATCCTGGACAGCAGAGACGCCGCCTGCTCCAGATCCTTCCAGGGACAAACTGAAATCTGGCTCCCTTGCTCTGTTATGATAAACTGAGCCAAAAAAAAGAGAAAAGTATGGTGATGCTGAAAGATCAATGAGCTGACAGCGGCGGAGAAAACTAAACAACTGAATGCCTATTTTTATGACAACGGAGGAGAAAGTCCCTCAAGCAGCATTTAGACTGTACTGGGACACAAAACTAAGGATTTTGTATCAGGATACAAACTAAAAATGAGAAAATATTGTAATTCATGTGCACAAATGATCAGAAAATGTCACAGTTTTCCATGTACAATCATTCATTCAAGTAAAAACCAGAACTCTGCAGGTGGATTTAACTACTTTGCATTCTGACCTGAGTGTTTCCGACACTTTCCGACTCTGCTGCGTTTCCTCTCGGGGGTCTCGAGCCCACCTGCTGGCCCAGAGAGGGGATCTGGGTCTTGAGCGGCGCCGGAGGCAGAGCCAGAGCCGAGGGCCTGCTGGGGGTCTGGGGGATGGGCAGGGCGCTGTGCACCGGTTTGGGTTTGGGGAGTCCTGACTTCATCTTTGAGGCCACCAGGATGGCTGGCATCTTCTCCCAAACCGCCTAATGAGTGCACGCTCCCCTCCCCGTCACACCGAGATGAGAATCCAGCCTCCAGTCAGGAAAGATTCCTCGTTTACTTCTAAGTGTGAGGGTGTTGAGTTCAGTTTGATTTAAGTAATGAGTGCGATTTGTCAGGGTCCTGCTGGATCTCAGCAGGAGGCTGAGCTGTGGAGCTTTAAAACCCACCAATCCCACCTGTTTCCTGCTGCCAAGTAGAGAACTTCAGTTTGTTTAATGTAGAAAACCCTCAAAGTTTTCTGTTAAAAAAAAAAAAAAAAAGACACAAAAAAATGTCCAGATGGAAATTCACTCTGCAAAGTCCAAGAAAGAAAAATCAAAAATCCCACTTCACAGTCAGAGGAATCCCCATTTGCCTGGTGGCAGAGCGAGCGTTCCTTCCATTTATTTCCAGCACTGAGGCGAGAGTCAGCGATTGGCAAAAGGATCCTACAGGAGGCAGAGCGGTTCCTCTCCCACAGAGCCCCGCTAATTACACCATCGCTTCAGGACGACAGGAGGAGAGGCCAGGCATCAACAAGGAGAGGAGAGAAGAGAGGCAGCAGAGATGGAGATAAAACAGAAAAGGCAGCAGCAGCAGTGGTGGCAGCACAGCGACCGTGTCCTTCAGCGACTGCTCAGCCTGTGACTGAATCACAGTCCACTCGCTGCCTCTCCCTCTGCCTCGCTGCTAAGTCGTGGTTAGCAGCAGGTGTGGCTTAGATCAGGGCTGACATATGTGGAGGAAAGGCTCAACACATTTACTGAGTGCGCTCCTGCAGCCTGCCTCCCTCTTATTTTCTCTCTGTGTCTTCATTTCTTGTCATTCTAAAACAGCCAATTTAAGACACTACCTTGTTGTAGTTTTATTTGCTGCAGAGGGACTTCTCATGGATCCCAGGAGCAATAAGGGATAATGTCTAAAATGAGGCGATTCACTCCTCCAGTATCCATCTGGGTCACATTAAATCATGCAATTTCTACAGAAAGCAACAACATGAACCTGCTTTGAGATGAATTTAGCTTCAGGAAAATATCACATTAAGTTAAAAGCTTAATTTGTGCAAAGTCTAACATGCACTGCAAGAAAGAAATGTAAAGTAAAGGTGAAAATCTGGCAGGAAGGGTGCCAGAAAAATATGTTATAAATGGTGGAATACTGCAATGTTCAAAAATTGTGGAAAAAAACTGCAAATATCTGCAAAATTATGATTTTTTCTGCCAGATTTAAATAGTTTCATGGTCACAAATTGTGAAAGAAGAAATTACACTTTTAAAAAATAAAAATTTTTGATGTAGACATCATTTCCAGTTTTTACCTGTTTTACTTTTGTTTGTCATTTTTATACAGGCAACATGTACAATTATTATTATTTTTTGTTATTTTATTGCATGTTATCTGTATTTTTATAAAATAAGGAAAATCTGTAAAATTATTTTTGAATCGCTAATACAGATAATCTTTCTTTCAAATAATGGAAATATTTTTAAAAAACAATGATTTTTTTCTGATTTAAATACAGTTAAACTGTGTAATTTTACGGGAACACATGATAAAAGACATTAAATATATTCTGCTACAACATGAACCTGCATTGAGATGAATTTAGCCTCATGAAAAGAGCACATTAGACAAAAGCCTAATTTGTGTAAAGCCTAACATGCACGGCAAGAAACAAATCAGAAATTGTAAAAATAAAGAAAATACCGGCAAATACCTACAAAATATTGATTATTTTTGCTCTACCAGATTTAAATACATTTAAACAATACAGTGTCATGGTCACAAATTTTGAAAGAAGAAATTACAATTTTTAAAAACATAAATATTTGGTGTAGACGTAATTTCCAGGTTTGACCTGTTTTACTTTGGTTTGTCTTTTTTATACAGGCAACACATAAAATTCTGTTTTTTTCTATTTTTATACTGCACATTTTTACAAAACAAGAAAAAATTGTAAAATATTTTTCCTAATAGCTAACATACATAATCATTCTTTCAAAAATAACAACAAATGTTTTATAAATTATTATACTTTTGCTGATTTAAATACAGTTAAACTGTGTAATTTTTATTGCAAAATAACAGTAAATTGTTTTTAAATCTTTATTTATTTATTTATTTATTTTATTTTATTTTATTTTTACAGTGTGTAGATATATACTGTGTACACATAAGACATTATGGACTTTTAGCTCAGACTGAAATATTTAAATGACTATTACAAACACTTGATGTTCCCCAGAGGAAGATAATGACTCTGCTGATTTGAGGACTTCTCATGTAGCCACAAAAAGGTTGAGGTTTTCCTTTAGTGAAATATTTCAGCATTTATTAGATAAATTGATAAAGATGTATGATAATAGCTTTGGTAATCCCCATGAGGGCGACATTAGTAATGTTGAGTAAAATATCAACAACAGTTTGACATATATTGTCCTAACATTTGGTAAAACACACTGTCTTGATCTGCTCTTTTCTATTCTCTCTGACTGTTTTCTCTCTTTGACTCCAGTGAGCTTCCCCATTTTAAATATATGAAGACAGCCAATTAGCGGACGGTGTCAGATCAGCCCAAGTCCCAGCAGGCTCAGTGGAGCTGCCGAGGCGTCGACTCAAATCCTGCTGCAGAAATGAAGAAGAAACGGCAGAACACTGGAGAGAAGGATTTGCATTTTCCCCTCTGCTCATCCATCACTACTTAATTTGAGAATTTACATACTAGTTTGTATTTAAATCAACATTTGTAAACAGTTAACTCCCCAAACTAGAATGTATTTAAAGATTTTAGACAGATTTGCATCGGATACTGTGTGCATTCAGCGGAGCGTTCACTAGTTTAGTTCATTTGGCCAAGAGAGAGCTGTAAATCTGGTCAACTGTAATTATAATGTACGCAATGAAACAAAATCCGAAGACTGAAACAGCTTCCAGTAGAGCTCTAGTGTGGCAGGAATAAGAATTTAACCCAAACATTAATATGATCGTTGCCACAGTAGCCATGTGGACGGATGTATACATGTTATGAAGCCAGAAATTTCAGCATCGATACCAATGAAATTCCACAACTCTCAGTATCAAATGTGCCAAGCAATGAAATGACTAAACTAAAACTGCTCCATACAAACGTACAACATTCTATTCTCACCTAATAGCAGTGATGTTAGTCTACTGACACACATTTAATTGCTATGCTGCAATAGCATTAGTAGAGCTGACTTCCAATGTAAGTATTAGTTCTTGTGACATCCCTGGTTGGATCATGTTTCAATAGAGTAGAATAGAATTCCTTTTATTGTCATTGCACAGTGTGCAACCAAACTAAATGTATTTACAGACATTTTTTAAAAGCACAATAAGAAATGTGCAAGTATAAGATACCGGAAAGCTAAGAACAAAGGGGGAAAAAAAAATGTATGAATGAACTTTGGTGGTAATCCATCCAACAGTCCAACAATAATGCTCGAGTGATATATTTTTTTAGGGTTGACACTAATAATAAGTAATAAATGAAACTGATAACCAATATTTAGAGGTATTTAGAGGATATTTACTTCCGTTCAAGTTTGGGGTCACTTAGAAATGTCCTTATTTTTGAAAGAAAATTAGTTTTTTTCAATGACGATAACATTCAATTAATCAGAAATACAGTCTGGGCATTGTTAATGTGGTAAATGACTATTCTAGCTGGAAACAGCTGATTTTTAATGGAATATCTCCATAGAGGTACAGAGGAACATTTCCAGCAACCATCACTCCTGTGTTCTAATGCTACATTGTGTTAGCTAATGGTGTTGAAAGGATAATTGATGATTAGAAAACCCTTGTGCAATTATGTTCGCACATGACTTAAAGTGTGAGTTTTCATGGAAAACATGAAATTGTCTGGGTGACCCCAAACTTGAACATTTGAGCACATCTGAGGTAAAAACGAAAATCTTGGTGTCTAAATTTAGAATAACACAAACTCCAACACAAAACTTTCATGAGTTGTCTTGCTTTAAATATGTTTAACCAAAATAGACATAAAAAATAGATATCAGTCTTGATAGGCTGTTATTTGTAATGCTTACTGTAGATATTGGTCAATGCCACCAAGTGGTGAGTACAGATAAAGAGGAGGAGGCTACATTAGAGTCCAAGTAATGCATTTTAAAACTAATGTATGTTTTTTGGAAATCAATTTAAAAGAAAAATGGTGCTAATATTTGTAAAAATGCAAAATGTCAGATCAGATCCTATAATCTGCCATACTGATAATCAATTGGTCCCTGGTTTTCATGGTATTCCACTCAAAATCATTCAGTATTCTACATCATCTATGCTATCTTCAATATCAGTGTAGTAATCTTTGTGTGATAGGATCCAACCTCTGTGGATCATGAATATTTGCACAAAATCCCATGCAAATTCTTTCAGTATCTATTGAGACATTTCAGTCTGAATTGTCAGCTGAGCTCCTCATCCGCTCCACTGTTACAACTAAAAGTGTCATCATCTTAACAAACCATTAACTCAGAGCAGCAGCAGTTTACAAAGAACAATCCAGAGCAAACAAATTACTGAAATTACCGACATTAGAGAAACAGGAAACTGTAAGTCACTCAATACAGTGTGTCTCTCCAGTATTCCAGTTCAATGTGAAAAGATCATCTCAGTTCATCCTACAGACACTGTAGCATGTAACACACATGCACACGTGACACACAGACACACACTTTACATAGACTTAATAAGAGCAATACTTAATCCAGGAGAGGATGTGTTCAGTAGGTTAATCTTAATCCTGTTACATTAATCCTAAATTATGCAAATACTAATATCTGATTATGATTTAAATGTCATTTTAGTGTGTGTGTGTGTGTGCGCACGCGCGCACATGTGTGTGTGTGTGTGTAGAGAAAGCCATGGGGGTTTGCAGGTCCAAATACTTTAAAATTTCAAACAGTTCTTGTGATTAAAGATCTGCACGTCCACTTCATTCTAATATTTCTGGTCAGAAAGCTGAGACCTCATGTGAACAAACAGTAACATGACCTTGAGTTTCACACATTTACATGCTGTTTTTACTTACAATGTTTCTGCCCACGCTGGATGTATCATAGAAACACATATTTTATTGATTTGCCCATAGAGAGCATCATCAAGTGAATCACACATGTTATTCTCAACATCTTTGCACAGTTACTCCGGCAAGGAATGCGGCGGGGTTACGTGATGATCGACGCTGGTTTGTCTGTCTGTCTGTCTATCTGTCTGTCTGTCTATCTGTCTGTTAGCAACATTACTCAAAAACGGATGGACAGATTTGGATGAAATTTCCAGGGAAGGTCAGAAATGACACAAGGACCAAGTCATTAGACTTTGGCAGTGATGCAGCTTATAGTCTGGATCCACAGATTTGTTACAGATTTCTGTATCATTGCGAGATAGCGGCACTGTAACTATGACTACAAATGAACACTGCGTCAGCTGCCAGCTGATGATCACATGATTGCGATCCTACTACAAATTCAACGCTGCGGACTTATCAGGACTTATGTCGTAATCATAGTAGGACTGGTCCGAATAACAATTTCTGGGCTCCGGATATTCGGACTCATGGAGGTGTTCATCGTCGGAGTCCAACAGCATTAGCATTAGCATTAGCATGGATATCTCCTGCATCATGGCGAGATAGCGTCACGGCGTCACTGTAACTAGGACAACAAGTGAATGCTATGTCAGCTGCCTCATGACGATCACGATAGCGATCCTACTACAAATCCAGCGCTGCAGACTTATTGGGACTTCTCCATCAGAAATGATACAAGGAATAATTGATTAAATTGTGGGGGTGTTTCCGAGTCCCATCAATTCCCGCCGCCCGCTACATATTTAGGTCACGCGATTCGGTTTCCATACATAACGTACACATGCATAACACGCGCCTGTACTCAGCTCAAGGCCGTTTTGTTTGTAAGTACATCTATATTAAATAGCTACATTCTATGTTGCCGTGATTTCAGTAACTAATACACAAATGCTGCATTTATTTTTTAAAAAGGCTGCATTTCTGACAGTGCCATATGGGGGAATGAACAGCCTTGGTGGAGTACTGCGCTCCCTGAGTACTTTTCTTGTTCATTATGTTAATGCTGTAGATCACACTACGGAACTACAGGTAAAACGCTTTTCTCTTGAAACCAGGCTCATCATTCACCATATGATAATCACAAACTGCATGCCACAGATATCCTACCTCGTCAGCTACACACTGTGTTGTTACTGATGGGGAGTGAAATGCCAGGAGGCCTCTCTAATCCGAAACACCCACATCCTGACTTCACAACACGCCACGATTCTTTGAAACATATAGGAAAATACATTAACTCCACGCCGCCTGCCTCAGATTTCATTTTCTCATTTGGAAAATAGAAGGAAGAAACGCATGCATAGCATAATATGGAAAACTTTCATTGTTTTCCGACTCTCCTCTGCGATGACGAACGTGTCCCAGACCCTCGTAGATCACAGCGCAGCACTTCACAGAGAAGGAAAAAGCAGTCATATGTGATTTACGCAGCCACCTTTGAAGATACCTGATGACAGTCCAGTGCAGTCTAATAATAGAGCGTGTTTGGCAGTAAATGGGCGGTATTGACAGTAATAACTAGGACACCCACTGCCTCGCTCTGCTGTGTGTTTATACTGTATTTCTTCTTAGAATAATAAACATGTGTGAGGAGTAGCTGGTGGGTGTTAGCTGCCAGCTCTGGAGCAATGCAGAGATTAATGTCAATAGAAATTATATATGAACTGCATAGAGTGAAATATCAATATCTGAGGTTGTAACTGTACTATTATGGATTTACACTGTGGACATCTGTAACCAGACCTGTGCAAACTGTCTCTGCGGGGTGTTCTAATGAAAATGCACAGGGCTGAGTTTGTCCAGTTTCAGTGAGAGAATGAAATACAATCAAGGAAGTCCAGTTTGAGTAACAGATACGGAATGAAAGGAAGGGTTTGGAGGCAGAGTAGTCGAACCCATTTTTTGTAGTTTTTGAGAAAAATAGGTTTAAAGTTTTGTATTTTCAAGAATGGTTTAACATTCCAAGCACCACTGTAACACTGTATTAAAATAGCACAGAAATTATATAAATCTCAGTTTGGATTTTGTTGTGGGTTACACCATTCTGCTCCTAACCCCCTCAAAGCAAATAAGACCCAAATAAGCTGAATGAAGAACTGCAGTATACAAAGAACATATCAGAGCTCTACTTGCTTACTATATTGCTGTGCCAGAGTCTACCCTCTGTTTCAAAGATTACTAGGCAAACTGTAGTGGATAACAGTATTATGTGTTGCAACATAAGCTGAGGTATGTTTAACTTTATTGCTAGATGACCGAGTATTTTTCTCCAAAGCTGTCAGTGCAATGATCTCATTTAAGTAAATGAGCAGGCAGCACTCTTTCACCTGTACTAGACGACTGAATAACCTACCAATGCAGTGAAACTTAGATTTATTATGCTTGTTTTTATATTTATACAAAAAAGGGTGGAAAGTTGACTTATTAAGACTAATTCATGTTTTTTTAATGTCCTCTGCAGATGTCTGCGTGCAGACCAAAATTTCGGATTATATGGACTATGTGCACTACAAGCAGGATGTCTGTGTCAGCACCAGGAAAACTAGTAGGAAAGCCAGTGCGAGGACATTCACCATTATCCACATCTTTATAATTCATTATTAAAAGAGTTCTAACTGATATAGTCGCTGCTGGACTTCGGAGATGTTTTGATTTGTGCTTGCTTTCCATCGATGGTGCCAAAACACAGTAAGAACTTCTAAGTTCTCCACAAACCCTGTGCTGTTTCCGCCTGTGGTAGATAGGACAAACAGCAACAAGCTCCTGTTCATTGTCCATAGTAATTAGCACACATCAGGAGTTATAACACTGGTATGATACTACAGTTCAGTCTGTAACTAGTTGCTATATTCTGTAAAAGTACAAACTTATAACCAGCCTTTCAGAAAAATCCACAAGAGCCCAGAGTGTCTTTCACCAGCGATGCAATTGTCTGCCTCAGAGACCAACACTATATTATGTCTGCTGCTATGAATGGAACTGTGCGAGTATCAACTGTGATCATAGTCTAAGTTGCAAAAACAATGAATCGGCTTTCAGTATTTTGGTGCAGAGTTGGATCCAACAGCCCCACTATGTGGTCTTTTCTTTTATAAATATATATTCTATTGATCCTGCTATAGTGGAAATTATTTTTTCGCATGTCCCAGGACATGAGCTACCTCTACTTATGAACGAGTTTGGCTTACGAAGCCTAGAAGCGAAATTTTACTTCTCCCATTCAAGGTAAATCTATTGGCCATGCTGTCATCTACCTAAGCATATTTCTACCACCTCTCCTACAAACCTATATTCCCTATCTTTCTTTTGGTAGACGTGCTTTGTAGGACTGGTGGCCAAATTCCTAAAGGCCTATTTGACAAAAACCTATGTTCCAGTCAAGTTAACATTACATTCACATGCACCAGTCTGCCAACACAAAAAAAACCACATGGGTCCTCTTTGTGCTGCTAAAACAGCTCTGACAGTAGATCTTTTGGCTTCTGTGCAATGCAGGGTGGGTACTCCATTGATTGGTTTGTTCTAGTGTATTCCATGGATGTGAACTTATATTGGGATTCGAGAGTTTCAAGGTTGGTTCAAGGGCCTGGGCTCTTGGTCGTGTTCCTCAAGCTTATCCTGAGCAGTTTTGGTTTTGTTTTTTGTTTGTCAGGACGTATTGTACAGTTGGAGGTTTGTACTTGGTCTGTATCAATGTTTAAGTGGGTGGTACAAGAAAAAGTAACATCCATGTGAATGCCAAGACCCAAGGTTTCCCAGCAGAACACTGGACTGAGAGATGATCAATGTTAAACGCTTAAACCGTCAGTGGTTTTTATGTCAAGGCTGATCGGTTTATGTACACTGAGTTGTTTTAAAGGTCCTGCACCTACAGCTGGTGCTACAGAAGCAAAACATCAAATTGTCATAAATCTGTTTTCATGAAAATTTCCATCTGTTCTCCAAAAACCATGACCTCCATGAGGCAACTGATTTAGCATGATTGATATATGTTATGCTGAAGATGAACATCAGGATAAACTACATATTTTATTTTGTTTTCTAACAATGTTGTGAGTCTTAGTGGAGACATATATATATATATATATATATATATATATATATATATATATATATATATATACACACACACACTACCATTCAAAAGTTTGGGGTCACCCAGACAATTCCATGTTTTCCATGAAAACTCACACTTTCATTCATGTGCTAATATAACTGCACAATGGTCTTCTGATCATCAATTAGCCTTTTAGCATGATTAGCTAACACAATGTAGCATTAGAACACAGGAGTGATGGTTGCTGGAAATGTTCCTCTGTACCCCTATGGAGATATTCCATTAAAAATCAGCTGTTTCCAGCTAGAATAGTCATTTACCACATTAACAATGTCCAGACTGGATTTCTGATTAATTTAATGTTATCTTCATTGAAAAAAATGGTTTTCTTTCACAAATAAGGACATTTCTAAGTGACCTCACATTTTTGAACGGTAGTGTACACTTGAAAGTTCAGGCTGGAATATAAAATATCAAACCTTTTGTCAATGCTCTGCCACGACTCCCAGATTAAAATTCATCTGGTCAATTTCAGCATGAATTTAAAATGTATGTATTCAAACACAGTGTGCTGACAGTGATCCACCTCCACAGTCATCGTCCAAACAACTCTGTATATATTTCAATCTTTATGCACCATAAATTAAATGAAATTGCACACACTCGCACCCACATTCACACATACACACACACACAAACACACACTTCACAGTCTTCCTGTACTGATTGTTTTCATTAGCAGAGTTAGCAGAGCAGAACAAGTGGGCTCTCGCTGACAAGACCGGCGCTAACTGGAGCAACGGCCTGACATTTCCACCGTGACAGCACAGGATCTACAGCTTGACCTACACACTGTTTGCTCACACACACACATGTACAAGTTATTTACGATAATGAACAGTGGCAGTGCTGGAAGGCTGGATCGCAGGGGAAAAGGAGCTGAGTCCATGAAGCCCGGCGGGGCTCTGGCTTGGTTCAAGCGGCACCGGGTAACACAACAAACAGCGTCATGCCAAACACACACAAATAAACAACAACAGCACACACACGACTGCGCACATTTAACACAAATGGGCTCAGGAGAATGAGCTGAGGAGGAGGAAGAAGAAACAAGGAGTCCAATTGGAAACACAGATACATGAGCAAGGTTGTAGATTAAAGAGAGGCGACCGACTGGAAAGAGGAGGGAGTTTGTGCCAGCTTGGATCCTGCTGAGTGTGTTTGTGCCATCGCCCAGCTCCAGCTGTGGAACGTGAGTGCATGTGTGTGTGTGCACGTGCATGTGTGTGTGTGGTGTGTGTGTGTGTGTGTGAGATCTAAATGGGTCTCTGGGGCAGTGTGCAGCAGTGGGAGTTTCCTGTCAAAGTCCTGTCACATGTCACCTACACAGGTCATCACTGTGAGCCCAGTTCTGTCTGTTCAGAGGAAGCAGAGCATCAAACGCACATGCCACTTTTTTTTTTTTTTTTTTTTTTTTTAAAAACAACTTAGGTCTTATTTTATTGTAATATGTTTATGGTAATTGATAATGAATATGACAACACTCTACCTGCACTCCTCACTACATGACATCCTCACAACAAGGAAGTCTAATGAGGCAACAAACACAAGCAATGACGTGTATCTGGAGGAAAAAATATGTGTAAAACTTAATTTTCACGTGGAATTTTACCTTATTACTTAAGAATCATTGACAGTAATGCTTCTTACTTTTCTATTCCACTTTTATTTTAGCTTAGGTATCTATATTTTCATTTGCATTGCTTTTCTAATAGGCACTGCATTTATTCTCATCTTAGGTATAAAAAAAAATTAGCAATATCTGGCACAAGAATTTTATATTGACATGAATAAAGTGCTACTCTAACTTTTCTTCTCTTAAAATAAAAAGTGAGTTCACCTCTAATGTTAAAGGCAAATTGTCTCATTATACAGGGAAGATGTGTGCATGTACAAATTCCTTTATTTTCTGTCTTGAATATATTTGAGTAAATTTAAAACCAATCTAACTTTCTGCCCATTTTCTGACCAACTTTATATCAGCGTTGCTGTGCTCCCAAAGGATAGCCAACACTAGGACACTAAGGTTATATATTCTGTCTTCTTTTAGGCATTTTCCAGTTTAGAGACCGGAAAAAATGGCAAAGAGAGAGAGGCGGGAATGACAACCAGGACGCTACTGGATGTTGTGGTGTATGAATACATTAGACCAGGGGTATTCAAATAATATTCAAAGAGGTCCAGTCAGAGAAAACGTATTAAAGCAAAGGTCCGGAACATCATAAAGTCTAACTTCAATTAGTGCGATATATGATGATGTAACCTAGAAGTTTTATTAGCGTGTGCATGTAATCAATAACTGAATAAATTCAGTACGGTTCAAAAACATTTTGACAACATTTATTAACAAATAACTTTTGATATAACTATACATCTTAAAATTAAGTGCAGAACTTGAAAAAGTAATGACTAAGCAACCTGAACCAGCTTACATACATCTTTAACAATACCTAAATCTCAAAAAATGTAAACAATTGAACACTTTAACATTTTTTTTCCTGTCTTGTTACTCCCCTTATATCCCTGCTGCTTAATGGGAGAACTGAGCTGCAGTTTGCTCTGCCAGTATTTTTTGAATTGTGTATTTTGAATTGTGGTCTGAATGGTGTCAGGGTCATTCTCAAACACATTTGGAGCTCATTGGTCAGTCTGGAACCATATTCAGTTTTGATTATGTTCATAGTTGAGAAAGGTGCCTCCAGCTGTATGTTGAGCCAAACATGGTCAGCATGTGCAGGACTATTTCCCTCTCGGTGTCGCTTTATTCATTTTCCTTTTTTGTCTGTCCCTCACCTCTCAATTGTTTTCTGAACGCAGAGCTGTGATGTTTAGCAGCTGAATGCAGAGACTTCATTGGCTGAGTAGCGTCATGTGGGATGGCTGAACTCGTACGTAATTGGTCTGTGTGTTTCCTGAGCTGCTAACTAATGCCATAAACACTGGGAAAGCTGTGCCGGTAAAACAGAAGCTACCGGTCAAATTTAAAATCCCGTTACAATTTACTCATTACAAGTCCGGTCCGTATAAGACGGCGTCTGGGTCCGGATCCGGACCACGGTCCGCCAGTTAGTGACCCCTGCATTAGACCATCAGATGGACCTGAAAGATTTTTTTTTCTTTTTTAGTAAAAGCAAATCCTGTGTGATTGCACTTATTGTGCAATGGAAATGCAAATGTCTTTATTCTCCATGACTGAATAAGGCTGATTTCTGGACTAATATAAGTAACAGTGGGTTCTAAAAGTAGCAAATCAACTCATTTTAAGAAAATACAGTGTTAGGTTTAAACAAAACACAAGGTGACAAGGTGATTGTTTTTACTCAGACTTCTTAAGGATAGCCCTGAAAATACAATCTGTAACCTCCAATCCAACCTATACCATCACTATACCTTAAAGAACCCATATTTTGCATATCTACAGGTTTGTAGTTTCCATGCTTTAATGTTTTAAAAACACACAGTTTTCTTATACTGCACATTAAAGCTGCACTCGCTACCTGAAAACCCTCCATTTTAGCTCCTATCTGTTTCAAAATTCCCTTTAGAAAAGCAAACTCTACTCTGATTGGTCAGCTGGTCCGGTGAAAGGAAGGCAAGTTTAGTTAGGTGCGTTAAACATGGGGATGTACCCCAAGCAAAAGCGGTTTTGGTAAGGAAATATTGTTGGACTGCAAGAAAGATGCTTATTCTATGCATAATGCAACAGGCATTATGCAAATGAGTTGCATGATGACATAAATAAGTAACACGAGAAAAGCATGGACGTCAAACAACGTGTTTCATATGGATAAGGAGGAATGTTTTCTATGGGAAACAAATTTCCTAATTAGTTTTATATGCACAAAAACAGCAATAATACACTAAAAGAAATGGCAACACCAATAAGAACAATATATTACATGGGCCCTTTAACCAAAACAGACTTCCAAACTTCACCTAACACCAAGATGGTTTCCAAAAATTCAACACTGGTCCTCACAGAAATGGAAGCACGAGAGCAAACAAGCACATCTGTACACAACTTCACCGCAAAAAAACACCGTAACCTGGACTGCGTGAATAAAACACGAGAGAAAACCCATAAAAGACACACAGCTGTGCAGCGAACGCACACACACACAGACACACACACAGACGGCGAGTAAAAAGCGAGACAGAGGAGACAGCAGCACCCAAACAACAGGCGGCGAGCAGTAAACTGGGGTGACAGATAAGGAAACCCGGGAGAAGTCGTCACGACCACAGCTCCAAGGTGTGTGTGTTTTAGTGTGTCTGTTCATGTGTGTGTTAATGTGTGTGTATGTGGACATGGGGAGTCTGTCATGTGATCTAAAGCCCTACTTTATATCAGAGGGTGAACATTCTTGGAGGCGATGCAGTGAGAACACACAGAAACATAATAAATTGTCTCCTCGCTTACTTCTCAATGACACAATTAACCAGCACTAATCAGGCCTTAATAGTTCATTTAACACCTATTAGCTAAAGGTGCAATCTCATTACACGGGACATATTTCTTTTAACCCAGAAATTAATTACACAACACCTATGACTTCTAGGAATCCTGTAATTTTCAAGCATTAACTGCTGCTTTACCCTCAACAAAGGAGACAGTGGTGAATATTTCATGAGTGGATGAGGGTGAAGAAAAGGACAAATAATGTCTGAGCGAATAAATTACAGCCTCCAAGCCTTGTGGTGTTAAAAAAAAGCACTCTAAATTAATATTTTTAATGTTCACAAGTCAATGTTAGCTGACGTGACCTCCTTTATGCCTTCCAGGGATCAGAAAAAGTGCAGCTGAGACGCCGTCGCTTGGCCTAAATATCCAAAACAGCAGCGGTTGACATTCAACTACATCACATTCTGTTCCTTAGTGGAATAATCAATATGGGTGAGATTTTTAAAAACTGCACCATGTAAGAGGGTTGCAATAAAGCAGTCGGTGTACTGTGAGCCTCAGGCTTAAACAGCAATTACCCCCCGACTGCTGTGACACAAAACCACTTACAGCTTTTTTACCTCAGTGACGAAACAGGACAGAAAAGGGAGAAGGAAAGAGAAGAAGTGAGGAGAAACAGGAATAGAAATGCAGATCAGAGTGAAAACAACTAGAAAGGAAGGAGAGAGATGCAGAGGAAAGGACATGGAAAAAGGCTGATAGATGGAAAGGCACTCTGTTCTGTACCTGTCCAGGTTTGATAAATTACAAGACTGAGCATCCAGTTCAGTAATATTAATATCACAGACATAGAATGGCTTTGTAGAGTTCCTTTAGAGGAGCACACATGATGACAGGTTGGTCCTCACTCTGATGCTTGGATTTAAGTGCATGCACATCACAAAAATATATATATACATTTAATATCTATAATAAATAGACTTGCACACAAACTAAAAAAATGTTCCAATTAAAACCAAGTCTATATCATAAATATTTCACTTCCAGAATTTACATTATTTTATGTCCTCTGTCAACATTTGGTTTTTCCATTGGCAAAAAAAGACAAGAAAGATTACAGTCAGAATTTTCTTTCCTTCAGCCTGTTTTTACTATATCCTTCCCTTATCAATATGCAAACTTCTCTATTGTATTCTTGCTATATTACTGCTTTATGTGAACTTTCTGGCATGCACACTTTCCAATAGACAAATCTACTAACAATTATGTTAACTGTCAATCATTCCGTTGATTATTTTCTTGATTAACTGAGTAATTATTAACAGTCTCTAAAATGTCAGAAAATGGGGAAATGTTATCAAAGCCCAAGATGATATCCATCTGCCTGTTTGCTTAGTCCACAACTCTAAAATATACACTTTACTCTCATAAAGGAACAAAGAAAGCTGAAAATATTCAAATTTCACAAGTTGCAATCAGAGAACTTGGGCTTTTTTCCCCTCTCAAATACGAACTCAGACAAATCAATGATCAAAATAATTGGAGATTAATTTAATAGTTTAAAACTATTCAAATAAGCGTTGCAGCTCTAATGTAGATGAACTTTATTTGCCATCAGTGCTTATTGTTCTTGTTCAAATTTGTGTCTTTTACCAAAGCAAATATCAAGTGGACACCAAAACGTGGTTTTGGTGTCCACTGAGAGGAGAACATCTGTCTTTTCCAGATGGTCACCTGCTTTGACCATCCAGAACACTTCAACTATTCCAAAAGAAGCTGGCCTTTATGTTAAATTCCCTCTCTAGTCATTGATTAAACCCACAAAAACTCACCTCTGGATATCAAACTAACATGTTTAGAAGCTTTTTCCATGAAAACAATCACTGTCTTAAACTGGTTTATATAAAGTCCCTTTCTCTGTCTCCACCATTCGCTGCAGCTCAGGCACACCAGCTCACCTACAACTCTGCTCAAACACTGTTAAACTACGCTACACAAGCTGAATACTGCATTTGATACATACAAAACCATGGAAGCTTGAAGCAGTATTCTTGAAACAATCATCAGTACGCTGCATCTTTGTGTCAAATATGCCCAGCCATGGCTTTGACAGCTGATTTTGCTCATTACATGTTTTCTAATATTTAAAAAAAAAAAAAAAAAAAAAAAGCATATGGGGATGTTAACAAGGTTAAAAACTTGATTTTAATACCTGAAAAATCAGTTAATGTAGCCTGATCACAGCTTTCATCAAACTAAACACTTTAATTATTATCCCATTGACAGAATGGTAATTAAGCGACAAGCCCAACGTGCTTAAATGTTTAAAAATACTCTCTTTTGTCCTGACATATTTCTCCCTGAACTGCATATCCACAGAGAATATTCAGCTCATTATCGAGTCCATACATCCACCCAGCCATATCCAACAAAACTTTCTGGGGCACATTTACACAACTAATGGCTCATTAGTGCGGCAGTTTGGATGCAGAAGCAACATATTTGAAGTGAAAAAAAGACAGCAGGCGACCGATTTTCTCCAAAATCAGGCTATTAAACAAGCATTTTGCCTTTACAGTGTATTCAAAAGAGCTGTGTCATTAGAATGCTGCTGGGTGATGCAAGCAGACAAAAATCATTTCAGGATAAAAGAGGCTGCACAGAATACACGAAAGCCTCAAATCAATACCGGCAAATAAACACAGACTTCAATCCAATTCCACAGCATGTAGCTTTTCTTCTCCAACAAACATAAAGGAAACTGTGATGCTGTCAGATTCAAAACATAAAGAGAGCAGAGATTAGTGCACTGCAAAGATTTCAGATTCATGAAACAAAGTGCAGGAATTCACAGGTTTACTGCTGAGGTGATCGTGTGCACTGATGCATTATTCATCAGAGGATACAAAACAGTCAGAATCTGCATCTTCCTGCAGACATGCAGGACAAGGGATGCTGCTCATGTGCATTGTACGAAAAATGCGAAAGTGCATCGATTCTCTGACTTTTTTTTTTTTTTTTTTTACTTCAGGATACTTCAGGCAGTTGAGACGCACTGGGAGAAATGTATGAAACTGGACAAGTGACCTTTCCAAAGTAGCTGTTTCTAACACTTAGGCCTGAAAACTAGCCTACAAGTTTGCAATTTATGGATTTCACCACACACAAAATTTGCAATACTTAACTCTCGTCATCAGTTTTTAAAATATCTTTTCCAGGTTTAATGTTTAAAGCGATTCCACGAGCTCAATAAAACCATCAGATGTGGCTGCTGCAGATGTAAAACTCAGGACGGTCAGCTGCTCCAACACAACGTGAGGCGTGCTGTGTGTTTTTAAAGGACAATAAAAGCTGAAGTGATACCCCACCCAAAATCTGTCTAATATCAAACACCTGTCCACCCGCAGGCTTGAAAGCAGCCAGTAAAAAGTAGCAGCTATGAGCAGCTTGAGCCCATTTCAGTTACGATATATTCCAAAGGTGACAGTTCTTTTTTTTTTCCCAGTGGAAAACAGAATCCAACTGTTTAATCTGCGCAAACCAGTTATGCAGCACGAGTTTCCATTGTGCTTCTTTACAATCTAGGTGCTCCAAACAGCAAAAAGTGACTACATTATAATGATTCTCAGCTTTAACTCTTCAAAAATTTTCTCATATGACATGTAAGAGTGTCACAATGCTGTACAGAATGAGAGAATTTAAAAAGGAAAAAATTCTAATTTTCAAGCTACACTTTCAAGACAGTTCTGTGTTCAAATGGCTAGTAAAGACTTCCAGCAGCTGTGTGAATTGTGACTCTCAAAGGTGCACAAGGCAAAGCTACCGAGATTGAACAACAAAAACTTCAAGTAGGAAGACGATGTTTTTTAATCATTTTTAACTGTACTTCTTAAAACAATATACTGTTATTTTACAGATTTATCTCTATTTTGTCAAATTATAGAAAAAAGCTGTACAGAAAAAGCATTTATATATTTGTTAATTGGTCAGTTGCAGGTTAAAAGTAAGTAATGTCCACATCAAAATCTTTTTTGATAAATAGTAATTTGCTCATTTACAAAATTTGACAGTAACAATACATTATTATTTATTGTATTTAAATCAACAAAAATGTCATTATTTTTACAGCTATTTGCTAATATTTGAAAAAATATACATAATATGGATTGAATTGTGTTACATTTGTAACTGTAATTTTACAAGAATTTAATGGTTTTGCTAAATTACAAATATCAAGAAAAATCACAGAAAAAAAAATTTAACACATTGATTTAAAAAAAATCCAGAATGCCAGAATTGTACATAATGTCCACATTAGAATTTTATTTATTTATGTATTTATTTATTTCTTACAAATATTACTGCATTATTTTACAGTGGTTGATTACATGAAACTACTAAATTTGCTAAAACTATATTATTTTACACATATTTAACATTATTTTCACAGTTGCTACAGTTTCTGTATTCCACTATTTTTCCAGCTTGCTTATCACCAGATTTCACCATTTTTAAGGCTTTGTTTTTCCTTTTTAAACTTTGCACAGATTGTGCAATCGATAGTTAAAGTTGCCTTCTTTTAACTGTAACTGTAATAGTTCCCTAATCAAGTCCCTGCTGTGCCTGGACATAAAAATCCTTCACCATAGCTGTGACAGTTTAGAAAATGCTAATATTATTTGATAACATTAATCTTTCCTTCCAACTCAGTTGTCGTCAGCTCATTAAATGGTCATCATCAGTTGTTATCATGATCATAGACATCAGCAGTAGGTGTCCTCTTCCATCCTCCAGTAGGCTCAGTAGGACAGCTCATTTACCAGCTCATTTAGAAGGTCATAAGTCAGCAGTATTCCATACAGGGGGCTGGGGATTGAGTCCCAACTGAGACATTTAGTTTTATTGTAACTTCCATCTTCATTTGCTGTTGCTGTCAGTCACTGTTTGGTTAAAATTAACCTCCAAAACTAGCTGGTTAGGTTGAAGAAAAGAGCAGTGTGCACTGAATATCTAGACCCTCCACAACCCTGAGAGATGCTAGAAAAACTGTGGCCGAACCCTCCTAACAATGGACACCAACTGTTTGAGTCCCTCCTCTCTGGCGGGAGACTTCAGTCCATCAGAACCAGAACTTTACACCACAAAAACAGCTTTGTCCCAACAGCAGCTGGTCTCATCAACAAGGCCAGAGGCCCCCAGTCACACCGCTTCACTCCCCCAAACCTCCACCTTTTGCTAAAACACCATGTGTTACATGAACACACAGCTTACTAAATAGAACTATGATTATCCATTGCACATGTGAAGTTGTTTACACCCGATACTACGTAATTCTGCATCTCGCGAATAATTTGCACATTCCTGCACACTGTTACTTTTTATTACTTTTAATTGCTTGGACTTACTACACTTGCCGTATATTTGTCTCATAGCACTTAGTGTCTACTGACCAGCAACACATTAATCCTTCTTTACAACATTTCTACTCGTCAGTTTAATGTTTTGCACCAAAACACCACGTCAAATTCCTTGTATGTGAAAACCCACTTGGCAATACAAACTGTATCTAATCCTGAAAAGATCATGGTTTGGGTTAAAACACACTCTGCTCCATTTTGTTCTTTTACAGGGTGATGACTCAAGTGGAGATTTTATTTCATGCAATTATTCACACAGCTGCAAAGACATTGCCTACATAATCAGAGTAATGGATGATAATGCAGCCATATCTATGGATGTGATAACAACCAATAAGAGCTATTTAATGGGCTGATGCATCTGAAACTGTTTATCTTTTATAACTTTATAGGAAGATTGACAGCAGATGTCAGATGATTGTTAGATGTTTTTGCGATGTGGTGGGGAGCATTTTCCTGTGCCACTAGGCCAGTGACATTTGAGATTGCCATTTGCATGAAGTGTGTTCATTGTAGGACAATGTTTATTTGGGTGTCCAAGTTTCATCAACACGGATGCCAAAATCCAAGGTTTTCCAGCAGAACACCACATAGTACTAATATGATCGATGTTATTTACTTCATCTGTCAGTGGTCATAATGTTGTGGCTGACCGGTGTACTTTGTTGATTAGTTTGAAATGCACTACTGTTCAAAAGTTTGGGGTCACCCAAGCAATATAATGTTCTCCATGAAAACTCACACTTTCATTCATGTGCTAACATAATTGCACAAGGGTTTTCTAATCATCAATTAGCCTTTCAACACCATTAGCTAACACAATGTAGCATTAGAACACAGGAGTGATGGTTGCTGGAAATGTTCCTCTGTACCCCTATGGAGATATTCCATTAAAAATCAGCTGTTTTCAGCTACAATAGTCATTTACCACATTAACAATGTCTAGACTGGATTTATGATTAATTTAATGTTATCTTCATTGAAAAAAAAAAATAATTTTCTTTCAAACATAAGGACATTTCTAGGTGACACTAAACTTTTAAATGGTAGTGTATATGTCACAGTTCTTACCAAGGATGCAAAAATTCAAAATGGACAATGTTAAAATGCTTTTTTTTAAAAGTGTCACATCTCTCAATCATATTATTCTAGGCAACGCTGCCAACCATATATAATGTACTACTACTACTATAACACAGCTACTGTAAGGGGGATTGATTTAAACCTCTGCATAGCTAAGTGGGAAAAAAGGTGTAAAGATCAGGAAAGTGGACAAAGAGAAAATATATGTTGCTCCTATAAGTAGTGAATGTGATTCTCGCCATGAACATAAAGGTGTATTTTTCGCTTCAAGCTAAACTCCCAGATGCTACATTCACTCCAACAGACCCTTCTGGCTCAGTATTCAACATTGAATACAGAAACTACTCGACTGCATGTGCTGACGTAGTTGAGCTGCACGGATGGGTGCGTCAGGTCTTTATGCACACAACAAATGTTAAGATTCATCTCACAGCACCCACTTACTGCGCTCAGCCCTCCATCTGGCATACATATGTGAGCTTCTGTCAGGAGACCCGGGTGTTTGACAGAAGCTCACACTCAGCTGAATCTAAAACCGGCGAGCTGCTGAGGAAGCAGCGTGGGACGGCGAAACAAGCAAACAGACAAAAGCACATCTTACCTGCGACATGAAGGACGCAGCATCACACAGGAAGGACGAAGGGCAGTGGGAGGAAAGAAGAAAAAAGAAGAAAAACACGTGTTAGTCACATATTACATATACAGAAGCATTTCAAGTCTGTAATAACGATTAATTTAGCTCCATTATCAAAAATTGTTTTCATGAAAAACTGAAATTTACAACAGAGACATTTTTATCGACTCTTGTTCCCATACTTCTGCGAAAACCCCAAATCCTTTTAATGATGTAGGTACAAGCAGGTCATAAAACAACTAAAAACACATAAAAAAAGACCTGCAAAACAAGGAATGGCTGATTTTGCAGAATTACACACGAAACGGCTTTTGAAGCACGATTTTTCTTAGAAATAAAGTCAGGAAGTGGCATGAGGACAAAGACCGATTTTGTTCATCATTTGGATGCATGGAGGCCAAACTGAGAAACTGTGGCGGTTTCTAGGAAGGTGTGACTGGCCCTGGATCTGCTGAGATGTTTGGGGGAACCACCCGTCATGTTTACGGCCTATTTCTGCCTGTGTTGTGCCAAAGCTGAAGTGTGCTGCCAAGTGCTGCCCACCCAGCTTCGCCCCACTTACTCACAGCTTCCATTTGATCGGTTAATGTTGTTTGCACGGTGATGTAAAGCCAATAAAACCTGTTTTACAGCAGGAGAATTCAAACGTACGCACACCTGTTTTAACAGGGAGAAATGTATGATCCCTTCACACTGAGGACGGAAGGGGCCAGACGCAGCTCTCCAGAAGGGACCCTCAAAGGCAAACAGGAAATTAACACCACCACAAACAACAAATAACAGCCCCAGTGTAAGCATATTGGTTACAGAGAGAGGAAATCAAGCCTAAGGTCTCATTTCCTGCCTCGACGCTTTGATGGAAACTCAAGGGTTACAAACTGAATTTTTATGAAACGCTGTAAAAAATCTTAAAAGTTTGAAAGCTTTTAAACATTCAAAGTCAAACAGCTCAGGGAAGAGGAAACACACCGACTCCAAGCCGCAAAATGGAACAGCAATTAAAGGCTCTAATTTGGCAGAGGTTGGCAGGGATGTTTCTAATAGACGGGCCGCACCGCAAGCTGGTGGATTAAACAAAGAGCGCACAATCGAAAACCTGTCGTTCGGCAAACAAACGAAAATTTGGTTTGCACGGGTGAAGTCTGCACATGCCGTTTCTAATTCTGCGGTTTGCACAGAGCTCAGATGGAAAACGATAAACACAAACACACACAGAAGAGTTTGGCACTGAAGCATCTACATCCCCATTTGGATGCAGCTAATTGGCAAAAACCAAACCAGAGCAGGCTGCGAGCGGAATTCCCCCAGAATAAAGCTAAAAGGTTTCAGGCATCCTTCGCCACAGCTCGACATGAGCCAATTTGGCTGTGATGAATCCGACTCCACACAGAGGCACCGAGGCAGGTTGAATGAGCCTCCCTGTTCTCACGCTGTGTGAGAGATTGTGGGCAAAGGTTACTCTATTTACATGTGGACCTTTTGCTCCACCCTTTAACTCCGGAGAGAGATGCATGACTTGTTACAGATGCAACAAGAAATGAAGAAAAGAAGCTCGATTCTTAGATTTACCCTTATCCTTTGAGAACTTTCTGTGTGTCATGAAAGCTTGATATTGTTGGATGGATGGAAGAACTGAAGGAAACCAAACATCTATTCTTGAGAGGTGCTGGCATGCAGGTACAAATCATAGTAAAGAGAATAAAGTCATACAACCCATTTTTATCAGAAAAAACATTTTTATCAACCTGAGGTAGGTGAGCTGCACTCTAACTCTCCTTCACACAAGTGTGCATCATATTGGAATATTAATTGCTCCAAATTTCCTGTCTTAACTTAGTTTTTAAGGTCTCATATTGTTCCTCTTTTCAGCAGAAGAACGGAAACCCACAGACTTTGTCTTTCAATTTTTCACCTCAAAACACTGCAAAGACAGTTCATTTGTCATGACTGTACAATTGCTGGTTTCCACCCTATCCTGAACAAGCTTTTTTAGTGTCTCTAGCTTTACATGTAGCTGAGTTACTGCTGTCCCTAACTCTTCAGGAAGAAGACTCTCTGTATCTGCTCTGGTCAGTGAGTGGGAGAGACCTGGTCTTCTAACTTTCATGGATATATTGCAGAATTCACAGCCATTAGTTTCAACTGGTGGTGAGTTTGCTGGATGACATTGCCACTATAAAATCAGTATTGTAGCTTAAAAATGTCTCCGAAGTGACAGGTGGTTAACATGTTGTATTAATGAGCTGTGTTTCAATCACTTTTTAATACTCGTTCTGTTGTCTGACAATAGAAACACAAAAATATGTAAATAGGAACAGCTTTATTGGTAATTCAGCTGTATTGAAATACAGTATACGTGAGCACAGAGAGCAGGAGAGAAGAACAGATGTAAACATTGACTGTATTTAGGTTAAGGTAACGTGAAAACACAGAAACCCACCCAGTCCTTGGTAACTGGTTTCAAATTAGCCTTAAGGTTTCCACTATTTGTGAATGTCCTTTAGCTTTACAGTTTAAGCTAATGGTATTGTTAGCTTCATCAGCTGCAAAATGCCATCACAAATGGAAGCTATCCACTGGGTCCTCAGTTTCTTAGATGCTGGGGTTCACTGAAGACTGAAGACTGGTATTCGCTCTTGCAGCCAGCAGCAGAACATTTGGCGAGCTTTGCTTGTGGCTGAGACATCGAAAGCAGAAGCTGCTCTAACGAGTAAACAAATGTGGCGGACTGTGAGGCAGCTGTTCCTAAAGTTTCTAAGCTTTAAATCCAAGCACGGTGACAGAATGTTCTTGAACTGTGCTCACTTGCAGGCACTAATTTGAATTACAAGGATTGGTGCTGATCCCCATGAAATGACAAAGTCAACGCGGTGAAAAACCAAACACCAAGAAATCTACTAACCACCATGCACACTCCCTCATTGGAAAACTTGCTGTCAGATATGTGTTTACTTCTAGTGTTCTGCATTTGTTAATCTAAATTATTAAATGTGATGTATAAGAGCTGACAGATTCAAATATCCAAGCCTCCCATCAGCACAACGCACAGCTACTTTCATTAATTTGCAAAACATACAAACAAGATTATGAAAATTGAATTACCTAAACAACTGAATAGCTGCATTTAAAATCAACCCTCACATCATTCACATTCAAATCCAAATGACATCGTCCTTGACTACTCATTCAACCAAAAGTAATAACAACTCGCTTGCTACTGAGCCAGCCAGTGGTGCTTTTCTTGGAGCAGATGCCACTTTAAATGCAACTCTACTGTTTCTGACAGTGGCAATCTGGAGATCAGATTAGAAGGTGCGCTCTTTATCAGTGAGCAATCCTTTAAACAGCTTAGTGAGTGGGCCCGGTGTGCCTCTGACAGCGTGCTGGGTCAGGAAGGCACCCGCTCCACGTCGCCCACTCTCCGCTCCGAGCTAATCCTGTTTTCTGCAGAGCATTCATGCCAAACCGAAGCCAAACACTGAGCCGCGGATACAGTAGCACAGGGCAAGGAGAGGGAAAAGCAGAACACAAAGGATGAGTGTGTTCATCCTTGTGATGACAAAAAGGGGCAAAGGATTGTGCAAGACTGGGCTGAAGAGACACGCTCAAGGCCGCCGAGTGAAGCATTTATTCTTTATATTCTGCCCGTCTGAAACGTGGAATACTCAATGCTGAATATCAGAGAATGCGGCATGTTGAACATGCGTTCAAGGTCTGCTGCTTTTACTGCCCCGAGGCCTGAAAATAAACCCTGTAAATTAGAATGTTTTCTGAAAACCTCTACTTCATTTTGATCATCTTGCTATCAGCAAAGTCAAGGTCTTAAAATATGGATGTTAAAATGTAAAACCTAATCACGCATGGAATATTTGGAAGTCTTGTCTGTATTGATTCTGTTTCCATCATCCAGCCTATATCTTGTGTTTTACAAATTATGAATGTTCATTTAAAACAAGCAGACTGGTACAGCGGGAGCAATTTAGCAATGCAGCTGCATAAACTAAGGGAGCTTGTGACATAAAAATTTTGACTAATTCTGTTCTCTGTTATGGATAAAGTTGCAAAAACTCACCCACACACACTTCTTACTCACAAATTTGCAGAGTCTTTTATTAAGCTCCTTTCAGACGGGCACTCCTCTCTGTTAATCTGATGGCTTCATGCGTGAATCGTCCAGTCACGTCCGGTCATATTAACAGATAAACATGCAAAAACGGCATACTTCAAGTGTGTGTGAAGTGAATTGGGGAAGATTTTTTTCTCATTTCAGCACCAACATTGGCCCAAAAACTCAGATTGCAGCCAAAATCACACAACACCAAACACTCATTCAGTTTGCTCTGCAACTTCAAATCTGTGACAACCTGAAAATGTCCATTATAGTAAATCTTTACTGCGATAAAGACAGAATCTGGAACAGCTCAGATTAATGACCAAAACTGACTGCAACCAAGGTTTAGACAAAACATGAACAAAAACTGAAGATCAGTTTGTTGCGTTCAGTTGTTTGTAAATGTCTTTCTTCTAAGTTTTTACAATATCTGCAGCATCAAACAGCAGTGAGATCCATGTAAGTGTCTCCAAAGCAAGAGTTCTGGATGCATTTATGCACAAGGAACAATAAGAGTAACTTTATTAATAACTTAAGATTATAAATTAACCCTGACACGGAGACAGGATTGAACAGCAGGTCACATGTTGGACTTTATTTAAGACAAACTGTCAAACAGAATCACAGTTTAGCAGCTGCAATTAAATCCTTTTTTGATATTAACTTTAGATGTAGTCTTTTGTTTATGAGCGCATTACAACACATTATGTCACTTAATATCTCACAAGTATTGCATGCATTTAGTATCTCTTTTTGTCTAAATGTGTAAATGAAGTCATGAGGAACATTAACATAACCATGATCTATGTATATATATTCAGTTAAAAATTTGTACTCAAGTTTTCAGCTCATGAACCATATTTTTACTCAGAAACAAAAGGAAAAAAATGCTTTATATCAGCCAGAGACCCTCATCCAGTGCAAATAAACTTACATTTATTAAATACGGTGCTATATTGTTTATACAAAGTGTTATAACAGAACCAACTTATGCCATCAAACACTTATTTGATGTCATAAAGGCGAACAAGGGGGAATCTTCACACCCCATCTCTTCCATCCATCCTGGATGCAGCATGTAGGCCGAGATAACCTTGATGACATCATCTGGGTTATTTGCTCGGACTTGACAAAGCTTCAGCAGTCATCACACAAAAATGCCCGGAGGCTACGTGGTACTCGCCAACACTAACACACTGATCTAGATGTGGAAAGTCAAAGCAGTGCCACTCGACAGCAAATCCTCATAACAGAAGCTGCAAACAAATGGTTAAAATTTGTAAAAGAGGCTCTGATGTGCAGTTGTTGTATTGATCATGGATATCCTTGGTTTGCTTTTACTCTCAGTGGATTTATAAGCAGTGAAGTGACTGTGACAGATAAAGAGGCCACTGATGCACCTTCTCATCCCCGAACACCAGCTGAGAGACATGGAGTCAATAGTAGATACGAAGGAGAAGGACGCAGAATTGGGGAGGAAAAACACACACATGCCTGATCCAATTCAGAAAAATATTCTAAACAGCCACAAAATGATCCCACAAGACGGCTGAGAGGCAAAATGCCTAAACAAATAGAGGGAGAGAGCAGAGAGCTGGACAGAGGGATGCTGGGAGGGGAAGGCAGAGAGGAAACGATGAGGAAGAGGGGGGTAGTAGATCTTGCTGGTTTCCACTGGGAGTCACAAAGTCCCGAAGCATCCTTTACAAGCCTCAACCATGTCAGATCACATCAACATCGCTGCCAGCTCCTTCCCCTCCCAGCTTATGGACCAGCACACACTTGAGTTCAACAACACACAAAGAAATCTACATAGAAGTCTGTGCACAAACGCACACAGGAACCTTGAAAAAATGCCTTCATGAGATACTTTCCTTGAACCTCAACTCATCTCCTCCTTTATCCTGCAGCCCCTGTGGTCCGATTTCACAGCTGCAGCTTAAAGGAGCCCCACACACACCGATAATCCATCTGTGTGTTGAACACGGATATGAAGAGGTAAGCATGTTTGGTGGCTGAATTGTGTGTGTGATGCTGAGACTGACAGACAACCCGTTCTCTGAGATCCCTGAGGATTTAGCCACAAATACCCCGTCGTACCGTTCTCCCGTCGCTTTCTGCTCCTCTTTCCTGCTCCCTCCATCAGTATCATGACCCAGTTCAGCTCTCTTTCTATTTTTCTCTCTCCTTCTCTAATAACAAGGGCTAAACTTTCCTGAGGAGGTACACATTAGTGGAGCTGCCTGTCAGCCCGAGGATGACTACTGTACAACTAGGTTATAAGTTAATTTCATGTCTTGACCCAAAAATACTCTGAGAATCTGAATTCAAGTCAAAATCTTTGAAGGTTTCAAAGGTAAGCTAAATGCCACCAAATGTCAGAAGTTTAATTGATAGCTTTGGGAGAATCTCAACAAACTGCATTTGTTTTGATGACACAACTATGATACTTCAGATAAATATTTCATATTTTATGCCGTAAACTATGCTTGAAATTAAAAGGCTATGTAGTCAGTGTAACACATACAGTCATTTAAATCTTTTTTCCATTGTAGCAGATCCAATGCAGCCCTCCAATACTACTGAAAAACATGCTATCATTTGTTTAAAAAAAAAAAAATCACCAAAATTATATCACTTTTGTGAGCCAAAACTTGCAAAAACGACATAATTTCAACTTTCCTTGAACAAATTATCTGTAAGTTATGGCTAATTAAGCAAATCCAAGCTTAAAATCACAATATTTCATGAAAATAATTTTGATTTTTTTTTTTTTAAAAATCACCGAAAATAAACCATTCTCATTAGCCAGGTTCTGTAAAAAACTTAAAATTCTGCACTCCTTGGCACAACAGAGGAGCCATGAATTAATTAGCTCTGACCAACACTTACATAGCAAAAATTTGGTGACTTTTTGCTAGAAATGGGTTGACTGCCACCTCCAGCCATTCTTGTGCTGTTTCCATAGAGGTGCAGGACTTGATTTTGCAGTGAAAAATGAGCCCACAGAAATGAATCGCCAGAAACTGCTTGGTGATCAGCAGTGTGCAGACATTTGCACTTTAAGGTGCTAGAAAATAGTTTTAATTGCAGTAATTGACTGCATATAAGAATAGCTGATACATTCAAGATCAACATTTTGCTGATGGTTGATACAAACATTTCAACATCATACTTTCATTCAGCTACTAAATTCAGCCAATTTAAAGCTGTAAATTTGCTGCACGTGAATATAACACATATGTCTGATGAGTTTAATTAGAAATCAGACATATGGACACCAAACAGATCCAGAGAGAGAAGCTCCATCCATAGATTTCCCTCTTTTTGCAGTGTAACCAGTATAACACTGCAGCAGAACACACAGGCAATCTGAATATGTCTCTTAGCATTCAGAGCATACAGCCAGTGCAATTCGTTAACTCCGACCAGCCGCAGTGAGGCAAAACTTTTGATGAGCACCACAGTTTGGATGAAACAGTGGAGAAGCTGCTCCCTGTCAAACGCCTCTCTGCAGTCTGGGACCATCCACCCTCGGCTGGTCGTCCCCCCGAGGCAGCTCTTCACAAACCGTTCAGCTGGCATCCGTTGGCAGGAGCGTGCAGCGATTTTAAATGAACAGCAGCTACGCACATTTCTGTGCGGCGCTGAATGAATTTATTTGGACAATAACATTTCCCTATCTCAATGCGAGAAGGGTTGAATCACATGGGTCGGTAATGGAGTGGCTCATTCACCGGAGGGGAAGCTGGGGACGCATTCTCTCTCTCGTTCCCTCGCTCATTTCCCTTGTTGAGCAGCGCTGTCTGGAATAATTGGTTTCACTGGAGAGGAGGAAAGTACTCCTAGAGGGCTCCATGGGAGGGGAGCGACTCTGACTGTAGGTTTTGCTGATATATGACTCACCATTTTCACTATTTCTACTTGTCTGCAAAGCTATGAGATTATTACAAGTGAAAAGGTTGATTGCTCAACAAATGTGGGCAGCTGTCTCCTTAAATACGCAGTGGAATTATCTTGTCGGGTGTTTCCGTCGTGGAACTCCAACCTGGAAAGTGTGGGTTTGGAAAAGCCGCATTGTGTTCGTATCGGCCTCTTCTTGTCAACGCGAGGCCGTGCAGCGAACTGGCAACCTGTCCGGGGTGATTCTCTGCCTTCTGGACCACTGCATGCTGGGACACACTCCAGCTTACCACCCCAACACACACTACCATGACCCTAAATGGGGATCAAGCGTGTGGAGAAAACGCAAGAACGCATGTCAGCTTCGATGTGGTCAACTGGCGCTTTGCAAATTAACTGGCCGGTTGACCGGTTGAGAGAAACCACACTGCTGTTCACTGGGTTTATGTGAGGCTCCACTGGAACACTGGTGGTTATGAGGGTTATTATTTACACGGCCGCTGGGGCAGCAGGGACCCGATCACAGGAAATAAAACGTGACATGAGATAATCTCAGTTTACCCTGGCATCAGTGGGAAAACCAATAACAGGTATATTATATTGGATCATAAAGTTCGGACGGCGTCGCTGAGATTCTGCGCAGCCATTGGTCCGTCTTAACCCCCAGGAAACCCCTGGATATTGATGCCATCCTGCAGGAAGGACATCTTTCTGTTTATGCCCTAAAGCCATGAAAAGGTGACATCACCATGACCCCTGATTTGCTGAGCTCTGGACTTTATATCACCTCAATGAGATAAGGAAGAAAGAAGGATGGCCTCAAATATACACACTGAGGCTGAATTAGGGGTTTAATCTGAGCCTTGATGTTCTGATACCTCATTCAAATGCTCTCTTGAGGGCACTTTGTGGGAGAAAATATCAGCCTAAACAAGTTATCCAGTGCTTTAATGGGAAATGTCAAGTTTTGGCTTTGGTCTCTCAGAATCAAAGCTCATCAGCTTTTCTTCATAGCTGACATTTATTCAGACATTTAACAGATATACACAGAAAAACCCACCAGAGGAGAAAACAGGAGATCAACTGTTGGATTTTGACAGTTAAGGCAAGAAAGTATACATGTGTAAAGTCTATTTAGGCAGCAATCAATGAGGAGAGTCTTAGTCGAACAGGTTTTGATTGGTCAGTTGGTTGCAAGAAAGAATAAAATCTCTAAATCCGCAGGAAAAAAACACTCAGTTTCTTTTTGGCTGCTCGTTGTGGTTATTGGGCAGTTATCACATATTTTGGGCAAGAAATCCAAAGTGTGGGATCATTTCAGAGGGCAAAGGACAAAATCAAGAAGGATAGCTTGAGGTTTTTTTGAGACACGTTATCGGGCCCCACAGCTGTGGCTCACTGGTCCACTCTCATGTCACCCCTGAATAGCTGATAAAAACTTCATTGATTTTTTGACAGTCCACTGGGCCGTCACTGCAAGTGTCTGTATTTGACGAGGAGCCAGCAGCAGACTGATGACAGCACTGAAGTAGGGTCCTTTAGTTTCTGCGATAACTTATTGAGCCTGAGGCCTCTCTGTGATGAGGCTTATTGACAAAATGTTCAGTAGCTTTGCTGTTTTTTCTGATATACGTACAGCTATTGCCACTTTTGCTGCTGCAGCTCACAAACAAAAGTATAAACACAGCACGTAAGATCTTACTGCATTCTATCCATTCTATGTAACAGAGGAGAAGACGTATTTCTTGGTACCACATTTAGCATCTCCACAACGGCAATGAGGTCATGAAACGAGCGATGACAACTCTATTGGAAATGATAATGGGCAGAGTAAGAGTAGACTCATACACTAGAAAACACAACTCAGTATCGAATCTGCAATGCACAGAGTTAATGAGGTTGTCAATGCTGCTTGTGAAATGTCGATTCACTGGAAACTGATCCAACGAACTTGGCATATTCAAAGACAGAATCACGTAATGTCACATTTACACACACGTCCATCCAGAGCATCATGTGGCAGATAGTCGTACATGGCTGTCAGAGTTGTGAACATCCAAGCACCTGGCTACCACCCTAACTTATACACAACATCCAGCAGCCAACAGTCTGTGTTATTTAATTACAGCTGCACTTTGATGCGGTCTTTTGTAGACACTGAACAAACCAGTGTCTGTACAGGTTACGCAAACTAATCATTGTTCTTTAAAACCACACCTGACAAGACCGTGAGTTAACTCAATGGTTAAAAACTTTTGGTGAACTAAATTTCTATAATTTTAAGAGTATAGAAATGAGATGTTTGGCTTTTCTCTAAATCAGGAAAGAAAACCATTTGCATACTGTGTATATATTTTTGCTCACTGTATTTTAAAGGCTAATTATTAGCTGTCATTTTGTATTTCTCTGTAAAGTGGCACAGACTCAACAATGTCAATCCGTCTAAAACATTCTCTCTCAACCCTGGAATTAAATTATTTTCTGATGCCCCACAAATATATATATTTAGATGATTAAAATGATATCATCATTGTGGGTTGGACTGGCTGGCTTAAACTGATGACTACTAGTCGACCAGGGATGTCTTGAGTTGGAGGCAACAAAATGACATTCCTGTACAACTACATTGTAGTCTCAGTTAAGTTTGGGGGGAAACATATTTTCTGACTCATCACGATTTACATTTCCCATCAACAGATCTTTCCCATTTATTTTGTTGCTTTACAGTCACAAATTTTCAAACTAACCAATCGCCCTGGTGAACCTGAAAACGGAGGGAAAGCTTCAAACGTGTAATTAAAGTTCACATTTTAACCCAAACCATGATATTTTCTAAACCTGACCACGTAGTTTTGGTGCCTAAACCGAACCAAAGAGAGTGAAAACCGAACATAAACAAAGAAAGAAAATTAAACCCTGGTCTCCTGGTTGAAGGTCTTCCTCTCCTGCCTTCTTATTCAGACTTTGGCTCTTTCATAGTGAAAGCTTTTCCTACAGCGTTATGGCAGAGATAATAAGTTTGTTTCAAAAAGAAATTCAGTTTCTTTTGATTAGAATGCAGTTTAGCTGTATAGAAATGGAATTTTGCTGTGACAGAATTGGCAGTAGTCAACAAGTTGTAGATAATATGACCATCAACATATTTTCAGCACTTGGTATCTAAAATCTTGCATATCTTTACAATTATATTTTCCAAGAGCAACCAGAATCAAATTCAAGGGAACTCTCACAAATTAATTTCATAAGGCAGGTGTGTAGGAGAGGGAAGAGCGCATCCGAAAGGTACGAAAACTGATTTCTGCACACTGTCAAACGTGCAATCATAAATATATTGGTACAATGTTTCGGTACTAGATCTTCATCAGGCAGAACATTTTTTGCTTAATGAAGGTCTAGTACCAAATTAGTCTGCGGGAGTCCATTTTTGGAATCAGAATCAGAAATATTTTATTGATTCCCAAGGGGAAATTGCTTATGTTCCATTTGCTTCCCTTCAAGAACTTCAAAATTAATAAATACAAAAAAATACAAGGCAAACATCAGTAGAAAAATATGTCCCAATAGTACAAACATAAGTAGAAAAGCATAAGAATAAAATATAGAAATGTACATTGTAATAGGAAATAAAAAATATAAGCATACAGTGTAATAAATAATAATAGAGTTATAATTGTATTATTGCACCGAGAAGTTGTTATTGCACATTAAGTGTCAACTAAGGAGGAAGATGTAGAAGTATAAGACGTAGTAGTGTAGTATTCCTACAGTTCCACGCTAATTCACAGTATATTTCACACTGTGTGCCAGTTAAGCAGATGTATTTATAGCACACTGCTATGACTAGTGAGAAAACCAAAACGGTAAAAAACTGGATAAATCCGTTCCAGGAGTTAAGTGGGGCCGGGGCTCACCAGGAGGAGGTATGATGGCTGAATCTGGAGCCGGTCCCAGACTGCTGCTGGCAGCGTCCCAACACTACCTCTGCTCAGCTGGCTCACATCCACTGGACTCTACAGCCTCCGAGAGCCGACAGAGACAGATGCAAACCAGAGGAGGCTTACTAAACGCTCTCCCAAGCTTTCAGAGCCGCCTTTAATCCACTCTATCCCCAGGAGAGGGTGGGTTGTTGGGAAGGAACCCCACTTGGCGCCTACTGTAAATTTTAAATGCTCAGGAGGCTTTAGGTAAGAGTAGCTGCTGCGTCGAGTGCAGCTAACTCCGATCTGCATGAGGTGATTTATCTGTAGCTACTGCAGCAAACTCTCAAAGGAGATTTCAGCTCATCGCTTCCCAACAGGTTCACGTATTTAACCTCATGTTGTGCCATAAATCTTGGCAGATGATCAGCACGACCATTTTAAAAGACTAAAACTGACTTTTACGTGGCAGAGTTCAGGAAAATTCCACGTGATGTGTAACGTGTTTGTCCTTGAAAAATGTTCTCATTGGTTTCTCATTACCGTTCCTCCGAGATCCGCTCCCATGACTCCAAACTCCATATTCAATTTAACAGGCATTTCTGATTCAAAAGTGTTGGAAAAATTAAATTAGACTGACCTCGTTTGAAACAAGCCAATCAAACCAGAGGAGCTCCCTGATAAAGATGTCACAGTGTCTCAGTGCGGCCGTCAGGAAGGCGGCTACATGTTCATAACAGCTGAGAGGCGTGACTCAAATCAAATTTAATCAGCACGGTTTCCCTTCTCCTGAGAGCTCCATCTCCAACTGGAGAAATATCAGCATGATTACCAGGCAGGGAAACTGACTAACATGATGTAGTCGATCAGTATCCATCAAGCAGGACTTGACATGTTCTATCTGTGGGAGGCTCTGAAGGATTGGTGACGTGGATTCAGACGTCTTTCCAACTGGGCCAACTTCTGCCAGGCCTTTCAATCAAGAGTTCACGATCCGTTGGCATTTTCACTGTGTACTCGACATATTCTCGCCTCCTCCAGTTTCCCTTTCTGTCATTCCCTTTGGCTTTATTTCCCTCCTACCGGCGTCCATTCATCCCACTCTCTGTGGGCTCTGCACTGATAAGTGTTGGAGAGGAAGGTGATTGTAACCGCCGGCTGATTCAACCTTCCCTCAGAGAGACTGTTGAACCTGAACATGGAAACTAATCTAACTGAAATAGGACAATTTTCAACCCATCTTGAACGTACAGTCACACCAGAAGACTCCTCTGTCGTCTATGGAGACCATGACTGAATCGTCTCAATGCACAAGATTCAAACTGCAAACATATCTCCCTTCAGTGTTTTCGTTCCCTTTGACATAGTGACTAAAAACCACCTTTACTAAAGCAACTTTTACCAGATTGTGGGATTAATAAATTGTTACCAAATGCAAGGATTCCCGAAAAAAGACCTTCCTATGCAATACAAGACAATTTCACATGGTCACACAATAACTAAGATAGGAAAGCAAAATTACAGATCACTTACAACTATGTTTAGTTTTACTGTAAACACAGACCAGAGATGGAGCTGCACTTCAGCACATCTGCTGTTGGCATAAACACACAAAATGTAGACTAGTTTTTGGATATTTCATCTGGGTGATCTAGCTAAAATGTTTACCACTATAAAAGATTTCATTTAAGCCAATATTAACAATTATTGGCAATTTTTAATCACCTATTTTGAATAAAGACCAGCAGAAAGAAGGTTTTAGTTTTAAATTTAACCACGTTAGCATACTTATCAAGGCACACTCTTTAATGTTAACACAACAATGAAAATCACATTATCGAATACAATCACACACATATAGTAAAAGAAGTAAAGATGAAGGAGTGATACAAGAAAGCAAGTAAAACCCGGAGGAGGAGATAAGGAAGGCAACCAGGGTGAAGCTGATGCACTATGGTGAGATTAAGATGCCTGGCCTGGACAAACAGGGATCCTGCACTGACTTCTGCAAGTACCCAATGTCAAGTCAACCAAGCCTTGGCACAGGCTGCAAGGATTGTGCTGCTACAGTGGATGTAGAGAATTTTAGAACATGAAGCCCATCTTGTAATGGCAACCACCAGTTAATGCCAACTGCAGCCTCCACCAGGGGGTTTTTGCAAATGTGCGACAAGAAGCAGCAAGAGGCCAAGGCAACCACAGACTAGCACGCCTCGGGAGACCTGCACAGAATCAACGAGAAGAATAAAGGAGGATGATAGGTTGTTTGTGAGCCAGGGATGGAGCACAATCGGGGTTTGTTAACGCAACAGAACTTTGTGATTTTGTGCCTTTATAGGGTTTTGTATCTCATGCATGTAAGCAAAACTTCATTCTTAAGAGCAGTTTTTTTATTTTACTTTAAAAAAAAAAAAAATTCACTGTTGTTTTATCAAGCGGGCTGAACAGAGAATGTATGAAAAAATACACATTATATATGTTAATATGTATATGATGATCTAAAAATTGCCAGCTTTTGACATGACAGTCTCTGAAAAGAAAAAAAGAAACATATCTTGTTTTTGAAAATATGAAATTCACATGTTTTTTTGTAATGGACTGCACCATTTTACCTTTTCAAGCATCTAAAAAACTAAACTAAGATCAAGTCACATACTGTGAGAATGGAACTTTATCCTTTGATTGAAGTGCTCACAACTGAGACCTGTTACAAGGTGTTGCAAGTAGCTTTGCATAAAACTACTGCATCAAATAATCTGGCTGTGTTTGGTTGTAGAGGAGATGTGGAGATATGCATCAGATGTGAAAAATGACACCAGATGAACGGCAGTAACTGTGATAAAGAAAACAGTGAATTCTTAGTGTTGACCTCTGACATAGTGCGTAGAATAATGAGTGAATGGTTTGCAGAAGAAGCAGAAAGCTCCCACGCTGCCTGTCGGAAAGATACTCACAGTACAGTAATGAAGCAGTGATTGAAATGATAATCTTGAAATGTGTGGGAAATTGTTTTTTTCCCCAAGTCATTAGGGGGAATGTATGCCCATAGCAGAGTAATTACTGTAAATTCAGGGATGACATGTTTGCATTATGCTTATCTTCAAACTACCAGCACATCGGATGTAAAATCCAGCATGTGCACAGCAGATATTTCTAATTATGAATTGTCCATCATTGTAATCGACAGCTTTGTCTCTAAATATTGCAAATGTTGGATGACAAACAGAAAAAGGCCTCAGTGGTACGAGGACGAATCACCACTCCTATCAACATTAAAAAAATGGTCTTGTCTTGCAGCACAGGAACCCTCTGTAAACGTCACAGCGGGAGAATAAAGGTGACAAACAGCTTTTACTGTCCTACAATGCTCCAGATATACAACGCTGCTGAATACAACCTCTGCATTGTGTCCCCTGATAAAACTCCAAGGCCAGTGTCCATGAGGACGTATATAACATGGAGTTCAGGATTCACAATGCAAACACATACACACACACAGAGGCCTCACATACATCCAAGCTCGTCGTCTTTGTCTGCTGTTTCCATGGCAACGTGCCGCCTCACTCCGCAGTATATCGATGAAACGGGGCTGAAAACCATAGAAAGTAGCGGGGAGAGCTATTTCTGCTCATTAGGCACTCAGTGTGGCTGCAACAGACAGAAGCTGTTCGGAGACGGA
The DNA here is from genome assembly GCF_022539595.1 of Amphiprion ocellaris. Classification (NCBI taxonomy): domain Eukaryota; kingdom Metazoa; phylum Chordata; class Actinopteri; family Pomacentridae; genus Amphiprion; species Amphiprion ocellaris. Next base: position 38,229,467 of record NC_072766.1, on the reverse strand, counting down.
CTATCTGTTCACGCTTGGACCGTCTTGAAGACTTAAAGCTGGAACTGAGACCAGCCTGAGTCTCAAAATTCATGGAAAACGCTATAATTAAACCCAAAAGCCCCAATTTCATGCTGTACACATCTGCTTTAACTGTACTGACAACACTGACATTCTAAACTGATAAATATAAAGACCTAAAACAGAGGTAGAAACACTCTTTACAGCTCCTTTTTCCACTACATAACTGTGCAAGGAAGAAGCCTTAATGAGATGAGATGTGAAATAAAATGTGTTTTACCATGAGTAGGGGTGGCAATAAATGCCCCCTTTACGCAGGTAATTGGGCTTTTTAAGGAAACAGTATCTCCTTGTTGAAGCCCTTTATGGAAAATCAAGGGCTCAACCGGATTGTAGTAATTAGGAGAAATCCTTTAAAGCTCTACATCCACTAGAGTGTGTTTTACTTTGTATAGATTTACAGGGACACCTCTGCAGAAGTCGACTGCAGCGCTAAATATGAAGTTATTTACAGTGTCATACACACTGCAGGATCACACGAGAAAAATGTCAATCTTTTTATTGGAATATGAAAAAGCATAAACTGTATGTCGAGTGTGAGAATGGAAACTCTTGATCTTAACACCTTAACAACACAGGCTGAGCACAGAGCTTGCACTCTATTAAGTTTTATTCTCTTTACAAACAGCTAAATATGTGCACACGGTGTGACGGACACATGGCAGTGAGAGGGGAAAGGAGTGGCTGCCGTGTTTTTATTAACGCCTGAGTGACGCACGTGCTGGTCGTGTTGTGGTTGGAGGTGCTGCTGCAGCGGGTTGCCAGATTGGGGGCTCTGGGACCACCAAGAATCCCTGAGTGGGGTCCACGGCAAAATTAAGCACAATATTATTCCACTATTACATTACCTTAATGTGTTCTGAGTTAAGAGTGGAGGAAGTGGAGGAAATGCAAGCAAAGAAACACTACTCTGGTCTTTATTTCTTCCTCCGCTTTTCCTGAATTTATGTGCAGTTCAGAAACTTCAGTCATACTACTGTCAGCTTGGTTTTATTCATACTGGTGGAGAGATGGAATATTTGATCTTCATACCATAAAACTCCATTCAGATTTCCTGGGAACTCTGATTCGTTTTTTACATTTTGTGTCAGAAATTGTATAGCAGCTCTTTGTCCACAAACTATAAAGTCAATAAATCCTCACACCAGATAACAAAAGAGGTACAATGCCGACCCATAACCATGTCAAAAATTACTCACAAGCAATTTCTGTGGTCCAAACCACAAACTCTTATCAATTCTGAAGCTGCTTCATCATGAAAATCTAGAATTACATCATATCAGAAACTTTTATTTTTTTTATCATTTACACTGCCGTTAGAAAGTTTGGGGTTACACAGAAAATTTCATATTTTCCATGAAAACCTGCTCTTTCATTCATGTGCTAACATACCTACACAAGGGTTTTCTCATCATCAGTTAGCCTTCAACACCATTAGCTAACACAATGTAGCATTAGAACACAGGAGTGATGGTTGCTGGAAATGTTCCTCTGTACTCCTGTGGAGATATTCCATTAAAAATCAGTCGTTTCCAGCTAGAATAGTCATTTACCACATTAACAATGTCTAGACTGGATTTCTGATTCATTTGATGCTATCTTCATTGAAAAAAAAACTGCTTTTCTTTCAAAAATAAGGACATTTCTAAGTGACCCTAAACCTAAATTGTGCACTAAGGATAGTATTTAGCTGGTGCACATATTACATGATAAAACCTCAAACTTAACTTATATTTTAGGAAATCTGCACTTAGAATTACCAACTTCAGATTAACTGCTATTAGATTCACCAAATATTACTGAATATTCGTCAAATCCAGTCAGTACAAATGACTTTTCAACAGTTTTTAAATATTCTGGACTAATTTAAAAGAGGCAGTTCGGTAAATTAGTGCTGCACTTACAGAAAGCTGAGAGACGTGAGTTGGAACTTGAAAGAAAAATTTTGAACTTAATTCTACAGAGAGAAAGATATCTTCACGTTCAGTCTCTATCATGGGTCATTCTTGATAATACTGGTTCAAAATTTGGTATAATGCACTGCAGCAGCATCTATTCTTTCACATTTTTTCACACACCATGCCCTCCTCATGAGCTAGTCACTGGGACATCTTCACTATTATCTTTTTAGACTTGATAAAGATCCCTAGAATACATTAGAAGACATAAAACTGCACATGAGCAATGAGTCAACTGAACTTAGGGTGAAAAAGCAGAAATCCTGTATCTACTTTCACTCTGGACCTGATCCAGCACCAGAACTGGTCACCACGTCTCAAAAAAGGCCTAAACTATAGTACAAATTATCTGCACAGAGCGACAAGCTGTTTCATGGTGGTTATCATTCTGAGCAGTTAGTCACAGTCTATTTCATTTTATTGAAAGTCGATTACTACTTTATTTAAGTTTTGTTTTATTTATCATACACCGGGGAGCTGTTTCCCTGCACCAGCTGGCACTGTACATGTGTCACGATGATTGGTGATCTGGGAGCTCCAAGGCAAAGAGGAAGACGGTCCTGGCAGCATGCCATGCCATCGCACCGGTGTGAAACCCAACACGCAGACACATACAAATGTCTATACATGCTCCGAGCGACTAGACACAGTCATTTATTTATATTAAACCCATGACGTAAAATAGAGTCTTAATTTCCATGCTAAATGTCCCCAAAACCTCTAATGGAAGGCTGTGAGGTGGGAGGGAGGGAAGCCACATAAAGGGAATCAACCAGCATCACAACTTTGGTTCCACTTGGGCTATTTTCCATTTGAACCATACAGCTAAACATCTGGTGTGCAACACTCTTGTCCTGCGCCGCCTCCTTCTCCTCCAATTAGCCTGCTTCCCCCTCCGCTCTGTCACCAACAGCATCACTTCCATAGCGCTACAAGAAGTTCTAGTTTCTCCTTCACCCCTCAGTCTGACCTGCTTACTGTATTTCAGCAGTTAGAGTGAAATCTTAACCCAGTTCTGGTCTAAGTAGGTTTCAATCGGTGTGAGTTTTTACAGGCCAACACTGTCAGATGATAGTGGAGACACTGTTCCAATATTATCAGTCTATATTCTTAAAGTGTAACTAGGCTAAAAAGCAGTGAGTTTGTGTCATCTCTGGTTCAAAGTTTCTGGTGTGTTGCACCTGACCACAGTGAGAACTTCTACATTCATGCAGCAAGAGAAGTCAAACCACTTTAGACTTTCAGCTGTTTTTAAGGATTTGATGCCTCTGAGCCTTGTTTTTTGATCAAAACGTTCCAAGACTGCACCTATAAAAAGCTAAAATTAGCCACTATCCCCTTCGAAGTAGTCTTCTTGTGCTGAGATACTCTGCTCCCAGTGCTCCTGCCACATTAGGAACACTATCTTATGTGTTATGTAAGTGTGTCGAGCAACATCTGTGATGCAAGCTGAACCTCCTCCACTGTGTCAAAACAGCAAAACTTCAACCTGAATTTCATTTTAGAAAGGAGGAAAAAGGCACAGGGAGCCAAATCTGATTAGCAGGGTAGGTGGAGAGTAACGATTGTGTTGAAAAATTTTGTAAGTGTGTTCTTGTTGGGATGTTAGCATTAGATTTTTGCTGTCTGCACAAGTTTGAGGGTTCAAGGTGAAATCGCAAATGTGCAACTGGACAGAACAGGACTTCCAGACAGCGTTGCCAAATGTGGCAGGAGCACTGGAAGCTGTGTGGCACTGTGCAAAAAGACTACTTTTAAGGAGATTGCTGCCAAATTTAAATCAGGTACAATTTTTGTTTTTCAGAGGTGCAGTCTTGGAACTTCTTAATCGCTGCTTGCAAAATGTAAAATAGCCCTCAAAATCTTTGAGTTACTTGTTTTGTCTGATCAATTGTCCAAATCCCACTTTACATGTAATAAAACATGGACAAGCATATTGCAGATGCTCTAATCAGAGTTTTTTGGCAATCTTGTTTCCTAACCTACTTAAAGCATTCATTATGCAGAAGAAACATCACTGACTAATTTAACTCACTGACAAATTAATATACAAATTCTTTCAGCAAATAAACTGGAAATTCTATCCGGGCTACCAGCTCCTCGGTCCTTTTTGAGTTGAAGAAACAGTTATTACAGTTATTAAGCCAGTAATTAATTTACTACAGATATGTTTAAACACCAGAAACCCTAGAAACTAATGCAGTGGTCCAAGTCTACTTCAGACCTTCCATGCAGGCCCGGCAGACTTCAAGACAAATGCCAGAGTCTCATCTAGAACGTATTCCCATTATCTCATGTACATTAAGAACAGCTTTAAGAACATTTTGATGTTCTGCAAAGCGTAGCACTGCCAAGCAAGCTCCCACTGAGTTCACCGCTGTGTCAGTTTGAGTAGGTCAGCCACTTACATAACCAGTGGAAGACAGAGCTGCATTGAGAACTTCTTCCAGGGACCTGGGCCATGCCCTCTGCAGAGGCCCAGGACGGGCATTCTTTCCCGGGCTGGCACTGCTTAGAGACTCCTGCCAGGAAAGCTTCACTCACGGATAACAAAGTGTATAAATAGACTTGTGGGTAATGAAGCATCAGGGGTAAGAGGCACCAAAGAGACAAGACAGGCCTGAAAAAGTGACACTAGGTGTCATGTCTAGAATCTAGAGCCAGACATAAATTTTAAAAAAGATGAAAATCTAATTAAAAGAACACACAGAACTATTCTAAAGTAGCTGCCATAAAACCCAGAGCTGCTTTGCTTGGCTGCCACCACACTGCAAACAGCTATGAAGTGAATGACTGATTTATTTGGTTGTTCTAGTACCAACTGTAGATGCCAACAAAAGCAATCAGCCAACACAAGGAGTCGACACCCCATGAAAACTGCCGCAGCCGAACAAGCTGAATACAAATAAATCGCAACAGCTCAAAAAAAGAAAAGAGTTGATGCAACCTTTCATCGCATTACCTGTTAATTTAAAGGCAGCAGAGCAGCAGTGTTTGAGAGAGAGTGGGCTGCTGGGTAAACAGACGGCCATGTGGGTGGACCTCCAGGGTTCGAGGGACCACCAGCAAGGAGCAACACAACACACACACACACACAGACACACACACACACACACACACACACACACACACACACACACACAGAACGGTACACTCAGATGACAGAGTAGTACTGAGGAGAAGAAACTGTGGGAAGGAATGACAAAGCAAGATCTGCCAGTTTATTCAGGTGAGGGGCTGAAATGTTGGCTAAGATATGAAATACTGAGGAATCTTTATTCATTAATCAAGCAGTGCAGACAAGTAAGTAACAAGGAACACCAGCCATCTGCCAACCTGAATGCATTCCAATTGTGCACAAGCATATGAGGTTAGTCAGTGAAAACTCATATTTGCTTTAGGGTTTCAGTGACTTTATTTTAATTTTCAAGCTCCCACAGCTGCCACCACTGACAGGCAACACGAGGTCCCCAGGCGTCCTACGCTAAAAGTGACTTTGCATTAGCGACACACCAGGATTTGAGCCGTCCAACGCCGAGATAAAAGGCAGCGTTGTTATTAGAGGCTGCAGCAGTTACACTCCCACACAGCACATCTGCACAAAGCCTCTGGACTATAAACGCCTTTCAGCCGGAGCCCACAGAGCTGCTGAACCTCCAGCGGCAGCCAGAGAGACAACGGAGCGCTAAATGAATCCATAGCTGATGGCTGGACATGAATTCCAGTCTGTGTTTGACTAACACAAGGATCCAGTCCACTCGATGTAAGACTTTGAGGCACCTGGTGTTTCATAAAGGTGTATTGAAAGCTATTTAAATAGCAGAATGAACTTCCTAAGAAGCTACAAACACACGCCTCAGATAAGTTATAAAATTGTTATGAGGAATGTGTTAGCAAACAGAAACGGAACATTATAACTTATTAGTACATTGGGTCTACGAGTTACGTTGGGGTGCCGTTTCTACGGGGCGATAGTCGATTTTCGCCGCAAGTCCAAACTCCAGCGAAAATGTAAACAAAGCCATTAAGTGCATCACGATATCGATCAATTCTTCGGAAAAGTCATGAATACCAATGACTTTCATGCATGTATGAGTCATTTTACAAGAAGACTCCTCTTGGGAGCCATAATGAAGGGCAAAAAGTTAGCAAATGTGGCACAAGCCAAGGTGGCATACAACCGGCATACAATGTAAACAAAGTTGTATTATAGTGCCGCATGATGACGTATTTGCCACTCCACTCCACTCGCCAACTAATTCCACGTATCCAGTTCCGACGTAACGACGAAACGCCGTAGGTCATCATAAACCGAGGACCCCCTGTATTTGTCAGGTTGGTGTCAAGATGACGAATGTAAGCCCTGTGGTTAATTTCCATCAAAACCTAAGAAAAACATCTGCATCTTTGGATGTCTTCTGCTTGAAACATGGATGATGAGACACTGAGATTGAAACAAAAAACCAGAACAGTGAGATGAAAGAGGCTTAAAAGCCCCATAGAGCTGTAGAGTAACTCACAATTCTCTGTACATTTGTTAGCCACTTTATATTACATGCTCAACTAGGTTTATTGTTAATATAAAGTCTGGTATGTATGTTAATGTGAGGTACTGATTGGTTAAATATTGCAGGTTTTAACAGCACAATTTCCACTACAAAATTATTAAAAACTAGAGAGTACAGTTATAAAAATAACCAAATAGTACACTAAGCTGTAAATGTGCCCTTTACAGTAAAGGATCACAACAAATATACAGCTTTAGAGATAATTATTAGACCATAACTGAAGATGTTTGCCTCTTCGATTGTGAGTTCATGGTGGAAAAATACTGCATTTTGTTTTCGTGGTTGTAATGGATGCTGTTTTGCTGCTTCCAAGCCAGTTAGGGATGTCTGTCTTCTTGTCATCTCACAATTCCCTTTATATCAGGCACTGTTCAGTTAGTTTGGATTATCTGTTGACTTTACATACACAGTTTATGCACAAAATAATGGAGACTCAAAGAAGGTTTTTTGCCCTCCAGTCGGTATTTAGACATTTTCACAGGTTCAATACATCATACATCATACGCAAGTAATGAATTAATGTCAGACTTTTTCATATATTATAGACAATGTTGTAATTATTTATACCACTATGATAATATTTTTAAAAAATCATTAATGTTGAAAGCATGCTGTGTCAACTTGGTTAAGAAAACAACAGGTGGTCTCTTAAGAGTGATTTCCAAAGCTGTACTGACACATGACAAAAAATGTAGTTTTATAGAGAGTTTTCAAACTTTCTGCTTCATTGCTTAGTATTTTTACATTAAACAGTATTGATGATCAATATGAGCAAACTCCACTGAACTGATAACACATCTACAAAGACGGTGGATCAGCAACAAGACAGTCCAACGTTGCTTCACGAATCCCAGATGGTGAGGACAAGGGCAGGCAATCCTCAATAAGACATCACATTAGGGCATCTCTTACTGTGAATAAGAGGTTCTACCATCAGGACGGAGCTGCAGGGAACCAACTCAGCAGCTCAGACATCCTTCATACCCTTCAGTGCAGCTCTGTTAACCCTATAAGACCTTAAGAACTAAGGCTCCCTCTAAACACACGCACAGGGAAACACATATGTTGCATCCGGTCTTAATGAATTAAACAAATCCAGGTGATATTAGGTGTGTGTCACTTGCATTTTGTTGTAATCGGTTGTGAATTGTTGGGGATGTTGAGGAGGAGTTTTCTGCTGTTAAATGTTGGTAAAAGTAATGTTTTCTTCTTCTGTTGTGGTTGGATTTCTCTGACAGAGACATAAAACTACATTCTTAATTATGTTTTGAGGGTAACAGGATTACATTTGCTGGTGACACATGGACTTTACACATGAGTAAACATTATCCACTGATCCACTGAATTTTAATTAAACTATCTGGGCTTTGTATCACGAATACATTTCAAACAATAAAATCTTCACCATCTACCTTATGACTGTACTGTCCCTCCCTTTCAGCAAACTAATCATGTACTAGACAAGGTGGAAGTCATCATTCTGATAACCCAGAAACTGGAGCAGAAGCCGTAGTGAAAGGGTTGGATTTCAACTCAAACTGTGCTACATTCTTAAACTGAACCATATTATTTTTGGTGCCTAAACATAACCAAGCTTCTAACGTGTTATTATCATTCTGAAAGTGGTAACCAAAGTGTGATATTTTCCCAAATCTAACCAAACTGCAGGTTTGGGAACTATACAAGGAGTGAAAATGAAGTTGAAGTCCAAGAATAATGGTCCTGCACAGGATGCAAACTCCGGTCTACTGGGTGAAAGTTCCGCTGCTGACTTCTGCCTCCTGCCTCATGCAGACTTTGTGGCTTTTTCAAAGTAGAAACCTACCCTACTGCTTCACTGTCTTAGCTGTTGTTTGTTTCAAAACCAAATTGTGCTTGGTTCAAATTACCATGCAGTCTAGCTATATAGAGATTAGATTTTTTGGGAGGGGGCAATGTTGCACAAAGACAGTTTCTGAAAGGATAATACATGATATTAGCATTCTTGTGCACACACATTGCATAAGAACAGCCAGATAAAGAGAATACTATAACACAGTCAAAGCGTTAAATGCATGTTTCACATGCAAAAACTCTCTCAGCTGCCCCAAGTGTGAAAATTCTTAGGAAAAGTCACCTCATAGATCAGTTTAGAAAACTTTCATGCCTCAGTTTAGAACTGCAAACTTTTTCTTCTCGCTGTAGGCAAACACTGATTACACCCACACAAACCATACCGCTGTGTAGTTCATAAAAGTGTTTGTGTTTGTAAACTATAGCAAAAGGAGTCAACAGGTTATAATCTGATAAGCAGAAATGTACAGCGTGCTAATTTGATCTTCTACTTCTGACTATATTTGTAATTTCTTTTGGACGCAACGCACAGAAGATCAAATCGGGCAGTTTTGTTCAACAGTGAGATGCAGAAAAGTTCTTATCAAGTCTTACAAGAAACGGCAGACAGAGCTCTGCCTTATCAGTAGGAACAGGGTGGAGATACCACTAAGCCACTTACTGGCAATTACAGGGATGGTTCCACACACATACAGTATCTACACACACTCTCTCCGCTTTCTCTCAGTACTTTCAAACCACGCTGAACTCCAGCAGACCTCAACCGGCCTTTGAACAAATTAGAAACAGTTTGATCGTTTGAAGATGTCATGTTCGAGCTCCAGAGGTTTTGTCCGGAGAAGGAAGTTACCTGAGACTAAGCGGATTCAGCTGGCATGAACAGAGACACGCACAGATACGATCACCCCAATCTCTTTATCGTTGCCTTAAGCGTTTTGGACACCAGATTGATCATGAGGCCTTGGCTTCTAATTTACACCCCTTGATGCCCTCACATGAAGTTTTTATATATTTAATTACATGGGATGGGACTTCTGAAGTAGCAAAGAAAAAAACACAAAAAATGCTGTAAATTCTAAACAAAAAGGGTTTTGCTTCCAAGGTTTTGCATGTTTTAGATCTAGAAGACGAGGGTGCATTAAGTTGTGAAATTATTCCTCCTCATGAGCACATTTCTCATTTGTTTTAGGATGTTAAGAACCTACAATACATAAAATCATTTCTGGAGTGCATAGCTGAAAAAAAAAGTACTATCAAGGTGAGATAAGTCAGTTTATTTAACCCTTAGATTCACAAGTGACTGGACCATACACGCTTCTGTAAGTGGATTAGAATTGACTCATATAAGAATCAATGTGTTTTTATGTAATTTTTGTCATTTTGATGAAGAATAAGGATTTGTATTATTGTTTGTATTCTATCTTTGTCTATTTCATGTTTGAAATATATGTTTATTTTTCATTTTATAACACGTTCTAAACAATTTGAAGATTGAAAAAGAAGAATATTACACAGAACAGCAAAAGAAGAATGCCAACATTCATTCTGTTGACATTTTTCCACTTTTTCTCCAGCTGTTGCTGCTCTCCGTCCCTCCATATTTGTGCACTGCATCACCTCTTGTATGATATTATCAGTGATAAAGATCTTGGGGTAGTAATACAAACATTACAATTTCTTTAAAGGTATAAAAGGTAACTTAAAACTTTAAATGGAATGAGATCAAAAACATGTTTTTTTTTGAGGAATAGCTGGAACATGAAATGATAAAAAAAAACTTTTCATTGCAAAGATATTGCAAGAAAACAACCTCACTGGGTCATTTTTGACTCATGTATGCATCTAAGGGTTAATGGACGCTTGAAAACTCGCAGAGTAGTGCAGCGACCCCTAGTGGTCAAATGAAAAACTGCACAAGCTTCATACAAAGTTGTGCAAGTACAGCATGAAATCTTTAATAAACCAAAAATTAATGAATAACTACACATTTTTTCACTTTAAATAATTTAACTGCACAATTCAACACCCAATTTGTATATAAAAGTTGCACCTGGACTTGGAAAATGATCTGATAATACAAAGCTAACTAAAAACCTATTGGTGTAAAACATTCTTTTCATCCAGAATCAGAAATCTTATCTAAACATAGACTCCAGCATGAGGGGGGAGAAACTGCTCCACTTTCTCAGGGTGTTTTACTTGAGCAGATTTGACCGACTCAGACTGGAGGTGGTGAGCTGAGGTCCAAAACAAACGGCCCCCCGCAGACTGTCAATATTGAAGTCGGCTCCAAACACTATCTATTATTGTCTATTGTGCGACAGTCTGCAGCGCTGAAACACTGAAGCATGTCTTCACCTTCCGACTCTGGTCCTTCAAACAACCAGCAGCCGCTAAAACAACACAGAACGTGTGAAAAGGTGGAGAACGGCTGAGATCTGCGGGTTCAGCAGCATAGAGGCGTTTCTGTGCAGCTTGAGAACGCAGCTAATGTTCCATTAAAAATAAATGGATTCTAATGAGAGTAACCGAGTCAGGACTGTGGGGGAAGAAACTGGCGAAAAGCACATCATCATATAGGTGCAACTTCTCTCCTTTGTTAAGAATTACTACATGTTCCAGCATGCTTTTCTTCTCCCTTTCTAATCTAGTTTTGCAAGTTGGAAATGCAAACAAGATCAACAACAATATCAGAAAAGCAAGAATGAAAATCTCTCCAGCTGAGAACGTGTATAAAGATATGAGATGAGGAAGCTGCAAACACTGAGTGACAGCTCTACTCATTCATTTTTGTCAAACAAATTGCATTATTATAATCAACCAAATCAAGCATTCGGAGCCACTTTAATTCAATTAACTCTTATCTCTCCAATAATTAACAATTTCTTTGGGAAACGCCCTGAAATATCTCCCAACATGGAATAAAGAAGGAGCCTTACAGGGAAGTAGAATAGAATTCTCTCATTTGCATAAATCTGCCCTTAATTAAGACATTAAATATGATCTTCTGTTTCAGACGCATAGGCGGCACACGCAGATTTAAATTCCCTTCGGATAACGTGGGCCTGTAACATGATTAAAGTCTGCCTGAAGACATTCGTGCACGGAGCGATTTCACACTCATTGTTTTTGCAGACAAAAAGGATTAACCGCCGCTCAGAGGGACGAGCTCGTCTCTGTCACTTTGTCTGCAGAAACAACAAATTCAGCAGCTCAGAGCTCTGAGGGGAGACTGACAGAATGGAAGAGCTGAACATGATGCGTCCACAGACCTAATGGATCATAAATCCCTAGGAAAAGAAGAAATTCCACCCTAAGACACTTAAAATGTTAAATACCATCAACATGCTGAATGCATTTTAGCTGACAGAATGGATCTTCACCCAGAAGTGTGGATGAATGTTTTCCTCTTAGATCAGCTACAACGATTAGTTGATCAACACAAATGTCAGATCTGACAATTAAGCAATTTTCCAGTTATGAGAAACATTATTGTCATTATTATTATTTTAAACTGATTCCAGAGATGAAAAATAGCACTACTTTAGCCTCTATGGGTCCTCAGCATCTGAGGTCTTGTCCTGCTCACAGCACAATCTGATTGGCTACACATCACAAATAAGACAACATTTAAAGATAATCACTGAAAAGTTACATTTACTTAACCCCTTGACGCCTATTGTCACAAATTCACATCATACCACTTTCATTCAGATTGCAGCTGAAATAGCGTATCCATTCCCCCAGTGCTGGTTAGTGCATATTCAATACGTACCCGGGAACCTTTTGCAAGCACTGGTTTCTCGTAGGACCGGTCACAGTGGGACCTAATTATTATATATCTGTTATTATTATGATATATCTGATCTATGTGTAATAGAGAAATTCACAATCTCCATTTATTATAGCATCAGCTGGAAAGCAAAAACACACTTTTTATTTTTTATTTAATAGGAATTAAATTCGTCAAGGCATCAAAGGGTTAAACAGGTGTAAAAAAATCTAAATAAATAAGTCATTTCAAGAACGTTTTGTGTTGGAGTTTGAGTCAATCTGCAAATGCATTTCACTTCCAAATATCAATCACTGTCTACTTGATTGAGAATAATTAGCATCATTCCTGAAAAAAAAACATATTGGTCGAGGCCTAAAATCAATTTTTGAGAGTTTAACTGTTGTTTTAGTTATTTTACAAGATAAACAAGACAAAAAGACAAACGGTAGGTCCAGTGTGTAATATTTTACAGCAATAATAATAATAACAATAAGCCTTATCAATAAAAATTTAATAAAAAATCCAATTGAAAATTTGGTTTTGAGGCATTTGATGCTGTGACTTTAGATTCTGGCATTTTCTCCTTTTATGAATAAAAAGAATGAGAAAACAATCATCAGTTCCTGTTCTACTGACCAGAGAAAGCCACTACACGTGTACTTTAGTCCATGATATTATAGTTTTGTCCCGATTTTTTCCTAGTGAAAATTAGTTTTATTCAGATTTTCTTAGTGAATCAATTAAAATAGAGCCTTAGACAGTATAAAACAACAGCAGAAAAGGAATACAATTTAACCTAAGTGCAGCTGTTGCACATATTATGAAGAACTGCTCCATAGCAACACAATTTACTTAAATCTATAATCACAAAACTATTTCACGTGTACAAAAACTTATGCTTATTGGTAAGACAAGATTTTTTTCCTCAAAGAATATAAACTTTTATTTTAAAATCATGTAATGTTACTATCAAATCCTTTCAGACCCAGTTTGCTCCAAAGGACATCATAATATTTTACAAATCGCTGCAGATGAGTTTATTTAAAAAGAAGTTCTCTTTTATCAAATATCTTCCATCTGTGCCTGGAAAGAACCACCACTAGGTGGGAGCAAATAGACTGATAATGGACAGCATATTGACTGGAGCACTGCCTGGGCTGGAATTTGTGCTGAATGAATGCTTGATGCTATAAATCTGAAAGCGTAAACAACCACCTTCATCTCAGTAAACTAATAGATTTAAGTGAGAGAACAACACCAAGAAAAGTCAGAAGAAAAGATGCTGAAATGGTTGTAAAATGCAACTGACTGAGGGCAGAGAGAACAGGAGTCTCCTTGGTGAAGGACAGATGTTTTTGCTGTTTCTCTGCTCAGCATCAGGAGCAGCAGAGGCGACACGAGGAGTAAAGGTTTGTAGTAAAAAGGGATAAATAATGTAGAAAGCAGGGAGGAGGGCCTGTACAGCCCCACACCCACTCCCAAGACATCAGCATCTCTGCCTCGACAGCAGAGCAGACAGAAGGAGGAGTGGGCTCTCAGAACTGAATGAAACACACACACCAGCTCAGTGTGAAGTGTCCTTTTCTGTGCGGTGGAGTGGGGCGGCAGAGAGGGAGGTCAGCAGACAAAAAAGAAAGATAACGGAGCTCCATCCATTAGGAGGTCTGTGGGAAATACAACAAACGAAAAGGGTTTCCAGAGGAGAGCTGTTGGAGCAGCCCATTACCTCATTCTGACACACACACACACACACACACACACACATTTACACACATAGCCACACACGCGCACACACACATTTACACACATAGCCACACACGCACACACACACAAACACACACTCTGCCACTCATGTTCGCAAATAGACAGGTCTTCCTCTGCAGGACGGAGCCAATTAAACAGTCCCGCTGATGTTTCAGAGCCACAACGCCTGAATAAGCAGGAGAGCAAGACGGAGGAAGAGGCTGAGGATGAGAATGAGGTGGAGGATGAAGATGAGGTGGAGAAAGAGGAAGAGGTGGAGGATGAGGTGGAGGAAGAGGTGGAGGATGAGGTGGAGGATGAGGAAGAAGTGGAGAATGAGGTTGAGGATAAGGTGAAAGAAGAGATGGAGGATGAGGAAGAGGTGGAAGATGAGGCTGAGGAAGGATGGACGGACTTTCAATGGCTACTGCCGGAAAAACGTTGACCAGGATTTGTATCCAAAAACAGGAACTGACTGAATATAATCTTGGTAATTGACAAGTTTGTTTCTTAACCTTCTCACTATGAAATGGAGCTGGAGTCTATCCCAGCTGACTTAGGGTGAAGGCAGGGGACACCCTGGACAGGTCACCAGTCTATCACAGAGCTACATATCGAGACAAACAAGCACACTCACATGCACACCTACAGAAAATTTTGAATTCCAAATTAACCTCAGCATATTTTTGGACTGTGGGAGGAAGCCGGAGAACCCGAGAAAACCTACGCATGCACAGGGAGAACATGCAAACTCCACGCAGAAAGATCCAGTGAAGGCCAGGATGCAAACCGAATCTTCCAGCTGCAAAGTGAAAGTGCCAACCACAGAGCGACTTTGCAGCCCATGATTTCTTTCAGGACAATTAAGGCTTAATTTACTGTTAAAAAACAACAAATGGAGTAACTGTGGGAAAAGTTCTTCCCTCACTAAAAGCCGTCGAGGCAGATGGCCGCCCTCCCTGGGTCTGGTTCTGCCGGAGGTTTCTTCTTATTAAAGAGGAATTTTTTCTTCCCACTGTCACTAAGTGCTTGCTTAAGGGGAACATTAGATTCACTGGGTTTCTCTTTACAATATAACATCATCAGGTCTTGACCTGACTCTGTGAAATGTCCTGAGATGACTGATGTGTAGATAACAGAGCTAAATTTGCAGCCTCGTCGGGGTTCTTCTGTCCTCCTGTGTCTGAGGGATGACAGCAGCAGTGGTCAGTTGCAGGGGGTTGATGTTGGAGGCCGTCTGGATGCAGCGCAGCAGGTGAACTGACCGCTGCTGCTTTTCCTCTGGGAATCAGGAAGTCGCGTGTGGTCCAGTCTAATGAGACCATTACTGGCCTCCCGGCGCCTCGGGGAAGTGCAGAAACACGAGTGCACAGGCACAGACGCAGGATAATTAAGTTTTATGGCACCTCAGAACTGTTGGATGAGTACAGGCTAAATTATTGTTTAATGATTAAAGATTTTACTGCCTTTTCTTCTGCTGTCTGGCCCAATAACCCTCCACTCCTCTACCTTTTTTCACTCTCTACTCCTTTCTCCTCTTTTTTCTTTTCATCTAACCTTTTCCTATCTTTTCTTTTCACCTCCATCTCTTTGTCTGATTCTTATCCCTCTATCTTTTATATTCATTCCTCTTGCTGTCTTCTTATTTTCTTTTTTATTTTCAATAGATTTTTAATCTCTTTTCCCCTTTCACCACTTCTTGTCTATTCTCGTCTTTTGTTTTCTTTTCATCTGACCTTTTCCTCATCTTTTGACCTTCATCCCTGGTCTAATCTTTATGTCTCTTTGCTATATTCCTTCCTTTTGCTGTTTTCTGTCTTATTTTCTTCATTAATTTCCATCTATTGTCCAATTTGATCTCTTATTTTCCATTCTTAATTTATTGTTCATTTGCTTCTGTTGTTTTCTTTTAATCTAACATTTTTCTGATTTTTCTGTTGACCTCTATCCCTTTGTATAATCTTTATCCCTCTATCCTTTTATATTCCTCCCTTTTGTTGTCTTTTTTCTTCTCATCTGTTTTGTCTCTTTACCATATCCAACCTTTATCTCTCTTTCCATTTTTCGTCTCTTGTTGTCTTCTCTCTTGTTTACTTCTTTGATTTTAATCAATTCCCTCTTTCTGCCTTTTATTTTCCTTTTTCACTTCTTGTCCATTCTGTTTGTTTCTTTGTGTGTAACCTTTTCCTATCTTTTCCATTTCCATCTCTTTATCTCTTTCCTTGTATATTCCTCACTTTTGTTGTCTTCTCTCATATTTTCGTCTTAAATTTCCATCTATCCTCTTTTTATCTTGTACTTTCCTTTCTCCACTTCATGTCCATTCTCTTCATTTGTGTTTTCTCTTCATGTAACCTTTTCCTGTCTTTTCCATCTCTATCCCTTTGTCCAATCTTTATCCCTCTGTCCTTTTATATTCCTCCCTTTTGCTGTCTTCTGTCTTACTTTGTTGTTTAGTTTCCATCTATTCTGTTTTTGTCTGTTTTCCCTTTTCCATTTTTTGTCCTGTCTCCTCTTTTTTCTTTTCATGTTTTCTCTCTTTTCCATACCCAACCCTCATCTCTCTTTCCCTTTTTGTCCCTTTTGTTGTCTTCTCTCTTGTTTTCTTAATTAATTTCAATCTATTCCCTCTTGCTGTCTCTTATTTTTCCTTCTCCGCTTCTTGTCCATTATCTTCTTTTGTGTTTCTTTTTATGTAACCTTTTCCTATCTTTTCCATCTCTATCCCTTTGTCTAATTACCTCTCTTTCCTCTATTTTGTTATTTTCTGTCGTATTTTCTTCTTTAACTTTCATCATTTCTCTCTCATAGTTTCCCTTCACTGCCTTTTCCATCCTTTCTTGAGATCAGAAACCACGCAGCATGGATTATCAGATGCCAAATAACTGAACAATAGTGCTCATAATCCTTTCCTGTCGTGTGGCCTTGCATAAATGTGCAATAGTAAAATTATGCAGTGTCCAGAAAGGTTAATCAAGGCTTAGTTAGAAACACAAGCTCTTAGGAAGCCTTTGACCCATTTTGATTCTTGCAAACGGTGAACTTTAATCCACCTCACCTGGCTCTGCAGACAGAGCAGACGTGGTCTCAACAGTCTGGCTTTATTTTCTGCTGTGTCGGTTGCCAGGGTTGTTGTATTTTTTTTATTTTTTTTCTCCCTCCTCTGTGACAACACCGTCTCCCCACTATATGAAGCACCTGAGCATCTAATGGGAATGTGCTGGCGGGTGCTGTTGACATGCTCTCTGCAGACACCTCCCTCCTTCCCCATCTGTCTGCTGTCTCAGGCTGCTCGGTGACAGCTCCATACCAGTGGTGAACACAACACACAGCTGCGACACACACACACACACACACACACACACACACACACACATCTGTGATACGAGTATTCAAATCCACAGCAAGGCAGGATGCCAGAACTGTTCTTCCAGCTCCAGAGGGGAATATAAAAGTATATGCACGTATTGTGTATACTTAGAAGTTACAGCTCATTTATTTACATCGGCGTCAACCAAATACAATCCAGTCATTTAACAACGGCTGCATGTTGTGTGCATGAGGGTTTACAAAAGATAGAATATTTTTGTCTAGTCTTTTAACTTGTTAACATCTCTGTTGTGTGTCTTTAAGATGCTGGAAGACACATCATGACGTGAAAGAAGCAGACAACAACCACGGCTGAGCATTTCCACACAAAAAACACAAGAAAAACACAAATACAGACAGGCAAAGTCTCCTACATAACAAAACCCAAAGCCAATCATATCAGCTTGCAGGGTTTAGCTTTCCGTATCATTACTGCTCTTCCAGTCTGAACATGAGTTACTGTAATATTGCAACTTGCCACTGTGAAATCTTGAATAGTTTTACGCATTTTAAGAAGAGTCACGAGTGAGCTGGTGTGCTCAAGCAAGTGTCAGAGATTTGGGTAAAGATAGAGGCAGGGACTTCATATATCTGCAAATTCTAAAGGATGCAACAGTGTAAAATTACATTCAAGTCTTTTTAAGACATAAGTGGATTATTTGCATTGAAAAAAACTTCAAAATGTGTAACTTTGATAAACACAGATGAGTTTTTAGGAGGTAAATCTGCTACCAGAGAGGTATTTTTAGAAAACAAACAGAATAGTGTTGATCCTAGTATTTCATTAACTGGCTAACAAGGTATGAAAGTGACTATGAACTCTGTTAAATTTCATATTTTCGAAGGATTATGCAGCAATATAAAAAAAGACACAAAAAGATCCATGCAATAAAAAACTTTGTTCAAAAGCACAAAGGTTTCATGTATTCTCTGATCAACTTGCACACTCTGTGGAAGTTCCCTACTTTTCCACATGAGAAAAAAGAGCACTGGCCTTTCATTCATGCAGAGATTCTCCAAACACCAGCAGTATTAACAACAAATGCTCAGAAATCTGCACCAGTCAGAGCACCTCCATAAGTAACGCTGCATAAACACGTTAACTGAAAACCAACCAAGTCTGTCCTTGAATAAATGATTTAATTAAGTCATTTATTATGTTCATTCACAGCTATCATTCTGATTGGGTGCACAGAACAGGAGCTCATCTGTTCCTGTTTGATTTTACTTCTCAGTGGTTTCGCTACAGTTAGCATCAGCTGTAATAAGCAGCAACCTCCAGAACATGCTGTTGTTTTATGAGCACAAATCTGCTGTGATGATTACAGATGTTGGCAAAGTGTTGAACGCTGTTAAAATATCTCGTTAAAATCACAACAACTGAACAGCAGCCAGCAGTAGAACAACTCAAACACTTATTCTGTTCCTTGGATCATGAATAAACTGAAATGTGTTGGATGTGAAAGTGAGTAGTAGAGTTCAACAGTTCAGCATCTGAAAGACACTGAGTTCACATTGATGAAATTATGAGAAAGGAGTTTGTTTGTTGTTCAAGTGAAACACCAAAGGAACAAAAAGCAGGAGGTTTAAGATTCTTCTGATCTTTGGTTTCTGATTTTATCACAAAATCTTGTGCGTTTGAGAGGTGTGTTATCATTTAAAAATGACTAAAATTGCACCTTTTTATCTAAGCTAGAAACTGGAGAAACAGAAGAAAAAATGATCAGATTTTCAACTTTCCAATGGTTTTTGAACTCTTATACATGAAATCCAACCAAATTCAAATGTAAAATCATGATATGTCATCAAAATTGTTTCACTTTACCTAAAAATAAAGTGTTTGCACAAAGCAGATTCTGCAAAAAATAAAATCAACTTTACTAATGGTTCTGATGTGACCAACAGACAAATGACTAGACTGAATGGCATGTATGTATTTATATTATGGACAGCCATCATTTTTTCCAGTATTCATACCAACTGTTAAAACTTGGAAAACTGTTTTATGTGTTGAGTCCAGGTTTTATTTGAATTTTTATAAAATAAATCATCAGAGAAATTCAATTTTTTCATCTTTTTTTTTTTACAATTTATGGCATTCTAACTGTGTCATACTGCACAGAAGACATATTTCTCATAGTTCTACTTTTTCACGGTTGTTTTGTTTCTATAAAGGTGCAGGACTTCATATTGCAGTGAAAAATGAGCTCACAGTGAATAAAAATGTGACAGGAGAAAAAGAAGAGAAAGAAAAACACTGAGAATGTGCTTTGGATTCAGAGGTTTAAGGACACAATTGCCATAGATGCCATTGTAGTCTATTAAATTCATCAATATTCCTGTTTATAATTTCTGTTACTAACAATAAACTTTACATCTGACACATCAGGAGATGAATCCAAACACTTCACACTTAAAATATGTCAAACTATTTCTTCTAAAGTGACACTGCTGCTGCGTCTTTGGTAAACGAATGTATTCTCCTGTGAGGTGGTCTGAGGGTCTGTAGCAGCAAATGAAGTGAATCTTAACCAGCTGAGATGATCAGATCCAGGCTCTGCTTGGCTCTCACCTTTAAGCCTTCCTGAGGAGTGGCTCATTGGACAGAAATCACAGTTTGATCCTCTGAGCACACAACCAAAGCCCTCTGTCATTTATCAGCCCTCACTTTCTAATCTCATTCCTCTTCCCTCTCTTTAATCTCCATCAGTCCTGTCGCCTCTTTCCTCATCTTCACCTTTCCTTCTTTACATCATCCCTCCTTTTGTTCCGGCTACTCTTTCTGCCGTACATGGCTCAGACGTTCTCTGGCCTTCATGAATAAATCATCAGGCAGCATGAAGAGAAGAAGGCAACAAAAGATCCAACTGAGGGACACGCTGAGGCACCAAACACCTCCACATTAGCAAACATCTGCATGAGTAAATGAGCAGATTCAGAGTAATCTCTGTGCAGGCGCAGCACCTGAGGTCACACTTAGCTCATAAAAATGAAACATTCCTAATCCTTCTCCGCCTTCTCTCTCCTCATTTTGTTTTTTTATCGTTTTTTTTCTACTTTGTTCAACCCATTTCTCAATATTTTCCTTCTTCCCTCCGAGTGTTTACTTGCTGCTTCTTTATTCCCTCCCGACTCCGCAGATGTGTTTATGCCAGCGAGGATTTCCCTGGGAGCATCCCCTCCATCCTAAATGGGATTACAAGAAATTCCCACCACAGATCCTTCTCCTTCCTCACCCCCCATCTCCCTCCCCTCCCCTCCGGGAAATGCCACAACATACCACACAAGAAGAATAAAAAATAAATAAATAAAAAATCCAATTACTACTGTAAGAAGTTAATCACATTTTACCAAAACATACCTTCTATTCACTCTCACAGAGCAGGGATTCCTCTTTTTACTTCACAAAACTAACTGCCACCTTCCTGGTTTTTCCTATTGATTCTATCGGGAAGCTTTTTTGTTTCCCCCATTAATTCTACAAGCGGTGACACCAGATCCTATTCTTCTCCATTCTTGCCGAACGCTCCAGCGATTCATCCGGATAAAATTCAATTTCTCCAGCTGACAGGTTGGCCCTCTCCGAGTCCACGTCCGACAGCCAGCCGGCTTTTAATGCAGGCGATTGATTCTGTGGCCTTTCTGCGCCGTAACAACATGAGGAGCTAATAAATGGGGAGAGCGGAGCCTCCACACTGAGTCTGTGACCCCAGATGGATGACCCTGCCTGGCCAGATAACAGGCAGCAGAGGGAGGGACAGCAGGGTGGAAAGCTGGAGGGGCTGGAGGGGATGGAGGGGCTGGGTTTCATCGGCTTGGTGGTACAGAGCGAGACAGAAGTGCAGGAAATAAAGGGAGAAAGCAAGAAATAAAATTTAAAAAAATTCCTCTTTTTGAAGCCAAAACCTTGGAGATATTCTGGCCTAGTTTACTATTTATACAACTGTGGATTACATATGTGTGCGACTACATGCGTGTGTAATGATGTGGACATAATGAGGACAGATGAGGTCATTCTGGCAGTTTGGGGTGGCAGCTACACCTGTAGGGGCTGCAGCCGGCTGGACGAGGGGGATGATGTATGGGAGCTGGGCTGGCGTTCGGATACTCGGCACCACGGAGCCGTGCAGCCCAGAGTAAAGAGAAGAGAAAAAAAAAAAAAACGCCATCATCACCATTATCACAGTCATCATCATCCACCGTCCATCATCGGCTACATGGCCCTCATCATCATCAGCATCCATCTTCCCTGTCAGCAGCAGGAGTGGAACTGGCCGAGCAAATACAGGAGGAGCAAAGCAGATCAGTAATGTCATTTTTTACTGCCGTCATCGTCTCAAAGTGCTCTTTTTCCTCATCTCGAGCTTTGTTGATGGGAGCTTATGGCTATGCTGGTTGTATAATATGGTTCCAAGAGGTCATTTCTTATATCTGCATTGAAAAAGCTCACGTTTTTTCATATATTTTACCTTATTTTTACACATGGGCCAGTAGGGACCATCTCAACCTTCTAGGAGATTCAGCAGACTGTTTTCGCCCCATTTAATGCTTGAGGTATAAGTCAGCAGACCAAGGAGACTTGAGTTTCACTCCTGTCTCAGAATATTATTGCAGTTTTAAATTTCACCCAAGTCTCATTTTGGCTTTGGATTTTTGCTCATACTTACTGTTTTTCTACTCTAGTTTCATCACCAAAACTTGGACTAGGTCTAGTAAAGAGTCATGGTTTAGGGTCCAGTGCATCCTGTAACACAGCTTACATGTCACAAAGTTCTACTTTGTAGGTTTTCAGAAATTTTACATGCACTTATTCACAAAAGTTGTTTAACAATGGTTAGAATGGAAAATGGTGAAGGAGGTCCCTCCTGGCCATTATGTTGTTGAATGATATGCACCAATAATGACTATTTATTGGGGGGAAAGCATCTGGAAAAATCTAAATCAATGCAAAAGGACCAGATATTGAGTTTCCTGTTAACAATTCAGTTCAACAAGTGACAATTCAATGAGAAATTTTGGTGTATTAGGCGAGTCTTGCATGGCCAGACCTGTCATCACAGCACTGTAGAATGGTCTGACTGCACCTCATTATCTTTTTCATCATCTTAGAAACAATCAATGCTCTGGCAAAATATTAACAGTAGGAATTGTTTTGCTAGAACATTTGGATGCATGCAAAATTTTTACTACAAAAAAACTACAAGCAGGCCTCTCTTCTTGCACTATCCAAATCTTCATCAAAACTTGACATGGTCAGTGTGCAGGTTGCTGCTTGGATGTCTTTGCTGTTGTTTCCGATAGCAAAGGGGATTTTGAAAACAGCAACACAGGGTTAGGGGAAGGGAAATAGAAGCCCAAGCGAAATGCATGGCAGAAAATTATACCCAAAGACTAGTCTTAGGCAAGTAGCTGCTAATGTAGCCTTGAGTCATTAGCCTCAAGCTAGCTGGTATATTCTTAGCATACTAAACCTCTGGAACTCCTTCTTACCTCTGAGTAGTGGAGAAGAACTAATTTTAATGTCTCCTTCTGTGAGCCATTTCTGACAAAGTCACCAAATATAGTAGAAATACTCTTATTTGTGTAAAACATGCTTCTGAGAAAGTCATAGCACATGATTCTCTATATATACTCTATTTTAAGAGAAATTTAACACACAATATACAAATACTTATTCCTAATGTGTATAATTTGTGCCTCTTGAATCATCTGCTCCCATCCTCACCCTCAAAGTGCGTGACATCGACGGTATAATCTACATCTGAGTCACCGAATCATCAAGTGTTCATCAGAGCAGCCAGACAGCCTTTGACCTTAAGCAGCATTAACGTCACTGTGGCATTCAGAGCAGCACCGTCCTCCAGGCCTGAACCGATCGCTACAGACCAAACGTCAGCAGGGAAACAGGCCAAAAGAAACAGGAGGAAGAGGTCGAGCCAACAGGTAGAATATTTAACACACAAGGTCAAGCAATCGCGAACAAATCCAAAAATGTGCTTGCTCACGCAGACCAATATCTGCACTGTCAGCGGTTCTGCAGGGAGGCCAGAGCTTCCAAAACAAATGTCAGCTGACTTTGGTTATTCCTGAAGGAGATGAAAGTGATGATGTAAGCTGTCTTCAAAATCCCTCCTTCCACTTGTGACCCACGTTTGGGAAAGTCACAACTGCTGTTCAATAGTGTAATTTTGTGTCGAAAAACTGTAAAAATGAGATCCATCCATCCATCCATTATCTATACACCGCTTATTCCTCACTAGGGTCACGGGGGGGGCTGGAGTCTATCCCAGCTGACTCGGGCGAAGGCAGGGGACACCCTGGACAGGTCGCCAGTCTGTCACAGGGCTACATATATAGACAAACAAGCACTCTCACATTCACACCTACGGGCAATTTAGAATAATCAATTAACCTCAGCATATTTTTGGACTGTGGGAGGAAGCCGGAGTACCCGGAGAAAACCCACGCATGCACAGGGAGAACATGCAAACTCCATGCAGAAAGATCCCGGGAAAGCCGGGACGCGAACCAGGGATCTTCTCGCTGCAAGGCGAAAGTGCTAACCACTACGCCACTGTGCAGCTAAAAATGAGATATGAGGCGAAAAAGTAAGGACTGAGCAACAAAGTGGCAGAGCAGAATCAGGTGCTGGATGTTCCACAGTGATGTTGGTCCACAGGCGACGCGTTGAGCTCAGTCACAGCTGAACTGTTTATCAAAAGAGACATGCGGGAGCGTACTGCTCAGAGAACTAACTCAATGGGTTTTGACAGCACATTTTGCTTGTTATTTCCTCTGATTTCCCTCAAGTCCTTCCTGGAAATTCTCCATGGTGATCTCAGAGTAAGAGTGTGGTGTTTTCTGTTAGTTCTAAAGTTGTGTTTAGCATAATGCAGATTTCTCAGTCGGTGACATCTGCTTGAAATGTTCTGCCTGCCTCACTGACTCCGTCTTAAAAGGAGGTAACTGGTGTCAACCGATGCCAGACATCATAAGGTTTCATTTGCATTTTGTCATGTTAAAATAGATATTGTCCATTTGAATAATCTAATGACACTTTAGAACATAGCACTTGATTTAAAAGTGGAGAAGTGGATTATGCTGTTGAAAGTTCCCAAGGACATTCTGATACTTTTTCTCCATCGTGAAAACTTGTCATTATAACACAGCTGCTGCTCATTGTGAAGAAGGAGTCTACAGCTTTCAACAGCCGGGTTTCGAGCCTGCAGGCAGTGAGTCTTTGATACTCAGTATGCAGCAACACCTTTAGGTGTAAAACCTAGGTTTCAAATTGACTGATGTCAGAACTATCAATAACCTCAGCTGTAAAACATGTTGGTAACAAGAAGCACTGTGAGGTGATGCATACAGATGTCTTAACCTGTGCTAACTGTGTCAAGAAATGAACACAAGGGGGAAAAAAAGAAGCGCAGCATTACCGACCTTAAAGGAGAATTCAAGTTTTCCTTAAAAATTGGCATTAGAGCTGCAGGGTGTAACATGTCATTCGACTATTTACTCTGATTTAAAGCTTGCTGGATGTACTGAATTCTTCTTTACTTAATTCACAAGACACTGAGTTTGCTGACATGGAGGCTCCACATATACACAGCAAAATGAGCAAACAACATTCGAGAAATACTGCAGAGGAAGATATGGGTGCAAAAACAAACAGAAAATCTGTTGTAGGGTAATATTTTGGCTACAAAAAAGCTGACTCTGGCCAAAAACAGGTACTATATCAGCAGGATCCACCACAAAGTTCTGTATGACGAGTGAAAAGTCAGATTTGAATACCATCCAAAGGGGAAAACTATTTTGGATGTCTTTGCCAGTATTAAACAGTATGAGAAAGGTTCAAAACTGCAGAGAGAAATGTAATAACTTTTCACCTCACAAGAGACATGATTCCAGTTAACACCCATTTTTCTCAAGTTGCCATCCAGAGCTATATGAGAAACACAAGTCACAAGTTGAAACAGAACTGTCAGAAGTGGAATAATATGCTGCAACAACAAACGTGTGGTCCAGCCAGACGATAGAGTCCTACATATGTCTGACTGTCCACTTCATTTATGAAGCCTAACAACTAAAATATCTGAAAATGGATGATCATACAGGTGAGAACATGGCAGTTATGATGAGGAAAGCTTTGGCTGTTTGTGACCTCGATGAGACGACAAGTCTGCATAACAACAGACCATGTGGTGAACATGGTGAAGCCTGCACTGCTTTTCTAACACACTGCAGTTACAGCCATTGGCTATTTACAAAGCTGAGTATTCGTCTTGCAAAACACAGGATACTGCAGAAATACAAAATATTGCAACACCATGTTTTCAGTACTGTGTGTTGCTAACATTCATCAAAGTGCTTCTAAAGCTTCACTCAGCTTGGACGGACATAGATTGGCAACCCTTTGACATCCATCATCGATAAACGTATCCTGTGTAGGTCACAGAGACCTGGAGGATATCAAAGCTCACAACAGGCAAGAAGCAGGTACACCTGGACAGATCCATCAGTGACGCACACAGAGACATGCACTGACATTTACAGCAACCGGATATTTGAAGACTTCAAGGCAGCTAACCATACACTACTGTTCAAAAGTTTGGGGTCACTTAAAAATGTCCTCATTTTTGAAAGAAAAGCATTTTTTTTCAGTGAAGATAACATTAAATTAATCAGAAATACAATCTAGACATTGTTAATGTGGTAAATGACTATTGTAGCTGGAAATGGCTGATTTTTAATGGAATATCTCCATAGGGGTACAGAGGAACATTTCCAGCAACCATCACTCCTGTGTTCTAATGCTACATTGTGTTAGCTAATGGTGTTGAAAGGCTCATTGATGATTAGAAAACCCTTATGCAGTTGTGTTAGCACATGAATAAATGTGTGAGTTTTCATGGAAAACATGAAATTGTCTGGGTGACCCCAAATTTTGGAACGGTAGTGTAAATGGAGAACTGTAAATCTGCAACCCAACTACAGGCATATTTCTAAAACCTGATTCAGGCACTGAATTTTCCAAAAAAAAAAACTGCAAACAGAATGTCATTACTTTTAGCAGTTGTGACCACAGATTGTATAAGAAAGACTGATGTAGCTATCATGATGCTAACTGTTGGTTTCTAGAAAGTGAAGCCTGGAGTTTGCTACTTCCTGGTCGCCATCTTGGATTTTTTGAACCCAGATGGGGCGGGACTGACTGAGACTGAGAACAGAATAGAGTTTTATTGCCATTTGCATGGGTACATTACAGTACAGAGTTCTTTGTGGGTTTTCTCGAGTCAGCTTTATATACAAGGAAAAATGAAATACATTTCAATTAAATAATGAAAAAGGTAACCTGCTAACCTTTACCAGCTGCTGTTAGCAACATTAACCTCCATAAGTCTTATGTAATGTTGCCCACATCTGGACAAGATTACATATAAAAGCAGGAATCTCTGCTACTGCAGCTAAAATTACTGTGGGTAAGTTAACATTAGACATTGTGTTTTAAATTTGTTCTGTAAATCTCAGGTTACATTTCCTAACTTAGTGAATGTTAACAGTGATGCAAAATTGGGTTTGTCAGCTTCCAAACTTAACTAAAGTTCTATGTTAGCCGTAATTAAGCTTCCTGTAGGCCACACTTGATCAATCATAACCGATCGATAACATTATTACAATCTTTTAACCATCGCCCTACTCAGCATGATGTTCATTAATGATCAGCAGATGGAAATTAAACTAACGTTCCACCACAGAACACTGTTACTGATCAATGTTCTCCCAGTTTAATGATTGAACCTCAGTTTAATATATGAGTTCACATTACTGTTACTAAGCTGCTTTGTAGCAGCTTCTCTTCATTTCTTCCATATAAAGTCTCTGGTTGTGACATCCCTCAGAGGAATAACCTGAAAACCACCCAAGTCTTGAAAATTGACAATTCAGTTGTAGCACAAATGAAATGAATGTAAATCTCTACCTATAGGTGTAGTCAAAGCTTCACATCAGATGAGTCTTTCTAATAAAGTGCACTGCTTTATCACAGGGTCACCACACTGTGCTGTTCCATCTGCAAAATGCACTACTTTAATGCTGCATGTAGAAAAAAAGCCCCATAACACGTTTGAAATTGGCGTAAGTGAGATGAAATTGGCAGTAAACATGCAGACGGGCAGGCGGCACTACAAGAGGACGGGACATCTGCGCTGATGGATCTTTTATGGAGTGGGGCTACGGTGACGACAGCACTTACAGCCTCATAATGCGGCGATTAGCCTCAAATGGGACGAGATGTGTCGGCGCTCTGGCAGCACCCCGGTGACAGTGAAGCTCTCCAGGGAGCAGAGGAGCTGTCAGGGGGGCAACGCCGGAGCCTCCATCACTGCTGCTGCCACTACAGCCGGCGGCTCGAGGCTGGAAAAGGCCTCCAGGTCCCACCCCCGCCTCACCCCCAACACTCTACCCCCAGAGGAGTTATAAATCACCTGGATCCTGACAGCAGCAGGAGTCACCTTGGGTGGAGCTGCTGGCTTCTGCGATGGGAGACATTCACTTACTAATTACCCCCCCACCCTCCCTGACCTGTCTCACCATTTATCCTCACAGAAACAGTGAAGATGCTAACAGGTAGCGCAGTGATTATACTGTGAATACACAAGAAGACAGCCATTACTGCTGCTCCTGCTTCTCTGAGAGCTGCATCAGAACACCAGAGAACAAATAGGAGATAATGGAGCTGGAGAAAAAAATCAAAAAGCCATCGTTCGGCTGCAAACATCCCACTGAATTCTGTTATCCCCGTCTGGCAGCTTGTGTACAGTCTGATGCTCTTGTCTGTCAAACAGCCTCCGTCACAGACCAGTAAGAAAATCATGCTTCCACAGGGTCTGTCACCGTCCTCACCTCCCTCCTCCCACCAATGGGACACACATTTTCTTGTTTACAGGGTTGGAAGAAACCCCACGCGTCTTGTGAAGCGTTTTTCTGGTCCTGCTCCACTGGTTGTATTTCTATCAAATCAAGAGGAGGAGAGGATTTTCCACTGTGGCTGTTGGACACCTTCCTGCTGCTGCTGGTTGGAAACTGTGCAAGGCAGCATTTGTTGCATGAAATATGGGTTGCAAAGTGAGATTTTTTTTTATGCAAAATGAGGTGTGTGACGTGGATAAAGGCCTCTCTTAACGTAAATCATGCTACAGTCGCATCCCTTCTGTGAAATGACGTCTTTGTATTTGATAACAGCAGCAGACTGGTTTCATAGGATCAAATAAATGATGCATTGAGCTCTAATTTACTCCAAAGTCACACAATAACATTCAACAGAGCACCTTTAATTGGATCTGTGCTGCTTCCTGCGCCCTCCTCCTCCATCCTGCACCTTTCTTGTTTGTTTAGATTGGAGAGTTTAACAAATCCTTTTCACTGCTGTGCTGGCTGTCAGATATTTTCTGCCTCATATCCTATCCCGTCAATATGGCAATTATTATTTCTATTGTTTTACTACATTTAGACTCTTTTTACTGTGAATACTCGCACAATTTATGAACATCCCAATGACCAGTCTCCACCTATTTGGTTACATTTCAAGGCAAAAATATCCCATCTGTGCCCCCATTTCCACTTTTCAGTAATGACTTATGCAAAAAACAAAACACTTCAACATTAATATTCTACACATTTCTCCAGCTCTGGGCTCCACACCTTCACTGCATGATTTTTTCTCTGTTTTCTCATCAAAAACAATCTTTTCTTTCAGCTGTAAATATGACAGAAGTTCTTGGAGATGACACAGTTCAACCAATCCAGGCATAAATATCTGACATGCTAATGAAGTAACTGTGGACATGGAACACAATAAGGCGATTTTAGGTTATGTAATTTTGTGCCTCTTCGTATTTTATTTGCATTCTGTGATCTTTAAGGGCAGCTTCTCCCCTGAGCTCCCATTAATTCCTGACTGGCTGTCTGAAGACTTGACACGTCCTCATTTTAATAACATCACTGACCAAATGTTGAAACCGTCTTGTCACATCTCGCTAATTTCTGCCTGTTGAGAGGCACAAATCCCCAACAATTTCTGCTCAGTTAATAAATCTAGAGATCAAAACAAAGGGGTGACACTGAAGTATAGAGAAGAGAGACAATACATGTTTGTTTTATATGTTTCTTGACATATTTTAGGAAAAGCTGCCAAAGCTGCAGGCAAACCTAATATTCTATAATGCAAACTGTCAGCTTGGTACATTTTCGTTTCTTGTGAGTTTTTTGTTTGTGACACAGAGATTTTTTTTCTAACAATATTTCTGAGCTTGTGACAAAAATGTTAACAAAGGCTGTTATGTGTCTAAATAATTGTTTACCGATGCATGAAATTGTGACCCCGCTGTATTCATTCCATATTAAACATATCATATATCACAGAATCTGCTCTGTTGTATCTCTTTGTTTGTTGTCACTGTTCACATCATGCTTTTACTATTTGAAATCCTCAATATTTCAATACAGCAAAGCCAAAATTCGCAAATATGAAATTTTAGTTGGCATTTGTCATAAAAATAATTTTGATAAACAATGTTTCTGTTCATTTGATGCCTCTATTAGTTTTCGATTTGTGGTATTAGTGCCTTTAATCAACACATTTTTGCTGCAAATCCAAGAAACATCTAAAAAAAACTACTTTTTATGTCTTAAAATCAAAATGTGCACTCAGCTCTGTACTTTTGTGTCCAGTTTTGCATCAAAAATGACGATGTTAATGGAAAACGATGTGCATTAAAATGCAGTCAGTTGAATATTAGAAGCTAAGATGAACAGTTTGTGCCACTAACCCTCTGAAATTAGAAAACCCACAAACACATTTGAAAGACATGCTATGTTTTTAAGATCACAACATTTATGAGAGCAAGAAACTTTAAAAAGCAAATAGAATATCAATTTTCCTATTTTCCTTGAACTAATCATTTGTGATGTACTGTTAAGGTGGGAAATTTTATCAAATCCACACTTAAAATGATATTTAATTAAATCCATTATATTCAACATGTCTCATTTAAACATTTAACAAAAATGAAGTGCTTGCACCAAGAACATTCTATAAAAAATAGAAAATAATAATAATTCTGCACTCAGAAGCCATTAATGGCATGTCATATGATAAAAATGCATGTACTACTCGGCTGAACTGCAGGCTGTGTTACAGAAAACATAAGAGAGAAGTATAGAAAGAAGAAAGTAATGCATGAATAATACATGCATGCTGATGGATAATTGGAAATGTTGTACATGTTGATTCCAGATATTCTTCCATTTTTGTACAATACAGTTAAAAAAGTACCTTTCATTTTTTAACCATAGTAACTTTACTATACTGAACAAAAGACATTTTTGATTTCTCTATGCTTCTAGTCATGGTTGCGCTGTTTCAATAGAGGTGCAGGACTTTATGTTGCAGTGAAAAAAATAGTAAAATAGTGAGTAAAAATGTGACAGGAGCAAAAAAAAAAAAGCCCAGAAATTGCTTTGGGTGTAGAGAACTAAACCATAGGTGAAGAAGGGAGTGGAATGGAAAACAATGTGGAAGTAGTGACTAAAGTATTACATTTCTGGGAGTTTCATTGGGCTGTTTATATGCAGGTGAATGGCAACAATTCTAATGATGATTATGAAAAGATGCATTCAAGTTATACCCAAACCTATTCATGCAGAGTAGAAACAGCTACACAGCATCTCCCAACAACAGCTGATAGCGTTTGTTTCCATGTAGTGCAGAGAAAAATGCCCCAATGTATGAATGAAGAGGAGCTGTCTGCAGTGAAGAAGTCCATACTTGTAAAATGTTGTACATGTTGATTCCAGATATTCTTCCATTTTTCTACAATACAGTAAGAAAAGTAGCTTTCATTTTTTTCCATGATTCATGGCTTCATAACTTTGCTATAATACACCAAAGATATTTTTGAGTTCTCTCTACTTCTTCTCAAGGTTGTGCTGTTTTTATAGAGGTGCAGGACTTGAAACTGCAGTGAAAAAATTTGCCCACAGTGAGCAAAAAAATGCCCAGAAACCACTTTGGGTTCAGAGAGTTGAACCACCACAGAAGAAGAAGTTGCAAATTGTGGAAAAGGAGGTGGAAATAGTGACTAAAATGTGACATTTCTGGTAGTTTCATTGGACTGTTTATATACAGATGAATGGACACCATTCTAAAGATTATGAAAGGATGCATTCAGGTTATACTCAAATCTATTCAAGTATAGTAGAAACAGCTACACAAAAACTCCCAACAACTGCCATAAGAGTTTGTTTCCATGCAGTGCAGAGAAAAATGCACCAATGTATGAATGAAGAGAAGCTGTGTGCAGTGAAGAAGTGATTTCAAGGATTCATATGCAGCAACACAGAGCCTTGAGCCACTGCAGCTTTCATTATGTATATTTTATACAACGCTAACAGCTACAGCTCCAATATACTGCAACGTAAAGCGCATAGCAGAATTCATGTGGGAGAGAAAACTTCAGTTTCATGGCTACAGAATATAAATACCCAAAAATAACATGCAGGTGAGAAGAGATGAAATCTGTGAAGTGCAAACAGCTACCTGCTATTCTTAGGAGCTGACAATGATATGGCATGGTCGTGAAAGCGCTAATTTGTGCAAATACTCCCCTAAAGTGATACTTCACTGCTTTAAGGCTTTCAGTGTTTCATCTCTGAGGACTTTTGACAGTTTTCTCACATCATCAGTTTGCGTGTGTGAACTTTGTTTTAATTAAAACACTGCCACAAACGCATTTCAGCCAAAAACCTGTTAGTGGAGGTGAAAATGTGGGCAGGAAGATGATAAATTAGAAGAGAGGAGGGTAACAAGTGAATAATGTGGATTTTTTTAATGTTCACTTACTGGAAACCGGATGCCAGCTATCTGGCAGCACGCTGAGGTGGGATTTGGAATCTAAATATAGTCTTTTGAGAAATACTTAAGGCCGCACCTGATTTGTTTGAAACCACGTTTTCTTTGATATTTCCCATCCACCCATCCAGAAACTAGATTAAAATATCTGCTGCTTATTGATCTGAGCCTCCAGGCCCGGTTTTTGTCTGGTTTATTTTTGGCATTGTGACAGAGACGATCACATCAACGTATTTTTAGCAGCTCAAACGACATTTCGCTGATCTGAAACATCAGGGTGTTTGTGCATCGAAGAATGAGGATTTGTTTTTGTGAAGCCGTCGCCTGTACAGACACTAAATATCACACGCTGATATTCATACACAGCTGCATCCAGACTTTTCCTTTAATTGAGGTAGTTAAAATAAATCCCAGACAGGGACTTTACTGTAAAGTGATGATTTATTCGGCCCTTTATTTGACAGTCTGCACAGTTTGCACGATTTTTGAGGTGCAATAAAAACTTTATTATCCCTGTGTGTGTCTGCATGTCTGGGTATATGTGCACGTGTGTGTGTGCGTGTGCATGTAATGCATGTGTGTGCGTGCTCTTTCTCGCCATACATACTAATTACTTTAAATTAGTCTGCAGGCTCTTCCTGGTCAGAACTTCTAATTACTTTAGCGCCTCCTCTGTTCTGTATCTCAGCGTGTCGGAGGACAAACCTGCTGTGGGAAGACAGGATGCGTCTCCACGGTGACGGTGCTGTTGTGATCCTGCATGTTTATGAGCATCTATATATGATGCGACTGTAAATTGATTTGTTTAACATCTGTGGTCAAGCAGGCAACTAAAAACTATTTTTAGATATAATCAAGTTCTGTACGTACTTCTGGCTGGTAATCTTTAACCCTCTGACTCCCAAGTAGCTTCTGGGTGTTTTTTTTGTTCCCGTCACATTTTTGCATTAATTTTTCACTGTAATATAAAGTCCTATGCCTCTATGGAAACAGCACAACCACAAGACAGAACTAAAACATGTTCTAACAAAGTTATAATGGCAAAAATCCCAAAAACAAAGCTGAATTTCTTTTCAGTTTTCTCCAAAATGAAAAAAAACCCTGAATCAACATGTACAACATTTTTCTAAGTGCCCAAAGAGGCTACCAATACTGAAATAAAAATGGTGGCTCAACATACAATAAATATTTTTACTGCCTATGTTTTCAGTTTGTTTCCATATTTGTCTCCTGTTTGCTCTGTGTAAACACAGCCTGCAGTTCAACCAAGAAGTCTCTATATTTTTTGTCATATTGTTATTGGTGATTGTTGAGTCACCGATGACTTTACAGTGGCAAAGGGGCCACAGATTCTTTTGTTTTTTTCGATAGCTGGTTAGACCAAATGCTTTATTTTTAACTATTTGTTAGAGATGTAGAATAAAGTAGTTTTGATACAATATGTCATATTGAACCTTTGATTTGGTACATTTTTCTGATGGAACAATATGTCAACATGTGCGGAAATGTTGTAAATCTGGTGCATTTCTTTCTGTGTTTGCAGTTTCTGGGTGATAAATGGTGAAATTCTGGTGATTTGTCTTGAAAGAAAACACGTCTTTTATATCCTCCAACAGGTTTGGGGGTTCAGAGGGTTCATTTAGGGTTTGACAGCACTTTATCAAACTTTAATTCCAGACTAACTCCTTGTACCAAACCAAATCAACTAGAAAATACTTTCAGGAATACCGTTCAAAAGCAATTAAACAACGGCTGCTTGAAGTATCAAAACTATAAAAGATTAAAGAACGAGGTCAAACTATTCAAAGAAGTAAGTTTTGCCATTTTAATAGGTCTGCACGATTGTGACCAAAATGATAATCAGGGATATCTGGATCAATGAGATCACAATTATTTATTGTGATTATACATTCAATTTAAGGACAAACTCTTTGTATTGCACTTCCACATGTAAACAACACCTTTTGCTGACTTGGTGATGCATTCCAGCTAATGTACAAGTCTTTGCATTGAAATAAGATATGGTCCATATTCACAGTGCATCTCCAAGAGGCAACATATGGACAAAGTCGGATTAAAACTTTGCACCAAATGTTAAACCAACAGAGCTGCTTTCATTTTCATGCTGTGCGAGACTTTAGAGAGCATTTTGAACTTCAATATCACAGCTGATCATGATCGAGATTAATATTTATCATGCAGCTCGACTGTTAAACAAAACTGAACGATTCCTGTTGGCAATTAAAAAAGGACTGAATTTACCCTAAAATGTTGGATCCAAAACTGAACTTCGATTGAAACTTCTTCTTTTTCCTGAAATGGATCAAGTCCACTTCTGCTTTACATTAAAAGACTTCCAAAACACTTGAATGTTTGCATTGTGACGCAGCTACAGTAAAAGAAAAGTGTGGAAACACTACTCATGTTTGAGCTGCATCAGTGTTTCAGCATCTTCGCAGCTCACTAAAGTAACAAGGCTAAACTGAGACTCAGATCTGTTTTTTCACCTTCGTTCATGCAGGGTGGCTTAGAGGAATGAATCCCAATTTCACACTTTCGTGATGAGGCGTGCTGCGACAGGAAAAACACTGTCTCACACACCGCTTCACATCGCCGTGTGCCACAAACAACATGCGCAAACTGCAATTAGCCATTATGCTGTTTCTCAGGGCTAAAAAACATGAAATCGCAATCATGTTTTTAAAGCCTCGCTGCACCGAAAGCAGTGAAAAAGTAATAAAATCGCACGACATATTGTGTATTTTATTGTATGAGGCTATTTCTGGATGACTACTTTTAAGAAGCAGTCAATGTAGAGTATGTAAATCAACAAAAGTGAGTTGTTTCTTTTTATATTCACCTCATCTGCAACCACTATATTCAGGTTAAGTGAACATCTAAGCATAATATAGGGACATATGTACAGAATTCATGCTTTGTAGTGATTAACTACAAAATGTAAAAAGGAATCAATGGAACTGTGCATACAAAGCTCTTAGTGCAGGCCTATCAAGGAAATACACGCAAGACAAAGCACAGTTTCACTATGCACACTCACATAAATACACAATGTAAGCCTCAGTTACCATAGAGACAGGGCACTCTGGACATATTGAGGATTTATTAAAAAAGCCTCCCTGGCAGTATTACTCCCTGTACACCCCAAGAGCAGAGACTGTCACCACACTGCAGGAGACACAACTGTTAGGGGGAACAGTACTCGGTATCCTTCCCCTTCTCACTTCACACATGTCACAGAGCTAATGATCAACTTTAAGCAAAGCGCTCAGCATCCACGGCAGCAGCATCATTACAGGGGTCCAGGGGCCAGCGGTGGCGCTAGTGGAAGTAGCCTCGGCGCTGATGTGGAGCTTCCTGTGCGGGTCTCTGGGGGTTTCTGTTCAGAGTCGGAGCTAAAAGAGTGGTAGACATGTCTCGGGCCTGTAATTGGACGGTAAACTGAGTCAACACCAGAGCTGTCGACTGTAAACCGCCGCTACAGGGCAGCAGGAGTCAACAGACGCTGACCGGCACTGACACTTGGTTGTTTTAAGGGAAAATTCGGGGGCTTTTTTCCCCTCCGAGCTTCAGCTTCGTACTTTTAGACATTCCTAGGGGTGTCTTGTGTAAAGCTGGTGTCAGCGGGTCTCAATATCCACTACATCCAAGGAGCTTCAGTAAAAAGCAGCTGGACTAAAGGTTCTAAGGCTTCTTTAGTTCTACCTGAGTGATGGGGAGACTCAGATGATAAAACATCTTCAAGAACCTAAAAGAAAAGTCCAGTTGCTTCCTGCCAAAGCTCCTGGGATTACTATGACTTGGATGACTGGGAATCTACAAAGACAATCTTCAGTACCACTGTACAAAGACCTAAACCATTTTTCTACAACTGTCAACACTTTATATGTTACTGTTTTACTGTTAGTTTTGCACCAAAACATCAAGTCAAACTCTTTGTACGTGTAAACCTACTTGACTATAAATCCTTCTGATTCTGATTTTGATAATTCGTTTTGCACATCCTGGTTTCAGTTCACCTCATGATGGCCTTTATTTTTAGCAGGTTTCTACTGATTTGTATCTGATCATAGTAATTTACTGTTAACAGAGATGCCTTGCTGCTAGCACCTAGCACATTGTGATCTTGTACTTTTGACACATCCTGTA
This sequence comes from Amphiprion ocellaris, assembly GCF_022539595.1. NCBI lineage: Eukaryota > Metazoa > Chordata > Actinopteri > Pomacentridae > Amphiprion > Amphiprion ocellaris. The sequence continues at coordinate 38,193,080 of NC_072766.1, read as the reverse complement.
CAAACAAAAATTATTTTGTCCCATCCTGATACTGAACTGTAGAGCTGCATATTATATCATTTCAGCATCAAATCTGCAACATGTGCAATTGTCACACTGCAAAAAATGAACTCAAACACATATTGCACAGCTTTTTTTGTTGTTCAATGCAATAGAAAACTCGTACGGAGTCATTTTCCATAGCTAATCTACAGTACCATTCAAAAGATTGGGGTCATCCAGACAATTTCATGTTTTCCATGAAAACTCCCACTTTTATCCATTTGCTAACATAATTGCACAAAGGTTTCTAATCATCAATGAGCCTTTCAACGTGATTAGTTAACACAATGCAGCATTAGAACACAGGAGTGATGGTTGCTGGAAATGTTCCTCTGTACCCCTATGGAGATATTCCATTAAAAATCAGCCGTTTCCAGCTAGAATAGTCATTTACCACATTAACAATGTCTAGACTGAAAAAAAACTGATTTTCTATCAAAAATAAGGACATTTCGGTAGTGTACAGGAGAAGTCTGTCTCACAAACTACAATACACTCTGGTGTAAACGTACATACAGTGTTTTTAAAAATTTGATCCACAAGACAGAGTTTCTTCAGAATCAAGTTTCAGGACAAATGTTGTGCATATTTGCACAGCAAAATGAGTGAGGAACAGCAGAAAAACCCTGAAAAGGAAGATTTTGGTTGCCACAGAAAGGATCATGATTAAAAACTGTTGAACTTGTCTGCACTGTCTTGCAACTGTTGCTACAACATGAGGCAACAAGACTAATTTATTTTACTTATTTAAATCAGCACCACAAAACTCTATTTAACAAGTGCAAAGACAGACTCCAGTACTCATCATAGGTGTTTTTGCCAGTGTTACACCACAACAGAAGGATTCCCAACAGCTTTTGAAGAACTATTTCTTTGTTTTCCATGTTGATGCACTCCTGTACAAACCACTTTAATCTTTCGAGAAAGACTCTGTTTGTCCAGATGGAGTTAATAAAGTAATCTGGTGAAAACATTGCTCTTTTCCAGTGCCGTGCAGCCCTACTCTGCAAGTTCAAATCTGCAGTTGTTCACTCGGCAAGTCTGACCTGTTCGTGGGTGTTCTTATTAGCAGCTGCTGCACCAGTGATTGCAGCCTACAACGTAACCTCACTGCTTCCTGCTCTACCTGCACCACTGTTTTGGGTATTAGATTAGAGACACCTGAGATTTGATAACTTTAAATATGTGAGCAACTTATCAGGAATGATACATGGTGCATGGCCTGGAGCCAGAGGAGTCAGTTTGAAGGGAATGTCCATTCACTGGTGTTACAAATACGCTAGTTTGCAGACACTGAGACTTGATTTGACTTTATAGGATGAGTTTGGAAGCTCTTTAAAGACCACAAAATATAGGAGACAGTCAAGATTGACTAAAAAATGAAAATGTATCAGTGCTCAGAGACCAAGAGAGTAAGAATTCCAGCTCAAGAGACACGAGGAGAAGGAAAGATAAAAGCAGAGGTGATGGATGATGGGTGGATGGTCAGAGCAGCGGTGTCAAGACTCCTCATTCCAGGAAGCAAAATCAGTTTCCCCCCGGTTTCCCCGAGGCGGTTCCACATGAGAGCACCGAATCCCTGCCGCCTGCAGAGGACGGAGCGAGGCAGCGAGAGCCCGTGACATTTTCCACCACGAGCGTGAGAGACGGGAAGAGAAAGTCGTGCTGTCCATTATTTCATCTCCACAGTACAAAGAACATCTCCCTCCCAGCGAGAACATAAGTTAGAGGTTACACAGGGAAGCTGAGGATGGCTGCATGTCAGGAGGAGCTTAAGAAATAGGAAGTGGGAACAGGGGAAGATAAAAGGCTGTCATTCCCTTTACTGAAAAGATCAAATGTGACTTATAGAGGACATGAGAGAGATGACGAAATAGGGCGACGAAGGGGAAACCTGGAGACACACAGAGACAAAGGGGAAGCAGACAGAATTAATGCGACTGCCGGTACCCATTTGTAAAGTCTTCAAGTCACCTGAGAATGTCTTTCGCGACCCCCACCTTCACTTCACCGGCTCTCCCCATCGCCCCATTTCTGCTCAGATTCACTCATCATGTTGCACACTTTCACCTTTGAAGTTGCCTCGCATGTTGAATCTTTTTATAAGCATTGCCAGGGGTCCCAGCCAGGCAGCCAGAACATGCAGAACGGGACAGGGAAGAGAGGGGGGACTGATTTATATTCAAGATCACACAGACGCTGTACCTCAAGCGAAGCTAAAATTGAAGAGAAGTGCCTGAAAAAAAGCAATCAGGAGGACTGGCAGAGGGGGAAAAACCAGCAGAGCCCCTGCTGATTCTGGACAACATGGGACACACATTGATATTTGTGCCGGCATATGCAGAAATGTAAAAAGATCCCACACAAATACACAGCCTGCAGCCTAAATGTGTGGGTGGATGTGCAGGGGCGGGACACTGGGGACAGATTAAAGCCCTTCCAGGCAAAGGTAGCGCTCTAATAAAATTAGTGTTGGTGTTCAATCAGCTTTGTCTGCAGAAATGAGAACACATTTCATTCCCTCCACTACTGTAAAGGCAGATCATTTTCAGAAAGTTCACTCACATTACAGGGCAACAGACAAATGCAGTGACATTTTCCAGCTTATTCTCAGCTTTATAGGCATGCTGGCAAAGTCTGTGACCATTTATAAGGTAAATTTCTCAACTTTCTGAAGATCCTAATTAGTCAAGTGTGGGAAAGCCAAAACAAATCTAAGATTAAAATCATGGCATTTCAACAAAATCACTTTATTCTACAAGTCAGATAAAAAAAATGCCCAAAAATAATGATTTATAATAAGCTGATTCTGCAAAATGAATAAATAAATAAATAAATACAGATAAATTCTGCTCTCTTCAGCACAACTGAAAAGTTATGAGTGACTGAATTATGACCAAAAGTCACATGAAAAAAATTCTGTAACTTTTCGGATGAACTGCAGGTAGTGTTCACACAACACAGATAAGGAGATAAGTATGGAAATAACTTTAGAAATTAAATATCTATAGCATGTAGAATTACCATTTTTTTCCACTACTGATGACAACTGTTGCTACTTGAAAACCAATCTTTTTTTCTTTTCATTTTTAAAATTTTTGTAAAATAAATACCGTAATCAAAAAAATTAAAAAATTCAATTCATGGTTGTGCTGCTTCCATAGAAAATGTCAGAATTTTCCAGATGAGGGATCAATAAAGTTTATCTTATCTTATTCTAGAGGTGCCAGCTTTACACCGCAGTGAAAAATGAGTCCACGGTGTGTGAAAATGTGACAGGAGCAAATAATAACAAGAAACTGCTTGGAGTTCAGAGGGTTCACGCTTTAAAGTCTGCTGGAATTAAAAGATGATTTTATATTTATATTTTTGTTAATATAACAGCCTCATTTACAATCTAGTTGAAATAAGTGTTCTTTATCTGAGCAGTAAAAGGAAACACTTTAAAAACAGACTAAACTGCTGAATGTTTTCCGTAGAACTAAAACAATGAGTCCTATAAATCAGTAAATATTAACTCCTTCACTCTTTACTGTATTGTAAGTCAACGTGAGGCGACAAGATGAGGGGAAGAGATTCTTTCCATCCATTTTTGACACTGCAGCTCCATGCCAGACTTGCTTATTAAACTTCTTTGTCAAGTTGACAAGCAGGCATCATATGATAGAGGAGAACGTTATCTAGAATCAGCATTGAAGCCAAAACAGCTGCAGACTTCAACATATGTAAATAAGAGGAACATACCAGTTTACTTTTTCCTCTTACTGCTTCTTCTGCATTTAAATTTACTTGAAAGAAACTAGCTATCTAAATAAAACTGCTCTCTGTTCATTGGCCGTGACAGTACAGTGAAGGCATCAGCGTCACATTAAAAGGCAGTGAGTTGGGAGATCAAGGTGATCTCTCTACCTCGCTTTCTTTTTCCCCCTCGTGTCTGAATTATGCATTTATTCAATTTCCATGTCTTCAGTCTTTCATTTCCTCTCCTTTTATTTTCCCCCCATCTTCATCAGTCGCTAAAACTCAACCACGGGGGAGAAGTCGGCTCGTTACAACGCCCAGATGATGTCCAGACATGAAGGTTTGGACACAAAAGAATGAGCTTTTCTCTCTTTTCTGACTGTCTGAGACTCAAAAAGAAACAAAAAGACAAAGCCTTCAAAGACTGTCCATTGCTTTAGCTTCTCACTTGCTCTTTTCACATGATGCTGACCCCCTCCCACCCCTGAGATTTCTTCTTTTCCCACGGGGTGACGGCGGTACCCTGGGACACATAATTAAATCTGCATGAGGCAAAAGAACCACATCCAGCGGAGCAGCATCGCTCAGCACAGTACAGTGATACAAAAACACAAGTCAAAACACACACACACACACACTGCACACGAATCCAAAAGACTGACCAAATTAGCTCTTGTTAAGTAACAACCGAGGTGGCCGAGTTCTCAAATCCCATCAAAAAGACAGCGGCTGTCAGTTACACTGGAGGAATAAAAGCTTCCCTGGAGTGAAACGAATCCCTTTGAGCTCATACAGTAGCTTCAAAACCATGAGCGGCCAGCGATGTGACAGAAAACCAGCAAAGATCTGGAGCGAAAATGCAAATCACTGCTTACCAGACAGTCCTTCAAGTCCTGCTGGGAGGAAATGTAATGAGGAGATAAAGAATCTTAACCCCAAATCACCTTCCCGGTTTAATCGGTGACCTCATTGTTCATACTGAAACCTAGACAACCGACCAATCAGCAGCTGCCACTGAGGTGAACTTGGACCTTCAAATCCGGACCTGTGCACGGCAGCGTCCTGTTAACCCGTCAACTTGACGCGTGACAGAAGTTGAATATTAACAACCAGGATGAATGAGTCTGGATGACATCATGCCATAAAACCAACACTGTAACTGGCAGCAAGACAAAGTGAAACTAAACAAGCAGCTACTGCTCAATCAGCTCTCTGACCTTCGTTCAATTCGAGCAGAATTACTTATTTAACTTTTTTACTACTTTTTTTTTTTACAGTGAATTTCCAGTTATGTGCATTAAATGGGATTTGAAAAGCAGACAGCGCTTTGGAACACAATAAGGAATTAGCTGAACTGCTAACCGAGAACAGACACAGAGTTCTGAGAAGTTTTTCTTTTCCAACTGGAATTCTCATGCACTCTTTTCTGTTAATATCACACCATTAGAACATGTCAGCTTCATGTTTGAATGCCATCACGGATTCAATGCTGCTCTGGTTTTATTTTCTCTTTTTGTTGTTTGTAAGGGCTGATGATGGTTTTCTCTGTTATGCACTTTGTGACTTTGTGCTGTGAATAGAATAGAATAGAACAGAACAGAACAGAACAGAACAGAACAGAATAGAATAGAATAGAATAGAATAGAATAGAATAGAATAGAATAGAATAGAATAGAATATTTTTATTGTCAATTTCTCTATGTATCCAGGACATACAGAGGAACTGGGGAAAAAAAATGTTTCTCTCACATCTTGGAATAAGTGCCATATATTCTAAAAAAAGATCAAAATACAGTATGAAGTTAAATATATAAAAATCTACCTAAAGTGCACCAAAACATTATATATAAATAAATTTCACTTACTTATTTTTCTGCAATCTTACTAGGTTGGACCAAACCACATTTCCGAGGAAGACTTTTTCAACATTTGTACCAAAACCCGTCAGAAAAGAAACCAGTTATTTTTCTCATTTACTTTGCTCTACAATTTCACACCTATTACAGACAGAAATGTCCATAAAAATACAATTTTGTTGCATCTGTAACTGGTCAGATTGATGAGATTTACTATAATTAATGTAATCCAGGTTTTGACAAACAAGAGGCAATTATAGTTTGTTGATTCCAGTTGTCTGTAGGAGCATTTCCTCTGAGTTTACTAAATTATGCTTGTAGCTCCAGAATGCAGCAGGATCCATGAGATCATCTCCAAAGAGAGAGAGTTGCACAAATTTATGCAGGACACAACAGCAGTAACTTAATGTAATATGTATAATCATAAATTATTCCCAACATGGAGACAGGATCGATTGAAATCTACCACCTATAACATGATAACATGGACTAGTGCATAAATAGCTTGCCTCTTCTGGCACATCCATCCATCCATTATCTATACACCGCTTAATCCTCATTAGGGTCATGGGGGGGCTGGAGTCTATCCCAGCTGACTCAGGTGAAGGCAGGGGACACCCTAGACAGGTCACCAGTCTGTCGCAGGGCTACATATATAGACAAACAATCACTCTCACATTCACACCTATGGGCAATTTAGAATGATCAATTAACCTCAGCATATTTTTGGACTGTGGGAGGAAGCCGGAGTACCCGGAGAAAACCCACGCATGCACAGGGAGAACATGCAAACTCCATGCAGAAAGATCCCGGGAAAGCCGGGACGCGAACCAGGGATCTTCTCGCTGCAAGGCGAAAGTGCTAACCACTACATCACTGTGCAGCCCTCTTCTGGCACATTTCACGTGTAATTTCGACAGATTTTATGTTTTCAGTGTAGTTTTACAGCATTTACATGATACCCAAGACGTTTGAGGTGAAGGTAAGGATCATCAAGGAAGGGCAATTTTTCACGACTACATAGTGTGCAATAACGCCAAATGCAAAAAATGTGCCCCACTAACCAGAAAAGCGACTTGGCAACTTAAAAACGCACCTTTCATGATAAAAGGCTGCAAACAAACAGTTAAGCTCTATCATAGCTGTCAAGATATTTTATTTTTTTAAATAGAAGTAAAATAATAGCTAAGCTAACACCACACATGAACTGAATTTTCAGTGTTAGGAAATCAAAGACAAAGTAGCATATTAGTCATTTGGACAGTTTGTTTAGCTGCCACTGTTTTAGAATTAGTCTCTTGTTTGTGAGTGCTCTAATATGATCCTGTGGCTCTCTCTGAATAAAGCTGTGAGGAGCTTTAAAGTGAAATGATAGAACCACCACTTTAACAGAGTAATAAACCCAGCGATGTTATGAATCCATGTCTGAAAAGCAATCAGACTGGATTCAAGTTTTCATCTCAAGAAAATAAAGATGTAAATAAACGTAAGCAGGTCTGCAGGTCAGTGTTGCTCTGAATGAAGATTCACATCCTGCCTTTCAGACTTTAAATTGGCCTCAGCTGATCTGAACTGATGTTCTGTACTTTTCTATGCACTTTGATGTGATTATAGGTTTTTTTAAGCATATTGATAAAAGTTGTAAACTTGCATTACTTATCTTTCAGGGATCTTCAAAGGTCAAGTTCATCAAAGGGATGCAAAAAACATCACAGAAATTAGTAATAATCAGATTATGATATGTGTAGGTCTATACTGCTGGTAGTTATCTAGTGTTTTTACTTTTACTTCTGTGTAGTACACTATAAGGACCAGCAGCATTTGGTTTTAAGATAACGGGTGAAGAAAAGTGAGAAAAAGCTATATGTTAGGGTTGGACCTGAATATTCGGTCCCGACGGTGGTATCCGGATATTAGTTGAGCTTTGTGGCTTTGTGGCTCTTTCAGTGTTTATGTGTTTCCTGCTGCATCGAACTCTTACCTTTTGGTGAGAAAACTGTTCAAAAACAAAATTGTGCACTTTAGATGTATTGGAACATAACCTTTGGAGACAGGGTTGATTACAGAACAAAAACAGGTTTTTCTACAATCACCCTACATCTAGGAACAACATTTCCATTCCTACAGCAGATTGAGCTGTCTGCAGCTCCTGGCCTCCAGTAAAAACAAGCAGCTGAACAATCCTGTGCGAGCTAACCTGAGCTGCATTATGCAGCAGATAATTAAAGACATGCTTGGTCTTATTTAATATTGACGTCTGATAATTAAAGGATCACAGGCTTAAGAGGATACTGCTATCTACCTCTCTGCTGCTTTCATCTCCAGCTTTCTCACTCATGAGCACTGTTGCATAGACTTGCATGGATACCTGCAGAGCTGCATAGAAATATAACAGCACATGCACTAAATGAAGCCTTTACTGTTTAGCACATACACCGCTGTAATATGACATCTGAATGTCCAGACAAAAGGGCTCACTAAAGACTTCATTAACGACTACTTGATTTCATTTGCACCATTCTAAGACTGATAGCGAACAAATTTGCTCCGAAGAAGCTCAGGCTGAACCATTCATATCTGTCAGCACATTAACTAAACAGCACATTTACAGTCAGGGCGGGAATAATAGATATGGATATAACCCAAGATATGATGGTGTTTGACAAAGGAAGAGGGATTTGCTGCTCTTCCTCCTCCCTCCTTAATGCTCTGTCTATTCACTGTCTCTGTTCTCTGTGAATCCCAGGCTAATTGAATTAGAGCTGAGTGTGATTAGAGACTGTATGGCACAGCGACAGTCCTCATCATCTGTGTGTCACTGTAAGGCCTTGGTAGGCTGAGGAGAAGAAGGTGTGGGGGTTGGGGGAAGAATGAAACGAATAAACAGTGAAAAGGAAGGAGTGGTGCTTCATGAAATGAGAATAATCAGGATCAATGAGAGGAGAGAGGAAAACCAAGGACATAACCGTCTTCCAACCTCAGCTCAAGTAAATCCTCTAAACGCATCCCAAAACGAACAATCGTCTCATTACGCAGTTCGGCGATGGACCAGAAGACGCTCCGGTCATTTTGTGCGAGATGTGAGCGAAGCGGCAGTCGTAATGACCTGTGCTGTGATTTATTAGCCTGTTAGGATCCATCATAAAGCAGTCCGGCAGATGAAAAGACGCTACAGACATGCTGAGGCCCCGCTGGCCTTTGTGTGAATAGAAATAAACGACCTTGGACATGTAAATCTCTGGGGAACCTTCATTAGTCCGCCACAAAGCCACAAAGAGCCATCACACAGCCTCTAAACGCTTTGCAGTCCGTGGTCATTCACACATCTGAGCGTCCTGACTGGGAGGCGGCGCAAGAGTCAATTCCCTCCAATTTAGCAGCTCTCCTCAGAAAGGCATGCTAACAGCCTGGCCTCTTAGTTAGCGCTAATTAGCCGCGATGTTGAGGTGGTTTTGGATCCAGCCTTAATCCAAAGGGCGACCGCTAATGTGCTCCCTGGCTGTACTGTTGCCCTCTCACAGTTCAGCAGCGCTGCAAGGCCAAACTACTAATGGCTGTCAAGTGTACGTTACCTCAGCAACCATCTCTGTGGCAACCGGGGAAGCAGCCGCCCCAACGTGATACGAGTTATTGTGCTGCAAAGAGCCACAAACAGTGGACGGTTCACAAAAACAGAGAGAAGTTCAGAGAGGGAGAGTAAATATGCAAATACAGCCTTTTAAGTAGTCCTGCTTCTCTAAGATGGACAACAAAATCCTGAAACCAAGAACATACACTACCTTTCAACAGTTTGGGGTCACAGTTTTTTTTCATTGAAGATAACATTAAATTAATCAGAAATACAGTCTAGACACTGTTAATGTGCTAAATGACTATTTCAGCTGGAAATGACTGAATTTTAATGGAATATCTGGGACCATGATAAGCAGTCAGACAAGTTTTCCAAAAAACTCCAAATGTCAGCATTTACTTGAATGAGAAAACCAAGGTGAGCAATGAAATCATTGGCAAAACTGTCCACTTTAATCACTTTATATGCCAATTAAAGTGTCGACACACCACTGCGAGTTCTACCTTGGGGTGGGACGGCCTGCTTTCACCACCTGAAGGATCCATCACTGGTATATTTTCATACATAGGGTAATAGTTGGACTACTGCCCACCTACATTTGTTCCTTAACTGCACAGAAAAGTGCTGATCTTTACTCTTGCAGTTCACAAGATCATTTGTTGCTTTCAGTTCCATGTGGCCGAACTGAATTGGGGGGAAAAGGCTTTTGCTGATTCTGCACCTTTTGCATGGAAAATGTTGCAGAAAGACTGGAAACTGACTTCATCTCATTAAATGCTTGTAAACTGAATCTTTAAATTAGTTTCTTTGTTCGTGTTTTAATTGTTTTAACTTTGTAATTTTGTAACTGAGATCGTATTTCCTGCTGCCTATCTTGGCCAGGACTCCCTTGAAAAAGAGGTTCTTGATCTCAATGGGATTTCTCCTGTTTAAATAAAGGATATTAAGAACAACTTTCTGGCTCAACTTTGATCTACCATACTGGTAGAGTTTTACCTCCAACACAAAGTGATTTGTTTTGTTGAATTCTTCAGATGTCATCACTTACGCCATGTTCTTAAATTCTAATAGAATTAGGGCTGTAATGAACGAGTATTTCCATTGTCAATTACAGAGAGTTCTCGACTTACATTGGAGTTCCGTTCCTATGGCCCGACGCAAGTCGATTTCGACGCAAGTCAAAACTCCACCAGAAGAGTCTGACTTGCGCTTGGGAGCCATAATGAAGGGCCAAAAGTTAATGAATAGAGCACAATCCAAGGTGGCGTATAACCGGTGAATGTAAATAAAGATGTCTTATAGCGCCGCGTGACAACATATTCATCCGCTCTGTTCGCCAGCTAGTTCCACGTAACCAGTTCGGACATGACAATGAAAAGCTTTATGTCGTAAACTGAGGACTCGCCGTTAACCAGTAACGACAAAACACCGTAGGTCGAGGACGTCATAAACTGAGGACCTCCTGTAATCTGTCAGTTATTTTCTTGATTAGTCAACTGTTTGGTTTTAAAATGTCAGAAAAAGGTGAAAAAAATTCCATCATGGTTTCTCAAAGAACAAGTTGACAAATGTCTTCTTTTGTCCACAATCCAAAGACATTCAGTTTGCTGTCATTGAGGAGGAAATAAACCAGAAAACATTCAATTTTAAGAGGATGCAGTCACAGACTTTCAAATTTTTTTGCATGAAAAATTGTGTTTTCTGTCACTGTTAGCTTTGGTTTGTGCCATAAAACTACTGAGTGAACTTCAGGCATCAAACCAATTTGTTTTTTTAAGCATTTTTTTTGGCCTTTTTGCCTTTATTATATTGCACAGTGGAGAGAGAGACAGGAAACATGGGGAGAAGACATGCAGTAAATGGCCATGGGTTGGACTCGTACCCATGACCGTTGCTTTGGGAAAATACACATAACTTGATTGTTTTCTAGGTTGTTGAGATAATGAGCCCTGCTACAAGAATATGTCCTAGAATACGTAAGCATCTCACAATTTTACAGCTGCTTTTTGTGAAATTAATACATTTTGCACTGTGGATCAATGTAGCTTTTACACATTTTGCTATGAGACACGGTTTGATCACAATGCTTCCTGATAATCAGGCAGTGAAAGTAATGAAAGCCACATGGGTCTATTTAGAACTATGGTAAGGGCATAAACTCAAATACAAATGAAGGGAAAGATGTAATTCTGTTGCCATCACATCTTTTAACAGTTTATTCCTGAAGTGTCTAGTTTGTGTGGACATTAAGTCAACTGTAAAATTTGTCTATGAGTCAACATCAGGCAAAACTGGTGATTTTTGGCCTCTCAAGTTGTTCATTTGAATGGTTTTTACACACCTGAAAGGCCAAAACTATCCAGAAAAATAGAATAAGAGCCAACATATTTTATTTTGCATGCAGCTTTTCTTTCACGTTAATCACATTAGAGACGCAAGTTTATCCCTACGTGCATGTTGGAACCACTGTACTAGAAATCTTGATTATGTTTGCTTGCATGTCTGTGCACAAGAATTAAAATCAACTGTGACTGCTGCTTCCCTCAGGTTTATGGACTCGTAAATGCTGTGCAGCAACAGAAACTGCTGAAAGTGTCAGTCAGTGTCAGTATGACCAATATTCAAAGTTAACTTCTTCTTTTTTTAAATCCTATTAAAAGTAAGGTACCCTCCTGTTCGAGACAGACTGAGTGTCAGAAACCCACCGTTTTCACCGTTGAGTGCTGAAATCTCTGCTCGGCTCAACTATGATTCAGTTGGTTTGGCAGAACATATCCATCTTCCTGTCCACTGCCAATCCTTCCCGTATTCTTCATCTCAGTGTGGGCTTGTTAAATGGGCAGATCCCAGCCTATCTTGTCTCCAGCCTCGAGCTGTCACCTCCATATAATAAGCCCCTCACTAACAGGCGGGGTAATGAGAAGGCTGAGACGCCAGTCGCCATTCTGGCTCTACAGGCCGCTGCTTCACCATTAGTCCTCAGCCCCTTTCAGATACTTTGCTCTTTCACACAGGCTGCTCCCACATTCACAGACTACAGCAAGAAAATTGAGAACCAGCCAAATTCCCTGGAGACGAGCCAGAGGAGGTTGCTGAAAAGAGACCCAGCACCTCTCACTTACCGAGCAATCCCTAAATTATGACGAATGTTGGAGATTTAGGCAAAGCAGGGTGGAAGTGAAGTGGTGAACCTCGGCACACTGCTCCGAATCAGTGAACTGATAAGAAACTGATCCCAGGCTACAGTACAGAATGAGCTGACAATAACTGGAGAGAAACAGGAAAGTGTTCCTCTCCTTTGCTTCATGATGGCTCGTGATGCCACTAAAACATTCCACTTTATATAAAATTCTAAATTGATTTATCTTCAGAATGGCCGCCTGAACTCTGGGTTTGACCAGGAAAACTAATGAGAAAAAAAATGCTGAGCTGTGGAAAAGCAGTCGTTTGTATTTTAGTTGTCTGCGGTCCTGTGCTTTCAAGCATCGGCGTCACATGAGCAGAAGAGCGGGACCTGATTGGCTGAGCGTTGTTCAATGTAGGTCAGGATCGATTATTTACGCCTGAGTCTCCGGATGCGAACAGCGAATTTGTTGATGCTGAAATCTGAACAGCAAATTTTTTGAAGCCAAATTTTGAACACAGCAAAATTTTTGACGGCAAATTTTGACCACAGTGAATTTTTTTACCTTGAATTTTGAACCCTGAATTTTTTGATGTCACATTTGAACACAGCAAAATTTTTTACCTTGAATTTTGAACTATCAGCGACTCTGTGGGCTGCTAATCACTCATGCCATTTAAATATCTGTATCTCCACATCTGCACACTCAAATTACAGTGTGGTAGCTCAGTCGATCAGTCTGCCAAATATCTCTATTAGCAAAACTCCCAGAAGCCAAGCAATCAAACACAGCTTCTGCCAAAACACAAACATTTGCCAGATCACATCTCCGAGATGAAAACCAAAACCTCACTGCCGTTCTCACACGTCTATATGGTGATTGGCACGACTTGTTTGAGATTTTAAACTGTCCCCACAGCTCCCTGAAGGATGAGCTGTAGAACTCGGGGCATTCAAATGTCACCGGCAGCTACAGTTTCCCTTCATCACGCCGCCTTGCTGTGACTCAGACGGGAAGTGTGGAGCAATTCCCGTTTAAATCACTCATGTGCGCTCATCAGTCAGAGCTCCACAGGAGACAACAAACCTAATGATGTCTGCCACTCTGCCAACACGTCTCCATCTACCCTGCACCGCCTCCAAGCCTTCAAGCTGCAAAACCTACAGGGGTGAAAGTATTTGGCTCTTCAGGAAAAAGAGGATCATGATGAGAAAACCCTGAATGCATTGTAATCCAAATAACACCAAACAACAAGCAAAAAAACATCACCGGAGAGGTGAGACATTGAGAAAGACGGAAGACGTGAGCCTCATCTGATGCATTACAAGACAGAAAATCAACTCAGCATGAGCGAACTTGTCAGTCTGCAGCACATTTGAACATATAAAGCAACGCCTGTATTATTTGCAAACCGTTTAATTAACTGTCACATGCACGTGTGATAGTGTTTGTTCTGCAGCTTCAGGGATCGACCGAATGTGGCAGCATCAGTGGAAAGTGACGGCCTTTGAAGTGGGAAAGTTCTTTATGTTTTGGGCCCCTTAAGAGCTTCTCCTGCTGCTGCACTCAGACTATTGAAGGGTGGAAAAGAAGCAAATGTCACAGCAGAACAGGAAGCCCTGAGCAGTACATGTGACATCTGTAAAGGCCAGTGGACAAACGCTGTGCATTGGACCTGAGCGACAACATCCACTGACTGTTGGTTTGGAGGGAGGAAGAACGTATAAAGAAGACAAGCCTAGTATGTATTAATGTTATCTACATGAACACAGACATCTAGTCATATCACTCCATAGTTAACAAATCTGAAAGATTTTGTAGTTTATTTGCATAATTATCAGCCTACTGATGATCAGATTCAATATTTTGCATTTTTCAGATGTTGGGGGTTTTTTTTTTTTGGCTGAGATGTAGTCGCTTCTCTCTATATGTAGTCACTCAGGTTGAAAATTAATCGATTTCAAATCAAAATCTCAATTTGAAACAATGCAAGCAGCGAATCACAAAAGTTGAAATTTAAGATAGTCAATACAGTGTAAAATATAAAGACAACGCTAAAGAGATGTTGATTCTTCAGATACAAATATATATCTATATCAGTGTGACATATTTTGATTAGACAGAATTTTACATTCTCTGAAATGGTGTGCTGTCTTGGCCAGGTCTCCTTCGGAAAAGAGATTTTTAATCTCAAGGGATTTCCTTGTAAATAAAAATAAAATAAAGGTATCACACTGTCAGGTTTAACATGTTTTTTGAATAATTTACTGATTTTACAGGTGTCCCTGCTGTGATAGGTTTGTAGAAAGATAAGTATAATCAGCACCAATTTACATGTTAACCCTAAGAAAATAGGACAAAACTGTAAAAAAAAGAAAATATAATAATAATTAACATCAAAAGTCTGCAATTTTTTCATTTTTTCTTTTACAGTGTTTACTGTAATATTACATTTTTTTTTACTGCATTTTAATCAGCAAAAAATACTATTTTACAGATATTTGTCATTATTTGAAATAATAAAAATGTAACAGTTATTCTACGGGTTTTCCTTGCTTTTTTAAATTACAGAAAATACCTAGTAAAATCACTGAAAAAAAAATTTGTAATTTATATTGGGGAAAAACATTCAAATACCGTACTATACGAACAGGAAATTCTTCTTTTAAAATGTTTTAGTTTAAAATTATGTTTTTACTATATTTAAAACAGCTAAAAATAAAATTTTACAAATAAATTATGTTACTTGAAAGAAAAAAAATTGCTTACAGATTTTCCGTTTTGTTAAATTACAGAAAATATCTAGTAAATCACTGAGAAAATGTTCAGAATTTACATTGTAACTGTAAAAAACAAAATAAAAAAAATTAAAATACTGAACTATACAAAGAGGAATTCCTTCTTTTACAATGTTTTACTTTAAAATCACATAAACCTTTGCTGTATTTAGAATCAGACAAAAATAACACTATTTTTAACATTATTTGTAAAAAAAATAAATAAATAAATAAAAGTGAATGTATATGAAAATTTGTGATTTATTTTATTTGTGTTTTTTTAACTTATAGATTTTTAAAATTTCATTCTTTATTTATAGATTTTTTATTTTTTTGGAAGCCGATGTAGAGAAAAGCCAAAATCAAAAGAATAATTTTTTTTCTTACAGTTTTGAAACATTACAATATCCTCTTATTTTTTAAAACTTCCTCTTCGGTTCCCTTGCTGCCGGACTTTCAAGATTTTCTTACAAAAAGGTTTTTTTTTTTTTTTTTGGTTGTTTTTTTTTTTGTTTTTTTTTTTACAGTTTTAAACATTAAAATATTCCATTATTTATTGACATTTCCTCCTGAGCACACATGATTTTCTTACAAAACTTGTTTTTACACTGTAGAGTCCCTCAAAGTAACTGGAATGCAAATAGTTAAACTACCAAACTTGATTTCAAATGCTGACTCTTACAATTCGACTTCCCTTCAGACTGAACCATCACTGATTTTCCATTTTCTTCCAATTTCTGGATCTTTTTCCATCAAAAAACATTTCAGCGTCGACATCTTTGCTGAGTCTATTGCACGTGTTAATGTGTTTGTGATTTAAAGTCTAATTAACGATAACGACCGCCTCGCTGCACATTATGTCACAAACACAAGCGGTCGAAGCTTTACACGTCGTTATCTTCACACCTGCCTAAATGGCAAACCTGCCATCTAAAATGTATGAACACATTATGCAATATGCAGCAGCATCCTCTCCCACCTCCTGGCGTCTCCACCCTCCGGGGCAATGTGAACAGTGTTCACGGGTAAAGTTATGGTCAATTACCATCCTCATTACAGGAGCAGAGGCCAGAGGTCTGAGCTTGTTTTCCTGCGTTAATCCAGGCAGGTGTGTGGAAGAAACTGGGCCGAGGAGGGTCTCAGTTTCAGGCTCGGGCCAACGAGGGCAAGATTACAGCGCTAATCCAATGTTTGTCTGACACCAGCACTGATCCCTTAATCCAGACTGCTGCCGTCCTGCCATCTCCAGCCAGTTTCCTGCCAGCGACACGCAAACACACACTCCGGGATGCAGACGCCAGCTGTTGGGCTCAGCTGTGTTACAATGCTCTGCTAGTGTGTGTGTGTGTGTGTGTGTGTGTGTGTGTGTGTGTGTGTGTGTGTGTGTGTGTGTGTGTGTGTGTGTGTGTGTGTGTGTGTGTGTGTGGGTAAATAAATGCATATATACATTTATGCATACACAGATGGCCTAAGAGTGAATAGCTGCAGATCATCACACATTAACATCACAGAGCTGAGGTTTCCTGAATACCATTAAATCCCTCAGACAGAGATGTTAATGAACTCCAGCACACATGAAGCAGCCACTGTATTTACTGTACGCTAAAGCAGGAGTCCCTGGAAGACTCCTGCCAGAGATGATTTTTAATATTAAAAGGACCTTGATGGCGACTGCTAAACCTTCACAGTGTTATTGGCTGACAATAAGTACAGCTCTGAGGTGCTCTTGTGTAATTCGGTTTTTATGCTTTCCACCTTGACGCCGCTATACCGTAAAATCTGAACACACAAAACACATGATTTTTTATATTTAATGCAGTGATTCATAGATGAAACTGGCTCCACTTCAGCCACTTTACCGTGAAAACGCTGCTCACAGCTTGAGGCAACAGCAGCAATGATTCAATAACTTTTCATTGTTACTGCATTATCCTGCTAATAGTTCTGCACTTTTACTAACCTCTACTTATGAATGCTTTCACTTGTAACTGGAGGATTTTGGGGTGAGGCCTAACAGTTATTTTCACTGCAGATTTTTATTATTTTCTCGATCGTGGGGAAAATGTCAGACAATCATGATACTGTACCATAGTAGCCTAAATGACAAGTTAGAAGTTGCTTTTTTATCTGTCTGAAAAGTGACAAACATTTATTTTACTTCAGGGATCCTGATGAACAAATTAAAAATGGCAAATTGGAACCAAGTAATATCCAACATTGTTGCTTGACCCTCAATGCCAATTTCAGGGTAACTTCACTGCCTTTACTTTAAAGCTCTTATCTTGGTCATTATAAGGGCAAGTCATATATGTTGTAGATCTTTTTTTTGTTTTGTTTTTAAAATCAGTCAAGACTATTTAGATTTTCTATCACCTTATATGATAAAAGTTGCAGATTTTTCATATTAGCCTTTATGTCAAGGGAATAAAAGCACTTAAATGATGAAATAATTATATTTTACATGTATCTCATCATAAATTGCCCGGAGCAGAGATACTTTCTATAATTGTGTAGTTTGATTGTCTGCAATCTGGCAACATCACAACCACAATAATGGGATATTCTATGGGAAATGAGAATAATGTGCAACCAATTAAAATTTATGTGATTACTAATAGTCGTTATCAGGTCAAATCCTAACTTTTATGGCTACGTTTGAGCAATAAGAGCACTGGATGCTAACTACAAAATTCACAATAAACAAAAAACAAATAAAAATGTAAAAAAAAAATATACCAGTTATAAGTGTGACATTAATTTAAATTGTTTACTGGCCCAACATCTTCTAAGATTGTCATGCTTCCACCTTTAAAGGCTCATATCACCCTTTTTAAAGTAAGCAAGAGCCAGGAACAGCTCAGAATACACCTAGATTTGCCAAAAGCCAAAAGAAAAGCTTAAAGGAAATGCTATAACATGCTGAATACATACCACCCTGCAAATAATTAATAATAATAATAATTAAACAGTTTCGAGCTCTAATTTTACAGATGGTCCCTGATTTGCCCCTTAGCCTTGCCCCCTGAAGAGTCTAGAATCACCACTGTCTACTTGCATGCAGATATCTTTTGACCACATCTTTTGAATCCCTGCAACGAAAAGCAAAACCAGAGGAAAAGTTTTACTGTTTAATTTAATATAATGTGCGATATGAAACAATATCAAGACTTAAATAAATATTAGCATATCTACATATCAACATATCCATGTGTTGACAAGTTCATTAGTAATTCAAACAGGAGTAATGGATGTGTGTAGGTTGAAACTGTGATTTTTGACAAGTTGTGGAGATTTATTGGATATCTGCTACACTTCTACATAGTGCTGGGCGATATGATGATCGTGAGAACGATAGAAAAGTGTCCATCGTGCCATTTCTCTTCTATCGTTTCTATCGTTTCTAACCTAATTTTATCAATTATTACAGCAAATTTATCATTAAATAGCCTGCGACGATTGTATTAGCGTTTTCTTGTCACGATGCATACTCTAAGTTTATATACGTGAAAATAAAGTAGAATAAAAAAAAGAGATTTTTCGCAAAGAAACTCCGTCTTGTGGTTTTTGCGACATGATGCTGCTTTACGTTCTTTGATTCTCACGCGGGTTTGCGACATGCTTTACGTTACTTAACTCATGAGTGCTGAGCGATGGACGCGCAAGAGGTAGGGCTGCCCCGAATAGCAGTTTCTGGGCTCCGGATATTCGGTCCCCTCCTTAACGTCCGGGGGGGCAGGAATTTGATGGACGGACGAAGGAATGACTTGAATATTCGGTTCGGTCCGTGAGGCCAGAGGCGGTGAGCTAATGGAGGAAAGAGCCGAATTTTCGGCTCGGTTGGTAACGCCCGACGGGGGGTGGGGGTGGAGGTAGGAGGGGACGAATATTCAGATCTCAAAATAAATATCCGCATACCACCATGGGGATTGAATATTCAGATCCAGCCCTGGCAACAGGTTAAAGTTTCATGCAGAAAAGTAAGCAATGAAATTTTTGTCAAACTTTTCAGAGAATAACTGAAAACATACTTTGTTGTGGTATATCGTCATATATATCGTTATCGTGATATAAAATAATCCATATCGTGATATATGATTTTTTCCATATCGCCCAGCACTACTTCTACACACTTAATACTTTCTGAGAAATTCAACAAAGAAGAGATGTGAATCAGGCTCTAAGGCTTAAAAAAATAATGACCATTTAATTTTCTGTTAGTTCACTGATTAATTACCAAAAAGTTTTAGCCTATTTTCGTGGTTTTGCTGCTTCTACTGAAATAAAGGACTTCATCGTACACACATTTATGGACTACATATGTAGAAAGATATTAAGGCTTTAATTGCATTATACTGAGTAATGCAGCAAATACAACTCGTGTAACTATGGTTTCATCACAGAAAACGTCGGGCAACTTTCGATGGTTGCATCTCTGGAAGGAATCATAGGATTTATGAGGAATATACAACAAAGGGGATCTGGCTGGCAGCAGTAAACTGGCTCTGCCGACTGTCAGAGCTCTGCTGGTGATGAGCTGAGACCTTTGTGCCAGCTGCAGGAGCAACTCTTTGTAGTTCCCCCCCAGGTACGAATAGAAATTCCAGCGGATCGCACACAGGAGCTTCCAGCATCTGGGCGGCACGTGTGAGCGTCCTGCCACATCCGAACGTTCACGGATACGATTCCCGAGCTCTCTCTGAGTTCACTGCATCGCCTAGCCATCCTTCTTTTCAACATGCTCACATATATGTGCATAAATCTTTATATTTACAGCGCAATATATAATCTTTACGCACAACTTTCAAAGATAAAAGCACAGACAGACTAACCTGAAGTGTTGTTCGGTTGTATGAATCATATCCACACAGATGAAGTCGGGCCACTAAAACAGCACAAAATCCATTTACTGACCAATTTTTTTAACTGAATATATGTGACAAAGTCGTACAGCTGCGTACAATGACTAAACATCTACCAGAACTGGTTTATTAAAGAAAGATAATGTTTTGTTTGGGGAAAACCCAGCTTTACTTTCCATTTGTTCCAGATAAACCTGAGGCAATCTTAATGCGGCATGTCAGCTGAACCTGATTTAGTCTTTGAAGAAAACTGTGAAATGTTGTTGCAAGTTCTGAAAACCTGTAATATTTGAGATGAGACACAAGTTGTTTTGATTAAACTCTTTTCTGATCTTTGAGTTGAAACATGAGATTTTTTGGAAACAACTTTCTCACGAGCAATCTAGCTTTTTCTGAGCTATTACATCCAGGTCAACTGGTTGGTCGATACGCTCTCATCTGACCTAAATCTCATTGGTCAGACAATCTGGTGTTACTTTCATAAGAAAAAATTCTCTAAATCAACAGCCCACCAGGATTATTCATTATCTCTGGCTGCAGAACAAACAAACTACATTTGTACATCTCAAGTGTTTTCGTAACTATAAATTCGCTAAATCTAAACTTATTTAAGAAGGTTCAAACAGACTCCCACACACTGTCGAATCTGCAAAGTTACACTTACTGGTGTGGCATTTCGGTGCACCAATAAATGCAAGTTAGACGCTGTGTGGAGTCTGAAGCTTTTTGGATACGCTCATCCGTCTCCTACGCACCTGCCTCATGAAACAGAGCTACGTTAGGTCTCACTTCTTTAACATTTACTAATCGTTTGCTCAGAAACAGCTCCAAAGCAACTGCAAAGAAGTTTAACTGATGGAAAAAAAGTTGAGCGTAAACTTTGCAAGCAGCAGTTTGCATATAACAGCCCAACTTCCAACAGCAGCTGACTTGTCAGCCTTATATTCCTCATTAGATCTTGCGTTGTATGTAGTTATTTTTCAATTTTTAATCAAGACTCTCTCAATTTGAAAGCATAATTTCCTAACTTTGCAGTCTAATTTTGCAATGCTTTCATTTGAAACCCTGCTGTCTCTCTCAAGTAGTCCCAGCTCTGATGCAAATTTTGCTCCAAATTCTTTGTCTACACTTCAGTTTTAGTGCATCAGCTGCTTCTGTGTGCTCACAAAACTTCTGCTCTGAGATTTGTGATCTGCCACTCAAATCTGATGAAACAATCCTGTCAAAAGTCCACAAAACAAGACAATGCCAGCAATGATGTTGACCGAATCATCACTGTCTTCTTGCAGGTGCATTAACTTTTCTTTCAACCACCTTCACCCGCTTCCTCCTCTCTTTCATTATGACTTCAGTGTAAAATATCCATGTTTTGACATGCTTCAAACATTAGCTTTTTTCTGTTTATTCCTTATTCATTTAGGCTAAAAAAAAAAAAAAGTCTAGCAGGCAGAGTTCACTCAGTGCATTGTGGCTGAATTAGGTTTTCTAGAAATAATGTGCTGATTTTTCCTTTCAACAGATTAGTTGAAAAGTAGTGAACTAAGGTTTTCTTGGGTTGACTAAAGCGTTGATGCATGAAGCAGTAAGTATACAGCTGAAGTGAGGGCAAAAGATTGAAGGAGACAGAAAAAAAACAAGGAAAATGGAAAGAAATCGCAAATTCTCACCACTGAAAACTGGCTGTTTAAAGACGGTATGTCAGCAGAGGAGACGTGGCAGCAACAAAACCCCATGAGCATTCCCATGTTTACATTTTAACCTCATATCTGATTCCTAACCAGGTGGGCCGAAAGTACAAAATATAGCTTTACTCCATCCTAAACAATACATTCAACTAGTGGACTTGCAGCATCCCAGAGGATCACGCGTCTCCGGTCTGCCTCTGCAGCTCCAGGCTGGCAAACGGAGCGTGGAGAAATGCCCGCTCCAACACTTTCCATGCTGCCTCATCAAACAGGTAATTAAAAACAGCCTCCACGGGTCTGTGATTCAAGCTGACGGTATGTACACACTATGTAGGTGGCCCCCAAACAGTGGAAGCCACAGCTTTCCATTCAGACACAGACAAAACGGCTAAAAAATACTGTCTGTGGTTTGCAGCGGAGGTGACATGTTCCTGCAGAAGCCTGGCCAGTTTTTTCTTCTGTGGTGTCGGGGAAACACTCGCACGATGGCCGAGCAGCAAAGATAACAACACTCCGCTAGAGTACGGGAGGATTACTTAGTAGCAGAACCTTTCACATGGAAATCAGCTGCAATAAAAACACGACATTACTTGTAGTTTCGGAGTAAAAGCCTCAATGTTAAGTCGATGGAAATCAGAATTAGTTCTCCGTCTCTGTGCAAAGATTCACATCACAATTTCCACCCAGAAGCGACCAAAGGAACGTGTCGACAGGACAGCGAAATTAATGCAAAATACGGTCTTAAATGACTTGTCTGGTGGAAATTTTCTCTATTTTTGCAGAAGAACATGTCAGCGACAGGCTAAAATTAACCCAAAGATGCTTCGTTTCAATCTCTTAATGTGTCCAGATGCTGCTTCATCCATCTCTTGATTTCCTGCGACCCACCACTTTCTTTCTTTCTCCAAACAGCATAACCACAGAGCCAAAGATCCGTCATTCTACACGTGTGTACCCTGGGTGTTCGCGGGTGCTCAGCAGTAAACACCTCCAGCTCTGTATGTGTGTTCTGGTATTACGGCTTATCCCTGTTAACAGCAGCAATATTCTGTTCATATGCAGCAAGGGAGTCTGGAGGGAAACGTGTGCAGGATCACAAAGCTGCAGTGTGTTTGTGCCTGACACCATCATCCACACTGAGCAGCAGCAGCAGCAGCCATGTTTACAAGAGAAAATGTTTTGTTCTCTCTTCAGTTTTGGTCTTATCTCCACTCTAAGTCACTGTTGTTCACATATAATGATTTTTTAGCAGGAAAAGCTTTGAAAATGCTCTCAGTCAGACAGTGAAATGCTGTAAAATGCTGCAATTAGCCTGGAAAAATACACTCAAAATGTATATTTTTTACTTGACAGACGTGTTTTAACTTAAATTTTTCCACAAATGCTTTTCTTCAGTACAATTGTCTAACTGCTGCATCATTATGTCAGTTGTTTTTGTCTCCTGTCATTGGTCAACTGCAGTCAGAGCACCAGTTTTAGACAGTGGTGGCATTGGCAGAGTCCAACTGTTAAATGTGAAAGTTTCCATAGGCCCGAAGCTTTGAGAGTCTGGGAGTATTTTAAATTATTACAGAGCAAAAAGACGGTTTGTAAACACATAGAAGGTACTTTGCCAATGATAGCTTCTCTCCTGCTCTCTGTGTTCACATGCATTTTATTTTAACACAGCCGAATTCCCAATAAAACTGTACTCTTTTACATGTATTTCTTTGAGATGTCAAATGATGAAACAAGCATGAAATGGTGCCTGAAACATGGCTGTTTGGGGCTACATGCTAACCAAGCTACTGCTCTGCTAGAACACGGATTTTATACCCAAAATATCGTTTGACAAATTCACTCTAAACAGAAGTGAAAGACAGCTGTTGTGCTGTTAATTCTGCAATATTTCCATAGAACTTGAAGCTACATCCAAAGTCAACTGCACAACATGGACTTTGGTTGACATTTTCTCAACAATGAGTACAAAGTGGAAGCTTGGTTAAGTTTAGGCACCAAAATTATGTGGTTAGGTTTAGGTAAATATCACGGTTTGAGTCAACACGTGACCGTTTAACTAAATGTTTGCATTTTTGCCTTCATTTTCTGGGTTACCATGGTGATGAGTCCCAAACCGAATAAAATAATTGACAAAGTTATTGTGATTTCATACGTCAGACACAAAAATGTAAATTGTAATCCAGAATGCAGTTTGGTTGTATAGAAATGTGACTTTTTTTGTGACAAACCACGAGTTGCAGCCCCATTGGATGACGCTCTTAGCTTCCTGGTTGGTTGTGGTTATTTGCACCCCATTATAACTGCTTCCAATTCTAGTTCACATTTATAGTTTCTTTTATAGTCTAACCAAATGTACAAAGAGGAAGAAGAAGCAGGTATTTTTTAGTTTGACACGACCTAAGCTAACTCTGCGTGCTGTAAACAGGATTTAGCTGGAATGTTCACACAGAGGTAGTGAGTGTGCTACTTATCGTATCAATAAAGCAAACAATCCCTGCTGTTTCCTGTCCGCCCTCCTTCCTTTCTAAAACCCATCATGGCCACCCACCAGGGACAGTTTATTCTGCACCCGATTCAGGATCCTACAGAGCAGATCCTCCATCTAAACCCTCATCCGCCCCTCTGGCCTGACTGCTGCCGTCCCTTTGGGGGATGCTCACCTGTCATCATTAATGAGGGTTTCCTCACTCAGGAAGTCGTTGTGGGGTGGTGGTAGTGGTGGGGGGGAGCTGGGAGATGGAGGTTGGATGTTAGACCTTGACAGGCCTTTTTGCGGAACGGATGACAGATGGCAGATTAAGGAAGCCAGGAGCAGAGTGATTTCTGCTGGGAACACCATCGTTATGTTCCTGTAAAGACTTGTAAGTGTCTTTCACAGAGCACAAAGATCCGCTCTAAACTATAAAATCTTCTTTGAATGTATGAGCTTCTCTTAGGAGAGCTGCAGGCGTAGAAAGATACAGAACTACAGAACAAATTATTTCTGTTGGTATAAATCACAACAGCATTGATAAACACAGATGAGACTGATAGAAGAGGGGAATACAAAAACAGGCAGATTCTAAAATATGCAGATGACACACTTTTTGTTAAACATTCTCTGGTTTCAGCTTGTTAAATGCTGCTTTTGTCTTTTTGCATCAGTTTCAGGTTAGGAAACTTGTTATGGAGTTTTGTTTTGTTTTTTTTTTAAAATGTTCATACATTTTAGAAACAACGTTCCACCTTCCAAAATCAGATTACTGTCACTGCCGTAGAAAAAAAATATGCTAAAAAAAAATAAACATGGAAAATAAGTTTCAAATATGTGTAAAATATTGATATTTTTCACTGATTTAAATTAAAAAGGAGTAGAAGACACTATAGTTTTGGAATGTTTTTTGTGTGTTTTGTTTTTTTGTTTAACAGTCAATATACATTTCAGAATTAATTCATATTTAGTATTTTTCAAAGCTTAACATACAGAAATATTATATTATGTTTTTAACAACAAATATCTCTAAAATAACAATACTTTTGTCATTTTAAGTTAAAAAAAACTGCGATTTTACAATCAAACGTAAAAGAACAAATTAGAATTTCTAAAAACACTGATTTTGATGGGGACGTTATTTACAGCTTTGGTCCACTTTTTTCTTTAGAGTCAATGTATAAATTAATACTTTCTCCCCAGTGAATTTGCTAGATATATGCAATTTACAAAAACAAGGAAAACCTGCAAAATGACAATACATTTTTCAAAAAATTGCAGGTCCAATCTTCCAAAAAATGTTCGTTTTTTATAGTGTACAGCCTTCCCTGTGCACAGCCACCAAACTAGCCTCTACCATATATGAGGCATTAAGGGAGCATAAGTAAATTGCAGTGTTCTCGAATGAGTAGATGTTCAACAAGTGCCTTAGATGCACTGAGTTCAAGTAAATAAGAACTTTATTTTGATGCAAAATTTGAACAGTAGTGGGAATGTAGCACAACATGGAGGTGAAAGCGGTGTTTATTCAAATATGAACCTGCAAAAACTGCAAACTCCATGCAGAACGATCCCACTAAGGCCAGGACACGAACCGGGGAATTTCTAGCTGCAAGGCAACAGTGCTAACCACTGACCCACTGTGCATCCCTTGATAAATAACAGTGATCTCAATATTGATCACAATAATTGGGATTTTGGTCCCAACCATGCAGCCTTATTAGTATTCACACATTTTAATGTGACTTAATTGTGTTCTGTTTATTTTGACCTTTATGTCAAAACATTTTTGAGTATAACGAGTTTTTAGCTCTTTGCCAACATACCGTGCACAACACTGTTCCATGCACAAACTAAACGGAGCTGCTGTGGCACGTCAAAGTTCTGAAGTGTCTCAAAAAATTAGCACAGACGGCAGAGTAAAATCCAAGACGACAGAAACTGATGCAGACTGTTTACGACAAAGATGAGCTTTTCCTGCTCATCAGCCCTTCAGCTTCGTGGTGCTTGTTAACTCCCAGAAAGAAAATATCCGTTGTGTGTCTGCGGGCGTTTGGTGCTGCTAAGGCGCTCGCAATTTAAAGCAACTGCACTGCGTTTGCAATTATTCCGCCTGCGAACATCTTTCCCCCGTTCGAGGTCACAAGTGTTTAGCATCTCCTCGGCTGCAGCAGGAACTCAAACTGAGCAGTAATGCATAGCAGGAAATATGAGTCTCACTTCCAAATGACTGCAGACGTGCCCGGAGGTGCACCACCTGCTCCGAGACCCCCGACCACCAGCCACCCACCCTCCCTCGTACACCCACCCAGAGAGCGCTCAAGGGCACAAAACAAGAATAAAACACCAGAGACACAGTTTGACATGGAGATGGGTCACACACAACGAAGCCCCGAGGAGAGCTTTAACGGCACATCGCTGCAGAAAGACAGACACATGCACACGGCGACACCAGCCCACGCACAGATCCCACCACGGAGAGCACCGAGCACAGCTGGAGATGAAATGTGACTTATGTGTCAGTGACGAAAACCGACAATTAATGTGACACGGCTGCCAAACGAAGGGTAAAGAGAAATGTTCAGTTATTACTGACTCACTGGAGCAAACCAGATAAATGCATCAGCAGTGATTTCACAGCAACACAAGATGCACAAGAGACAAAACAATCTCCATAAAATCACATTCCTGAACTGCATTCTCAATTCAGTTTTGATGGAAACATGATTTCTGCCAGATTGTTTATCACATTCTGACATGCATGTTCTTCATCTTTTGCCTCATCAGTCAATATATTTGCAACTGGTTAAATTATTAATGGAGTTAATCAATAAACTGATCGATAACATTCCTCGCTAAGGTGTTAGCACTCCTTCCCCCTCTTTCTCTCTCTCCATATGACATACAGACAGGATAAATTAAAAGAAAAATCATAACGCTTGACCCCTACAGTAAACTAGAATCTGTGCAATGTTGTTATTTTTCTACTTATGGACAAATCTGTGCAATATTAATACTTATTCTACCCACGAGATAATCTATGTAACATCATTCATGTGTGCAATATTGTTATTTCCATACAGATAATTTTGCACAATCTGAATTTGTCCTTGTATTTTGGTTTGTTCTTTAATTTTTCTAGTGCTTTTTCTTAAATGTTTGCACTATCCCCTTTGCATCTGCAACATTGCCAGTTTGCCCACTGTGGGAATAACAAAGGTTTATTGTGCCATATCATAAATAATAATAAAATATTCTCATTTATATTTTTTTCTGCTTCAGCAACAGGACAAGTATAAACATGATGCCTGCATGTTAACGACGGCGGCTATAATCTCAGTTCAGTTGTTTCTTCATATAATTCAAAGATATTACCAAAGTCAGAGGAAAACTACACAGTAAGAAGAAAGGAAGTTGCTGTAGTTGCACTGTGCTTGTAAAACCTTGATTTTGTTTTCGTGCTGCACTTTTTTAAAAACATAGATCAAACTTTCTTTACTTTGCTGAGAGGTTCATTAGAAACTCAGAAGTTTTCAAAGTTGAAATGCTGGCTTAATAAATAAATCTTGTTTTGTAATATAAATTTTCAGTATGTTGAGGCTTCCAGTCAAATACAGTGTTGCATTTTAATATGTAAACTTTTTGTATTGTGTCGCATTGTACAACAGCATAATATTTGTCAAGGTAAAATGTACTTAAAAGAAATGGTTATTTTGTTTTTTTTGTATAAAATTAATTGCTGTCATGAATCGACTATTGCTCCATGAAGTAGGTGAAGCCTTGGTGGAGTTATGTGACAATCGGCGTTGGTTTGTCCGTCTGTCTGTCTGTTAGCATCATTAATCAAAAACAGACAAACAGATTTGGATGAAATTTTCAGGGAAGGTCAGAAATGACACAAGGACCAAGTGAGTGAGTTAGATTTTGACAGTGATGCAGCTCATAGTCTGGATATACGGATTTGTTAAGGATTTCAGCCATTGGAAATTATACAATGACTGAGCAGCCTTGGCAGTACTGAGCTGTCTGAGTGTTTTTCTTGTTTAGTAAAGTGGCCAAAAGATCAACTAAAATAAAAACTGTCATTAGTGACAGTCCTAATTTAAATAAATAGAGAATGTAGCAGCAGAATCGTACAAGGTGCAGTCAGACCATTCTCCACCACTGACACAACACTGAGAGATAAGTCTGGCCATGTGACAACAGAAACCTGGATTCAGCTGTGGATCATGATACTGACTTGGTTGTGCTTTACAACAAACACAGCTGACTTTTTATGCTTCATTGTGAGGTTTTGTGTCCTTGTCACTACACTGCCAACTGCTACAGCATGCACTGAACACCTGGAATAACAAAAAACCCACACATGTTGCACCATCTTTACGAAGTTCATTTACAGACAAGATGACAAGAAAGAGGTAAAATGTTTAAGACAAAAGTTGGATCACAAAGGACACTGCTTAAAGCACATGAATGTAGATCTTCCACAATATCCTCCGTATGAGACCAGTTATCCCAACAATCAGGATTTTGATGTCTGACCCGCCCAGATCACCTGACATTCACACTGTGAGTCTGACATTTCATCGTCTCCTCACATTAACCTCACACTTTATCAAAACACTGCAAAGAGGACGAGGAGTGTCCTCCCTAAACACTCTCACCATTATTCTGCCTTCGTCTTGGCTCTCAAAGGTTAGGTCGACTGCACAAGGTGAACGGTTTCCATTTTAATCGCTCTCTTTGTCTCCTTCTTCCTCAGAGCTGGAAAACCACAGTTCAATATGTTGATTAATCAAAATAAGACACAGCAGCCAGGTCTGGCTTAATGCATTTGGAGCCACAACAGGCCAGAAACAAATAAGAACCCTCAGTCTCATTCAGGCGTTTTTTTTTTAATCTTACACCAACAGATTTAATTTCAGCCTCCCAGACACCTGCAGAACCTCATTTGAGTGTGCAGTAACAAATGATCCAAATCCTCCAGACACCTAACAAGACAAAGCCGAGGTTTTGACGGTGGGACAGTAGCTTCACCTGCCCTCCATCCAACAGCACATAAAGCCATCATATAATAAATACATAATGGGGCAGCAGTCAGAGCAGAAAGCCGGGCAGGCTGGCAGAATGTGAGTGAGGGCTGAGGCTTTTTTACGATTCTTGTTTTATTATTCATAAAGAGGATGAGGTTTCCAGGATGCCGGGCTCAGTTTTTTTGGCTGGACTCCCGAAGCCGCTCCATTCACTCCAACACTCAAAGTGTTTCTGCTGCCTGAGAAGCCCATCCAGTTTCCTGCACGGGGAACGACTACTGCAGTACTGTTTAAAAGGAGGCAACACCAAGGGACTCGAAAAGGAACTTTTGCCATAAGTGTCTTAACCGTGTCTGTCGTAAAAACAGACAGTAAAAAGAAACTCCGAATCAATGCGGCGTTCTTCCATGGCGGCGATAAAAGCTTCGGTTCAATAGCTCATGTCACCGCGTTATAGAGGCCCGACACAGACGCCGGTCTGTGCGTTTTAATATTTTATTAGTTTCATCCGCTATCTCCCACCAATCAGTCGATATCCTGACAGAGAGCGAGCAGAGGCAGTGACAGCGGCTGGCGTCAATCATTTTTACAGTCTGGATCAGGAAAGAGGAATCCAACAGATGCTGAGCCCAGTGGAGCTCTGCCAAGACTCCACAACTGAGCTGCTCAGGTGCAAGAACAGACAAAAAAAGCCATTTACCATTGAAATGCATGTAAACAATGTTTATGCTTCCTTATAATTCATTTTCCTTTCGTTTTCTGGAACAACAGCACAAGAACAGAGCATTGTAGTTGCGGTGTTTCCATCATTGAGCATCTTTTTCGCACCTTTCGCCCTCAATTTACAGATATTTCATCTTCCTGCCAACACTGGAATGAAAGAAAACTTGACTAAAAACAACAAAAATGACAACGCAAGATAGAAAACATCCCACTTGTAGATCCAATTTGATCTTGCACAAGCCATAAAATCCCAAAAAATCAACTCAAATTAAAGAAATCATGTTAAAATCATACATTTATATGAAAAGAAAAAATATATATAAACACCCAGATACACATTCTTAAATTCTAAATTAGACAAAACAGCTTTAACTAATCAAAAATATTACGAACCAAATACACACAAAAAAAATCACACTGGACTAAATTGGATTATAGACCTGAATATGCTAACTTACAGTACCAAGGCCAACATAATTAGCATTTAATGCGCTAAAGCAGAGCTACTTAAAAGAATATACTTGAGGAAATACTGCTAGTAATTAAAAAATATGTACTTTCCCTACATTAGGATCAATGTATCCATCTGCTAAATGCTATTTGCTGACGATATACAGCAAACAAACCCAGAAACACACTTAGAAAACCTCTTTCCCACAGAGCAACCGAGCAGATATACTCGAATCAAACACCTAACCGGCAGCGACGAACACGTTTGTGAATTTCAATATGTTGGAAATTTCCAGTGATTAGATAAACCTGTTCAGCTGCAGGCATCTGGCAGACGAGTGAGGACGAGTGGGGGAGTGGGAGGACGTGGGAGAGAAAAACCTCTGCAGGTGCGACTGGAACGAGGAAGAGAATAAACAAAGCCGTGTCCTCCAAGCAAGGATGTCTGGGTCTGAATGAATTAGTGAAAATGCAGGAGACTGTGTAAAGGTTTTAAGCACTTTGAGGTTTTTTGGGGTGCCAGAGAAAAATTATTCTACTGTCATCGAGATTTTAGACACTTTAGATGTATAGATTCTGATACAGCAGAATAAGTTTCATTCTATACTACGACAACAACCATCCAGAGTCATAAATATCTTGAGAGACGAGGAGATTGAGGAGTCCTGCAGCAGATGGTATAATCCAGACAGATGGCATTGATTTTTTTTCTTTGTTTTGTTTTTTCAAATTTACTGCACATTGTATGCAGTAATTCATAAATATAAACTATTCAAGACATG
Source organism: Amphiprion ocellaris (assembly GCF_022539595.1). Taxonomy (NCBI): domain Eukaryota; kingdom Metazoa; phylum Chordata; class Actinopteri; family Pomacentridae; genus Amphiprion; species Amphiprion ocellaris. Next base: position 38,161,966 of record NC_072766.1, on the reverse strand, counting down.
ACATATCAATCAATGGTAAGCATTTTCACTATAGTTAACTGAAATGTTGGCACAGTATTTAACCATTTCAGCCAAATATTGCATTGACGCTGAAATTGCAGTTATCCTCTACAAGGTAAACTTTGCTCTTAATGTTTTTCATACCTAACCGACACATGCCCATTGCCCAGAAGTTACTTGGGATGTTAAGAGATGCTTTTAGCTGAAAAAAACGGAAAAAATATTCACTTATTTGTTGCCTTGCTGGACTGACAACATTTCTGTTAGAAAACCTGTCACCCAAAGACAACTATCAGAGAAATTTGACTTAATCTGTAGAGAATTTCATTTCTCTGGTGATAATGGTATACATTATTATCATTAGTGTATTATAACAGATATTATAAAGAAAACAATCACATCGACATTCAAAAGCGTTGACTGCAGAGTTGTATTTTTTCGGCACTTTGGCTTGAAATAAGCTGATCCCTGACTGAAAATAGCTTAATACAAGAAAACACTCGGAGAGCACATTACATTAAAATCACGTGTCAGTTCAATGTCACTGTTGTAAAACATGTGATGAAGCATTAACGTATGAGACACCATCCAAAGTGTGACTGTCACATTTGAATTTGTAAAAAGCTCTGATGCAACAGTTTAAACTCAGAGGGGCTGCAAAATACACAAGAAAAACGTCCGTCCAGCCACAGTGTGCATGACTGAAAGCGTTGCACACATTGATCAATGGGGAAGCATAAAGAACATCTGAAAGTTTTAATCTAATCAAATTACATAAAATTGATTTCCAGCATTAGTCTCGCTATTTAACAGCCACACCTCGTATATCCTAAACTGCAGCATTCGCAGTTTGCTAATTGCTTGGTGTCATACTGCGATTTTGATTTGAAATTGACTCTTTCTCTGCACAAATGTCTAACTCTCTTTTTCCTTCACAGAGTAATTCAGGTGGTGGTGGTGCTGAATAAAAGGTGTTGTGCTCTAATTAGTACTGAGAGGACAGCTATGGGCTCATCCGACTAACACAATTGGCAAAGCAATCAACTGGGGGTCAATAAGAAATGTTGATTTACTAATAAGAGGGGCCAGAATTGGACTTTAATTAAATATTGGCTATTAGCTAGTTTGCATTTCAATATGGAAGGAGCTCCTCTGTGAACATTAATAAGTTCTTTATTAGTCTGATTTAACTGTTAAAGTTCAGTGTTTTGGTGATTAAGTCGGTTTCAGAGGCTTTCAGGACTAAATTCTTGGGAAATTCACCAACTTTATAGGGATGAAAATGAACAATTTTAGGTCTGCAACTAATTCTATACGCATATATGTGGATTAACTCTTGATTTGTATTCATGATTGATTTCTGTGAGGCTACAACTGTGTAGAAACTGTAAAGAATTCCAGCTACAAGTTTAAAAAGGCCAAGGTGGCATTTTCAAATTGCTTGTCTTGTCTGTACATCCCCCCACTTGATGAAAAGCTGAAAATAATTTAAATACTTCAATTATCACAACGCTGTCAATTAGTTTTCTGTTAACCTACTAATTGATTAATTAACTGCTAATTGAATATATAAGCAATCAGTGGCTTGAAAAGGAAAACCCTGGCTTTAGTTTTCCATTTAACCATAATTGAAAACGCCAATAAACTACAGTCTACTTTAGGAGGAGGACAATCATGATAATGAGACGAGAGGCTTAAGGGAGTGCTTGTAGAGAAGGAGAGAAAGAAAAAAATTCATTTTCTCTTGGTCCTCTGACCAAAGATTGAGTGGATGTTGTCTGTAGCAGCCGTCTGCATGCAGAATATTGATTGCATTTACCCCAACACACCTCTTCTCATTACCTGTGGAGTGTGGAGGGATGTTAGAGTCGGTCCAATATTCAGAATGCATCTTGTTATCCCTGCAGCGTGGTGGAGATCGTCAGATAAACAGCACGTCTGGAACGCAACAATCAATAGGCGTTAGGAGAGAAAACCTCTGTGTAGTGGCTACAGCATGACAGAAAAACAAAAAAAGGAAATAAATAAGACCTGGAGCAGCAGGAAGCGCAGAAAATATCCACAGAATTATAAAAAACTGAAGGAAAATGAGTGGAAAATAATATCAAAGCAACATTGTGGGAAGCTTTTGCAAAAGTTGCTCCCAACTCGGTCAACTAAAAGGAATTACTGAATACTGTTTATGAGACGAGAAGTTCGTTAAAAACTGCAAGGCTTCTGTAACTTTCACCAGTGTTTCCTTCGCCTTAAAAGTTTTCAGCTCCTTCCTGTTTTCTTTTTTTCCTCCAACTCAGGAATATTCTACAGGGGTAAACAGTCTGCTTTCTACAAAGACACCAGAAAATAAATCTTTAAATAAAGCAATACTGTGGGTTCGGTTTCATAAGTGACCTCGATTTGCAGGGCTTTAAAATAAAGTCGGGTTCTTCGACCAGAAAAAAAATCCTAATTAATAGTAATTCTTTCACTTAAATTGATTTATAACAACCTTGTAAAAATACAAGATGATGAAATTGGTCTGATATTATTATTATGATGGTATTATCCGGGGCTGCTCCACTAAAAGTCACTGGTTTGAGATGTCAGTTAAGAAGAACCAGAGTTCTTTCTTTTAAGTCCTTCATTGTACACAAAGCAATGCAGCAGAAAGTGGTGAAGCAGGAGCACAGCAGGCTGTAAAGTTTACAAACCAAGTTTGCTCTCAAAGTAAATGACCTACAAAACATTAACGGTGATGGAAGCAGAGACGAATGATGGAGGTGAGAGCACGTCATCAGCCAATCAGGAGTTTAAAACCAAACTGTGAACAGGACACACACTTTTCTTTCTTCAGGCTGTGTTCAGATCTAATGTGTTTCCGTCACAGGTGGCAAACAAAGGCGTTAAAAAGTGGGTGTCGCAGGTAAAATATGAGAACAATGTAAGATGTTGCAGATGTGTACTAATCCAAAAATTGGCAAACAGATGGCGTGAAAATAAGGGGACCAAATCACAACTTTTGCCAAAACCAGACACCCACCTGCCACTCAAAGCAGCCTCATCCTTAATTATGCACAACCTTAAGCTCTAATACAATGTAAAAAGGTTAATTACATCCAAATTAACATTTATCAATAATGTATCAGGATGTAAACATGTTTATTTCTCCTGTAAAGATGGACATTTTAACATGGATGTCTATAGGGTTTAGTCGCTTTTGAAAGTAGCCCCTTGTGGCCATTTGATGAACTGCGGGATAATATCACCATACAGAAAATACTTTTATGGTAATTAGTGTGGGCTGCACAGTGGTGTAGTGGTTAGCACTTTCGCCTTGCAGCGAGAAGATCCCTGGTTCACGTCCCGGCTTTCCCGGGATCTTTCTGCATGGAGTTTGCATGTTCTCTCTGTGCATGCGTGGGTTTTCTCCGGGTACTCCGGCTTCCTCCCACAGTCCAAAAATATGCTGAGGTTAATTGATTATTCTAAACTGCCCGTAGGTGTGAATGTGAGAGTGATTGTTTGTCTCTGTATGTAGCCCTGTGACAGACTGGTGACCTGTCTAGGGTGTCCCCTGCCTTCGCCTGAGTCAGCTGGGATAGACTCCAGCCCCCCCCGCGACCCTAGTGAGGATTAAGCGGTGTATAGATAATTAATTAATTAATTAATTGATGGATGGATGGATGGTAATTAGTGTTGTAGTCGAGACCACCTAAACCGAGACAAGGCCAAGACTTTGAGGGGTCGAGACCAAGTCGAGACCGAGACCAAGACAAAGCGAGACCGAGTCGAGACCGAGACCATATTAAATTTAACTTAACCATTTTATTCAGTCCTTATTCAATGTAGTTTTTAGGCAAGTGTAAGGTTGCCTGTAATACTCTTGTCTGCAATGACAAACAACCATTCAATATGGAACGTATCAAACAAATATTTAATACTTGCGTCTTCATTTTTGTCTTGTTTTCAAAACAATATCAAGCCATGCACAAATATGTACAATTTTCTACAACATATCTTAATCTAGAACAGTGGCCTCTTTATTTCTATTACACCACAAATATTTCTTGTTTGATAAATCGGATATAACTGAACTTGGGTGATTTTTTTTTTTTGTAAAGGTGCATTATTGTAAAAGAAAAAACCTGGAACCACTATTCCATAAAACAGAAAGAAAAAACAATGCCAAATATCAGCATCTAAAATGCAATGAAATATAACATGTCAATGTATCTTCAAAGATGTCAGACACTGAAAGGCCAAACTACAAGTATTTCCCTGACAAACTGCTGAGGCAAAATACTTTGTTATTCAAAGCTCACCACCAAGGATAAACACATGAAATGGTCGTTTATAAACACTACAAACAACATGGCCCTTAAAAATTACATCATGGGAAGTGAGTTTAAAGTAGAGTTTGGTTGCATTTTAGAAGCATGAGAGACTGCAACATTTTGTGACCTAAACGTGCAGGATGGGGTCTCATTATAATGCGCCCTCTACTTATACACATATTTATTTTAATTTATATTTAAGTTACACATTTATTATGCAATTGTGTGTTTTAATTCTAAAAATTGGCACTAAAATTAAGTGTGTACATTGCCAGGCCAAGCTGCATACGTGAGATGGAACTTTTTCATAGACGGGGTGCATAATTTGAAGTGGCCACTCCTCTGTCACATCAGTAGCTCTCATCCAAGTGAGCAGCGGTACCGCGGTATGTGCCGCTATGTCAGAGCTAACATTAGCTAACATTGATGGAACATAAACAAAGCGTCATGTAGCCTGTCTCTTTATCGTTTATGAGAAGCGCAAGGCCAACGTAAAACACTACCACATGCCTTTTCCCTATATATACATGTACACACACACACACACACATATATATATTCACAAACTACAGCTTGCTAAATTTATCTTGCTAACTTCGCTAGCGCCATGTAGCGTTAGCTTACCTTTCTTTATGCTTCCTCTCCAAGTGTCGGTAAAAGTTTGATGTGGTTCCAGCCGCCTCAGTGAGCGTTGCGTTGCAGAATTTGCATATAGCGCTGGGTTTTCTTTTTGACGTTGATTTACAGATAAAGCTGTTACTGAACAAATGAGACAGTTGAGAGGTAGTTCAGTGCTGTCGGTGAAGCCATGGTCTCGGCTGGTGTCGCAGTAAAAATCCCGAGTCCTCTGTGCACGAGACCGAGACAAGACCGAGTAAAAATGCGGTCGAGTGCGAGACAAGACAGAGATCTTCAAAAAGTGGTCTCAAGACCGGTATCGAGACCGAGACCGATCTCGAGTACTACAGCACTAATGGTAATACAGTTTTGTTGTTTCAGAACTAAGTAATGCAACTTTTTTACTACAAAAATACAAGATGATGGTACCTAAAGATATAAAGAAGGAAAGATCTAGAAAGATCAGATCTAGTGTGTTTCTACGGGGATAATATGCATAAATCAATAATATACCAATTATAATGTATGAAACTAAATATATAAGATTAGGAGATGTTTACTTGCTGCGTTGATGAGCTGGATGCACATCTCCAAAAGGTGCTACCAGCCAGATCATCATGTGGGTAAAAGCTTTTTGTGCGGCTGCACAATACAAACTACATTCTCAATTACACAACAATAAAGCCAGTTGGTTTTTCAAACCTCCTTCATCAGCAGACTTGAAAAATGCCCGAGTGACGCCTGATTTTGAAGTTACATCTCGCACAATGAGACTGAGTTGAAGGTAAGTTTGAGGTTATGGAGGTGTTGTGTAATGAAAGCTTCTAAGCAACATAACCTGAATCTTTATCAACTGAGAGACTTCGTTCATCTGAATTATGATGAACAGAAAGAGAGCATAGAGATTTAAGCCAGTTAAGAGCTGTCCACACTATTAGAAATACAATGATAATATCATATTTATATTCTATACTGATATTCTCTACACGTTTGCTTTTCCCCTGAGCTGTTTAACACTCTAACGTTCCCCACTATGTGATTAATAAAGGTTTATCTTATTTTACTAAATGGATATGATGGGTATAATGATGTGATCAATAATAACATTGTTGTGTACAAGAGTGTAAATAATGCACTGAGAGCTCCAGCTGTGTTGGACCTCCAAACTAGATACTGTTTTCCATTAATAACACTGTTAATGAACCTGTTACTGCTTTATGTTGCACGGAAAAAGAAACACAGAGGGGTGTTCGATCACATAATTCTTATTCTATATCTTATCCACACATATTCTTGTTATAATCCTTACAATTCTATCTAAAACGAGAGGAATTACAATATTAATGCTCTGTTACAAGAGCTGTTGTCTTCGAAGGGCAAATTTTATTCATAGTTTTCTACGAGTCGACTTCTTTTTTTAATTATCTTGTCATTCAACGTGAACTAGAACAACTCGAAGATCAACAGCACCAAAGATTGTGCGGTACATCCGAGTAAAAATATCTTTTTAAAGTGTAATTTTCACCCTAATATTAAGCTACATTATGTAGGAGTTTAACAATTGATCGTGGTAACACAATAGCTAATCCTGTGTGATTGAAGCAGACCACAGAAACGGTAGATGCAACCTTGACAAAGCCCTTGATTGGCCTTCGTCATTTATTATTCTTGATAATAAGAATAAGAAAAGAGCTGAAGAGTGGTGCTGTACATCTTTCAGCAGCACAGAGACGAGGAGAGCAGCGAGGAGAGAGAAATAAATGTTTTTTAATTAAATAAGCTGGTCTACATGGTATTGATAAATGACAATATGTTTTAATAATTGATCCTCCAGTGTCGTACTCCTGAGTGCTACGGTTAATTAACTGGTTTATTTTCTGGGAAAGCTCAAGTCCTTTACAAATGCTGTATAAATGCAGTTTCTGAACAGAATGTATTATAATCGGCTTCCAGTGTTTTCTGTTGTTTACCAAATCACTCAGAAATTGATCTGAAAGATATTGTTTTCCACTGCTGTCATTATAGAAATGGTGTGGATTCTCCTTTCCAGTCCAGTTTTAAAGATTTTTAAAGCAATGTTCTTTGCATGGATTCCCCTTCACTGAAATTCTAACTGAAGAACTGCAAAAATAAGGACAAAAAAGCAGAAAGATGACCAATCTATTGGTAAAAAAAAAACACAACTTCCTCAGAAAACCAATTTAACTGACTGATCGTCAGCATGAGCAGTGAAGAAGGCAAAATTAAAGATAAAAATACGCGACGGTCAAAATGCCGTTCACATACTGAGACTGGTTCCTTTTATTCATTTCCATGGCTGAAGCTATCAACATCTAGATCTGCCATCAGCTCCGTCTCTCCTCCACATTCTTCTCCTTTCAGCAGCTCTCTGCACAATCTGACATTATGAATTCGTTGATATTCTGCAGAGGTTGCGGCGTCTAGGGTCGCCACAATTACCCAGGAGGGGGAGGAACGACGACATAAAGAGACGAGGAGAAAAAAAAAGGGACAGGAGCACAAGTGGCGTAGAAGAGGGAAATGTGTGTTGAGAGTTTGCACAGCCAGGCCATCGTGTATTCGGGAGTGTGACTGTTTCATTTTCTGAGCTCTCTGGTGTATTTTGTGAGCCGAGAGCTTCTCTGCCGATTGGGAGACGCAAGTCCTTCGCCGGATCTCTGCAGAGGATGAATGGAGACAGTTGAAGGACTCCTCTCAGGTGTGAATACAAAAGCTGAGGTTTGGTCCACTGTTCCACCTTAGAGGCAAACACACCACTTTGGAAGAGAGGAAAGTGCACAAAAAATCTCAACAGACGGAGAAAACACAAATGGAATCTGCACGAAGAACTCTCCAAAAAGATTCCTCAACAATAAGATGTTATTTAAAAGCGTGTAGCATTAAATTAAATTATTGAGCCTGTGAGAAACGCATATTCAACGACGTGAACTCAACTAAAGAGGAGAAGCAGCGTGTTGAATCCAGGTCAGAGGATCCATTCACATCCACAGCCCACACAGGTTTAATTATTTTTAAATTACATGAGCCTGAATTGGTTTTGTACTAAAAAATGAAGCAAAGAATAAGGAGTTTATATGCAGGAGACCTCGGATGAATGTCTTTTAACATTACTGTCCACTCTGACTCTAAAGCATAGAAGATCCTATAATAATATAAACTCCCTCTGACATACTGACACCAGCACAATAATTCATAAATATTGACTTTAACAGGCAATTAAAGCAGCAGAATGAGGTCACTGAGAGTCAAAGATCTTATTACATGTAGAATTATTGTCAAATTTAAGTGGTTTTTCTGTCAAAAAAGAATTTAAGAAACTGTAGAGCCCGTGAGCATTTGGAAAAATTTTGTCCATGTTCATTCCATTGGGTTTTTTTTTTTTTTTTTTAAACTTTTGCTAAGAAATGCAACTTTTGTTTGTTCCTCTTTTATGACTTATGGCATTCTAACTGTGTCACACTGCATAGAATCCATTTTTTAGTTCCCTTTACTAGTCATGGTTGTTCTGTTTCTACAGAGGTGCAGGATTTAATATTGCAGTGAAAAATGAGGCCACTGTGAGTCTTAACACACATCTTGAGGCTACATCTTATCTTTAGTCTTTATAATAATGTAATGTGCCATTTAGATACACAAACTGTGCTAATGACTCCCATAAAAGAAATGTTTGGTGTATACAGAACTGTTCTGGACAGTACATTTTCCAGAACCAAGAAGCGTGTACTCTATTCCTTCCTTTGCACTTCTGGAAGGTTCAGGTATTCTGAGTGACTCATTAGAAATATAAACTAAAGAGAGATCATTAGTGGAATTGTGATGTGAGTCAGAGGAACTTTTGAGGTAATGAATGACTAATAGCAGATTTCCACAGGAAAATTTCTAAGCTTTCCATTTTTGTCTGCGTAAGCAGCCTTGTAATGTAATTTGGTGATGGTGTGTTGCGTTTCAAAAGATGGAGCATCAAGTTATCAGCTTCTCATTCACATTGCTGCTTCATAAAAAACATTTAAAGTAACCACTGTTGATCTAAAACGAAGACAGATTCAGCAACTGCATGGCTTATTTCTCACCTCAAATGTTCTGAGAAACACATCTCAGTAAACTGCTTTCACAGAGATTTCATACGAGGCACCATGTTGGTCCAGAACAAGTGACCCACAAGGTGAAGTCTTCAGGTGCAGCCAGTGTTTGTGTGGTTGAAGGAGGATGAAACCTGTGTTGGCTTTCTATGTTTGAGAGCACGTTATCAACCGTCTACCTAGCCGCACATGGATCAAGCATTCAACGTTGCATTCAAACATAGAAATCACGAGGCACAGTCTGTCTTACTGCTTTATTAAACTACAGATATCAAGCATATTTCCACTGAGCCTGAGTTCGTTCACATATTCAGCGTTAATTGGTTAGATGGGCAGTTGGTATCTGCTGCATTCTTCTATAAAAATCTTGCATTCAAGAGCATCTGCATAAAGGTTTTCCCACTTGTTGCCCTTTGGCACTTTCACACCGACTATAGGAGCATCCTCATGTTGCAGATTCCCATTTAAAATCACTGCCGTCCTGCTGCTTCTTTTCTATTTGTAGCTGCAAGTGTGAACACCGCCTAAAGATGAGGGAATAACTGCAGTCCTCTGAAACCCAGTAGGAATCTCAGCTTCCATGTGTGGCGACGACACGCTGTGTTTCGGTGCAGCCGGAGCACGGCTAATTTAAAACAATGTTAATACCTCAGCCAGGTGTCCGGCTCCTCTCCTGCCGGGACGCCACAAGGAGTCTGCGACATGAGCCAAAGCAACCAGGAGGGCTGTGTGTGTGCGACGCTAAAACATTATGCTATTAAAGCCTGAGTAGATCAACACAGTGGGGTGAGGGGCCTGCTGGAGTGTCTCGCTCGCAGCGAGGGGCTCGAAACAAATCGATGGCAGAGGGAAGCCCCTTCAGGAACCCGAACAGCCTCCGGCAAAAAGAGACGACAGAGTTGGGGGGAGGAATAAGGAATGAGAGGAGAATTGTAGGATGGTGCAAGAAGGTACAAGCAATGCAAAGAGGAAGAAGGAGGTTTTACCCACAGGGGAGACAACAACGAAATGATGGATGAGCACCCTAGTAGTAAATATGCACACAAAACGTGAGCCAAATATAAATACTGTTGCAGCTCAGGTGTAAAAATCCTGCTGCTGACCACACCAGAGATTTCACATGGAACATCATCCATCTACGCATCAATTTTCTGCCACTTATGCGAGTCTAGTAGCCCGAACATCCCGAGATGCTTCCTGAAGCTCCTCCTGGGGGATCCAGGTAGGCTTCCACACACCAGATGTGGGTTTCCTGGTTTGCCCTGGAGGCAGCTGCAAGTTGGGAGGATGCAGATAATCTCCAGAGAGAAGCTTAGCAAGAATCTGAGCCGCTGATCCGTAAAATGTTGTAGATTTTACGCAGTGTTTTTAAACTACAAGATTCCTTTTGATAGGATTAACGCCAAATTTCGAAAAGATCTGTTATTTCTGAGCTTGCCATTCATTGTCTATGTAAACAGCCCTGCAATGCAATCTGGAAGCGGCGCGTTGCGTTTCAAGAGATGAAGCATCATGTTTGCTGTTCCTCATTAGTACGACCAATATGGGGTTTCCAGGACTGATACCGATGCCGGTTATTGGTAATCTGGCAAGGCCAATAACTGATATGTGGCAACAATAAGCATTACATGTAACAGCCATTCATCACAAGGCTTCTTAATTAATAAGGGTGACTTTAAGTATGACTGAATATGTAAATTATGTTCATGTGGGATCGACTGATATTGATCAGTTTGTCTCATGCAGTTCTTCTGAATATTTCTCTGTTCAATCACTTTGTTTTGTCCACTATGGGCCAGAACTTAAAGCTTTATTAGTTAGTCTTTTCCTAATTTTGTTTCAGGTTAATCTGTGGCTGAATTCGAATTTAGTCACTAGCCGTTAGCGTAGCATTAGTCACAGTGAGAGGAGTTAATTTCTTGGTTTGTGGCAACGGCCTGAGTATTTTGTTAAATTTTTGCCCGTTATGTTTCTGCTTGAGAGTCTTTTCTGAGGGCACAGAGTGACTACAGACAAATTTAAAAAACAGAGCAAAACCTCCCCTAAAAAAACGCTACAGATAATCAAGAAAATGCCAAATATCAGCCACGATAATCGTCCAAGTCTACAACTAATTTGTATAAAGTTGTCTCTACTGTAAACTCATGAAAAACATTTAAACTGAACATGGTCAAGTGCAAAGAAGCCAGATTCAGCAACTGCATGATTTATTTCTCGTCTTAAATGTTTTCAGAAACACATTTCAGTAGGCTTGCAGTGGTGAAGACACACCTGAGCCCTGTTTGGGATCATATATAAGCATACAGGCTTCATTTGTGAGCATGCATGTAGGTGCAAATCATGAGTTCATATTTGAAAAATATAATCAAAGTCAGACATTAAGTTTTGCACTTGCTGGCGGTTCCCATTCATGCAGAACAGATCAATAAAACAAAGAGAACTGCATGAAAACACTGCAGACACAGATGCTGCTTTATTAGCAGCCAGATATCTGCCATCTCTGCACTGCAGCACCACAGAGCAGATCCATTCATTAGCATTTATTCACTGTGTAGCCGAACGTAGAGAAACAGAGCAGAGAGCTACATCAAAAGCAGCACACCTTGTCAGTCAGCGGCACGGTGTTTCTACTGTAATAACACGCACGCACGCACGCACGCACGCACACGCACACACACACACACACACACACACACACATCCTCTAACCCCCAATTACCAGACAAGAAGCACAGTAAGCAGTCGGTGGTAACACGTCTGCCAGCTCGCAGTGGGACACGGCAGAAAATTATCACTATATAAGCAGAAAGAAGACAAAAAAACAACAGATGTAACTAGAAGGAGCCGCAGGAAAACAAATGTTTGTCAGTTCTTTGCAGTTTTTCGACTTTCTGCTCACTTGTACTCAATTTTCCTAATGGATTCCTCAGTTGAGAAAATATCCTTTTCAGAATTAATTCTCCTCCTCTGCTGGTTTCATTGTGATACTTAAAATTTTTATTATCTAATTGCACCTAGACTTCTCCTGCCAGGCCTCATCTATCAGGGATATTTGTCATCGAGGCTCTTAGAGACCCTGTTGATAAAATGTCTTTTATTAGCAGGAATTAAAACCTTCCTGAGAGAGGTGGGGAAATATGAACCTCTTCTCTGCTGCACTGGACAATTTCTTCTACATTCATTCACATATTTCACTACTAACTGAAGAAACCAGAGTCCGTTGTCTCTGTTTGAAACTGAAAGGTACGACGACAACTGCTTCACATCTGCATCAAGTATGTCAAGACAATATTAGGACCACCTGTTCCCACTTCAAACCTCCAGAGCAGCTGGAACGAGGATGAAAATTCAAGATGAAAGCGATGATTCTTTATTGATTTCACCTGTTATGGTTTCGTCAATCATAAAATGACATAGAAAGAAGAAAAATATCAAAGAGAAATGAACATAAAAGATAGCGGCTGTTAAGAAAAATGACTAAGACATGAACAATTTCAACCGGAGCTGTTCCCAAGGTGTTCCCAATGTTCTTATCCTATCCTTTAGTTGTTAGGACACATTTAAATACCACTCAGTAGAACTTTTACATTCATCACCTGCTATAGTAGTGTAAAAATGAAAACAGAATTCAATTGCTTTTAATGTTCAACAGCATAGAGATGGAAAAATGTGAATCAAAGCCTGCAAACTATGCATACGGCTGTTTGGATGTACACTACCATTCAAAAGTTTGGGGTCATCCAGACCATTTCATGTTTTCCATGAAAACTCACACTTTCATTCATGTGCTAACATAGTTGCACAAGGGTTTTCTAATCATCAATGAGCCTTTCAACACCATTAGCTAACACAATGTAGCATTAGAACACAGGAGTGATGGTTGCTGGAAATGTTCCTCTGTACCTCTATGGAGATATTCCATTAAAAATCAGCTGTTTACAGCTAGAACAGTCATTTAACACATTAACAATGTTGAGACTGGATTTATGATTCATTTAATGTTCTCTTCATTGAAAAAAAAGTTTTTCTTTCAAATATAAGAACATTTCTAAGTGACCGAAAACTTTTGAACGGTAGTTATGTGTTCTTACGTGCAGAGGAAAAAAAGCAAAATATGCATTAAAAGGATACATGCAGACAAAAAGAAGCTATTGTACCAAAAATGTGGCATCTTTCTTTATGTTAGATTTTCTCCCTGAATGAAGTAAACGTTCTGCCATGATACTACTCCGTTCAGTCAAGCCTATTCTAGCTCTGTTCTACAGGGATCTAAAAACACGCATTGCAGCCTCAGTAGAATATTTTGTAGCCTCAGTTGGGTTTAGAAAAACAAATGTTAATTGTGAGTGTTGTGTGGGAACTCTTGCGAAGAAAACTGCCTGGTTAGTCCAAACATCATGCAAAAATGAGTGTAAAACAGTGATCATAACAGTGCGTCTCTGACCACAGTTGGACATGTCTGCTAGTGTTTGCTTATTGTCCAAACACGGTTACATAAACATTCAAAAATGGTTGAGAAGGCTGGAGTCGAACACCAACTCAGGCCTCACAGCTGTAGACACCGAAGCAGATCATGGAGAAAACAGCAACATCACCAGCAGTAAAGTTCAGCCAAAGATAGCCAAGCTGTCTCAGTTTCCACCAGCTCACTCCTTCCATCTCCACCACTTTGTCTGCAACTTCAACCACTACCAGATGACTTCGGTAAAAGGTGTCTGCAAATATACCCAATTCTTCTCCACAGTAGAGGAAGGTGTTTCAGGATTTAAAAACACACAATGGCAGAAATATTCCTGCAAAAACGATGCCAGAATTTGCAGCGCTTTTGAAATTTCAGATCAAATCACAACGCAGATGTTGCACTATGGTTTCAAAATGACATTTGCAGGCTTTTACTTTAACCATGGATGGACACAATTAATGTTTGATCCAGATGAAAGCAGCTGTGGACATATAGAAACTGATCGACATTCAGCTTTTAGTAGCCAATTTTTTGCTATTTTCAGATGTATACTATTTTTGTACTGAGCTTGATGCCATAATCTGTTAAACTCCATCGAAAAAATTCACCTGACAACCAATAATCAACAATTAGAGGGTCTAAACTTTGCTTTCAGGAAAGTAGCAACAAAAAATAGTTTAAAAATTTAGAATCCTTACAATTCTGTCAGCTGTTACAACTAATAATCTATTTTCAATGTGCAACCTTAATCTCAGTCCAGGGCTTATAGGGAAACTGAATGTTCTATAAAAAGACAAAAGCATATATATGCACCGAAATGCACTCACATGCACACGGATTTTCTAGGGTTCATGAGGTATTCCCTTAGCTGGGAAAATGAGTTAAAGCGCAGGGGAGCGTAAATCAATTTGCATAGAGAATTCATGCCTCCTCCAGCCTGAACTCTATTTACCTCACTTCCACTTATTTACATATCCATTTATTCATTTATCTTTGGTGAGGTCTGGCGGTGCTGGGTGACAAAATGCTCATTAATATTCAGATGTGTTGGCTTAACATGGTCAGACTGAGACAAATCGCTAATAGGAGAATTATGACTCTGGACAAAGAAATACACTTTATACATATACTGTATGTATATATACACACAATGCTCCTGTATAGCTGTGTTATGTGGAGCTAAATGAATACAGAATGGCTGCTTGTGTGTCTGTCTCAGGGTGAGTAATTATATACCAGTGATGGCTGAGAGGCTTTTAAACAATCTATTACACTGATTTTCTCCTTTTCACCGTCTGAAGCTTTTGTGTTTGGCTGAACGAGAAACCATCGGACCTTAAACCCTCCATCTGTGATGATACTGGATATTATTTCATTTTAACTCATCAATCACTCAAGAATTAGCAGCGCCTTTGTTTTGTAGTTTCTAGAACAAGCATTCGAAGACACATCAGAGTTGTGTTTTGCTCCACAGCTTTGTCCTGCATCTTTTCTACAACGTTCTGATGCCAACTTGGCTGATGGACAGTCAACACAGCCAGCAGTAGGTTTGTGTTTCACTGAAATTTGCAGAAATATGAGGGGCATAGGAAAAGGCAATACAATTCTTGAGGGTTACATATTAAAAAGAGGTTCTAGATAACAGTTTGTCTTGTCTGCAGATAGCTGTAAATTTAGCTTCACACAGGAGAATCTCCCTCGATTCCACCTTTGTGTATGTCTAAGTCATGTCCACTGTTTCTCAACCCTCATCTCATATATTATTGTGATATTTTTAAACCCTAAATGGACAGAATGGCTGGTAACAAAACTCAACATTTAGCCAATTACTAACCTACAATTAACCCTCTGAATCCCAAAACCTATTAACTTCAAAGAAAAGGCTAAAATTACACCATTTATCAGAGCCAAAAACTATAAAAACTGAAAAATTTATGGATTTTTACATTTCTAATCTTATGTGACATGCAATTCAGTCAGGAAAAATAACCAAATCTAAGCTTAAAATTGTGATATTTCATCGAAATCACTATATCCTACATGTTTCAAACCAATTGCACAAGATACTTAGGACTTAAAATAGTAGGAAAAACTAATTAGAGTGATTGAGAGCAAAATAAACATACTTGACCAGTAAAATAAATGTAGCATGGCACAAAAATAGTACACAAAGGAGCCAGCTGGAGGACGTTCAACCAGGTGAAACATTTTTCTAGAGCTGATGCGTCAAATTTGTAGAGGTTGTATAGATGTAAATAATTAAATATCTGTTGAGTCACCATTTTTTGCCAGTATTATTAGCACTTGGAGCAGTTAGGAAAATGTTGTACATAACAATTTCAGGTTTCTCCATTTTTTGTGAAACAACTAGTCAAAGGAATTCAACTTTTCTTTTTTGTCATTTTATGATTCATGATGTTTTAACTGTCATACTGCACAAAAGATTTATTTATTTAAGCTCTCTCTGCTTCTAGTCATTGTTGTGCTGCTTCCACACAGGTGCATGACTTAATATTGCAATAAAAAATGAGACCACAGTGAGGAAAAATGTGACAGCAGCAATAAAACTGCCCAGAAACTGCCAGGGTTTCAGAAGGAAACAGATAATGTCTGTGCCAGTGAATTATTTGCCTTTGTCTTTATAGGAAGTGTATTAACTGGACAATCTCAAGGGTAGGTTGCTGGAATTTATCTGGAAAGAAAACTGTTGGATTGGTGGAAAGCGCAGAGATAATTTTGTCATTTTAGATGCCAGGGACAAAATGACCATCGCAACTGCATGTCACTGGAGCAGCTGAAAATTACTGGTAAGTGAACAAGTATTTTGTTTGCCTGTAGGAGAACTCTTATAGGAGTATTAATGCCTGTCATTGCCTTCAGAGCGCTTGTATTCACAGAGAAATTCTGTGCTCAGAAACATTTAGACACTCAGACATCATCAATCTGCCAAATTTAATGCAGTAGAGGAATTATTCTGAAGTTTCCTGAAGTGGTGTGATTCACTTTTTCAGACCTCTGCTCTACTTCAGGTTGTAATTTTGTTGCATTCATTGTGAAAAAACATTTTAGAACTTCCTATGACTGAATCAGATGGAGAGAAGAAGTGGTGATGACAGAATATGAGCAGCAAGAGGCAACAAGAGACTCCAGAGTTGTGATCTGACCTAACTTGACTTTGAATTTCAAGGACCATTTTACCAAATTTCAACCTAAATTTCCTGCCTGCACTTCACAAAGACCGTAATTACACTCAACAAAACCCTTCAGACATCATCCGGCTCCAAAACCTGCAGGTTATTATGTATTTACAGGACAAACCGGAGCAACAAAAAATGATTTCAAGGACTAACTACAACTTTCCTGGTTTAAAATTCTAACTTTATCTTCGCTGGTCTCTCGGTGTTGTCTGACAGAAAGAATAATTCAGAGTGCTGTGTTTAAATGAGGTCTTGTTGCTGCTGCTTGGTCTGTGGTTGCATCAGCAGGTGTCGGATCTGCGAAGAGCAAAGCCGCCCCAAAAGCTACAATTCCCACAATTAGTGACAAGTGTAATGGAGCTTGTCGTGCTGCCAGAGATAAAAAGCAGCTAAAAAGTGGCGAGGTAGGCTGGGCTTATGTGTTGATGACCAACATGTCAGCTGACCTTTATCCTGAGGGGAGCCGGTGACAGAAATGCTGAGGTGGTCAATGTACAAGTGAAGTGTGAGCGTGTTCATCTGTCTGGGAGGACTTACTGGTGCAGCGACCAGTTCTCTCCCAGTCCCATCAAATAACAGCAAACATGTCACAGTGCTGACAGGGTGGGATGCAGCTGTCACACTGTGAGGCGTAAACCTGCTCTCTTCACAGCCACATAACATATTTTAATGGAGTTTCTATTTAGGACATTTTACAGAAAGATAAAAAACAAGATGAGGAAACGGGACATTTCAATGCTGCTGGTTGTGATCAGCTCACTAAATGGCTGTTATCTCATAGCTTTCCCATACATATGGAGCAGTAGGAACCTCCTCCAAATTCTACTAGGACAGAAGGCGCATTATCATTCATTGAGCTCATTGAAAAACAGAAAGTAATCCCCGAAAATGTCTGTAACCTTTGTACAATTTCTAGTATAGCTGGGCTTTGTAACATGTGGTAATCCTTGCACTAGGGTGCATTTTAACCCAAACCATAATCTTTGTCCTCAGTTAACCAAGTATTTGTGGTGCCAAACACCAAATGACAACAAAAGTAAACACAGAGTCAACAAGAAAAGCACTCAGAACGCGCAGTACTCCGCCAAGCCTGCTCACTCCTAGTATAATTTCTGAAGGACGAAATCTTTAAGAAATTCGTGGTCTGTAGCGGTTAATTTGTAGTAGGATCACAATCATGTGATCGTCAGCAGGCAGATGATGTAGTGTTCACTTGTTGTCATAGTTACAGTGACGCTGTGTTGCTATCTTGCAATGATACAGAAATCTTTAACAAATCCATGGATCCAGACTATAAGCTGCATCACTGCCAACATCTAATCACTTGGTCCTTGTGTCATTTCTGACCTTTCCTGTAAATTTCATCCAAGTCTGTTAGTCTGTTTTTGAGTAAAGTTGCTAACAAACAGACAGACAGACATACAAACCAATGACAATAGGGACCCCTTGGAACAGTTGTGGGTGCAGCCCATTAATACACAGTAACTACACGATAAGAGTAACAGTGTGCATGTATGGAACATGTATGTTGAAGCCTTCCAGGCAGACTCCTTTGTCATATAACAACACCAATGTGTCCGTGGTGTCCACAACTGTCTGTGTGCACATCTGTATGGGAATACAATGAACGCTTCACTCCTCCACCAGCAGCTTCAACCTCCAAATGCCAACTCTGTAAGTGCAGGTTCACTGCCATTAAATAAAGTAATAATGGAGCACTGTTAAATGACATTATAACAGAGTCTGCTGAAGGTGGAGGAGGTCCCTACTGGCCCATATGTGTAGGAATGATCTAAGATATTAACGGCCATTTAATGGGATGATAGCACCCTAAATGGGTGCTGTACAGCTACAGCTACTAAGAGGACAGTGTCAGTTGATCTAGTACAGAAATACCATTTAAGTGGCAGATGGTAGAGCTGCACAATGAATCTAAATATTATCAAAATCACAATATGGCCAAGTTCAAAATCCAAATAACAAGATGAAACATGTCACAACAAATCATTATTAATGATGTTTTGTGCTGCAATAGAGACGACCAGCTTACAATTCACATTCTCCAGATGGCAAAAATAACTATTCCTGCTAAAATTGTGACCAACATTGCAATATCTGTCAAAGTAATTGTGATATGATTTTCCAGATATAAGTAGATGACATTCAGTTCACATCTGTGTAGTTTCTTTAACAGATCCACTACAATTTATATAATTTATGTATGAATATTTTCTTTGTATGAATCTAGGATGGTAATGGATATACATTACTTTTTTTTTTTACTATATTATTGCAGTGAATCTTGCTAAACAACAACCAACAGCATGGTGCAGCTTACCTTACATATCACCAATTAGTGTTGATGGTTAGTTACAGTTGTTAGTGATTTGATAACTTATTAATCCATACATGGGTTTTTTTCAGTCAGTTCAAACCTTGATAATGACAAATGTCCACAAAAAGAGCTGAAGGCCATAAATCTTTCCACTCCTGATGCTGTAACCTGCAGATATTTAATAGTTCATCCAGTAAGTTACCCAAAAAAACAAACGCAACAATTGCTTATTAGAGCAAGCAGCCCTTCCACTGACAATTCCTTTATTTTTGTAGTTCTTATGGTATTTCTGCAGGTCTAATAAGATGTTTTAAAAACTGTATAGATAGAAATTTCATACTTGTTTCATGACCATAAAGTAAGATGAAAACTCATCAGAAACAATATGGACTGCATTCGTTTCATTTTAATTATATTATATCACACTTTGTCAGTGCTTCCCATCAGTACATGATAATATTTTCCAATGTTATAAGGAGTTTAATTAACGAGACCAGGCATTAAATGCTTGGATGGATTAATAGAATAAAATGATTTACTCAAAGATTTTGCTAAAATTGACATTTTCCCATTATGAGTCAATGCGCTTCCCCGCTAATGTAGCAACCAATGGCAATGGCAGTGCTTGCTATAACATAATAGTGCGACTACCAAAAAGCATCTACACACCACTGTCACACCAACAACCCCACTTTAGTTATGACATTTCTGTTGCGGTCATTCTGGAGAAGCTGAACACTCGATCATTTATTAACCTTGGATCCTGTGACTCGGTCTGTGTAAATATTTGCAGATCTGGGAAGTCAGAGTCGGGGTCATATCTTAAAATAAGACTGATAACCCCAAAGCCTCTACTGAAGGTGGAGGAGGAGGGGGGAAGAAAAATGGGGATCAATAAAGATCCAGAATGAGAACAGAAGTGAGAAGTGTCCGGGAAGAGCCTGGGTAATGTGCTGAGGAGGTGGGGGTGGAGCGAGGGTGATTGATCCTCACTTTGGGAGGTGACAGAGGCAGCGAGGAGAGAGGAGAGGTGTCGGAGAATGGAGGAGTAATCTTCCCACTGGTTGATGAACGCTTCTCCTCACCTCATACATCATCAGCAGGCGACAGCAGCTCCACACTCCAGTCGATATTATCGGAGCCCGATGGCCGTTTTTCTTCCTACAAGTATCTCACACTGGCAAAACTGACCGAATGAAAGGATCTTAATGCAACAACACTTTCAGCTGTTGTTGATGCAAACTCCAACAACAAGAAATGATGATTAGATAGAAGAAGCCACCTTGATTCAGAGCATTACAAGCTTTCACTCACTTCCTCCTGGCTTCATAAAATGTTCTGCTAAACATGTAAAATATGAGCTATTTAGGTTAGAGTGACTCCAGCAAGCCAAGTTAGTGACTCATTCATTTAAATTACTGCGGCGCATATAACCCGAACTACCAAAAATAAAACAAATGGACCAGAGAGACTCGTCTTACAGATCTCATTTGTAAAACCTGTAAAGCCTTTATTGTGAAAAGCCCTTGTAAAATAAAAATGAGGCCAAGTTTCTGTGAGGGAAGAATTAATGGAGTTTGTTCTAATGACACACTTTTACTACAAGTCAATACACCTTGAGGAGTCCTTGGGAAGTTACCTTCCCGTGACCGTCACCTCTGCCAGACTAGCAGCTTCTTAGCAGCCCGATAAGATAAGAAAAGCATCCGGGCCCGTAACTGTTGGTCAAAACCAGCTAAACAACAATCATCAGTCATATCAGAACAAATCTGGGCCCAGTGCTTGTAAGTTAAAGGGGGTGGATTTATCTTCATTTTCTCCTGGTTTTAAATGCCAAGAATACCCCTCTCATATTTTTAAATTTTATTATTTTTAGGTTGTTTAAGGTTAAGTTTATCTACACCACCGTTCAAAAGTTTGGGGTCACTTAGAAATGTCCTTATATTTGAAAGAAAAGCATTTTTTTAATGAAGATAGCATTAAATTAATCAGAAATCCAGTCTAGACATTGTGAATGTGGTAAATGACTATTGTAGCTGGAAACAGCTGATTTTTAATGGAATATCTCCATAGGGGTACAGAGGAACATTTCCAGCAACCATCACTCCTGTGTTCTAATGCTACATTGTGTTAGTTAATGGTGTTGAAAGGCTAATTGATGATTAGAAAACCCTTGTGCAATTATGTTAGCACATGAATAAAAGTGAGTTTTCATGGAAAATGTAAAATTGTCTGGGTGACCCCGTACTTTTGAACAGTAGCATATATTTCACAAAATCACAAGTTTGAGCTTTGCAATTTGTGCAGTGCAGATTTTCAGGAGGAAACAAAGCAATAAAAATGTGGGAGAAATCTTGAGCAGAGGACAATCAAGTCCTTTTCGAAGATTTTCTTTGAGTATATCCTCAATTATTGAAACATTGTAGCGTCAACAGTGAAATACCTATTCTATAGCTTCATGTTATGGCGGACATTGGTATTTATGTCAGTTTTGAGAAATTATACAACTGAGCTTCATTAAAGGAGCTAGTCAGAGACTTGAATCTGATCACTGAATCTCAAAGTGAACTGATTTAACCCCTGAACTCCATCAGTTTCTGAACGTTATTCGCTCCTGTCACAATTTTACTCACTGTGGGCTCCTTTTTCACTGCAATATAAAGTCATGCACCTCTATGGAAACAACACCACACAGTAGTTAGAAGTAGAGAACTCAGAACTGTGTTTTGTGCAGAATGACATACGTTTCCATAAATCATTAAAAAGACTAGCAGGAATTCTGACTGTTGTGATCATTTGTTTTACAAAAATGTACAAATAATGCAGAATTAATACATACAACATCTTCGTAAGTGCCCACAGGGGTGATGAGGCAAAAAAATGTAATGAGGGCTCTACAGGCTTTGTGCAGGGTATATGACTTGGTCTGTTCACATCGTTAAAACATGTTCTCCATTCAACTCTACAAAGATCTTTCACCATGCTGAATTTATGTTCCAGCAGCTTGCTCCTCTGTATATTGTTTTTCAGCATTTATTTTACTGATCAAGTTTGGTTTGTTTTCCTCTCAATATATAGTATATATTAGTGTCCTGTCTGCTGTATGTTAACACAGCCTGAAGTATAAATAAAAAGCCAATCCATTTTTATCACGGGATTGTAGATCATAGCTGAGTGAACTGCAGCGAGGAATTTTTTGTTGTTTTTTTACACAATCTAGGTCATGAAAATAGCACATTTTTGGTGCTTTTTTAAAACAAGATATGTAGAATAAAGTGATTTCAATGAAATATCCTAATTTTAAGCCTATTTTTTGCTACTTTTCTTGCCACAACCATACACTGTACAAGATTTGTTCATGGATAGTCAGAAAGTTGTCTGAAAAATCTAACAATTCTTTCTGTTTTTACAGTTTCTGCCTCTGGTAAATTGTGTAATTTTTGGCCATTTTTAAAAGAAATAATACCTTTCAAACCCACTAGCAGGTTTTGGGCTTCAGAGTGCATGCTCAGTAATATATCAGGTTTCTACCAAGCTTCAGTTGGCCAGAGTGGACACTGAAATTATAATTTTCCGCACACTTTTTTGGTTTTTTACACAATCTAGGTCATGAAAATTGTACATTTTTGTTGCTATTTTTAAATGAGACATGTACAACAAAGTGATTTCAATGAAAGATTCTAATTGTAAGCATATTTTTGGCTACCTTTCTTGCCACAACTATACACCACACAAGATTCATTCACGCACAGCCAGAAAGTTGTCGGAAAAATCTGACATTGCTTTCTGTTTTTACAGTTTCTGCCTCTGGTAAACGGCATAATTATGCTGATTTTGGCTAAAAATAAACATGTCTTTCAAATCCACCAGCAGGTTTTGGGCTTCAGAGTGTGTGCTCAGTAATTTATCAGGTTTGTACCAAGCTTCAGCTGCCCATAGCAGACACTCAAATCTTAATTTTCTGCCTGACTGCAGGCTTCTCTGTGGAACTCACTTAGGACTTCCCTCCTGACGTTTATATTTCACTGACTTGCTCCTCAGTCTGCGTATCAAAGAATTAGATATTGTTCACTGATCTGCTCTTCTTTTGTTGCGATACTTCAACCAGGGGAGTTTCAAGTTCATTCAAACATTGGAATTGTTCCATGCTCCTGTCATCATTTATACAGAAAGTTAACAGGAGTTTTACTGTTTCAACTCTGAATGTCTCAAGTGTCTCAACTTTACAATGCATTACACAATAAAAAAGCAGGAATAGGCAAATTTCAGCATCTTCAGGATGCCGCCATGAGTAATAAAGTAACACTACAAGGCAGATTTACATGATAGTACCACTAACTGGTGTCAGATTAAGTGCTTACAGACTGTTTAAAAGCTCTACTGAAGTAAGATTTGGCATTTTCTCCCTGTTAAACCATTTTTAAAAGTGTCAAAGTGCCCTCAGAGTGAACTGCCGAGCCAAACTGTAATCTGTATTCTGCTCATAATGTCAGTGAAGGCACTGCAGCGATGATTTAACAAACCACCTCGGCTGCTCGTCCTTTGTCCTGTTAGAGAATAGCGAGGAACCAAAAAGGCAATAATACTGCAGACCTCTCGTATTCACACATCATCCCATTTCCACCGCTCTACATGTATGTGCTGTGGAAGGCGCCGCGTCTCACACTGCATCTCAATGTGCTGTTTTCCATACTCTGCTATACACTGTTATCACCCATCGGCCAACAGTGAGATATGGTCCGGGCTTTATTGCATTTCCATGGAGCTGAGTGTTTCTCAGCTCCACTATGGTGTTATCTCAGGCAGCTTATGGTGATCCTTCACTAGGACTTACTCCTCTCATCAATTCTGCCCGTCGCTCCGCTGAACCTCGCGCGTTTGATTGGCCGGCAGTCGGGGCCGCCTCATTGGGCGTGAGCTCCGATTGGCTCGTCCGTGTTCTTCATTAGAGAAGACTTGGACAGCGAGCTGACCCCTGGAAGGTTCCCGAGCATGTTGTGATAAATGAGCTTTTTCTTCTCTGACGCCGCAACCGTTCATATCCTCAAGCATTCACACACACGGACGCACATATCTACAGCATGTATGTATAAAAACATGTATGTATAAAAACCGGGCAGCACACACTCCTCCTGTCCTCTGTGAATAACTGCATCACTCCAAAACACTAAAATTCTGCCGCCTGCAGCCTTGGCTTCCAAATCTATGTTAAACTTTGTCAAAAGTGCTTATTGTGGTCCAGATTAAGATAAGCAAACACCCAAGCAGCCTCATTTGCATTCTGGGTGAGGGAAAGTGTTCAGTTTTTGGCAGGTGCTGTGAATCTCTGCAGCATATAGACTCAATTCAAATCCAGCATCTCATAGCATTTTACCCAGTGTTACAGAAATCTATCCTGGGAATAAACACACTTTCCTGTTGTGGTTTAACATAGCCCACATGCTGAGTGGAAAATAAGTTTAGCCCGTATGGCAGAACTGCAAAAGATCCAAACGTTCACAGTTAGAGAAATGCAATTTTCAGGCTGTGACGATAAAAAAATTATCCCACAGAGAGACTAATGTAATGCAATAAAATAATCTGGCCCTGGAACATATTGAAAACTAACTAATATAAATGTGGGTTTCAATTAAAGAACACATTTTCTTTTCAAAAGCTGTAATAGCGTCACATTTATCATGGTTTAGTGTGCATCCCAAAGGCTATAATTCAGGAAGCTTCCAAAACTTGAAACGGCTTAGAGTTGCAAACCAAACCGCTTAAACTTTGGAGCCGCCGCTGCTTCACTGCCCACAATAACAACATGTGTCGACTGGAAGTACGGAGTTAATCCACCATCATCAACAACCGCACAATTTCACTTATCTGAGAAACTCTTCGCAGTAAATTGAAAGATTTCCAGAGGGAGGCAGATGGAGAGAGAAAGGGGGGAAGAGATAGATGACGGGATTCTACAGGAGTTACCAGCAGTATTCACAGCTCTGCAGTCAGAACCACCGAGGCAAACAGGATGACAGAGAAATGATCAGGTATAGACGGGCAGGAGAGCCTCCGAGAAGCAAAATACTGGGACTAAATACTTAAATGTGAAAAGGACCATTCACATCTTCCACTGCATTGCAGAGACGAAAAGAAGAGATAACCGTACAGATCTCAGCTCTTCTTAAAAACATGGTGACAAGGTTTTGAAATTCAGCACTTCAGTCCATCCAAACATGATGGTACCAATAAGTTCAGTTGTTCAATAGAAAGACTACAAACTCATAAACACATTTAGTGAGATGGATGCAACCATTAAGGCTGTAATCAAATAAAGAGAATCTCAGTTTACTGGAACAGAATCTAATCTTCAACCAAGCTATCGCCAGGATGCGAACCAGAGATCTTCTAGCTGCAAGGCAACAGTGCTAACCACCGAGCCACTGTGCAGCCCTAAATATTAAGCCATTGTTTCCATTTATTTTTATCATATTGGAGTCTCCAGGATTTTACAGTTTTGAACTTCAACATGTAAACCTATGTTTACATTTACTGCACATCACTGCCAACAATGATATAAAATGAACTTAAATTAAATAGTTATATTGCTTTTATCATGTTTTATAGTTGATAGTTTAATCAATAGGAAAATAGTCATTATTGGCAGCCTTAATGACAATATACCTGCAATAAGCCGATATGAGTTCAGGTTCTATTGGGCTCTTAAATTCTGCTCTTATGTATTTTTAATAAGTGCTTCCAGTAACTGTGGGAGATTAAACAAAGAAAGAACAGTGAAGGACAAGTAGAAAATTAGAATTAATTACTGTTGGATTTTGCCTCGTCTGCTCCATAAATGATGTTTCAGCCAGAATCCTGAACAGACATGCAAACACAGAACCTCACCAGCTGCTTTTGTACACAATCTGTATGTTCTGCACTGCTGCTGTCGCACTAGTCAGCCACTTCAAACGCGCACACACACACACATCTTTTATGTGTCAGAGTGTGTGCGCTCTCTTATCTGCTGCTCCACACTGCATCAAGGTACTCGGCTGCTCTGCCACCGAGTCACACACTATCATTCTGTTATCACTGCAGCTACAGGGGGTCTCTTTAGCAGAAAAAACACTCACTTTCTCGCTGCTTCAGCCAAGCGGCACCACCTCCTGCTCTCCTGCAGCATCTCCTCCCCTCGCTGCTCGTCTTTGCCAGGAGCCACAGTTCAGCGAGCCAGCGAGGGCTAATGTAAGACTGTTAAGAATCGCCTGCCAACGGCTGAAACAGCTGGAAGGAGAAGCTCAATGGGAGAGAAAACGCAAGCGGTGAATTAACCCCCCTGAACCTGACAACTCAAACAGCATTAAACCTGCTGGTGACGGGACAGTGGACGGAGACACACAGATAAACACGCATCATTAACACAATCAGGATAACAGAGCAGCTCTGTAATCATGTCACCCAACAAACACAAAAAAATTTCTCAGATTCTGGAGTAATCCTTTACCTCTCAGTGACGCAGCCGAAGCTCCCAACTGGCAAAAAAATTAACATGTTTTTACATGTCGTTATTGTGTGCACTTTGGATTGATCATGTTTCAGGAGGAGCTGCTAATGTGCTCGTCTCCGCCTGACAAAACAGAGATGTAGACAGCTGTAAAACAGAGCAGTGAAGCTTCACACGGAGAAGTTATCATGACCTGGATGACTGAGAATCTACACAGACGTTTGTTAACGCAAATTAATTAGTCTGAAGATTGTTATCTGAAAACGTGTTGAACACTGCATCACTGACAAATCTTTTAGAGATAAAGACTAGGGATTATAAAAGGGGAAATATTCTAAAAATAAAGTCCACTAAATCTGGCTCAAAGGATGGGGTACATATAGTTAGTTACTTTTAACAGGCTTTCATAGGCTACATGGACATCCCTTTAAGCTACGTTTTGAAGTAAAAACACATTGCAAGTTATTGAGTAGAACTACTTCGTCCAAATACTGACTTTACACGATGTTAGCATCAGTGTGAATTAGTCATTTGACCAACAAGATAAGGGTTTGATCGATCAAATTACCAAAAAAAGAAAAAGAAAAAATACAGCTGTGCATATAGTTTGGGTTTTAAAAGGTAATTTTCTGAGATCAAAAAGTTCCAGGATGGTGCCTATAAAAAGCAACAACTGATTTTAATACAGCTCCCTTTCAAGAGCTCTCAACTGTCACAGAAGTCTTTGTCATGGTGGCCCTTTAACTATTAAAACCCCAACATGAAACTGCTTGTAGTCGGAGCGACAACCTCATCGGGTCGCAACAGGATTACACAGTAAGAGCTTGGCAGTACCAGATAAAACAGCAAATCTACAATTCATTCTCTGACGTGCATGTCCTCATATATCGACCGGTAAGGCAGAAGACACATCTTCTACCTTGCCAGCCAATATATTTTTAATCGATTCAATTAATCAATAAACCGGTCATGAACCTCCCTAGATAAGATCTTAACATTCCTGCTCTCTCTATGTATAAAGACATGAAGAGAGGTTGCAGACTAAAGGAAAAACCATAACTCTTGAGAGAAAATCTGGTGGAATTTGAGGGCATTTTGGTGTCATGGTTTGGGTTCAACTGCCCCCTTAGAGGGAAGAATCACTGCAAGTCAATACAAAG
The DNA here is from genome assembly GCF_022539595.1 of Amphiprion ocellaris. NCBI lineage: Eukaryota > Metazoa > Chordata > Actinopteri > Pomacentridae > Amphiprion > Amphiprion ocellaris. The sequence goes on along the minus strand of NC_072766.1, from coordinate 38,134,296 downwards.
TGGTTCTGAGTGATCACCTATACCCCATCTATAAGGTATTAAAAGGTCACTAAATGGTGTGATGAGTATGAAAGGTACGGCAATCAAGTGCTATGACCTTTCTAGTCACCAGATTTCAACCCAACTGAATACCAATGAGACATGTTGGACTAAACTGTTAGACAGAGCTCTCTAACACCATCATCCAAACACCAAATGAGGGAATATATTCAGGATGAATGCTGTTCCATGGATTCCAGTAGAGTTCAAGAGACTTGTAGGATCCATGCAAAGAAGCACTGAAGTTGTTCTTGTGACTCTTGGTGGCTCGACATCTTACTAACACACTTTTTTTTTTTAGGTTTTCCCTTCAATTTGGCAAACATTTGTAAAGATTCTATTGGTGTGAACAAAAATCTCTGTTCCAGCTCACAGAATGTGGACTAAAGAGCTTAATTACTTATGGAAATCCACCAAACTACAGCATCACAGATCTTCATATCTGGCCTTTTGAAAGAAGTAATCCACATTTAGACTTCACGCTTTCAGACTGATCTAATTTCTAAGCACATCTATGAGTGAGCTGGGGAGGGAGGAAGCGAGACAGGAGGTGTTTTTCATTTGGAGTGACCACAATGAGAAAGAAGACAGGTCAACAGATTGTTTTTCCAGGATCGCATTACTCACTGGTCGCCTGCAATCCAGAAAGCATCTTCTCCAAAGATTTTCAAAGCTGTCACCTCGTGCTCAGAGACATAAATCCACAGTAAAATTACAGTGCTCCCCGACTTCAACGCTACGAGTCAGTTGTTGATAAAAACCTTTTCTCCTGACTGAAGCATCTCTGTGTCAACAGGCACTGAAGGCCCTGAGGTTGACTCCTATTACAAAGACAGAGAGACCTGGAAAACAAAATTACCAGGAGCAGACAGGCGAGCAGGCAGACGGGGAGTCTATTCTCCCCTCTCTTCCTGGATAAATATTTGATCAGCGGAACTCTGATGGGTATTGATTAGCGCCCTTATCCGCTCTTTATCGACCGACTGGCTGTGATCACTGTTTAGATCAACGCGCACGCTGACACACACACACTTGTAACCTCTGAATGTCAAATCAGACTGAAAGGCTAACAGCTTAAGGAATTTAGCCACATTAAAGTGTTTTCTAATGAGGTGATGGTGAGGTTATTAAGAAAAAAGCACGATAAATTCCACAGATTTTAATGTGAATGCGTGTTTGTGTACGCGTGGCCTGTGCTGTATATAAGTACCAGTATCAGGTAACAGAGCTTACCCACTCTTAGGCTATTATACCCCCCCTCAGAGTCCTATTAACAGCCGAGATTACATTACTGCGACGTCCTTGAGCCCCGTGTTGGGTGACCCCTGCTGCAGTGATTACAACAGCACCTCTGTCTTCGAAACTGATGGGAACTACCAACATCACACAGATGTGCAGCAGCTGGGAAGGAAAAAAAGAGCCTTGTTTGCCACTTTAATCCAATCACGGCGCTACAGTAACACGGTGATGTGAGGTCAAACACAGTATCTTGACCTGACAGTGGTAAAGGAATCAAATAAAGGCAGCAACAAACAGTGGACACAGTGGATGGAGATTTGTGTGAACCCTCAGAACCCAAAACTGTTTCTGGCCATTTTTTGCTCCCATCACATTGAATGGAAACAGAACAACCATGGCTGGACGTAGAGAACTCAAATGCCATGAATCAAAAACAAAGAAATAAGCAAAGCTGAATTTATTTGATTATTTATTTAACAAAAAATGAAAAAAAAAAAAACTAAAATCAACTTGTGCAACATTTTCTAAGTGTCTCTCTTTACTGTGGATATTTGACTAAGTATGTTTTCAATTAGTTTCCATATTTGTCTCCTCTCTGATCTGTATAAACACAGCCTGCAGTTCAATCAAAAGTTCCAGATTTTTTTGTCATGTAACTGTTGGTCACAGCTGAGTAACTAAGGGATTCAAGGTTGCACTGAGAAGCACAAAATTTGCATTTTTTTATAGAATCTAATTAGAGCAAATGGTGTATTTCTGGAGTTTTTTTGTTTTTTTTTTAAATGTCTGGAGCACGGACTTTTGCCCCACAAATTCTGGTAAGAGAAAATGGTTTATTTATGACAAATTCTTCAATGAGACATGTACAAGGAAGCCATTTTTAAAAAATATAATTTAAGTACAGATTCGGTTATGTTTTCCGACAGAATAACACATCAAGATGAGCAGTTTTAGGACTGTCGTAAACTTAAAAATGGTGCAATTCTTTCTGTTTTTACAGTTTCTTGTTCTGATTAATGATGTAATTTTGGTTATTTTTAAAAGATGACATGTCTTGATAAAGATAAATTTGGCAGGTGTTGGGGTTCAGAGGGTTAAAAATGGGGAAAAATGCATTTCTATGGGCGTAAAGCTACAGGTAGGAAAATCATGATGTACAATTTGACTAATATACTAATGAGTTTGTAAGCTTATGAGATTCCAACACACAAGTTTTACAACTCTGGTAAAAATGATCACCAATAATCTCATTAAATATCAGATCTATAGCAAACATATCTCCACTACCATCATAATGATAAATAATATGCTTGTTGTGCAAGTGGGTATTATCTAAGAATAATCATTCCACTGTTTGTTTTTTGAGGGGGATTTTTTACTGTTTAGTCTCCAATTTATGTGGACGCCATATACTTAGAATCACCATTGAACTCATTTTATCTCCTTATGACTCATTCACAAAGAAAGCCAAAGTAGTGAGAGATTAAAGGAAGGATGGGGTGAACAGAAAAGCCAAGTGCTGATATAGAGGGTTTAACTGAAGTCTCTGGGGTTACACTCTGTGGGGGGAGTCGGTGATGTATCTTTTCCCTGTGACACCCAATCTGTAAAACATGAATGCAGATGACATTAATCCCCAACAAAACCCCTACAAGGCCGACTCATTTCCACTAATCCCGGTGTCATTTGTGATCTGTCAAAAGCACTACGCTCCCATAATACCAACTCACCTCACGTGCTCCTATCAAATGAATGCTAACACACCGCTGAAATACTGAGAACTTATGGTTTATTCAGGGCATTGCGAGGATTTAATTATGCCAAGGCAGCCAGGCCAATAAACAAACCAATCAATCAGAAGCAAACACATCATATTTGATTTTATTTGATTACACTGATTGGCTCTGACAGAGGGCAATATGTCCAAGTGGGGAAGATAAAATTAAAGATAATTGAATTCCCAGGAGGCAGTTATGGTTGGCTGTCAATATGAGAAAAGCTGTCTTTAGATGCTCCCAGCAATATTCAGTCCTCCAGTCAGGCCATACAGGAGCCTTCAGGGAAACATCAGTCACAAGGGGAGAAACAGTCACGCCTACAGATTCATTTCTCAAAATCAAACCTTATTTCAAAACACATTTTGGATTTTTATGCTTCTATACTGCAAAAGTAAATTGGACCAAACAGTAAGGTTGTTTGATGCTGGTGAACTTTCATGGCCTACACTTACCCATGACACCATTTTCTATGTATAAGTCATTTATGAGTGTCTTTGCAGAAGCATAACTGCAGTTTCACTCACAACAGGACACTGGATTTACAAAATACTGAGAGATCCTTAACTGACTGACCAGCTAACACAGACGTCAGTAGAAATAATGAATCATTCTGTCTCTAATCTACACAACAGGTTCCAATACTGAGCTGTATAATATAAAGAAGGCAGCATCAGGGCTCCAGCAAAGCAGGTGGTCCTTCATGTAAACAAGCCATCTTATTTTATATCTTTGGCAAGAGCACAAAGCTCCAACGGCCTCATCAGCAGCTTATTTAATGGACAGACTGCTCTTGTCATCCTGCCAGGTTGCTTATTCTGGCAATACAGAATAGAAGCAACAAATAATATTCCGGTCTCTGTTACTGTTGCTAAGCATGTTGGACATCACAGGACAGTTATAAGCACAAGTCCAGGCTTTATTTTGTTTATGTCATGCTTTTAAACAAAACAAATGTGTCGCTATTAAAAAAAAAATGTTTGGGTACATGGATCAGCCAGAATATTAACATCACTTACAGGTGGAGTGTATACACTGATCATAACGTGACAGGTTGTCACAGTGCAAAATTGCTAAGGAACAGTTCAAGAAACATGATCAAGAGTCCAAGGAGCTGACCCAGCCACCAAATACCCTATATACCGATCCAATCAAGCATCTCCAGGATGCACCGGATTAACAAAGATCCATGGAGGCCCCATCCTAACCCAACATCCTGGTGCCAGAACACCTGAGGACACCTCCAGAGAAACTTTGTCCATTCTCCAATTGGGTAACAGCTGTTTTGGCAGCACTTGATCATAAATTAATACATTTTGCGGTTAATTTCTTGTAACTGGTTGTAAGTGCATCTGTATACCTCTCTAAATAGTAATAGCTGCCTTCTTGGCAAACGGAAACCTGAATTTTAAGGTGTTCGTGATAGTTTTTTGTCGCCATCCAGCTTTGAATAAATTGTCCTAACAGCAAGGGATCACGCCAGAATCAACCAAACTCAGTGCTGCTCTTCACATTTAGGGAAATGTTAACGAAGCACAACCCACTTATCGCAACAGCACTCCCAGAGATGGCAGCAGCCTCCCCAAGCAGAACAACGTGCCATGCCACACCTCAAAAACTGCTAAGGAATGGTTCAAGCTGCTGACCCATCCTCCACACTCTCCAGATCCAAATTCAATCAAGCATCTGTGGGACGCACCAGACCAAGCCAGATCCATGGAGGCCCCATCAAGCAACCCAAACGATCTACTGCCAATGTCTTGGTTCCAGACACCAAAGAAAACCTCCAAAGGCACCTTGTCCATGCCCCAAATGGGTAACAGCTGTTTTGGCAGCACTAAGACCTACACAATATTAGGCAGCTGGTTTTCAAGTTACACTTGATCATAAATGAATGCATATAGGGGGAAACTGCCTGTCACTGGTCGTAACTGAATTTGCATAATCCTTAAATGTCTTACATCAAATGATTGTGCCAAAATCAACCATACACACTGCTGCATCACCATTACTCTAAATCAGACTCTCATTGGTTGAAGCAAGAATGGCATTGGCATCCAAAACATCAGTAGTGTTTCAATGACTAATCAAAGGTCACTATTCTGAGTCACTCATCGTTTTCTGTCCAGCCCTGTAGTTATACTTCTGGAATGCACTCCATTACATCGTGAAAGAAAGTCATTGACCTGCGACAAACACTCATTAATAGTTCTTGTATAAAGCAGGAGCCTTTGATGTCCCAGTTCTCCGTTAATCTACCGGTGCTCAATACATGTTGGGGATGGCCGAGAAGAACCAGGTGATCAAGTGTCCTTTTCTGGGTCCTTGATTCCAGGCAGGAGGCCACAGTCTGGTCTCAGCAGCTGTTTATACACAGTACCTGGATCGATACCAGCAGAGAGCCTGTATTGATTATATGAGTAAGTGATACTAGAATAGGGGGTTGTTTTGGAAGAGGAGGCTGGAGAAGGAGGGTTGGTGGCATGGATTAAGGTAACAGGAATACAGGGTTGTGGTGACCTGGTGGGGTGCAGGTGGAGACGGTGTTGCAACCTCCTTCTCCTGCATGCTCTGGTCTGTCAGAGGGCAGAATGCAGAAAAACGTGTTCAGAGAGAAGTTTTTTTAACTGCAGGTTGACCTGAGAATTCCTCCATTGCTTGCCCGTGTCCTGACCTGACCTTTGCATCAGACTCACCTCACTTCACCTCAGACTAAACCTTTGGCTAATTAGTAACACAAGCTGCAAGACAGTTTTGACATTCTAGGTTATGTAGACCGTGTCTGCAGAGAGTTTTTATCGATCACAAGCTTCATACGTCACCATGCAACATGAAGCAATGAAGCTGCTGATCGATGAGAGGATGATCCAAGAACAGTCCACATCTAAAAGCATCTATAAGAAAATCCTAACCTGTAGAGAAGCATTCTCCCATATCATCCCTTCCACATGGTTCTCTCTGGCAATCAATTTCAATTTAGTTTGCCATTCTTATGCAAATATGAGCAAAAGGTGTTCCGTTTGCATTTTGATTCACTCAATACATGGCTTTATCATAACACTTTCAGAAATCCACCTACTTTTCTAGCAAAAACTGAATCATAACCACCCCATCACTTGACATTTGACAAAGTCTTTCCAGTCTGTTGAGTTTGCAGGTCTTCTAGAATCCTGTAACAATGCATTTCCTGTTCATCTCTTTTTCATTTCAAAGCGCTAACATGCTTCAGCTGTGGCCACAAACAATGAAGGAAATCCACTTATACAATCAATCCTACAAACCAAAAGAAACCAATTTGATAAAAGCTTTTTAACCAAGTGTTGTAATGTTTCCTGATAAATATATCACTGCATTATTGGCAAATATGTGTGGCTTAAGATGCATTTTGCTATTTAGAAATGCGAACCAGACAACATTCTCCATCTTCTTTGCTGCGGTCTGCGAATCTCTGATAATTATTTCATCATAAATCATCAAGAAAAACATTATTGTTGCTCTGGGTCATTACATTTGATATGTGAAATCAAGACACTGAAACCTCGGTGCTTGATTATTAGTGTTGGCTGATATACTGGCTATTTCTGCCTCATTAGAATTCAGTGCGTCGAATGACTGACCCTAAAAGCACAATTTGTTCACCATCTATGGGGATTCGTTCGTGAACAGCCTGCAGCCATCTACTGTGACTATTCAACAGATATGACAACAGCGCATTATAATTAAATGCATTGCAATCCACTGGAATAATTCAGTTTTGGAGCTATAACACCCGTTGTGCACGTAACAGTTGACAGCAATAACAAAGATAAAAATGCTCCTATTCATTGAGTTCCTAATATATTGAGCTTTGCCTTCCTCCCAAAACAGAACCCCTGACCTGTCCGTCATCCCAGCTGTCATTTAGTTACATCGATTGTGTTTTTACTATGGACAGAGTCACATGAAAAACATCTGTTCCAATGCCAAGCTTAGTGCTCTCCGAGGAATTGAATGGCTCAATTACAGCAGAGCTCCACGTCTGCAGCACCGCCCTCCGAAATAGTGCTGAGGCAGCATCCTGCAGCCATCAGGGGGACCCAATAACAATCTCCTGGGAACGAGAGAAAACCGATTCTGAATACATCCTGCTGTACTGTAATATAAATATTAAATGGCTCCACGGTAGTGCTGCTAATGCCATTACACTCACAGCTGAAATCTAGATGTTTGTACTCAAGTATGCAACCTGCTGCACAGACAGAAACCACAAAACCATGCAAATTATTAAAGCCTTGCGCAATATCCTTTCAAACTGACAACCTAATATTTTTTTAGTTACGGAAGGTAAACCAGACAATAACTCAGTTCTCTTAGAATCAAACATTCACACTGTTTCAGCAACACTGTACGTAAATATGCACCATTTTCATCTACTCAAGCCAAAAGTGCATGTTAAAAAAAAAGTGCTGACACAGATACTGATATATCTGTGTCAGGCCAAAATTGTTGAAATATATCAGTTTGGCTCTAACTAAGACCATAAACTCATTAGAAAAAATAATAAAGTTAATAAATCAAGTGAGAAATGGAGTTATTTTCTCATAAATTTCTGTACAATCTGATTTCATTTTGAAATCAGAGTAGTCACCCCCTGCTGGCTGTTAGAAGAAGTGCAGATTCAAGACACCACTTCATTTATTTCACTCTATACAATAAATATTTACACATCATGCAGCCCTGACTGTGCCACTTACACCAAATAAGCAGTGTATCTACATACATGTTAATGCAGATGTAACATATTTACCAAGAACATTTGAAAATGTAAATATCGATTTTAAGAATTAATACCGATCACTGAATCTTCTCTTTTTATTTAGAATTGTCAGACACAGTTGGACCCCTAATATTATTAATTTCTGAGTATTGATCATTTCATACATGAGGTCCTTAAAAAGGGGGCTTGAATCATTAAGAAATGCCTGAAATGCTTCAGAAAAAAAACTCCTGCAATTTATTCGTTAGTTGCACTGCTTTAATGGACTACATTTGCTTTTTAATCAGTTGTTGGATCTTGTAATTTATTGCTTCAGTGCAACTGCTTCCTTTTTTGGGCCATTATTGGTGCAAATGGTGACTCTTTCAACCCTGTTTTCATGAAGAGAAAATAAAGCTGTCACATCTATAGCAGCTAAAATGTCTGCAATTATCAAAGTATTTAAGGATTATTTCAAAGAAAATACATCTTAGTAGTCTATATTTGCTGTTTCCTGTCCAACATACAACACAAAAGCATGATAAATACATTTAAAAGTAGCCTGACACTACATGTAGCAGCACATCTAAGCTGCCAGCAGCTGAAGTACAGAAACCTGCAGTGATAATGAGCTACTTCTCACCTCTGCATGCTATAGACTTTATTTATCCTTCTGATTCAACACTACCCGACTGCCTTCCAGCACATCGACTGGAGAGCGCATTAAGATGCAGGGAAAAGAAATGTCTGGGAAGGTATGGAGAGGCTGGGGAAGGTGCTGGAGACAGGAAATCATTGTCTGATTCATCACTTCATGTTCAGCGGATTACACGCAGAGAGGAACCCTGGTGGAAAATCTCTTCCATGAATAGAAATGGATTATTTATTCTGAAAGACAAAACAAGTGTCAAGGTCTAATCCCTGCATAGGAGCGCAAATAGATTATCTCACAAATTATCTCATGGAGGAAAAACATAGACGCAGTAGCTGGGATTTCACAAAGACACGTCCAATTAATGCTTGTGAATACATTCTGGTATCTGGAGAAAATGGAAAATCAGGAAATCGAATGAAAATTTGACGAACAGCTTCAAGAAAAATACAATTTTCCTTCTACAAAACAGGCCTTTCACAACAATATTCCCTCAGCACCATTGTTCATGTCACAGCGCCAATTGTGTTTCCTGAAGCCCTGCAGGCAAACAGCGTCCAGCAATATTTCATTGAACGACACATGGCTAGAAATCTCTATTTCTTGTAACAAAGGCGGCTTCTGTCGCAAAAACCTTGTCCACCTCCACTTCTTCCTTTGTCTGAATCCTTCGACTACATCCTCGTCTATTAGAATTCCTCTCCGAATGTGGCGGATTTAGTCTATGGACTCGCTGATGGAGGCAGGGCTGAGGTTAAGAGGCTGTGGAGTGCGTTTCTGGGGGAGATTGGCTGGAGGAACGTGAAGAACCTCCAGCGCCGCACTCGGGGCTACAGATGAAAAAAACAGCACCTTTTTTTTTTAACCCCCTCATCCCTCCTTATCACTTGGAAAATTCCTGGTGTGTAAAATTGAATTCCAGCAGTATTTCCCCGGAATGAAGATGAGAGGGCAGGGATCGGGGAAAACATAACGTGGAGGAAGCTGGGACAGCTGCTCTTAAACACGGCGCTGAATCCTCGTCTTTTACACAACACACTGCGGACGCAAGATAACAAGGATCCTGTGTTTCTAGAACAAAGGCTGAAGTGGACTCACATTAAGCCAATGAGGCAAAGAAGAACCCTCTTCTAGTATCATACATGCTGATCTGGCAGCCCTTTGCAGTTGAATGTGTTGAAACAATTGACAGAAAAAGGCCCTTACCTCCCTCTTCTATCTATTCAAGTCACATCCACCGACAACCTGAGCCTGAAGCCATCCAAACAGGTTGGATTTTATATTTTTTATGAGCCTGAAATGATGAAAAAGTACATATCTAGTAACGTGAAATATATCCACTGGCAAGAAACCATCAAAAAAATGTAAAATAAATTAAAATAATTGAACAGTACAAGTGGGAGCAGCGTCTATGTCCGATGGGGGGTCGACAGCTTTAAAATAAGCTCTCCCTGATGTGACAAATGCCAGCTCTCATCTTTAATTATGGCCTCGTTATTCACTGAAATGGAACCAAAAGAAAGGACTCCTTAATTTATAAATACTGTTCCCAGTTTGCTGACATTTTGCATGCTGCCATCTTGGTTTTTTGGAGCCAAAAGTGAAGCACAAGGATCTAACAGAGAAACCAGTGACAAATACACATATATATGTTTAATAACTTTTCAAGGTAGCATTTCACAAATTAATTAGCAACTTACAATGAAAACAAAGCTCGACTGCACCACTGTCTGCTGAGTTGTGACTTATACTCTGGTACATGTGCTGCAGATGGTGCTGAGTGTTGAAAACTATGAAACTGGAGCTACTCTGCTGGATAAACTTTGTAATGACGCCGTTTCTAGGTTACCCCAAGCTTCGTATTCTGTAAAATGTTGTGTAGCAGAAAGTCTTCATGTCAGCAGATCTTAGATAACACACACACACCGATATCAATACATCTGTGACAGGCCTGTAATGTCCACTTGCATCAGGTGGGCTCTAATTGAGACGATAAACTCATTAGGAAAATGTTTTCTGACGAGACAAATCAAGTGAAAATGAAGGTTATTATCTCATTGAATTCTATCCAATCTGTGTTCTTTGTGCAAACAGAGGAGTCACCCCTTGCTGGCTGTTAGACAGTATGCATTGAGTTTGATTTCATTTTATACAGTTAAAGTATACACATCATGTAGCTCTGAATGAACCACTTTCAACAAATGACTAGTGCTGAAATTATCAGCCAAGCGACATATCAGTGGGGCTTTAATAGAGACCATCGATTCATTAGTAAAATGGTTACTGAGTAAATAAATCAAGTCAGAATTAGGGTCATTTCTATATAATCTCACTTCTTTATGCAACCAGAGGCGTCGCCCCCTGCAGGAAATTGCAAAGACTGCAGGTTTAAGGCACCACTGCATTGGCTTCACAATTAGTGAAAGTGAAAGCAGAAGCAGCATTTATGTCCAATGGGGGGTCGACAGCTTTAAAATAAGCTCTCCCTTGATATGACAAATGCCAGCTCTCATCTTTAATTATACCCTCATTATTTACTGAAATGGAACCAAAAGACAGAAGACTTCTTAATTTATAAATACTGTTCCCAATTCGCAGCCACCTGCTGCAATGATTAATGGTGTAAAAGTGTGCGTATGTGTTTGTGTAGAGGCACAACGGCCATAGAAGAGGAAATCCCATCACCGCAGGAGTGAGCCGAAGCACCTGTTCATCAGCCGAGCGCCTCCCCTGAACCAGACTGAACCAGATCTGCCCACTGACCCCCACTCAGGGACCTCAGACCATCGCACACCCTGCTGCTGTTACGACTGATGACACCATTTCTACAGCCATATAGAATCGAGCTGTCAAAAATTAATGACCCCTGCAGAAAACGTGGACGTGCTGTTGATTTCTACAGTTCAAATGTAGCTCTTTTGTTCCAGAAACCAAATGAGTTTATGACCATCTTCCCTTTTTTTGCAGCAGCAGGGCAGAAAGTTAATGGAGACCTGAGGCAAAAACACAGTCTTAAACTAAAAAAATAACTTCACATGCAATTAAAAATGGGGATAAATATGCAGCTTTTATGTGCACACTCACATTTCAATTGAATGCAAGATGCTAGATGAAGTTGGATTAGATAACAGTTTATCTTTTATCGCCTTAAATTGTTATATATTGATGCTTCAGTGCGACTGCTGTCTTATTTCTGGCTGCTGTAGGCGATGATGATGACTGTGTTTTCTCATTTAGAGAAGATTACACTATTTTTGTGAAAGGAAAAAATAGATTTTTAAGTAGCGAACAGAGCTGCAATCATTAATCAATTAGCTGTGGATTATTGACTTAAGATTTATTTTAACGAATGACAAAATAATCATTTAGCTGTCAACTATTAAATTAAACACCAATTATTTTCATAATCAGCTCAGTTCAGTTTTTTGTCATTCAAAATATGGTGACGGAACAAAATTCGTAACCCAGGTCCAGCAGCTTACACAATACAGAACATTTTGCAGTATTTTAGCTAAGATAAACCTATGATAAATAAAAAAATAACTAAAACTGAATCGGTTTGATAGGCTAAAAAACAAGAGAATCCAAGTTTTCTTATTCCAGCATCTTAAATAGGAATTTTTTTTGGTTCCTTTCCTCCTCTGTGACAGTAAACTAGATGTCGTTTGGTGGTGGACAAAACAAGACATTTTAGGATGTCATCTTGCCATTTTTCACCATTTTCTAAAGTTTTATAAAGTCATTAATAAATCAACGAATTGAAAAAATAAGCAAGAGATTAATCGACAATGAAAAAACATCATTAGTTGCAGCTCAGGTAGCATGTTAACAATTCATATAATTTCGAATGCGTCCTTTTTAGCACCAATTTGCCAGTGAATTATCCTGTAATTGGTTTCAAAAAGACCAAAAATGGCCCAAAAATTACAGATTGAAGGCAAAAGCTTTCTTCCCAGGGTCACCGAGGATGTCCTTCCTGACACGAAGCTGAGCAGGCGTTCGGTATGTGAGGGGTCTGTGGTTGAGGGGCCCCACCTAGCCAATCAAAACGACCCTTACCCAAAGTCCAGGCCATCCCACCAGCCCCTGCCACCTGTCCTTCACCCTCCCTCAGGGTGGAGGGGGGGACAGGGTGGCGGCCAGATGGCTCTTGAGGGCCAAGCAGCATCCTCAGTGCAGCATCCTCCCCCAGCCTCAGAGCCTCCAGCCTGGTCCCACCTCCACCCTCTGACCCCCTCCTCCCTTTTCCACCAGCCCAAACCCCTCAGCCCCAGTGCTCGTCAGTGCTGCATGACTGGGCAAACACAGTCCTTCACCAAAATAAATCCCCCGTCTCTCCTCCGCAGCTGCCTGGTTTGCAAGAAAAGCTTAAAAGAACCCTCATCTCCACCAGCGAAACAGCATTCCTGACATTAAGATTGCTGCTATCGCAAAGAACCAGAACCTTCCCCTCGTGCTGATTCTTTTAAAAATATAGGAAGGTCTATGAGTGTTGCAGCTCCCAGAGCAAAATAAGACAATGAGAGGTCGCCTTTATGATCAGTAAAGATAGTAATCACTTATCTGAGCGCTCCAGTCAGCAGCTGGAGCAACTGTTAAAGGGCCATATCGTCTACAATGGGTTCTAAATAATCTCACAAGGCTGCTCATTTATCATAGTGCTATCCTATCTCTCTGATATTACATTCAATTAGTTTCAGATACTAGCAGTGCAGGGTGCCTGGCACACACTATCAATCAAACTCCATCAATGACAAATTGTCACCCCTCCAGTCGTTCTCCATATCCAGGCAACAGGCCAACACAACAGTGGAGGAGATGATTCTGGATCTCTAGGTCTAATGGATGTCTCGACTCGGGGTCAGAATCCTGCATCAATACTTCCTGAGAGCGAACCGAAGAGTCATAACTCAAATGTGATCCGATCAACACATAAACATGGTCACCAATGTGCCGCCGACGGAGCCTCCAGTGCTTGTTTAAGAGAATAATGTAAGAGGGCAATCTGCAGCAATCTGAGTGGTGGTTAGCGCAGATGTTGCGGTGCTAATGAACAGGTTGGCAGCTCAGGGAGGCTACAGTTACAGTGACCTGAGCCATATGTCCACCTAAATGTCCACTGTTGGAGAGGAAGCAGTACATGCAAGTTGCCATGGAAATCTTTAGCAAGACAGTAATATTTTGGTACTGACACATATATTGAAATCAAGAGGAAGAAGGATTTTGCAGGGTCAACTTGGACAATTTTGTTTCATTAAAGCCACATTTGTTGACTATTAACACACGCAGTAACAGATTTTAGTGCTGAATGCTGTAAACAAAAAGCCTCGTGCAGCTGCTTGTCAACAGCATTCAAGATATTCAAAAATCCATACACAGTATAGCAGGTGTTAAATGTATTTGCGTCACTTAGAACCATGCAAATATTGAAACAGAAAAATACAGCACTAAACTAATGAAGGTCTAATGACAAAGACCTCAGACAAATGGAACAAAATATTGCAACTCTGCAACAGAGGAACTCAGTTAAAGTGGTCCAGGATGCCTCCCTGCATGCAGAAATTACCCATCAGAAACTTTGCAATTTTTCCCCATAAGCCGGTTTCATTACGGTACAGCATTGTTTGTCCTAATCCCTGCGTTACAGGTCAATATGCTTACAGATTGCCACTAGGTTCATCTTAGCTGCAGTGACAAAGCTGCTTAAATCTGTAATATCAGCCAACAGGTGCTAAAGCACCCGAAAGTCTATCTTGCATTTGTTAAATGTATCGGCATTCGTTGCCAAAACATGGATCAAAAGACAAAAATCCAGGACCAGTGGGGCAGAGAGGCTGCCAAAAAAGAGAAAGGGCTTTTCTGGTTGATGACGCAAAGTGTGTTAAAGTATAACAGATGTATTTAAGGAGATGCAGGTGTTGACGGGGAGAGTGGAGGTAGAAACATCAGTGAGGTTAGCAGGTGCTTTGTCTTGCTTACATGCTGTGAACCTGCTAAATGAACTAAATGTTTTTGATAACCTTGGAGTTTCATTCCTTCTTTGGGTTTGCACAAAAATGTATGCAAAATTTCTCCAAAGTGTAAAAAAAATGCTCATCAACTTTAACTGTAAATACGTAAAACACACATGCAAATGTATAACCTTCTTCTAGATTACTCACCATTCTGTTTCACATTATAGCCTACAGGGCGTATAATATTTTGCTAGACAGCCCAACAGTAAAAAGTATCTGTTAAACTTTAACAGTCTAAACAAACAGGTGAACATGTCTCTGAACAGGACAGGTAAAGGATGGAGGAGGAGGGACCAGGAACCAGCACAGATCCAATCAGAGCTGCAATGTTTAATCTTATCGTGTGACTGATAAGTACATTAGAGAACAAAACATCATTCTCCTGAGAAGGTTGGACTTAATTCCCATTAATTATTCAAGAGATTCTTATTAATTTATTTGTGACATGCTCATAAAGAATGTGCAGTGAAATGCATCAGCTGTATGAGCACACACTGTAATACTACATTAGAATAAAGAGAATGAATGGCATATATGCTGCCAGTTTTTCAATAATCCAGATAATAAAGGCAGCAGTTAAGTCAAAAATTTCAATTTTTAGCCCAACACAAACGACACAAATCAACAGATTGTGGGTGTTTTCAGTTAAGCATCTGTTGGTCGGTTTGAATTTGGTGTACAAAATCCAAGTTTCCTGACAGCTTCTTTCTTGCTGTCAGTTCTCCCTTGACTCCATGTGGAGGTATTCAAGGTTGGTCCAAGTGGGAGGAAACCCCAGGGCAGACACACAACATGCTGGAGGAAAGACTCATCCAGTCTGACCTGGCTTTGCTATGGGGTGCCCTGCAGTACTGTGAGGAAAAAGCAAAATAGAGACTGAGCTGCTGCTGTAACAACAGTTGGATGGAGTGATGGATATACGGATGGAGGTGTTGCTCTTGTGCATGTTAGCGTACAGTTTAAGTACTTGGCAATGAGTCCGTTGTAAGATTGTGGTAATAAATCCCAATGTGGCTGACAATAACATGACAATGATGGCTTGTACTTCATACATGAGTCCGCTGAATGAATAAACTATAAAAGTGAAACAAACAAAACTCTGTCAGTTTAAGTTCCACCATTGTGTCCCACTGGACCGGTTTCAGAGCTGGAAGCCACTTGAGCCTGGCAGCTGTAGGAAGAAACCCTAAAGCCCACTGAGCTGGTGTTCCCCGCTGGGTGTGAACTTCACGCTGAGGTTCAGGATTAAGTCCATCTCGTGAAGAAAACAAACAAAGGCCACGCAGGGTTTTCCCCACTCATCTGTGTCTCTTAGCTAATTATGAGGCTGTTAAGAATAACTGCAGCGGAGCAGCACACACATCCGCCGTAAATACCTCATTATCCTACAGAACCCCACCCGACCGTATCAAACGCTCCTTAATGAGCAGTCAGGAATGACTAGTGAAAATAAATACATCATTTCCAGTGGCCCTGATTGAGCAATTAGCGTCAGATTCCTTTTCATTCTCATTGAGCTGAATCAATAATAGATTCTGTTACAGAACACTCTCAGTCACCTTCTGAGTGTCCTTCATCATCTCCATTAACTACTACAGCAATGGTGTTGAGATCTGCCGTCAAAACCAGGTATATTTGAAAAAACATACAGCATTTGTCCTTAAATCTTGCTTACTTTTTTATAGTTCTATTCTCTTGATTGCCTGTTTGAGGACAGATTTTGTGAGCTTTCTCATCAAACATGCAGAGAGCTTGAAAACATGACTAAGAGAAGCATCAAGTTATGTTAACACTGTCTACACTTTTACCATCAGTTCAGCATTCGAGCTGCAAATCTGTACTGAATCCACAAGAATTCACTGCAAAGTCAGGAAAAATAAACCAAACAGAGGTTCAAGAAATGTAGAAGAGTTTATGTAACACTCTCTCCTGAAAATCAGCTTGTCTGGGAGGCTGGGAAACGCTAAGAGCCCAGTAGGCAGCTCAGACATTGTTAATCAAACATCAGCTTACAGGTTCTTTTCTTTGACTGCTCTCCAATAAATTAAGAAATTAAGTTGGAAAGATTTAAATGCATGTCTGCAGCCGGACTTAACAGACATTTAAATCTTACCAACCTCATTTCAACTGGGCTCACACAATTCTGTTAAACAGAGGAGAAGCAGTGCATGAATCAAAAAGGATGAATATGTATGAATATCTGTCAAATGAAATCCAAGTTTTTGACAAAGGAGAAAGGCTCTTTTTTACATTTGCAAAATTACATCCTAGAGGTTATGTAATTGTCTCTATCATGTGGGGAGTGACTTTTGACCATCGCATGTAAGAGGTCAGAAAGTATTACAGCTGCTACAATTAGTTGGCTTAATCAATGATGTCAACACTGAAAAAGCAACAACTTTAGTTTTTAGATCACTCCAAGCCTGAGTTCATTTTTTTCCTGAAATTCTTTACCTAATTGTAACAAAAGCTTTCCTTCCTCGTCACAACGTTGCATCGTTCAATTCAACTCAAGGCAGCGTCATTTAAACAGTACCACTACACAACTTTTGTCATCTCAAACAGCAAGTTTAACCCTTACAAAATGTATACAGAAAAACCCAACAATTTCAAAGATTCCCAGCAAGCACTTGGCAACAGCAGGGAGGAAAAAAAATCCCTCCCCTTTACAAGGTGGGAAAAGACCTCTGGCAGAACCAGGCTCAGGAAGGGTTGACCATCTGCCTCAACCAGTTGGGATGAGGGTAAAGTAAAGAGAGTTCAGGATAGCAGATGAAGAATAAACAAACAGTGCATGACATCACTCAAGTTTGGCTTTAGTCACTGGTCAGTTGCACTCGAAACTAGAAAATGCCAGCAGCAGCAGAGTCTAACTCGTTTCAGGGTAGACGTTTCCAAACACTCAAAGCCTCTAAAGTAGGGGAGTTCTTCAAAATGTCACAAAACAAAAATGTGGTATGTACACTGTGCAAAGTTCTGATACCATACCACAGCAGTACAGCGCAATGCACAAACACCTGAAGAAAAACTTACAGGTGCTATTGTGGAAGATGCACCACTAGAAACAGCAAAACTCCTCCAAATGTTGTCTGTTCATTGGTAGGGAGTTAGGGGGTATGTTTTGATCTCTTTTGTCCTTGTGGCTGCTAAATAAACTCGAAATTTGAATTAAATTAAATGGGAGGAAAATTAATCCTTTAGATTATTGGCAAAATAGCTGAGAGATTATTCGACAGAGAGAATCTTTAGTGGTCACTATAAAATGTGACACCTGTGGAAGAAGTCATCCTCTGGATCGTGTGAACAGACTTTCAATATTATCAAATTCAATAACAATAATTAAAACAAAAGCTTGATTCTATAATAACTTTTGTCAATGCTTGTCCTATCTAGGATCTCAGCTGCCACTCAATTGTCCTTAAATCATACACAGGAGAGGAAAAAAATCTTTTAGACATGTTCTGAAAACCAAGACTTTTGTGTAGTTTCTTTAGGTAGATTTTGCTGTTTCAGATTATTTAGTGATTTTAAAGCTTTGAAGATGCTCCTCGATACTTCCGAGAACTTTTCCCTGCACAGTAAATTGAATCACTCCAGCTACCTAATCTGAACTGTCCCCAGTATGATGTCAAAAGAGGAAAAATAAATTAACATTCAGTACAAAAAGTCAGTCAAACAGCTTCTGCAACAGTGGTGGGAAAGAAACAGATAAAAGACACACAATCCACAGTTTTCTCTTGTCTGCAGTTGGACAATTCATAACACTAAAGCTCCAATCTCAAGGAATCTATGTTTCAATGAATATCAATTGACTGCAAACAGGCAGATTTCTGGTGGTAACAAAGTCTGCAGTTCTGCTCCATCAAACACGGAGCTCAGATTCACCACAACACAATACATCCCTGAACCTCCTCCCTGCCTTCCCATGTCGCTCCATGATTGCTACTCAATGAACATTAATACACAGAGCAGGGGACATGTGACATAGTAAATCTACAAAGAGAGCGAAATCCAATTACCTCCTACCAGGCCGAGCATCACATATAGGATCTTGAACTCACACGGGCTAGGTAATTGCCAAGGGACTTTGAGTCTTGCTGCATGGAAGCTGGAGGTAATTCTCCAACAATGGGAGCCAGTGTGTCAACGTTACTACATCAGTGCTTTCAATTTGTTTAAGTTGCTTGATGTCCATTAAGAGGTAAGGTGTGTATCGGCTCAGTTTGGTACAACCTCGCTTCCCTGGAGAGCGTCTGGACTCGTCTGGTTTCCAATTGATGACGCCGAAATGAAGCTTCTAATGAAATCTAGAGAACTCATTCAGCATGCAAAGGGTGCAGATTCACTATATGAATCAGGGTTTGTTATTATAGCAACAATAATGCAGACTTAAAAAAACTATGTTTGGTTGGGATTTCACAAATATTGAGCTTCCTGCCGAATCCAAGCACCAGACTGAGACTCTGCAGTCAGCGTGTCACTTAGTATCCAGTGAGATGCTCGGCAGTCCGGGAAATTGGAAAACAGCAGCTGGGACTTTGGTCGCATCAATTAATATTCATGTTCCGCATATTCCCAAGTGATTAATTTAACACACCTGATCAAATCAATAATTTACAGGGGGAGGAGCGGAGAGCACAGGAAGGAAACATGGAAAAAGAATAAACCTTGTCATTAAATCTCATCTCTGACACACCTACAGCAGAAGTCCAATACCAGTTGGAAACTCAGCGGTGACCTAAATCTAACATGCATGCTGTGACTCTGTCAGCCTCAAAACATGTCCAATGTTCAGCTGCCCTGAACATTTTTTAATGAATGTGTTATTCTATATTTTTTGGTGTTCTTGCATTGTGCACAGTAAGTTAATCCACAGGCTTTAATCAGTGCATGTTTAGAACTAAGGTTAGGTGCTGCATGTGGTTCAGATCTGGAATGAAGATGGGGTTGTAAGCGCTCATAAGGTTTAAGAATCAGACTAATTCCTGGGTAGGCTTTCTGTGGGTCAGACAAGGAAGAATCTGGGTTGCCAATGAAATATGAATGTGAAGGAGAGCCTCCTTAAACAGCACTCATTTTTGACAGTGTTGGTCAATATTTGTGTAATATTTCTGTCACTGAAACAGGAAACACTCTTTTAAGATGCATTTTTACGTTGAAATCTATTGCAAAAAGTTACTTTTCTAATGTTGAATACAATCTTTTTTTTTTATTCCTATGGTTGTTGATTTTGACAAGACAAAGACTGGTGGCACAAGGGCTTGACGATAAAAAGATACTAATATATACTAGTAACGGACACAAATATTGATCAACAGAATGTTCAATAGTTCATGCAAACCACCACTGACTCAGTAACTGTCAAGATAGATGGAATAGGAAACATTTCATAATGAAGTTTTTCAGCTATATCGTCCAGCTCTGTTTGGTCACCAACCAAAAGAATTTAGAGGATCCCTTCTATGATGCTCACTTAACTGTGCTGAACATAACAAAAGCACTGTAGGTCAGGTAAGCCAGTATTCACTGCAAGAGAGCAGCAGAAACTCACTGTACCTCCACCTTAAAATGAAGACTAATGTGCTCTAAACCAGACACTATATTAACCTGCACAGGTTTGCTGCTCGGTGCCTGTTTCACTCTATAACAATTGTTCGTTCCATCCCTCCATTAGTGTTGCCTGCTTCAAGGAAAGGAGGGTTACAACCTGGACAGATCATCAGCCCATTAAAGAGCTAACACAATGAGACACACTAACACTCACACATATAGTGGCCATGCATGACTGTGGAAGAAGCTGCAGCATCTGGAGAAGAGGCAAACTCCAGGAAGAAAATCAACCAACCAGTCAGCTCAAACCCAAAACCTGTGCTAACCAACATCTGCACTTTGTCAAAGGCAAATAAAAATAGCAGCTCATCTTGAACTACCCTCACAAAAGAAGCCACATTTTCAGTATTTGATGTTTCTGAATGTTTCTCCTGCAACGTCGACAGGGTTCATGCCCTCTGAGAGCAGAGTTTGTTTTACCTACAGAGCACGTTGCAATCTTTCATCTGAAATCAAACCGTGAAAATCAGGAGAAACGGGGCGACGAGCTTCGCATGCAGCAGCAGCACCACATCAACATCATGTGGAAAATGCAGAGTGTAGCTGAAACAGGGAAAATGAGTCACCGTATCAAGGGCTCCATCAATCTTCAGTGCAGACTGCTCAAGTAATTCTACACAACCACAAAGCATCAAAGAAGAATCCTCAGAATGATGCTTCCACCGACTCGCTGGCTTTGAATCAATCACACTGTGCTCACTTTGACACTTCCTCGATTCATGCAAAAGCAGAATGACTTGTGTAAATATTTAAACCTCCTCCGAGACAAAGTGAAAGCGTTTTGGTTCTTCCAATGACACAAACTGTCCTGGATCATTTCCTGTTGACAGTTTAGAGCAGGGGTGTCAAACTCATTTCAGTTCAGGGGCCACATACAGCCCAATTTGATCTCAAGTGGGCCTATAAATAACAACAACTCCAATTTTTTCCTTTGTTCTAGTGCAAAAAGTACATTCTGAAAATGTTCACATTTAAGGAATCAGCTTTTTGCAAAACATCAAGAACAAACTGAAATTTGTTCAGAAAAATGAATTCAATTTCACCAACATTATGCTTCAGTTTATAATTTACACAACTTACAGAGTATCTACAAAGGCACAACACATTTCATCACAGGTATCTAGAACTGAAAGATATAGAATTTTACTTTAAAAAAGACAAAAAACAACAAAAACAAGACACAGTATTCCAAAAATGAGACATAAAATGACAAAAGCAAGTAACAAAATGACAAAAAATGAGATGAAACAAAAAAGAGACAAAAATTAGACAAAAAAGTTGTAAAGCGAATGACAAAATGACAAAAGCGTGATATGACAAAAACGATACACAAAACAATGAATAAAGCAAAACACACAGTGACAAAAATGAGACAAAAACACAAGCAAGACAAAAAGGAAACACAAAACAACAAAAACGAGAAACGAAACGACAAAAATGTGAGACAAAGGACAAACATCAGACAAAAAAAGACAAAAAATGGCAAAAAAACATGTCTTCTCGGTAATTTTTACACTTTACAAAGTCGTCCCACGGGCCGGATTGGACCCTCTGGCAGGCCGGTTTTGGCCCACGGGCCGCATGTTTGATACCCCTGGTTTAGAGTCTAAATTTGCACTTTATAAAATTTCTGGAGGTCAAAAGAAATTCTAGATGTAAATGCACTAGAAACAACATCCACTGGAGTTCAACCAATGTAGCTAAATCTGGACGTGTTTTTAGACTAAGATGAGCAGCAACAGGTTTGTTTTCCTTGCTCATCTCTCCTGCATCAACCCACCAGGACTCAGCTGTCAACATCAGCCTTGTTCAGCCGTCACACCACACAGAGCAGGCAGCTAGATGAAGACGAATCGAATCTTTAACTCACCCTTTTCTGGTCCTCCAGCCCGTGCAGCACCGGCTTCCTCCTTGGGTGCTGTTGTGGACTCGCCTCTGCTCCAGTCTCCATCTTCCCAATAGATAAATATCCAAACCTTCACAACACGCCTTTGAAGGAATGAAAGGAAATACCTGCTCAGAGTATTCCAGTCCCCTTCCCACTTAAATCCCAGTGGTTGTGCATGAATGTCTATCCAAAAATCCAGAAAAACTGTCCGTCCATCAACTCTGCTTCATGAAAAAGACCCTCTGCGACTTCATCCACATGCTGCGACTCAGTCACAATGTGTCTCCATAGTTTGTCTTTGCCTGCAGCGAGCATCAGGGCAGAGAAGAAGAACCAGAGAAAAGCAGGATCTCTCCAAAAAACATCACAGCTGCCATTTGATCCTGAAGGAGGGTGTGTTCTGCATGATCCTCCTCAATACTGCTCAATCTGACTGCCACTGCAAGAATAAAAAACAAAAAATGTGGGCAGGTTTCAGCTTCTATGCAGCAAAACTGGACTTTTCCAGGAAGCGTCCAACAATATGTGAGATAACAAAACAAAAAAAAACACATCCAGAGAAAGCAGATTTAAAAAGCTGCAGCTCAGTGGGGTCTTGACAGTGAGCAAGTGCTTGTGTTGGGAAAGAAAACAGAGTGAAATTAAAGGTTGTGGCGTCAACAAGAAGTTAATGAAGACAAATATTCAATGCAAATGCCAACAGTCTGCATGCACACACTAACTAAGCCACATTTAATGAGAAAATTTCCTATTTAAAAGTCTATTTTGACATGCAAAGTAGGTATTTACATGCTATAACGGTGCAATTACTATATATTTTAATAGAAAACAGTGTATTAGTGGAAGTAAGCGGTGTGAACCAGCAGCGTGCTAATTACTGCAGGTGCGTGCTGCTCAACATTCGCACCAAAAACACAATTTAAACCCAACTAAGCAACTTTTGAACAGCTCAAAAACTTGCTTTGAAGTCTTTTTTAAGTTGCACTAATCGTGGCTCGTCGGTTCGGACTTGACACCACACAAACATCAACTCCAGACTTAAAATCTGGAACAAATTGGTCGCCGAAGGTTCGGAGCTGCTGCAGCATCCCTGCAGGAGAAGCTGCGAGACGTTCAGGGCTGCTGCTGCTGCTCTCAGACAAACTAAATGTCTGCAGGAGACGAACCGGGGGCAGAAATGAGCCTTAGAGAGGAGAATCTGCGCTAAGAAAAGATGCTCACCCCGCACTTCTCCGCGTCTTCTCTTCCCGGTGGAGACGGTTCCTGCCTCGTGTGCTGCTGTCCGCTCCTCTGGCTGCAAGCGGAGCAGCCCGCTGCTGCGTTCACGGACTGTGGGAGAAGTAGGGAGCGTGGGAATGTCATGGGCGTAGATTCCATAGAGGGGGAACACGTCCCCCGTTAGGATTTAGAACAGGTGCATTTGTCTCCCTCAATAAAAGCAAGAAAACATATAAAAAGTAGATTTTGTTTGTTTGTTTGTTTGCTTTTTGGGACATTTTTTAGCTGTAAAAGATAAACATAAATTATGAGCTCATAAAATCACTGAATCTGTTGAAGAATAGAAAAGAAAAACAGAAATAAAAATTAAAACAAAGCTTAATCATTGGGGATACAGAGAATCTTTGAATTTGTTGGGTATTTATGTGTATTTTAGGGTCATAACACTAAACTATTCAGGTTAATTGCCATAATTAATGGTATTGTACGCTATTCCTACCATTTACACTTACATGTATGGCTGCAAGATTTTAGAAAATCTAGTTTATTTACTGAATTAGATAAACCATTTAAGTTGCAAACATGAATTGGTCAGTTGCTCTTACATCAAATTAATATTGTGTGTAATTTAAACTCAAATTCCTGCATTAGTTGGTTTAAAAATACATTCAAGTTGAAGTAACTTAAGGAAATTGGCTTGAAAACTCAATTTTTGTTTACCTTGAAGTCAGGAATTTATACATACATGTATAATATTTAAACTTGTTGGATTCATTTGTAAAGCCAGTCTTATTTTTCTACAGGAAGGCACTTTGGTGCAGCAGCAGTTGGTGTAAATGTGCTGTATAAATAATGATGACGTGGCCTCAGTATGTATTATATGTTCTTTTATTGTAGCAAACATAGTTTTTCTATGCTAAATCACATTTGAAAGCCCCATTATTCACAAAAGGACTTTAAAGTGAGTGTTTTAATTCATTTAGTCTGACCGTTTCAGATTTTCTTTCCTTTTACTATTAAAATGTCTTTTTTTTTTTTTTTTTTAAAAACACAAAGTTGGATATTATATTAATAGCTGACAACTAATCAAGTAATTGATTATTATTGTTGCAGCTCTACATCTGGTCTACACATTCTTATCTCTCAAGCAAAACAGTTATTTGTTTTGTTTTGGTTTTGTCATCATACATACACTTAGTAAATGAAATTACATCTCTCTCTCTCTCTCTGCCTCTGTTAGTGTTAAATTATCACTGTTATCCACTGGCTTTCTGTTGTGATATTATGGGCTGGGTTCTTGTATTTTTTTAATGTAAATAGCTGCACGTACCCTCTGTCAGACTGGGTGTTCTCAATTACGAGCAGCCCCTGAAGGTAGCACCAGGGTCCCACTCGCTCTCTCTCACAGCCCTGACATGACGTCACGGGCGGCTTCAGTCTCCCTGTTCTCTCCAACATCCTTGAAGGCGCCGGTCGGTTTCCATGGAGACCCCCGGTAAGGAGGCATCTACCGCCACCGAGCGTCCAATCAGAGATATGTCTGTGAAAATAAAAAGTCAGATTGATAATGTATTTAACAACACATACATAATGATGCATTTTATTATTATAGGTCCGTATAATACAGGATTATGAGGAAATCAAGAATCAACAACATTAAGCTAGGGAATTAAAATTAGCAATAGACACATTATTGCACCACGAATTCCAATATAATAAACATTATTCTAACAAAGAACAAATAATTTACATTTTGGTGCATAAAATGTATTTTGCACTTGTACTTTTACTTAATGAGTGCCAAAAATGACAATAAAAGATGCAAAAATTATAAGAAAAGACACAAAAATGACACTAAAAGATGCAAAAATAACACAAAAGAGGCAAAAATGATACAAAAAACAGGCAAAAATTACATGAAAATACACAAAAATTGCACTAAAAGATGCAAAAATGAAATTAAAAGATGCAAAAATGACATAGAAAGATGTAAAAATGACATGAAAAATGCAAGAATGACACAAAATGCACAAAAAATTACACTTAAAGATGCAAAAATGACAAAAAGAAGCAAAAGTGACACTAAAATACAGAAAATTACATAGAAAGATGCAAAGATTACACAAAAATATGCAAAAATGACACTAAAATACAGAAAATTACATGAAAAGATGCAAAGATTACATTACAAGATGCAAAAACGACACAAAAATATGCAAAAAATTACACAAAAAGTTGTAAAAATGACACAAAAAGATGCAAAAATGACACTAAATGATGGTTGGTTGTGTTCCTCGAGCTGTTCTTGAGCAGTTTTAAATAAAATAGTGAATGTATGACTTTTTATTTTTTTTTAATTGAGTATTTCTACACTGTAATACAATGAATGTGTGTACACTTATTCCTCGACTAAATTCATCTCTAACAAATCAACTAGAATCAGATTACTGCACTTTGACTGATGTGATAGTAATCTGAATATTATAATATTATACTGGCAGTAAAGGGGAGGATTTTTTCCAAAGCGTTGGGCTAAAATTCAAAGCATAGCTATTTAAAGCATGACCCCTGTGTGTTTAAAACCTGGACATTTTAAATTTAATTAGAAACTGACTCTCTGATCTGAGGGGTCTCAATGCAGAGTAAGGGCTTAAAAGTTCCGGACTGAAGTTTGGCTGTAGGGAATCAAGCTTTGTCTGCACAAACACTGCAGTGGAGGGAAAATTAAAGACATTCACTGAGAAACTGAAGGGAATTTGGGCCCCTCCTGACAAATAACACAAAACGACCTAATAATACAAGACATGCATTAGAATGAGCAGATCACAACCATTCTGCACCATGAATATTGTAGCTGCACCATTTTTTATCTGCACTTGCTCTATTTATCTGCATTCTTCTGCCATATTTATGTTTGTTAGCTCAGTATATATGAGTAGATGCGAGTGATAAATGTGTGTGAATGAATGTATTCTATAAACAGGTGAATTAAAACACCATACAGAGACACAGAGAACTAGGAATTTCATTGCACAATGACTTGATATTAGTTGCATACGACAATAAAGTCTTGAAATCCTTTGAATCTCCTTAAAATTACCCAATAATAAAGTAAAGTAAATCCAGGTTTACCACAAACCATGCAAAGGCCTTAATCAAACAACACTTATTTGGTTATTTAATGTATAATCTGGTGAATGAGTGCATCCATAATGATTCACAGCTGCCTTAATGTGAAGAGCTGTAGATTTATAGCCCAGCACCTTTTCTGTGGCAGTTTTAGCTCGTTTTTCTACAAGACATACACGCTCTTAGAAAATCCAACAAGCCTGGACATTTTATTATCCTCCCTGCATCCTCAGGCTACACTAAATTAATTAATTTCTATATTTCTACACATCTGCCAACAAATAAGTAAGATATAATCTCATAAAAATGTGAAAAAATAGGAAAAAGTGTATGTGGAACTCCTTCTCTGTAAGTAGATCAAAAAATACCTATGCCCATGTGGTTCTTGGTAATTTGATTAATTTAATTACAGCTAAAAGAATCATTTGATTTGTCTCTAATATGAAACTGAAATCTTACTTTGTAAAGTGCCCTGAGATGACTTCTGTTGGTGGTTTATACATGAAACTGAACTGAATGAGTTCATGTCACGCTTTTATATTCCAAAATCTAATTATTCTAAATCAAATTACCAGAAACTGCACAGAAACCTTGAAGTCTAGAAGTTTTTGTTCCTGCATAGCTCCACTGGTTGGTGCTTGAATTTCTGCGTGAAACTATCTCTTTATTGTCTGCTGTGTTTGCAGGTTATTTAAGCATGCTGTTTGTTGCATTGCAGCATTTTGGGACTAAATGTTAGAATTTCTAACAGCTGAAAATCAAAAATCAGCAATTATTGTAAAGGCAGTAAATTTAATTTCATCTTTCATTGCTTTTCAGCTTTGACAGGAAGCCTTTTCCATTTGAATTCTACTCTCACATGAAAAAATGTGTTTATGAGGCTGTTAATCCATGTGATATTAGATTTACTTGACGCAACATGTCTGAATAGATTTTATCTGACAATGTCCATGAATAATGTTTTTCTAGTTTACCTTAATAAGTTTCATTCTGTAACACATTTCATCGGTGTTTTAATAGATTGCGGCCAAAATACGTTTCTTTCTTATTTTCAGTTGGCTTCGCTTACACATTCCAGATGCTCAAAATTCCTAAAATCCTCCAAAAACACAGATATGTGCGACAAGTTTAGAAAGTTTTGAACAGAAATCTTACTGAAAAGACACATTAACTGTTAATGTAATTTGCATTTTGTTGCTTTGGGGCTGAACTTTGTGTTTTCTTTTACATAAACGAAGACATCTCAGGATTAGATAATATCATCCTTTACTGATCCAACGACAGAGAAATTTGAGTTACAGCATTAAAGGACCCGTTATATCAGTGTAACAATAAAATATATATCAGTGCTGGTGAGATTTCAGAGATTTTTCCATGTAGACATTTATGTCACACATTGGAAAATATGCCATGATTCTTAACAGCTGAAAAGTTTTGAACAACTTACTGTAATTTATTTAAATGTTCTCTGCTTTTTGAAAAAAAATTATAGTTAACATCTAGTAAAATCACAGAAAAAAGGTATAAAGGTAAAAACAATCACAACTTAAAAAGGTCTACATCAAAAATCTGCATTTTATATTTTTTTAAAATGGTAATTCGTTCTCTTACACCATTAACTTTAAAATTACTAGATTTTTTACTGTATTTGAATCAGCAAAAATGATTGGCATTTTACAAATATTTTATGAATATTTCAAGTATTTAAACAAAAAATATGTATATTAAGCATTTTAAACATGGTAGGTATTGTTTGAACTTTTATTTTACAGATTTGTCCTGTTTTTTTAAATAACAGGTAATATCAACATGCCTACATTAAAAATCTTAAATTTTACAATGAGTGACCGTAAAACTGCATTGCTTTACTGTATTTAAATCAACAACAAAGTTGGTGCAGTTGATTTTTTACAGAAATGTACCATTATTCTCAAAGAAAAACTATTCATGTTATTATGTACTTACTGTTGTCATGTTAAATTACAGATATCTTAAGGCACAGAAAAAAAATATTCATTTGCATGATCAGTGTGCACAATAAACAGTAAAACTGCATTAACAACAAAGGGCACTGTATTGTTATATTTGAATCAGCTAAAAAATATTAGATTATTTTACATAATTGCCATTAGGTTCACTATTTTTACAGGTTACAGATTAATACGCATGTCAGACAAGAGAACTAGGCAGTTTAAAAATTAAAGAATAAGATTGAAAATTTAGAAATTAAAGATAAAAAAATAGGGAATAAAAAAGAAATTTAAAAAATAAATAAATTTTTAAAAATACAAATCTTTTTTAAAAAATAAAATAAAAAGGAAAAAATTAAAAAGAATACATATTAAAATAAAAAATAAAATAAAAGTAAAAAAATAAATACAAAACTGAGTTGTTGTACCTGTAGAGAAACACTGATATTGCACAAATTCTTCTCTGAGCTGAATATAGGGATATTGTCAATACTGATATTGCACATATTCTATTGATATTTCCTCTGTGAGTAGAGAACACTTTCGTTGCACCGATTCTTCAATATTTGGGATTTTGAAAAAACATGATGTTGCACAGATTCTTTAATATACAAGAAAATGCATATTTCACAGCCACAGTAAACTCATGCAGAAAGGGCATAAGAATGCCACAAATACACCCCAACCCCCCAGGTTTAATAAATTACCCCCAGTGGTCAGAGAGCCCTCCGTCCACGGTTTCTGCGTGATTTTAATCCCGCCTCTCCGTGGACTTTTTGAACTGTGGAGTCCCTGCTGGGGTGACGTGAACGCGCATGCTCGTACTGGGCGGGCCAAACGGTGCTGGAGCTCGTGACCCTCAAAAGTGGGCAAACTTTTCACGAGTGGAGTAAAGTTGACCAGGAGGTCTGTTTAGTTAACTAACAGCAGGAGGAGAAGGAGGAGAAGAAAAGGAGAAACTGGGAGCCGCGCACATTTTCTCTATTTATTTGGGCACTTTTTTGCGTGGTGTTGCGTTAAAAGCCGATTTTTAGCGCTCGAGTTCTGTAGGAAATAACTGCTTTTGGGATCCACGTGAAGTAAAAATGGAAGGTTTCCACTGAGGGAGGCTTGTTTGTTGGATTTGGGTGAGTAAAATTATCTAGTTAACTAACATTCCTCATTAAAAAGAGGAGCAAAATCCAGACGTTCCGTTCGACTGGAGCCGTTTCGGTGACTCTGGCGCTGTTTCCAGTTGTTGGTCACCTGAATCTGATCTAAAATTGTTATCACTTCTTCAGATCAAATCGGTTTATGTGGATATTCTGGTTTTGCTGTGTATAGTTACCGGACTGTGTGCGCCCGGTGAGCTGGCGGCTACGTGACAACCAGCCACTAACTGTGTTAAGGGGAAGTTTTCCGCCGTTTAAAAGGCGCCCAGCTTCAAAACACAGCAGCGTTTAGCTTTTACACCTAGCGACGGTTCAGTTTTATCCAAAAATATATTAAAATATAAGGTACTTTTAAACCGGAGCCGCCGCTGTTACCGTACAGACATTCCGCGCCAAGGATTTCAAAAACAGTTTACCTGCGCGGGACACTCTTCACTTCCTGTACGCCGCCTGATGCTGCTCCCTGATTGGCTGTTTTACACAAAAAGGGCGTGACCTACGCGGCTGTTGAATCCGGCGATTCGACGGAACGCCCGTCAGTTACCGCCAATACGAATCCCGT
The DNA here is from genome assembly GCF_022539595.1 of Amphiprion ocellaris. Taxonomy (NCBI): domain Eukaryota; kingdom Metazoa; phylum Chordata; class Actinopteri; family Pomacentridae; genus Amphiprion; species Amphiprion ocellaris. Next base: position 38,104,314 of record NC_072766.1, on the reverse strand, counting down.
GTTTTGATTTTGTTTTAAAGTGATTTTTAATCAAAATGAGCAGTTACTAAACGCAGAGAGCTGTTTAAACTGGCTGGAAGGATTTTAATTACCTCAAAATCGTAGCTCATGCTTGAAAATGTTGGTTCCCGACAAATATGTGACTCTTAAAAAGCGGTAGGACTGTCTCTTTGAACATATTTTGCAAAAATAGCGTTGATTTCTTTGACAGTGACTTAATTCAGCATGCTTTGGTAAGATAAGAAAACAAATCCGTTGGACAAGTGTGAAGTCTGTTTAGATGAGCTGGTATAAGCTAATAGTTGATTTACCTAATTCTGTTAATACATATTGCTGCCTAGCTAACATTAGCTTATATAACCCTTATTGAACTCTAAGGTGGAGGATGTCATTTGCAGCGCTTGAAAATCAAACCCTGACCCAGCAATCTCATTCAGAGGTCAGTAAGTACAGAGGAGCCTGAAAGTGTCTCAGATCTAGCTTGTTTTGTATGCGTCTGTGACTAATCCCACTATGATTCAGCAATTATATCATCATCTGTCTTCTCCTTTTCCTGTCTAGGATGATGGTTTTGTTGCACCAAGAGCTCCTGTAAATACTCAGAAATTACCCAGCTTGTGTGCAGTCCCAGCGGAGAGCAGGCTCACCATGGGTCCCCTCACCACACCTAAAAAAGGAAGGGAAGTGGGTTCGGTCGACCCCTGGACTCCGACCTCCAACCTCAAAATGCTCATCAGTGCTGCTAGTCCAGAGATCAGGAACAGAGAGAAGGAGCTATGCATGGACAACGACGGACAGGAAGGACTTGATCCAATACAGGTACAGAAAAAATCCTAGCAGCAAAACGTCAAGCACTTTCTGATGAGTCGAGGTGTTTAAATGGATGTTTCTCTTATCTGTTGTTTACCTGTAGGACTTAGAAAATGGAGAAGAGTCAGAGAAAATGATTAGCAGAAAAGAGAAGAGTCTGGGGTTGCTTTGTCATAAATTCCTCGCCCGCTACCCAGATTACCCAAACCCAGCCGTCAACAACGACATCTGCCTCGATGATGTGGCCACTGAGCTCAGTAAGTCAACTCTTTGTCTCTTTAACTAAAAACAGTCTTACAGAATCCATCCATTAAGTTCACAGCATATGTCACACACTGCTGCTGCTAATAGTGACTTGGGTTATTTTTGTCTGATAATAACTATCAGTTCTGGGAGTTTTATTTGCTCCTGTCACATCTTTTTCCTCTCTGTGGACTCAATTTTTACTGTCTTGTCCCTCGATGGAAACAGCACAGCCATGACTAGAAGTAGAGAGAACTCACAATATCTTCTGTTTAGAATGACACAGTTAGAAAGCCATAACAAATTCAAAAACAAATTTTTCAGCTGAATGTCTTGTATTAATGATTTGACAAAAATTGAAACAAAAACATGTTTTCAGGTGCTCACACGGGTTACCACAAGTGAAATAATGGTTGCCCTAGATATTTATTTATATTTCCATTTTGAATCTGCTTCCATGCTTGTCTCCTATCTGCTCTGTGTGAACACGACCTGCAGTTAAGCCGGAAAAGAATTTATTTTTTTTAATTATTGATATTATTATTCACATGACTGTTGGTCACAGCCTTGAAGTTGAAAATAGATTTTTTTTTTGGTAATTTAATAAAATCTAGTTAGAGCTAATTATTTAGTTTTGGCAAATTTTTACATGAAATGTAAAATAAAGTGACTTTGATGATATTTCATGATTTGTACCTCATATTTGCTTAAGTTTCCCAGCAGAATGGGACGTGTTTATTAACTAATTAAATGAAAACTAAGTAAAGTTCTGGTTGTAGAATGTGCAACAAAATGCAAATTGATGATCAGCAGTATGAGAGAAGCCAAATATTTTGGCAAACAAGTCAGCGACTTCATTATCTTAATTTTGGCTTCTGTGATGTATTTTACTTGTTTGCACTTGCGTGAAATTTTGTTAATTTAACAGATGAATAGGCTGCTTGAAAGTTGAAATTGCCACTGCTCAGTTTGTTAAATGTTTTTGGCCCCGATAAATGTTGTAACTGGGCATGTTTAGAAAGAAGATAACACGTCTTTTTAACTCACTGAAGGGTTGTTGGAGTTTTGAGGGAAGCTCATTTTCAAATATTTGGCACATTGATTGATTCAGCTGTGATGTTCACTGTGTTTGTTTGTCGCCATGTATGCAAATATGTGTTTCTCTCAAATTTACATGCAATATATTGTAGCTGGTTTGAATTCTTCTTTTTTTTTTGTTGTAAGTTTCTTTCACAAAATGTGATATTAGTTTATTATCTAACAGCAGTAAATCTGTATTTTCCTTCCCTGTGTGCAGATGTGGAGCGCCGCCGCATCTACGACATCATGAATGTGCTGGAGAGTCTCCACATGGTGAGCCGAGCGGCCAAGAACCGCTACATGTGGCACGGTCGCACCAAACTGGCCCAGACTCTGGCCATTTTGAAGCAGGTGGGCGAAGACCACAGGTACGGCCAGCAGATGCAGCAGATCCGGCAGCGTCTCCTGGACAAAGAGTTCGACTTTGACGGGGAGGACCGGGAGAACGAGGTGATGATTGACTTGGAGAGCAGTGAGCTGGGACAGAAGGAGCTGTTCTTTGTGGAGCTGCCAGGAGTCGAGTTCAAAGCAGGTGAGAAGCTGGAGAGCCTCCTGTAGAATGTGCTCTTCAGATAAGAGATTAGAACATGATATAACCCTCATTTTCTTCATTACTGCAAGTCAAATTTTACTAAACATTATTTAACTTGAACCATTAAATCAAACACTAAAATGACGTGTGGCACCGGCTTTCATGAAACAACCCCCTGAAATTGGAGTCTATGCCAATACATGAATGTTATCTTCAAAATAATGCTGACAAAAATGTTCAAAACTGATGTCAAATCACCACCAGTACTGACAGGGATTGCTCACAGACTTAGTGTTGGACACATCTGATGAATACCAAATCAAGGTGTTTACTATTTTTAGGAACAAATGTTTGACGAATGGAAATCCTGACCTACTAAAGCCGCTCGATAAGAAACCAGGATAGTAAAGACACTAAGATTCATCATCTGGAGACCACCAGAGACAATTAGTTAATTAGTTGATTGCCAGAAGCTGTCAAACATTTTGTGATTTTTTTTCCTCGATAAATTACCTAAACTCTCTTATTTCATAGTTTGTCAGAAAGTGAAAGTTTGCTGTTCTCTGGATGTTAGACTATTAATTAAAATAAACACAGTAAATCTGCTATTTTTACACTAAATTTGACCTTCGTGCGTCCTGTCCAGCCTCTGTTAACAGCAGGAAGGACAAATCTCTGCGGGTGATGAGCCAGAAGTTCGTGATGCTGTTTCTGGTTTCGAATCCTCGCGTGGTCAGTCTGGATGTCGCTGCTAAGATCCTGATCGGAGAGGACCAGGTCACAGATCAAGACAAGAACAAGTTCAAGAGTGAGTACAAAGACTTTAAAAACATGTTTATTATTTCTATTTGTACATGCACAGTTACTAAACTGTATGTCTTTCATACTCATTTTAAAGTTACTGAGACATTTAAAAAGCTTGTATAGTAAAGTTTTAACTGCATCTGTGAATTTTATTGTGAGTCTGTTCTGGCAGTGGATAATGTTGCTGTTTTTACTCGTGTTTTCAGCCAAAGTGCGGCGGCTGTATGATATCGCTAATGTGCTACGAAGCCTGAAGCTCATTGAGAAAGTCCACGTGACGGAGGAGAGAGGGAGGAAACCAGCCTTTGAATGGGTCGGCCCTGAAGAATTTCCACAAGTTAAAGGTATCACTGAAACGTCTGTTCTGTTTAGTCAACGTTTATATTTTGGGCTTAGCTTCACGTGATGCTGAGAACTAACGGGAGTTTCTGTTGCTGCTACACAGAAAGTCAAATTATCTCAAGCTTTCTTTTGTTTAAGACTCTGAAGCTGCCACATCTGAAAGTCCATCCAAGAAGAGAAGCGTTCTGGAGTCTCGTGCGTCTCTTGACAATTGTGCCAAAAACCTCTTTTCGTCGCCCGAAAATAAACGCAGCTTCACTCGGCATCCCTCCCTCATAAAACTCGCCAAGAGCATTCAGGACGACCGCCGCAAGATCAACTCTGCCCCCAGCAGTCCTGTGAAGAGTGTGTTCAGTAAGTGCTGAAAACTAGCCCTCAGAAGAGGTTTTTCTCTGACGTACGTTCATGAAAAGGTGCGATGATCTTTATATCTTCTGTCTGCAGGTGATTCATCAAACACTGACTTCCCAAACAAAATGGCCCAACTTGCTGCTATTTGTAAGATTGAACTTGACCAGGAGATAACGTAAGTTTGACCCCATTTAGACTGTTAATTATTCTAAACCTAATTAAATGTGATGTGGTTGTCGAAGCCGATGTGCAAGAATGCTGCTAACTCAAGTGTGGTGCAAATGAATGTGCCTTAAGATCAAATGAAAATATCCAACTATAGCTGTTCAGCTACGTGAAATTAAGTGACATTGAGATGTTTAGAAATTTAAATTTAATGAACCAATTCAAGTAAGACTGATCTGTATGATTGTATCATAATTTTAGTGTCACATACGTGAACCTTAACTTTATGTAGTTCTTGCACAATGCACTTACACTGTCATTCAAAAGTTTGGAGTCACTTAGAAATGTCCTTATTTTTGAAAGAAAAGCAGTTTTTTTCAATGAAGATATCATTAAATTATTCAGAAATGCATAGTAAATATGTGTCTTCGGTAGGTACTTGAAATATCAAAGGACCGAGCGGCTCTAATTTGAATGTTAAACAAAACTGGAACAAACAATATTCCTACATTTTTAGCTGAATATTTAATGGACATTTTGCAGCTATTTTTCACATTTCTAACAGTCGGACATAGGTTTGCGCTGATACAAATCAGATGAAAATTCCATCTAAATTTAATTCTTTGACTGAAAAATGAATCATACAGGTTGAGATTTTATCATGAGCTCAGTGTTGGTATCTGGAGTGTTAAATGTGAGTTCGGCTTCTGTTCCAGAACTGAAGATCCAAAGCCTGCTGCAGCGGAGACAGACATAGCTGCTACGATGTTACAACCATCCACTTCTACTGCAATGGAACCACCTCAGCCCCCGTTACTAGCCCCGACCCAGGAGCCTGGAGCCGACACTAACGTCCACCCGGCTCCACACACCCCGCTGGCAGCTCCGCCCGCCGGCTCCGTCACCTACATCCCTGCTCAGTGTTCTCCACTGATCCCTGTCCTGTTGCCCCAGCAGCGAGGCAGCGGGCCCTACGCCGTGTATCTGCACCCTTCCTCCCTCAGGCCCAACCCTCTGGCCAGGCCTCAGCCCACCAGCCTCGCAGTGCGCTCCATGACCTTCGAGGATAAAACCGGACAGAGTCCGACCGGCCAGTCTGCAGCTAAGAGCCAGCTGGTCTCCAGAGCATCTGATGTCAGTCCTCTGGCGCTCAAACGTTTGCGTTCAGACTCGGCCTCAGAGGGCAGCCCATCCAAAGCCAAGAGGTCCGACCCCAACTTTAAGGTAAGATAAAGTTTATATGGGACATTTATGATGTTCTGAGGCCCGAAAGAAAGTTGTTTTTCACCAAAGTTATGAAGGATTGATTAAAAACTACACTTGGATAGTATTTCCTTAACCCTCAGAACCCCAAAACCTGCCAGCATGTTTGAAAAGCATGTTATCTTTTTATAAAAACCTTAAAAAAATCACACCACTCATCATAGCAAGAAACTGTAAAAATGGGAAGATTTGTCAACTTTACTGCAGTTTGAGTTACTCATCTTTGATGTATTGTTTTGTTGGAAATATGAGAGAAATCTGAGTTAAAAATTGTGATATTTCATCACAAATCACTTTATTCCCTATATCTCCTTTAAAAACTCACCAAAAATAAACCATTTGTAGTCACCAGATTCTATAAAAAAAAAAAAAAAAATTACGCCCCCTTTGGTACAACTGTTAAGCTATGAGTGACTCAGCTGTGACCAACAATCGTGAGAAAAAATAAGGAACTTTTCAGCTTAACTGCAAATTTTATTTACACATAGCACAAATATGGAAAGAAATTAAAAATGTTAGTAGTAAAATATCTAGTCTATAGAGGCAGCATTTTATACAGTATTGGTAACGCCATCTGTAAAATTAATAAAGAAATTCATCTTTTGTTTTTTGCTTGTGTTAATGATCTGTGACATTCTAAGTGGGTCATTTTGCACAAAATATATTTTTAAGCTCTCTCTACTTCTAGCCATGGTTGTGCTGTTTTCATAGAGGCGTAGGACTTTATATTGTAGCAAAGCATGAACTTACAGTCGGTAAAAATGTCATCAAAACCGTAAAAGTCCAGAAACCACTTGGGATTTTGAGGGTAAATAAACCAGATCTTACCATGTTTATTTTTGACAGTTTTTCCAATCCTCTCGTCGTCCTGTCTCTCTCCTGTAGGATACGTCCCCAAAGCTCTGTGAGATCCTTCAGGCCCGTCTGAAGGCCCGTCGCAGCGGTCAGCTCACCAATCGGCCTTCACCTCGCGCTCTCCACCTGGACCCAGAGTTCGTCAACACCCCCGGTGGCAGTGCTGCAGCCAGTCAGCCGCTGGAGCAGAGTTTGGAGGTTTTACTGGACAAAGAGGACAAGACGGCGAACTCTGACAAGGAGGGAGGACTAACACCGATCAGAGCTGTTCCTCTCACACCTGGACAGCTTCACAATGAGGTAAACACACTAATACGCTGCTTAAAGGGCTTCAATATGCACCAGGAGTTAGTGGTGAAATCATAGTTCCGTTCAATGATTAAACGGCAGTATTTTGTACTACTTTGTCTTTCCAGACGTTAGTACCAGCCGGATACTTGATCCCAATCTCCCAGCAGTCTCTCATCGGCTACAAGGAGGTTCAAGCTTCAGGGGGAGAAGCTAACAAGGCCTCAACTCCCACTTACAACATCTACCAAACGCCAACTGCAGGTAAATTTCTAATTAATTGTCACAGAATGCTGTTTTAAGCATCAGGCTCCACCTAAATGTTATCTGTCATTGAAGCCACTGTGTAGAATTTCTTTAAATTAACCTACTGAATACTATAAATACTTAGAATCAGATTAATTCTGTAAGTAATTATTTTAAGATTGGTCTAAAAAATGTCAGACAAACACTAAAAATACCTTTCAAACTTTCCTAGAGGCCAATGTGGTGTTTTCAAATTGCCTGTGTTGTCTGACTAACATCCCAAAATTAGAAAAAACAGGGAAATGCAGCAAATCAATACATGAATTCATAATGTATTTTGCATTTGGAGCCAATGTGGCATACGAAAATTGCTACTGTTGTCTGACCAACAGTTCAAAATTAAAAAATATTCAATTTGCAATAATATAAAACAGAAAAAAGCAACAAATCATTACATGACATCAGATTATATTTGGTATTTTTGCTTGGTAAATAACAGTTTCACTAATCTATAAATAGAGGTGTCTTTAAAATACGAACAATGTTTCTTCTCTTTACATAGAAGGTTGTTGTTTGTTAAATTATTTTATTGTTTTTCTATTAACAGAATAGAATGGAAAGCCTTTTTTTTATAGAAATGCTGTTATAGTAGAATTTATATTACACAAATGTACAAGAAAATTGGTAAATAGAATGAAATGAATTTGCTTAAAACTGCAGATTAGAGTCTGTACATATGAATAGTGAAATAAAAGACTGGACTGTGTTATCGTCTCCAGGCTCCAGACCTGTCCCGGCCCAGGAGATTACACCCACCAACTTCCGTTTTCACCGACCCGCCGCCTCTCCTCACGCCACCCAGCAGCCCCCCCACCTCCACAGTCCCAGCCCAGCCATCCTGAACTTCACCCTGCAGAACCTGGGTCTGATCTCCAGCCCGGGAAGCGCCTTCGTTACCCCCCAAACTCCAGAACGCAGCAACACTCTGCCCAGTCCTCTGACTCTGCAGCAGAGAGGGATGGTCTTCATCAAACCCGTGTCCCCGGTTCCTGTCCAGCAGACGGCGTCTCCGCATTCAGTGGCTCTGATCAGTTTACAACAGGTAAACATGAAGAAATGACTCTAGATAAAACCACCGCTCCACCGATTTCACCTCAGTCAGTTTAATGGTCACTGAGTTTACTACTCAGAATGTAAAAAGGTTAAATAATATCTAGATTTTTGTTTTTATAAATTAAAAAGACTGTATGATGTTTGCAGAGTAATGTAGTTACCTTAATAAAGAAAAGTTCCTCTGACAATAACACCATCAGAAACATCAGGTATGTTTAATTTTCACCGACAAGAGACAGAATATAGTGTCTCCCTTTACTTTTTATGAATGGACACGAAGAATCTAAGTGAAATCACAAGGAGAGATTACTACTCCGAATAAACTGCCCAAGTATTTTTAAAAATCACACATCAAATCAAATAGGACCAAACATCCATCCATTATCTATACACAGCTTACTCCTCGTTAGGGTCATACGGGGCTGGAGTCTATCCCAGCTGACTTAGAGTGAAGGCAGGAGACACCTGGACAGGTAACAGTCTGTCACAGGGCTACACAGAGAGACAAACAATCACACTCACATTCACACCTACGGACAATTTAGAGTTATCAATTAACCTCAGCATGTTTTCTGACTGTGGGAGGAAGCTGGAGAACCAGGAGAAAACCCACACATATACAGGAGAACACGGAAACTCCATGCAGAAAGATCCCAGGAAGTCCAGGACAGGAATCTTCTAGCTGCAAGGCAGCGGTGCTAAACACCGAGCCACTGTGCAATCTGTAGGACCGAACAGTTGGATTATTTTAAACTCAACGCTATGCAGCACTCTCACCTAGAGTGTAAATATTTCTACAACTTTGTGCCCTCCTTGTGTGACAGTCACATTTTGAAATATTTCATGTAGTGATGGTCAATAACATTTTAAATCCATTAGAAAGCAAAGTTTTCAGCTTCACTATAAAACTGCGAATCAAATCGCAATATCTGTCAGAAAAAAGTTAAAGTTTCCCCAAGCCCTATTAGGAAATCTGTTGACATGTCTGACAAAAAACTTGCAAGACTATTAATGCTGATCAACACTTTTGATATATTCAGGTTTATTTGTATATCCCTTTTCATACACAAAGTGTTTTGCCTAAACCTAGTCTATTAAATTCACACTTAACAAGTCTTAACAACACCGAGTAAGCCTGTCAGCAGCAGGTACATCTCTCTGTAATTAGCATATTTGAGTTTTACATCTGGTTACTGTGGCAACATTTAAGTCCAAATGCACCAGTAACACTGCATTTAGTCAACCAGCAGTGACTGGTTTACCAAAGCTGAAGAGGGACGACTACAGCAACACAGGTGGAGTAAGGTAGCAGCTGGATAGCTCAGAGACTGACACCCCTGACTTTGGCACAGGAGATTGGTATGGTGCAAAAACCCCCGCAAAAAAAGAGGCCAAGAAACGTTTCTGAGGCTCCAGATAAAAATGAAGCTTCTTTTAGAGGAACGATTATAATCTGAAAAAGAAAGAAAGGCATTAATCGTGTTTTATTACTCGTATCCAGGTTGTTTTCTCTTGACTAGATCCTTGCTCGTGTTGTATCTATTCTTAGATGTACGCCGCTTTGGATAGAAGCTAAACCTAAGTGAAACTGTAGAATTTTAGAATTGTAAGCAGACAGTGTGTTTAATTACATTCACTGCCAGATGGGGTTGATAAAACTTCCACAGCGTGTTCACTTGGTGAAGGTGGTAATTCCCCTCTGTCTAGCCTCAAAGAAGTTTAGAGAGCTGAGGTTTTGCGACATCAAAAACTTCAGATTTGCTGTAGTTTCTTCTGTAGAAATTGTTTTTGCTTACATTGAGGATGAAGAGGATGTTATTTCTGCTTCTAAATCAACTTTTCTCTCCATAATCTGGCTGAGCAGCAGCAGTCTAACCCATCGCTGTCTCTCGTCCAGCCTCTGATGACGACCCCCAAAGGGACCGGACTCCCTCAGCACAGCTTCTTCCACACACCGGTCCCCCTCTCGCCTCTGGCTGCCGTGGTAACCACCGGAGGACACCCGGCCGCCAAAACTGTGTACATCCCTCAGAGGAAGCTGGACGTGACGCCCGAGGACTCCTGAAGGAAGTCCTCTGTGTTATGTTAAGTGTGTGTTGGTGGGTGGGTGGGTGTTGCTCTTTTTTTTCTGGTCTGTTAAGCATTTTACAGTATTCATTACCTCTGAACGTTTCACTGCCTTCACTCTCATCACAGCCGCCTCTAAAAATAGCTGCCATGCAGACTTGGGCTGTGACCCAGTGAACACGTGGAAATTAGACTTAAAGGCAAGTTCAGCAAGCTCGTGAACACTATTGTCATTTCACCAGGACTAAATCAGCATCTATCTGATGGGGAAAATGTGATTTTCTTGTTTATTTTATTTTCTCATGTGAATGATTTTTTTTTCCTTCCAATTACCAAGAGTAGTAAAAGTTACATCAGTTCTATAGTAAAACCTGAGATCACTTTTGCACATGTGTACATGGAAACTGTTAGCCCTCGAATGGAGTTTGTTAAGAATATGTGAATGTACAACACAAATTAGACATTTTGAGTTTAATTTATAAGAAAATTAACTTCGTATCCGATGTCCTGATAAATAAATTTTAAAATTTTTTATAAGAACATCACATCATTTTGTCTTGTTCTCTCCTTTTTGCGTTCAGTGACGAATGTCCACAACTACTAGATGGACTGAGCTACACTGGACATGAGGTTACCTATTATTTTCATTACCTATTAATTAGGTTGTTGTATCATTAAGCATTTACAGTCTAGTAGATGCCAGAATAACAAGTTTTTGGAGCACCTTTAGATTGCTTATTTAATAGTCTGACAAACTAGGAAATAAAACAATTTAGGTAATTTATCGAGGAAAATCCCAAATCATTCATTATCAACATTTTTTTGACAGTTTCTACTGATCAGCTAATTAGCTATTTGTCATGGTCTCCAGATGATGAATCTCAGTGTCTTTACTCTCCTGGTTTCTTATCTAGTGTCACTAGAAGGTCAGGATTTCCATTCTGTTCAACATTTGTGTCTAAAAACACACATGTTGAATCTTAATATGAGTTTGCTAATTATCATTTAGTCACTACAGTCAAACCACAGCTGATTCTAAGTCAAGCTAATCTCACTTAACCAGACCAGTCTGCATCAAAGAATGGTCTCATTGCACTTCATTATCATTCTATAGTAAAAGGGAAAATGCTCTCACTTGTTTGTATTTCTTTGAACCAATCACAGTTGTACTGGGCGGGGCTAAGCAAAGACTGTGGTTTTGGTGTTCCCTTAAAATATTCCCGGAGAATTGTTTTTGGTGGAACATTTGCATACAGAGAGATGAGAAATGTGATTAAAGTATTTTCAGTATGGAAGGCAGCTAGCTTAACAGTTTCTTACTGTTTTCCGTAGCAAAGGAGACTTTTAAAAAAAGCTGACTTGGGAACAGTGGGGGTAAAATACCATGAAATGTGCATCCGATGGCAGACCTGTACCTGCAGCCTTCATCAGGTGAGTCAGAATAAAGTCCAGCTACAACTTCTGGAGCCAAAAACTGCAGTTCCTCAAATGTGGATCCAAAAGCGGGTCAACCCCTTCAGACTCCATGTCAAAATACCAAACTTTCAAGCATAAATAAAAACGTTTACAGCCACTTACAAAAACAGTTTTGCTCTCTATAGTTAATTTTCTTATTCATGACAACTATGTGGGGGGGGGGGGGGGGGGGTTGTGTTTATTATTTTTAATAAAAGTCACTTGTTTCAGTTGTATGAAGGCTTAAAGTTAAGTGACAGGTGGGTGCCACCATAGGACAGTCTACTTCAGCTCATCTCATGTTCAGCTTTGTTTTTGGATTAACTGGGAGTTAGGAGGAGTCTGACACTAACAAGGTGCTGACTGCCAGAGCGACATCGAGCTTCAAAACCACTCCTGTGGGTGAGGTCCTAGTGGGTTTGTCCCTCTTTATATACAGTCGATGGTCTAAGTACATAAGAAAAAGAAAGCTGAGCCTGACTAGCTGAGTGATGCCACATTCATGTCATCTCAGGAGAATAGGAGGTGCAATGTCATATTTAAATTCAGCCGCAGTCATTGATTAAACCCCCCCAAAAAAGTCATCTCTGAGAACCAAAGTTACAGGAATTTACATGATGAAAATAATCCCTTCCTGTTTTAAAATGGCTTAGATATAACTCTATACAGTGGCTTTCTTTAAGATGTGTCTATCTATGAAATAACTTTTATCTTTTTCCACTCAGCCCTACGCCACTGGCTGCAGCTTAAGCACACCACCTCACCTCTGACTCAAAACACTGTAAAACTACACAATGGCAAGTACATGCGTCCAATCTACACAGCAACAAGTTGTGTTATTGGAGTAATTCAGTCCTACAGATTGTAACCATAAATTAATTCTCAAGAAGAATATTGATGGAGAAAGTACCACCATGCGAACTGACAGGATTTATTCTTACCCTTGTATATATTGTAAATAAAACTGCTGTAACAATGTAAATTTCCCCTGGAGTGGGGAGAAATAAAGAACTTTATCTTTATCTTTATCTTATCTTAGATCCGTTACATGTGGAACCCTGGAAGTCTGAATCTATGTTTTTGAGATTGATCATTTCACTGGAGTGTCAAGGCAGAAATCCTCAACTAGGACACTGCCTGCTCATTTCATTCATCGTATGACTGCCAGCATATAAAAAACAGTAATTCTTTACACTAAATTATACTGTATGTCACAGCTCACTATTTTATCTACAACACTTTTTTTTTTAGCTGTTTATGACTTACTGGACTTCTTTTTTTATTTTCTGGTCTATTTTGTTAAATTTAATTATTGTATATTTGGTACTTTTACATGAGATATTATGTTTAACCCTTTAAGACCCACCATTGTGCAAGTCCGCCAGGACATATTTTTACATTTTTACATGCTGTAGTGCCATTTTTTGGAGTATTGTTATTTGCTTTACATCAAAATAACCCTGATATCCCAAATTTTAATAATATGTATTGACTTATGTCTTGGGGCTGCACAGTGGTGTAGTGGTTAGCACTTTCGCCTTGCAGCGAGAAGATCCCTGGTTCACGTCCCGGCTTCCCAGGATCTTTCTGCATGGAGTTTGCATGTTCTCCCTGTGCATGCGTGGGTTTTCTCCGGGTACTCCGGCTTCCTCCCACAGTCCAAAAATATGCTGAGGTTAATTGATCATTCTAAATTGCCCGTAGGTGTGAATGTGAGAGTGCTTGTTTGTCTCTGTATGTAGCCCTGTGACAGACTGGTGACCTGTCTAGGGTGTCCCCTGTCTTCAACTGAGTCAGCTGGGATAGACTCCAGCCCCCCCCATGACCCTAGTGAGGATTAAGCGGTGTATAGATAATGGATGGATGGATAGTGCAATCAAATTTCTAAGTGTGCCAGATACTTATGAACACATATTTTATGTACAAAACCATGGTCAGACCATAAAAAGTGCATTTGAAAATAAAAGAAAATCGTTTTTACTGAGTTGAATCAGAAACAGTATTCTGATGGTCTCCTGGTCCAAGTACTTGGACAGGTCTGATGGAGAAGAGCTGTCCACATATTCTGACAGAGGTGGCTGGACACCTGGCCTCCTTTTCGGCAGGAAATGTGGCAGAGAAGGTAAGTTGTCAGGTTCCTTCTCAGTTTTCCAGCCAGCTGTAGGGAGCGCCTCTGGCCCGGAGCGCTCGCTGGTGGAGCGGCTGCTGCAGCGTCTCCTGGCTGGAGGACGGTCTGTCCCTCTACCTCTCGATGGGGTACCAGGACAGCAGGAGACCTCCATTCTCTCCTCTTCCTCCTCCTCCTCCTTCCCAACATTGTAAATGCTGCACACAGAAAAAGTTATGTGGTACGTTAGCTGTGCGCAGCACATGACTTGTAAAAATGATGCGTATTTTGCGCGGAATGCTTTCGGCGGCGTTACATGTACATTATACTTTCTTTACTTTTCTCCAACTCAAAACAAACAACTTCTCATGAATACAGACTTACATGTCACTGGAATGATCAATTCCTTCGATAATATCGGCTTCATCCGCGCTGGTGGCAGAATCCCGGCCAGATGAGTGGCTGGACTCTTCATCCGACGCTGTAGTTTGCTGGAGAGCTTTGCCACAGATGTAAAATAGTTTGGCACGACCAGGTTTTCGCGGCTCCTCAACTAATGTGTGGAAGTGTGTCAAAGGTGTGTGATCTGGTAATTGGATTTTCCGTTCTGAAATGGGTATTGAAAAACAAAAAACGAGTGGTTTGATTTTCGTTTTAAAATACAAAAATTAAAATTGAAATACAAGGCGTTTTTTTCATGATCAAAAAGGGATATACGATTTTTTTTAAAAATGCTTTGATTTTCGTTTTATATTTAGAAAAACAAGAAAGTAAAATCAGTAAGAGACAGAAACCAAAAAAGGTCATTTTTTTCATTTTCTGAGACCGGAAGTGGTCATCAGCAAGAGTGGAGCCAAACGACAACAAGATTCTCAGAGGGCGGAGCCAGAGAGCAGTGATTGGTCAGACTGACTGAGAGCCAGAGAGCAGTGATTGGTCAGACCATAGATAATATAGAAGACAGCGCACTAGGGTATCTAGTGTATGTATATCTATGGTCGGCACGTCTGGTAGCATCTCTGGCTGCTGTTGATCTTGTTTTTGGAGTAAAACACGGTAAGAAGATAAATACTTCTAACCTGTAGCGTTGTTTTGTGAAGCGACTTGTGAAGAGTTGTGTTTTGTAGTGTTTGAGCAGTTGGTCCGGACGCGTTAGCTAGCTAAGCGGCTAAGTTAGCTAGCGGGCTAATTAACACAGGTGGCTAACTTACTGCTGAACACCTGTGTTAGTTGCTGCTGCAGCTGTCCTCATTATTAGAGTGAACTTCTCAACCTGTATTTCTCTGCTGTGTATTTTAGCTTTTAAAAAAGTTATTTTACTTTAAGGTTAACTGAAACCCGTTCAGCTGCACTGAAGTTTAACGTTCAGCTAGTTTGAATTAAACCGTGCTTAACTTAATATTGCACATTACCTCTCTGAATCCATAATTTCATTAAATTCCTTCTCTCTTCCACTGTTCAAGTTCAATCCAGTATATAAAGTGACATTAATAGTGAATAAACTAACAACCAGCCATTGTATTTATTTATTACTGCATGCATTTGTAGTAAAACATAAGATGAAACATCCTACTTTTGGATCTAGAACTGCACAAGCCGTTCATTTTTTATGTGAGGTTGAAGCAGAAAGTCTGCATTAACAAAGAAAGTTCTTTATAATTTGCGATACCTATATACCTAGCTATCTCTGACTGAGGCTTTAGTTTTTGTTGAGCTGATTTACACGTAGAAACTTTGTTCAGGAAGATTTCTCAGTAGCTCAGAGGACAGGCTGCTTTTTACACAACCTTGTAAGAGAATGTCTGTCAATGCTTTCAGCAGAATTTAGAAACACAACACTTCTTAAACAGATATTTTGATGCTGAGGTTAAACATTTGAGAGTCTATCAGTGTGTTTGTTTGTGGTCTTTCTGTTTCTAGGTGGAAGCTGAATTAGTGAGGATGACTCCTGCTCCTGTCATCTCTAAGCTCCTCACACATCTTTACCTGCACATGAGGAAATCACTCCTGTAGAATGCAGGTATGTTTGTCATTATTATAAAAAGATGTTGCCTGGTGACCTGTCAGAAACCCATTATACAGAGTCAGCCAAAAATAATGTTTACACACATCAGGAAAAGAAAAACTTGCATCAATATTTCAATACCAAATTTATTCAGACATCATGAGATTAATAAAAGTTATTTTTGACCTCTATAATTACAAGAGGTGCTCAAAGTGGAGGCCACTGGCTTCCAGACATTTCTGTTGTGTTGTAGACGTCACTTGTTGATGCTCCATTCATGAGGGTAGCGCCATCTGTTGGGAAAACATCGTACAACAGGACACAGAGTTATCGTGATTTGATCAAACGTAAAAAGAGGAATCTATATGTATAGAAGTATTTATAAAAGTTTTTCTTTTCCTGACGTGTGTACGTTATTTTGGCTGACTCTGAACTTAATGAGAACAAAACTGTCATTTAATAGTTGATTTGAAAGCTTCTTTAGTGAAAACCGGCTGGTGTTCTGCTTAGAAACAAACTGCTGTTGAGGTCTGTGTTTTTAGGTTTAACCCCACAGTTTCTGAATGAACTGATAGTTTGTTTTTCCTGATCAATGTGGACGTTATAATTGATGGTAACATTTACTGATCATACAATCAACATGACAATATAACAGTAGAACATTCTGACCACCTGACTAATACTGTGTTGGTCCCTTTATGCTGCTAAAACTCCTCTGACCCAGTGGTTCATCAGAACCTCTGGGGATGTTCTGTGGATTCTGTGGATCCTGTGGGTTGCAGGGTGGGTCCTACCTAGACCAGGCTGATCCTGGACCATCCCACAGATGCTCCATCAGATCTGGATGTGGGGAGTGTGGAACCCAGGTGAACAGCTTAGCTCTGTCGTGTTCCTCGGACCACTCCTGAGTAGTTTTAGTTTGTCCTGCTGAGGGTGGCAGCTGGTATCAAGGACTGCTGTTGCCATGGAGACTAGGGGGTTGTTTGTCCTGCAGTGTTTAGGTGGTGGTACATGTCAAACATCCACATGAACGTCAAGGTTTCCCAGCAGAACGTTGCATTAGAACAAGATGATGGATGTTGTTCTCTTCAGCTGTCAGTGGTCAGAATGTTGTGGCTGATTGGTGGATCTGTCTGCCTTTACTCTGACATCCAGAGTTATACAAAAGTGTAGTATGTGTGCAGTGCAGAAGAGATTTACTTTATTGTATGCATTTTTTTTTTGTTTTTTAAGGGAGAGCATTTTTTTTTATCCACCTGAAGAAGACCTAATCTTTCCCATCAAAGGATAGTTAATAATTACTACGGCTTCCATAGTGGTTCCATCAGAGAAAATCATATCCATATACAGATTTTATTAATTCCAGGGCTGGTTCAGTAAAGATTATAATAATAACTACATCAGATAATTCTTGGTCGCAGTTGGAATTTTGCAGCCTGAGAGATTGTTGAGGTTTGCAGTTCTTGTTTTAGCAACATGTTATAATACAAGATCTTTATTGTCATTGTACATGAAATTATCTGCAAACCAGCAAAATGCATCAGTCTGAGGTATCTAAAAATAAATAAGTAAAGAAAAATGCTTCTAAAGCCAATAATAAACAGAACATTTTGAGGGAATATTCTAAAAAGGAAAGAAAAGCTCCATTCTCACTCCTCTCAGGATAAACTGTCATTAAATTTGACTTTAAATTTAGCTTCAACACGAGATAAAAACATTTACTTTCATTACTGATATTGTCAACTTTTAGTAAAGTTCATGCTACTTTTATAAAATGATGAAAGTGAATAAATTGTATTTCTGTGATCTGTGTTTGATTTCTGTCTTTTCTCCTGTCATCCAGATGTTCAGAGGGAGATGATGCCACATCTGGTCCAGCTGATGGAAGGTCTTGAAGTTCTCTGACTGGCCTCTACTGAAGATGGTCGTCTCACTGGATTTAAGGTTCAGATGCTCAGTAACAAACTCCACCAATGAGCCAACAGGGAAGCTGTAGGTTTATTAAATGTTGCTATGAAGGTATCGCTGTTTTTCTTTGTGAATGCAATGTGCTCCAACTGAAACTTGAATTAGAACTTAGAAGTAAATCCTTCCATCTGAAAACTGTGATGGTGTTGGATTGTCAGACCGTAATGTTGCAGCTCAAAGCAGCTTTTCTATCTCAGTTCATTCTGACATTCAGCTATGAATCAACACAGCAGATGGTGATCCATGCTGTGGAAGTCTCACATCTCCTGATTTAATGGAGCTGCTTTGCACTTTTTACACTGTTTATTCACAAACACTTTATTTAATAAAAGTCCCATCTAGTTTTTATGAGGAATGTGATGTTTTCATTTCTCTGTGAATAACTGCAGTCTAATGGAACAGCTGGAGTTGTAACATCTGTCCTGATATTGATCATGAAGTATTGATCAGAATACTTATGGTCAGCAGTCATCCCTGAAGTTTTACATTAAAATCTTTACTTGTGTTGTGAACTTTGGTAAGAAGCAGAAACGTTAGCGTTGCCATGGATACATGAGTGTTAAATTCTGTCCATGTTTCCATTTTGGGAAATGCAGTCCAGTTCCAGAATGTGGAGGAATTTAGTCTCACAATCACAGACAACAAATATTATCTGAAAGTCGGGTTATTGTTGTTTATCAGCACAATACAAAAAGATTCATGTTAGAAATATTCCAGTTAAGACTCCAGAATATCATGATTTATGTAAATTTACCTCAATAATATGAATGTTCAGGTTAAGATTGTGCAGTGATATTTATTATGTAAGTTTAGCTGATTAAAGTTTATGACTCTGCACCACAATATTATTTATTATTTAGATTTACATCGTTATTATAATATTTAGGGTCAGACTCTACAGTATTGAGATTAAGAAATCAAATATTCTATAAAATGTAAATACACTGAACTTATTTGGATATATTTAAGTGAGACTCTACAATATTATTTATGACACAAATCTGTCTAAATCAAAATTTTAATCATTTTTACTCCAAACATTTACTGGACTGATTTAAATATTAAAATCACTCCTTTCTAATCCTCTGCTGTACTTTCAAACCTGAGGCCTTAAATAGAAACACACAAGTATCTGATTGAAGGAACTTCTGCAGAGTCCTGGTTCCAGAACATGATGATAGAATTATAGACAAACTTTAACAAAAGCTGCCTGAGAGTTTACAGGTTTTTATGTTGGATTTCTTCAGTAATTTAATGAGTTATCAGCAAAAATCAAGTGTTCATTTGATGAACTTCATTTCCTAAAACATACAGAATTGGAGCTCATATCTTTGGCAGCTGTAAAGTTTCTGCTTCTTCAAAGTTCACAACACAATGAATGAATTCCTAAAACACTCTCAATGCTGGAGAGCGTTTGATGCTGAAGCAGTGACCAGTTTTTCTGTTTCTTCTCTGGAGATGCACAATGAGGGACGTCTGCAGAGACTGAGAAAGAGTCTCACCACATCCTTACATGAGGAAAAAGACTTTATTGAAGACTACAATGAGAAAAACTATCAGACAGCAGACGGCATGCATTCAAGGTGAGCTCTGAACATTTGATCTGGAACAGGAATTCAATAATGGCAGCATGAGCTTCATTTCAGTCTGTAGCTGCTGAATTCATGGATGAATCATCTGGCACTAGAGAGGAAGACCATCAAACATCCACGTCAGCTGATGGAGGTCCAAGAGTCTCACCCAACAAACAACCTACAGAGTGAAGACCTTGAATCTGATTGGATGGCCTCCTATTCAGCCACGTGTGAACAAATGCCTCTAAGCTGATTTGTTTTCTAAAATAAATCTGGTTTGAGTCCTAATCTATGCCTGTGTGTTTGCTTCTTTACACTGCTGTTAACAGTTTAGGCTGTTAGATTGTTCCAGATAAGACAAGTACAAGATACTTCAGAGCCGTTCTACCACGAGCCTGACAGGAAGAACTCCAACAGCTACTGAATGTTCCTGTGGTCCCCTCAAGGCTACAGGAGGAGCCCTACGAGGACGAGCCTGTCCACCTGATGGTGGCCAGTCGCTGCGGTTCAAAGCCAACACCGACTACGTGGACTTCTACTGGACCACACGGAGGCCTTCAAACCGGACCAACAAGTTCAGCGACTCCCCGACTCGTGGGTCCGAGGACGCCGCCGAGCCTCGGTCCAGCCGGCCTCCTGTCTGTGGGTGTTTGAGTGCTGAGAGGTTTGTGGATGCATGTGAACGTTCTGTGTTGAAACAGCAGCTTTGGACTCAGTAACGCCGGGAAAAACCAAGAGCTCCTTTATTTGTGACTTCCACTAAAAAAACTGATGAAAATAAGTTTGCCAGGGTTCTGACTGATAACAGATTATTAAATAATGAAAATAACTTTAAATATTCCTTTAAATGGCCCTTTTAGGTCTACATTTCCTTTACACTGACTTCTTGGTATTTTGGGTGGAATATACCATTAAGCCCAATGTTCAAGGGTTCTTCTGGGAATATACCATTAAACCAACCTTTTAGGTAAATGTTCCAGGATGTTGAGTAGAATATACCATCAGATCAACCTTTTAGGTCTATATTGGAAGATTTTAGAGTAGAATATTACTCCAAACCATCCTTTAGGTCTACATGTAAGGTGGAATACTCCTTTACACCAAGATTTTTTTTGGTCTACATTGAAGGATTTTAGGTGGAATATTCCTTTGAATGAACTTTTTAAGTTTATGTTCAAGGATGTTGGGTGGAATATACCATCAGACCAAACTCCAAGGTCTATAGTAGTGAATTTTAGGCAGAATATACCATTAAACTCACCTTTTAGGTCTACATTGGAGGATTTTAGATGGAATTTTCTTCCAAACAGTCTTTTAGTCTACATTTAAAGATGTTTAGGATGGTATATTCTTCCGAACCAACTTCTCAGGTCTACATTTCAGGTGGAATATTCCTCCATACTAACTTTTTTGATCTACATTGAAGGATTTATTCTAAACCACCCTTTCGGGTCTATATTTGAGGTTTTAGGTGGAATATTCCTTTTAACCAGCCCCTCAGGTCTCTTTGAGGATTTTGGATGGAATACTCAGTTAAACCAACATTTTAGGTGCACGTTCAAGGATTTTTGGTGGAATGTTCCTTTAAGGTGGATGTTTGAGGACCTTGTAGGTGGAATACTTCCTGAAACCAACCTTTTAGGTCAACATTCAAAGATTTAAGGTGGAATATTCCTTTAAACCAACCTAAATTTCATGTTTTGATCATTATCAAGTGAGAAACCTCAATCCAGACTCCTCATAATGACGTTTGAGATTTATGCTGCTGTTATTTGTTTAGTCCAGACTAAATGACAGAAATCCACAACTGTAATTTTATTTCAGGACTCGGTTATTAAATGTCAAAACAATCCATGTGACTCTAAAAACTCAACAGCTGTACAAACTCTAAGATTAAACTCTCCACAAGGATCCAAAATAAGTTGGACTTCTACATGAGAGCTTTAATTATTCTTCATCTACTTCCTGAAAAGTTCGGTCAATAAAAAAGACAAAAACTAGTATTTTCAGCTGAACTAAAGACAGACTTTGTGATTTTTCTGCTCACATGTTGTTGTAAACTTACTCTTTCAAATAAATAGCCTCCTAACCCCCTGGAAACCAGCATTTGTCCTGTTTTTGTGCTGCTCCTCGGCGACCCTAGACAGCCGGGTCCTAATGTTTTTTGAGCAACACACCATACTATGACATTTTTACAATGATGGTTCTACTGTGAAACCAGTTTGACATGTTCAGGTGTTCTTTGTGTGAAAACTCAGAGATTTCAGGAATCAGAAGGTGGTTTTCAACTTTCTTTGTTTACTTTCTGCTTCAACTTTAAACTAAATTTCCTTCACTAAGCCAGCCCTCTGGACTTCCAGGAAGCTGTGTTCCTATTGGCTGTCCAGGTGGCTGCTTGGTGTTATCAGGAACACCTGAGCAGCTCAGTGTCTTCCTGCTTTATTTAGCTGCAGTCAAACATTTCCTCTGTTTCTCTTCACCACTGAACCGGGTTTGGCTTCATTGCTTTAGTTTGTTCTTTAGGCGTTGGCTTGCAGCTTCCAGCAGTAAAATCGTCTTTAATGTGTTTCTTGGTGTGTTTTAGGGCTTTGTACTGGATAGTTGTCTTGGTAAATGTGGTTCTTTAGCCACAGTTAGCACATGGTGCTAATGTGTGCAGTGATTAGTGGATTTGGTCCAGCTGAGTTGTGTCTTTATCTTGGCTGTAGTGAGTCTTTAGAGGTTTTTGGTCAGACTCATTCTGTATTCTTGTTTGTGAACCAGCGTTGGTTGTCCAGAAGGTAAGAGTTCCTGTCCTGATTCTCTGTTCTCAGAGGTTCTCTGGTAGGCTGCAGGAGACTTTAGTGTTTGGGTTGTGCTAGTTTGGTTTTTGTATGGTTTCATTTGGACGACTATCTTGAGGCCCCTCCATGTGGTTTAGTGAGGTTTTCTGTAACAGTTCTACAAAGCAACCTGCAGCAGAAGAGACTTTGAGAGTTTTTAGGAAGTTCTGGAGACCAGACTTTAGAGCAGCAGAAACATTTGTCAGCAGTTTGAGCAGGAGAAGGTGAGCTTCAGAGTAGAAATGAGACAGAAACCTTCTTGACCCGTGTGGTGAGGTCCTGTACCAAGAGTTTGAGGAGGTTGTGAAGAGTCTGTAGTTCTCTGGTCTGGAAGCACAAGAACAGTCGACCCATTAAAGGAGAAAACAGGCGATATTGTTGGTTCTTCTGTCATTCTGCAGTTTCTAGTTTCCTTAGACTGAATATCAAGTTCATATTTTAAATGATTTCCCATGTGAGCCCAAGAAGACTTCAATAAACTCCCTCCATCCCCTGGACACAACACATTTTATTACCATGTAAAATTTTTTTTTTTTTTTTTTTATGTTTTTGAGTTTTAATCATAGTTTTAGCAGTTTTTTTCCTCTTTGCTTGTTTAGTTTTGTCATCTGTGTGAAAGGTGCTAAACAAATAAAGTTGAATTGATAAATTGAATAATTGACTAACTCATGATTGTGACAACAGAAGGATTTTCATTGTGATTTAAGGGTTTGTTTAATTGTTAAGGTTGGGGTTAAAGTCTTGACAGAAAAAGATTAAAAAATAAACTACATTAAAAAAGCAATTAAATGTAATAAAACAAAGACAAAGCATTTAATACAACAAGACTAATTAAATTAAACACTAAATAAACATTAAAAGATCCAGTTAATTAAGAATATTAACATTAAAGATAAAATATTTAATTAGATAATTAAACATTAAACAATACACAGCATTTAAATACAAAAATAAACAAATTAAAAACAATTAACAATTAGAATATTAACCGTAAAAGACAAAACATTTTAGGTAATTGAACCTTTAAAAAATACAATTAAACAGAATATTAAACATTAAAAAAGACAAATTTGAAAATTAAATCTTAGAAAAGACGTTAAAGCATTAAATAGGAAATTAACAAAAATACAATGAAGCATTTAATAAGAAAATTAAACATTAAAAGATGATAAAACCTTTAAATAGTAAAATCTTAAATATTCAATCCAAAAAATAAACAGTGGGAAACAACAGGAAAATTTTTAAACATAAAACTTAGAAAAGTCGATGAAACGTTTGAAAACGCAACAATTAAACATTAAAAAGGCAAAACATTTAAAAATCAAATCAGAGAGAAAAGAGCAAAACTAAACATTTAAGAAGAATCAAACTAAAGACAAAACGTTTGAAAAGACACCAGTTAAACTTTAGAAGATCAAATTAAACAGAAGAGACAATAAAACGATCAAAAAGAGCAAAAACAGATAAAGGTCTTAAGCGTTTTCTAGTCTGAAATCAAAACAAGTTGTTTCTTCAAACATTTCCTCTTTCTATGTTCTTGGTTTGATTGTGGACATATTTACTAAGAACTCATTTCAGAAAACTGCTTTCCAGATAAAGTCTACTAGTAGTTGAAGGCATTGATCAAACTAATGTTACCTTCTGATCTCCACAAACTTTACTGTTCAGTGAAGAGAATCAAAGTTTGTTAAGGATTTCTAAAAAACCCACAGGTGAAGGTCTGAGAAGAACTCAGATGGATGGTCTAAATGTGAAATCAAGACTCATGGTCACAAGTTTTAAGGCTTCTGTTAACCAGAAAGTTCAAACTAACAGAGAAGTACTGAGAAACTTTTAAAATTTCAGTCCTTGGACTGTCTAAAGGTTCAAACTAACAGAGAACTACTCAGGAACTTAGAGGATTTCAGTCCTTGGACTGTTTGAAGGTTCAAACTAACAGAGAACTGCTGTGGGACTTAGAAAATTTCAGCCCTCAGACTGTGTGAAAGCTCAGGTCCTGAGGACTCGGGAGGTGTGGAGGCTTTGGAAAGTCTTGGAACTGAAGGTTCAACCCTCCAGCACAAAGGCTGAAGTCCAACCTCCTGAGAAAAACGGTCGAGTTGAGACTCGAGTCAAAAAAAACTCGAAGACGACAAAAAATAGATGATAAATGCGCAAAAAAAAGAAGAATTTGTATCTGAGCGAGTAGCTCAGGAGGATAAGAAGAGGACTACCAAGCGGTAGGTCGCAGGTTCGAGACCCGCCACCGGCCTTTTTCTTTCTTTGTCTTTGTCAGGATTTTGAGAAAACTTAAGAAGGGTCTGGTCTTGAACCAGCGACCTGCAGCTCCACAGGCAAATCCTTAACTCACTGAGCTACAGATCAGATGAAAAGACATAAATTCGTCGTCCCTTTGGCATCGTAGTTCCTGAAGTGACCACATGGGTGGAGCCAAGGCGGAGTCTGGGTGGAGCCAGGGCGGAGAGTAGGCGGGAAGGTGGGTGGCGGCCTCCCCCCTCTACTCCCCCACCGCCCACCACACCTTCCCCCGCCCGACGAGTTTTTCGAGTCGCCACGAGTTCTTCGAGTCTCGACAGGTTTTCCCGAGTTTCTTGAGTTTCCACGAGGTCGGAGGCAGAACAAGTTGTCATGAAGAGGTGTTGAAGTCGGCGAGGATGGACTGACTTTTTACAGCGACTAGAAGGAAGACCACGAGAAGAGCAGGTCTTTAACCACCATCCATAAAATCCATGGAGTCGAGTCCAGAGAAATGAAGGGAGGTCAACTTTTATCAACCTCCATCCAGATGTTCAACTTCATATCTTTACTTTGACATTTTTAGCACCACAAACCTTTAGTATCACACTTTATTATCATTTATTAGGACTTTAATGGAATCCATCAGCAGATTTAGTTTTTCTTGACAAACTTTATTCTTGTCGTCGTGGGACTGCAGTATTTAAAACTCTTCCTTCTATTTGACCTCATGTTTATTAGTTTTAGTGGAGAAACTTATTTTAATTGTCCATTAGTCTCTTAAAAAAATAATAAATTGGATTAGTCAAGAGCTTTAAATTTCTTACTTTGTCATATTTTTAAAAAATACAAAAAAATATAAAAATAAAGCGTCTTGAGACAATTTGACCTGTAATTGGCATTATAGAAATAAAATTGAATTAAGATTGTACGTATCTTGTAATGTTGGAGTAATTCAGCCATATATATTGGAAAACACATTTTCTTTGTCCATTAATCTGTTGATTGTTTTTTCCAGTAATTCATTTCTTGTTTTGGTTTATAAAATGTCAAACCCAAATATATTCAGTTTACTGTCATAAAAACCAAAAAGATTTACATTCATGATGCAGGAATCAGGCAGTTTTTCACTTTTTATCTTAGTTTAGTCAGAAAGATAGTTGATAATGTGTGAATTGTTGCAGCTTGTGAGCCGTAGAAGGTTTTAATCTTTGGGGCCGAGTGTCAGAAAACATTTAGAAACCAACATCAACAAAACACTCAACAAAGATTTGAACATCATTAAATGGAAATCCAACTTTTGCATGACAATGTCTAATTAAAGGACATTTATTTCCAACGTAAATGTGTGATATTCATCCTCTGGAGCTTTCTCTTCACATCTTCTTCCACCTGGACTGGTTTGGTCGGGAGCATGTGCAACAAACATTTGAAAAACTGCACTTTAACATCAATGAATGACACTGAAGTTTAATCGCTACATAAATGAGACTGAGTCTGGATGCGCTGCTCTGTCATTAACTCCTAAGTTTAGGGAAAGTTCAAACAAAAGAGGACAGTTCAGATAAGACTTGAGAATGAGCTTATTTTGAACAAACATCTCAGACTTTCTGAGCTTCAGCACCTCTAGCAAGATATTTTAACAAGCAACTCAAGAGATCCACAAGTTGGAGAGAGTTAGCTTTAGCTGAGCCAAAGAACATGTGGGACGCTAACCTAGCAAACATTTCAGACTTTTCTCTGTGAATTCTGAGAAATAATTTACTATTTAATGACAGAGCTACACATCTTAACTCAGTCTCATGAAAACAGACTCTAATTCAGTGTCATCCATCCATGTTAAAGTGCACTTACCCAAAATGTTTGTTGCATGAGCTCCAACAAAACCTGTCCAGGTAGAAGGCCACTTTGACAAACAGGAAGTGGAAGATTCCAAGCAGATTTATAGAAGGGGGAACCGGACTGTACTAAGTGTGGTCGAGTATAGAGGAGTGTTTTGTGGGTTTTTAAGGCTGATAATGATTATTAGTGAGACATTTGGAGTAGATATTCATTTGCAGTAAATGAAAGTATTTAAAATCTTGGAGTTAAACTTAGAAGAACACAAACTCTAACAGAAAACTTTGCTGATACGTTTTTGTTTTGTTTACAGATGTTAAGTTAAAGGAGTTTTATTCGTGACATATAACCAATCAAATCCCTCCAGAAGACAGAGCGACCGACGGTAGATAAAGGTTCAGAGCCAAAGTAGCACCATTTTTAAATTGATTTATTACTGTAAATCAGTAAAAAATAAAATACTGATAATCAGTAAATCAGTCAGCCCACAATTACTACAATTCTACAGTGTATGTCTCTTTCCTTTGACTTGTTATTTGTACAATATACGATGCATATGATGCCGTTTTTTTCCTCCCAAAGGCTATACTATGATGTTTTCTAAGAGACATACGATGCTACTCTGGTTGTTCTGGCCCTGGGCCACTGCACTCCTCCTCTGTTGTTTTCTGGATTGTACTCAGCTTCATGCCTTCGTCCACCAGGCCTCCGTTGACTCGTCCCGCCTGCCGTCTCTGGAGCTGAAGCTGGATTGGAACAGACCAAAGTACAGTCCAATCATGATGCCAGCTGCCTCTCAAAAGGCTCCTTCATCTGGCAGGTGGCAGCACTTCTTCTGAGGGGAAGCTGAGCTGGCCTGGCAGAACTTTGGAGATGTGTTCCAGTGGTTGGTGGATGTGTGGGGAGATAGAGAGGGACCTTTGAATTGTTCAGAAAGGAAAACAGGGAACCCATTGGTAGTTTTAGTTTAGGGTGCTACTGCGGTGTGTTTTTGGGTTTTAAGAGGTGAACAGGAAGAGGTTTTGTTTGTATTGATTATCTTTTACTTTGTTCCTGGTTGGAATGCCCATCAATGTCAACATGAAGTTCACTTTTAGTTGTTTATTTATTTTTATTTTACTAACACCCATTTGTTTTTAACCCCCTCACATGTTGTGTTGTTGTAAACTTCCTCTTTCAAATAAATACTCGTCTAACCCTCTGGAAACCAGCTTTTGGACTCTTTTTGTGTTGCTCCTCACCTACTTCAGACAGCCGGGTTTACTGTACAATGACGTTTAGTAGGCGACATGCTATAAAATAATATCAGGGAAAGAGTGGGAACCCTGACATGTATTCTCCGTTAATCTGCAGAACGTTAGAACAACGTTTCACCATGCTGAATGC
This sequence comes from Amphiprion ocellaris, assembly GCF_022539595.1. Classification (NCBI taxonomy): domain Eukaryota; kingdom Metazoa; phylum Chordata; class Actinopteri; family Pomacentridae; genus Amphiprion; species Amphiprion ocellaris. The sequence continues at coordinate 38,076,764 of NC_072766.1, read as the reverse complement.
ATCTTCTAAAAAGCTGCTCCTCTGTTCACTATTTTCATTATTTTATTGATCCATAATGTTTTATTTTCCTCTGCTCTGAATACACAGCCTGCAGTTCAATCCAAAATCTGCATTCATGCCACAACTCTCAGTCGTGGCTTTTCACTTGTTTTTGGTCCTGCAGAAGCTTCTTTATTTTTTACAGGAATGGTGTAAATTCTGAAATTCACTTCAGTCTGCATTAAATGAACTTTTTGTCAAAATTATTTGGTATCAGCTCTGTGGTTCTTCAGATTTTGGCAGGAATCAAACTGCACCAAGATACTTGATAATTGATTTGAATGTGTCGTTCATCTACGTAATCAATGATTAACTTCTTGTTTTTTTTATTACCACGTCTCCTTTCTGAAGGAGACATTGAGATGATTGCTGAAATATCAGTCATCAGTTTAGATTTGGTAAACTGTCCGTGATTCATTCAGGAACTGTCGGAAATGTGACGATTCTGTTGCTGGTGATTTCATTAGTAATCTAAAATGTGACTCCTCCTCCCCTGTTTCGAGGAATATGATGTTAATCACTGGAAGAAGCGGACTCAGAGATGCCTTCGTCATACTGCAATCAGGTTCCAGAATCAGAATAAATCAATGTAATGATCACTTCTGAGGTTTTAGATCAGAGAGATCCAACGTTTATCCTGGTTTTAAGTTGTGCTGAAGTGATGGCGTTACTTTTTTAATTTATGCATAGCTCCTCTGGTCTTGACTTTTTATTTATCTGTTTTATTTATCTCCACAGTGGCTCGGTGGGTAGTGCTGTCGACCTGCAGATAGGAGAGCTCTGGTTCGAGTCCTGGTGTAACAGACCAGATTTACCCCGGCCAAAGTAAACTCAGGTAAAAACTGGCCTGGACCACTTTATACCTGGTGACACAAAGATTAAGCATGTTAAACTCTTAATTGTTAAGTTATTTAGGTTTTGGTTTTTTTTTTTTTTTTAGCCAATTACAATTTAAAAAGTTCAAATCAAAGGAAAAACTAAATTGAAAACTAAGAAAATTTTAAGCAAAACATCATGAAAGAACATCCACATTGGCTGGTGGTGCTTTCAACAACAGATTTCAGTTTAAAATATCTTTGTGTTGTCTTTGATTTGTGCTTACACCAAGACTGACTAGATCTGTGTGAAACAGACCAGATTAAACCTCCGGCCAAAGTCTACTATAGCTTTGCCCAGTTTATACCCCGGGGGCTAAAATATCCCAGAATATACCCCTCCAGGCTAAAACACATCCCATGTAATATGAGATTACCTCAGTCGAACAAATTTTATTTTAATTTAAGCACAAATCAATGAAATTAAATCAAATATTTGATGCAAAATAGTGCTGCACAGTGACTAACACTGTCTCCTTACAGCTAGAAGATCCCCGGTTCGCATCCCGGCCTTCCTGAGATCTTCCTGCATGGAGTCTCCATATTCTCCTGTACATGTGTGTGTTTCCTCCAGGTTCTCCAGCTTCCTCCCACAGTCCAGAAACACGCTGAGGTTAATTGGTGATTCTACATTGTCTGTAGGTGTGAATGTGAGTGTTTGTCTCTATGTGTAGCCCTGTGGTAGACTGTTACCTGTCCAGGTGAACCTGTGATAGACTGTTACCTGTCCAGGTGAACCATCACCCTCAGTCAGCTGGGATAATGAGGATCTATAGGTTTATAGATGATGGATGGATGTTTAGCTGTTGAGCAGACAGTTTGTGGGTTTTTTAAAGTTGTAAAGAAGCTGCAGAGACTCATGTTGGACGACATCTCTGCTCCCCAGTCTAGGATTTCAGATAAATTCAATCGTCTTTCTAGAAATATACACAGTCTCTACTGCTCAGACAGTTTTCCAGCCCCCTGCAGGCTTCAGTGTTTGCTGGATTTAACTTAACATACAGAAGTTAGCTTAGCATTTTACAACTAATGGGTCAAATTACACGGTTCTGTCTGTGAAACTTCTGCAGTCATTTCAGTTTTTTTCAACCAATAAATAAAATGTGTAGGCAGGAAAAGAAACAAACCAAAAAAAGTATTTTTCTATTTATTTCCCCCTAAAAATCTAGCTTTCCAGTGTCTTACCTGAGCTGCAGGTTGGACAAACACACCAGATAAAACCAGAACAGAAGAATCAATCAGACCGAGTGACAGGTTAAGTAGTTCTCAGGTGATCAGTCCAGGTGAGTCTGATGTCGTAATGATTTGGCTCCGCCCCCTCAGACATCCTGCAGGAAAAGACCAGAAAGAACTTCTATAGAAAACAATCAAATAAGAACAAAAGAATGTTGAAATCAAACAGACAGTCAGTCATCAGACTCTGAGAGTTTCACAGACAGAAACATCCTATCATGAGCTCACATCCTGAAAGATCTGGAAACCTCAGAAAAAAGGATCCAGGAAGAGTCAACTAGATCATGCTCTGAGTGAACGGCTGATTTTCTGACCAGTTTGTGTTTTGTTGTGGTCTTTTTACATCTTGTTGTTATTATTTATTTGGCCATCTTGTGTCTCACTTTGTCTTTGCAGCTTTTTCTCTGATTGTTTTGTGTCTCTTTCTATTTGTGTTGCTTTGTAGCTGTCTCTTTACTTTTATGATGTTTTTGTCATATTTTGAACAACATACTATGACATTTTTGTCAAATTTTGAACGACACACTAAACTATGATATTTTTGTCATATTTTAGATGACATACTAAACTATGACATTTTTTCCCCATTTTGGACGACACACTAAACTGACGTTTTTGTCATATTTTGGACGACACACTAAACTGACGTTTTTGTCATATTTTGGACGACACACTAAACTGACGTTTTTGTCATATTTTGGACAACATACTAAACTGACGTTTTTGTCATATTTTGGACGACACACTAAACTATGACTTTCTTGTCATATTTTGGACGACATACTAACGTATCACATTTTTGTCATATTTTGGACGTACAGACAAGGAGGGGAGAGTAGCAACGCTTCCAAGCTGCTTCAGGATTACACACAGGTAATTCTAGACATCACTTTTTATGAAGAGAATAAACTGGTGGACCAGGAGTTCCCTGAGGACTGTTCAGCATTTAAAATCCAGCAGCTGCTGGAAGACCTGACCGAGCCAGAAGGTTTAAAGTTTTTAGCAAGGTTAACGCCAACGCAAGAGGTGTAGTCTGTATTGGGCCAAGAGCTGTTAGAATGCCTCTACTGGAGACGCGGAGCTCTGAGGTACATGTACTGCCATACCCTTCATCAACGGAAACAGTGGATCAAGAAAATCTACATGTTGTAAAAACGTGCCATATGATGAAATAATGTAAAGGAGGCCGTGAAAAACACTCCAGAAAGGTTTTCTTTGAAAAAAAATATCATCATGAATTTTGGCGCAAAAAACGCCTTACTATACTATGTCGAAAAAAAATGGTATTTTTCAAACATGTTGTAAAAACGTGCCATATGATGAAATAGTGTAAAGGAGGCCGTGAAAAACACTCCAGAAAGGTTTTCTTTGAAAAAAAAATTAATCAGGAATTTTGGCGCAAAAACACGCCACAGTATACTATGTCGATAAAAAATGGGATTTTTCAGCATGTTGTAAAAACGTGCCATATGATGAAATAATGTACAGGAGGCTGAGGAAAACACTCCAAAAAGGTTTTCTTTGAAAAAAAATCATCATGAATTTTCACGCAAAAAACACCATAGTATACTATGTCGTCCAAAATGTCCCTAAAACGGCACAGTTTAGCATGTCGTCCAAAATGTCACTAAAACGTCATAGTTTAGCATGTCGTCGAACATGTCACTAAAACGTCATAGTTTAGTATGTTGTCCAAAATGACACAAAAACGTCATACTTTAGTATGTCGTCCAAAATGGGGTGAAAATATCATAGTTTAGTATGTCGTCCAAAATATGACAAAAACGTCATAGTTTAGTATGTCATCCAAAATGGATTTTAAAAAGTCATAGTTTAGTACGTTGTCCAACAAGTGGTGACTAAGTGCCCAGGTAGCTCAAAAAAATCATCATGAATTTTGGCGCAGAAAAAACGCCTTACCTATGTCGAAACAAAATGCGATTTTTCAAACATGTTGTAAAAACGTGTCATATGATGAAATAATGTAAAGGAGGCCATGAAAAACTCTCCGGAAAGGTTTTCTTTGATAAAAAAAATCATCATGAAGTTTGGCGCAAAAAAAACGCCTTACCTATGTCGAAAAAAAAATGCGATTTTTCAAACATGTCAAAATGTGCCATATGATGAAATAATGTAAAGGAGGCCGTGAAAAACACTCCAGAAAGGTTTTCTTTGAAAAAAAAATCATCATGAATTTTGGCGCAAAAAAAACGCCTTACTATACTATGTCGAAAAAAAATGCGATTTTTCAAACATGTTGTCAAAACGTGCCATATGATGAAATAATGTAAAGGAGGCCGTGAAAAACACTCCAGAAAGGTTTTCTTTGAAAAAAAAATCATCATGAATTTTGGCGCAAAAAAAACGCCTTACTATACTATGTCGAAAAAAAATGCGATTTTTCAAACATGTTGTAAAAACGTGCCATATGATGAAATAATGTAAAGGAGGCCGTGAAAAACACTCCAGAAAGGTTTTCTTTGAAAAAAAAATCATCATGAATTTTGGCGCAAAAAAAACGCCTTACTATACTATGTCGAAAAAAAATGGTATTTTTCAAACATGTTGTCAAAACGTGCCATATGATGAAATAATGTAAAGGAGGCCGTGAAAAACACTCCAGAAAGGTTTTCTTTGAAAAAAAAATCATCATGAATTTTGGCGCAAAAAAAACGCCTTACTACTATGTCGAAAAAAAATGCGATTTTTCAAACATGTTGTAAAAACGTGTCATATGATGAAATAATGTAAAGGAGGCCATGAAAAACACCCCAGAAAGGTTTTCTTTGAAAAAAAAAAATCATCATGAATTTTGGCGCAAAAAAACGCAGACAGCTCAGTTGACGTCATGGAGGAGGCAAAGAAACTGATTGGCACAGGCAACAGGCATCTGGTGATGGGAGATGTTGTTTCTGCTGTCAGTGTCTTTCAGGATGCCTGCGGCATGCTGGCTGAGAGATATGGGGTCACTGCAGATGAGTGTGGTGAGGCTTTATTCCTGTGTGGGAAGTCCCTACTGGAGCTTGCCAGGATGGAGAACAGTGTCCTTGGCAATGCCCTAGAGGGAGTCCCAGAAGAATCAGAAGAAGAGGAGCAGCCCAGCAACTCCAATATTGAAACATCATGAATTTTGGCGCAGAAAAAACGCCTTACTATACTATGTCGAAAAAAAATGAGATTTTTCAAACATGTTGTAAAAACGTGCCATATGATGAAATAATGTAAAGGAGGCCATGAAAAACACTCCAGAAAGGTTTTCTTTGAAAAAAAAAATCATCATGAATTTTGGCGCAAAAAAACGCCTTACTATACTATGTCGAAAAAAAATGGTATTTTTCAAACATGTTGTCAAAACGTGCCATATGATGAAATAATGTAAAGGAGGCCATGAAAAACACTCCAGAAAGGTTTTCTTTGAAAAAAAAATCATCATGAATTTTGGCACAGAAAAAATGCCTTACTATACTATGTCGAAAAAAAATGGTATTTTTCAAACATGTTGTAAAAACGTGCCATATGATGAAATAATGTAAAGGAGGCCGTTATTCTAAATATAAAACGATAATCAAAGCAGTTTTAAAAGAAATCGTATATCCCTTTTTGATCATGAAAAGGAAAAACGTCTTGTATTTCAATTTTAATTTTAGTATTTTAAGACGAAAATCAAATAACCAATCGTTTTTTGTTTTTCAATACCCGTTTCAGAACGGAAAATCAAATTACCAGATCCATACACGGACCCGGCTAGCAAACGTTATTTTATTTTCTATTTAAGGTCCTTCTCTGTCCATAGATTTAATCTCTGTGTGTCAAAGTTATGCCATTACTATTTTTTTCTCCCCCACAAAGACAATCCATTTCTGCCTTTAAACGGCTTAAAGGTAATTTTTCACTGCTGCTTACTCTAGAATATGCAGATTCACTATCCTGAGGAAGCAGAAAGATAAAGAAAGCTCACAATTTGACCAGATTGGTTTCTTGGTTCTGTTAGGTATAAAACCTGCAGAAGTGTGAATCTGTGTATTTGAGTTAGTCATCAGTACGCTGCAGTTCTAAAGGGGGATACTTAACAATGAAGCAGAGGGCTGATTTTGCTCATGATGTGTCTTCCATCACATAAAAAACAAACAAACAATAACAATAAGTGACATGTTAACAAGGTAAAGAACCTGATTTTCACCAGAGGAGGTCTTGAAAATATCAACTGAAACAACTTGAGGGCTTCTGAAAACATTTCTGCCAAAATACAACTGTTGCATAAAGGCTGCTAAAGCTCATTTTTGAATATTTCAAGGACACCTGTCAAAGATTAGTTAGCTTTGAATTAATATATTTAGTTTATTTTGCTGTTTAAGATGCTATTCATCGCTGTAATAGATCACCATGAAAAAAAGGAGTAGAAATATAAAGTTCCTCGATGATGCACTTTCTTTGAATACCTGCAAATTTTTATTCTTTTTTAAACTAAGATGTTGTGGCTTTAAGATCAAGGGTGTAAATGACCATTAAAGAGCAGCGAAGACACGTTTGCCAAATACTTAAACAACCTGAATTAAAAAAGTGTTGTTCTATTTTTCACATCTGCTCTGATATTTTCCCTCTGACCATATGGAAGGTAACTGGCCATGAATTTTAATGTGAACACACACATCATACTCTGCATGTGCAAACACACATGGCCATACATGAAGCTGGAACGAGTGTATGTGTCTGTCTGCACACGCATGGAGAGAATTAGGGGGTAACCTTAGCAGTTTTATGAAACATGTACAGTAAGAAATATAGAATGTTGTTTTCATGGTTCTTAAATGAACCATCTGGGTACTTGTTGGCCCAGATCCCACTTTTTATGACGTTTATTTTCTTTGCTGAAACAGTGTACACTGCACACTGGGGCAAAGAGCTCTGACACAGGGGACCCCGACAAGCATCTGAGCAATCAAATTATACGAGAAAATGGTTATATATGAAGTGCTTGGGGTATTGTTTGCAAATTAGTGCAATAACAAATGCATCAGTGTGACAGGCAGGCGTTTTGTGCCTCAGCCCCCATTAAAACACCACTGACATGGAGCAAAGGCTTCCAGGCTGGTTTGTGTTGGATAAACAAGTCACAGATTTGGGCTCTAAAATAATTATAGAGTCCCTCATTTATGGTTCTAAATTATAAGGTATAACTCTGTGGTCTGTCACTCTGTTTGCACAGCGATTTTTTTCAGCCATCTTGAATTTAATACATTTTACAGTTTTTGTCAGCACACAAATTTGCACACCGGTTGAAATTGTCACATAAATCTTATGAACGTATGCTTGGGTCTGTTGTTGTACAATTTCCACAAGTGTATTACAACAACAGAAGTCAAGCAGATTGAGATGTTTGAGATCCAAAATTTTCTTCAAACACAAAGATAACATAACTTAGAGTTTGTCTGCATCTCTGTTTCTTCACAATTAAGAAGTAATGCTATTTAGAACACTTTTAAGTCATTTATTAGATGAGGTAGATGAGCAAGTCATTAATGATTATGAAAAAGAAGATGTTTGAATATTCCCAACTGAACAATACAATGACACCCCCTCCCCAACTCCCCTCCGTCTGAATACCTCAGATTAACCACCATCCATGACATGCGGCGCTTACGAGAGCATTCATCATGACACAACAGTCTGACTTCCTGTCTCCGTGCTGACAGCAAGCTGTTAACTTAATGAGATGCATGCTAGCACTGAAGGTCTTTGGGAGACAGATTGGGCCTCCTGCTAGCCGGGTCCATGGTGGACCTGCAGCCCTGCAGGCAAACAGTCTGAGCAACGTGAGCCTCTTTGCATAGTGTAACTGAATTAAAGTTAGCAGCTGTCCTTCTCCAGGCTAAGCACGGGTTTATCAATGTAAAGGAAGGTGTAATAAAAAGGTTCATTCAACATAGTCAAGATGTAGTAAATGGTGTCTTGTGTATTGGACAGCAGCAGTTCTCAGATTTAGGTGTGAGGAGCCAGATGGGGCCTTGATGTAGCTCCAAGATCCACAAGACACATGAAAGTGTTCTGCCACTTTCCTTAACTTTTAGTTGCCACTACCGTCAAGCTTTACGTTCAGACACAGCATGTATGACAATAGTTGCCCCTTTACTGCTTAAAGTTCTTTGTAATTTTTGAAACATTTGTTCTCTAATTTCACACACAGATAGACAAAAGGTGACCTTTCATTTCTAGCTGACTAGTTTATGGTAGTAACTGCAGTTTTTGGTATCTGAAATGATAAGTTTCATCATTTCAGGTGGAGCTTATAAGCTATTTAGGCTGATGCCTTAAATAGTATTGTCTTTGATGGATACGTGTATCACATCATACATAACATAATATTTAAATACTGAAAGTACACTGTGAAAACAACACAAAACAAAAAAAACAAAACAAAAAATAAAACAAAACAGTGACCCTCTGACAGCTAGGGCGCCAAAAATAATGTAAAATCACAGAAGATAGCCATCGGATACAAATACAACAGTTTTCCATAATTAAAATACACTGAATGAAGTATATTCACAATACATTACAATATCTACATTTCTAAACACATACACTATTGTTCAAAAGTTTGGGGTCACTTAGAAATGCCCTTATTTTTGAAAGAAAGCCTGTTCTTCTCATTGAAGATAACATTAAATGAATGATAAATCCAGTGTAGACATTGTTAATGTGGTAAATGACTATTCCAACTGGAAACAGCTGATTTTTAATGGAATATCTCCATAGGTGTACAGAGGAACATTTCCAGCAACCATCACTCCTGTGTTCTAATGCTACATTGTGTTAGCTAATGGTGTTGAAAGGCTCATTGATGATTAGAAAACCCTTGTGCAGTGATGTTAGCACATGAATAAAAGTGGGAGTTTTCATGGAAAACATGAAATTGTCTGGGTGACCCCAAACTGTTGAATGGTAGCATACAGTAACTCATAAATACTGACTTCCTAAACCAGGTTACACCATTAAAATGTAGGCTATTTGGAAATGAGTTCAACCAAAAGCCATCAGCTCTGGTTTTAACATTCAAGCATTGCTGACTCTTGTGAAACTGGGTGACTAATACATATGAAGAGATCTGTATATATATTATTAAAACAGTATTTCCATCATGGCTGCTGTCTTGGTGTTATTGTACACTTCAGCCTAAATGGGGCATTTATTAGCATGCAAATATACGTTTTGTCAGTTGGTCAACTTCACAAAGGTTTCACCTGGCAGTTGTAAGTCATTCAATCATAATAACTGATCTCCACAATAGAAAATAGTTGTGTGGTGAAATCCATTTTAATTTAGCAAATCTCCTCTTGGTAAACATCTACAATATGTTGTACATATACATATATATACATTGTGTTAGCTAATGGTGTTGAAAGGCTCATTGATGATTAGAAAACCCTTGTGCAGTTATATTAGTACATGGATAAAAGTGGGAGTTTTCATGAAAAACATGGAATTGTCTGGATGACCCCAGACTTTTGAACGGTAGATTATATCTAAGAAGTGCGATTTAGTGAATGGCTGATTATAGACTGTATCGTTAAGTCCAAAATTATTCATAATCCTGCCAAATTTTTTCCTACATTTTAACTTATAATGCAATGTCCAAAATTATCCATGCTCTTTGAAAATGTTGCAATTTTTTGTGAAAATGCAAGCTTTAGTGATTTCTTTCAAGGTCCAGACAGTTCTATTACAACTATTACTACTACTACTACTACAACTATAAACTGATGACTGATGCAGTAGTTCTTTACCCAGTTGCTGGTCAATTGCAAGTTATAGCAAATACTAAAAAAGAGCTTAGGGAGCCTGCTATCAAACTCCATCACTCAGAAAGAGATGCACATTGTGGCTGCTTGCAAGATGGGGCATGGCTCTCAAGCTGTAATATCCAAGTTTTTTCAAGTTCCAGAGACTGCATTGTAAAGCATCATCAAAAAGAATGTGGCATTCCATGCTGTGAAAACTCTCAAAGGTTGTGGTAGGAAGTCAAATGAGAGCCCTGCTCTGGCACAAATGTTAGTGCAAGAGGCCAAGAAGAATCCACGGATCATCTCCAAGGCTTTCCTGATGAATGTGATGAATTCTGGTACCAACATCTCAGTGTAGACACTCTGGCAGATACTGAACAAAGCTTGTCTCCTACACAGGACTCCATTTGTACAAGAAAGGTTCACGAAAGCTCACAAAGCCTTTGCAAATACTCACCTGGAGAAAGAAAAAAGCTTTTGGTCATCAGTTCTGTCTTTGGATAAGATGAAAATGGAGTTGTTTGGACAGAGAGACAAGATTTTCCTTTGGCAAAAGAAATGAGAAACATTCAAGTCCAACAACACCATCTCCAGCTGGTGGGGCAGGAAGTCCTATCAGCTACAGTAAGATTCTGGAGGAAAGCTGCTGACAGACTGCAGAAAAACTTGGCCTTGTGCAGCATAAGACCCACCGACAAGACAAAGATCTGAAACATACAGCTAAAATGGCTAAGAGATGGTTAACAGAAACTAATATAACCATCTTGGAGTGGCCCCACCAGAGTCTAAACCTGAATCATACCGAGAATCTGTGGAGAGAACTGAAGACAAAAGCGATGGCAAGGAAATGTCCAAACTGAACCTGGACACCACTAGAAAAGAAGAGATGTTCCAAATCCCAGGAGAGGAATGCAACAACTTGTTAGAAAGATTTAGAACTGTTTGATTGTTATGGTGGCAATCAAAGGCTTTGCCATTAATTGCTGAGAAAAACTATGTCATATGGACATGACATTTGAAGCAGAAACAAAAACAATACATGTAAAATTAATCATCCCTAACACAATGTCTTGCTGTCCTTTGCCATTTGTTTGTCATTTCCTGCCAGAAGAAACCCATTAGTCCCAATAAATCAAAATATGAAAATATGGCATTGATAATTTAAGGCTTAGCTGTGTAACTGTTGTAACCACAGTTTTAATTTTCAATTAATTAAAGAATAAAGAAACTCCTCTCAGATCTAAATCATATCAAACGGCATCTGCGGCCTGAAAGAAGCCCTACACTGGAAATCAAGAAGGGAAGATCCTTGTTGGTTTGGTTTATTTGGCAATACCCATGTTAGAACCTCAAGTAAAAGCTACTACACCAGTAATATTTGGGAGTGTGAGCTACTGTGTCAACACAGAAGAGCTGAAAAGCACAACTTTACATTTCCAATGTAAATGTTTGGCAATTTATTAACTTACGCTGATGTTTTCATAGAGTTATGCAATGTTTCAAACTGAACGCATTGAAATATGATGTATTATAGTGTACACTGTAACACGAGAGACAACTTCAGATACCTGCAGCTGAGAAAACTTTGTGTTATACGGAGGAAAAAATATATAGCTTGCCTCAGTTTCCCAGAAGTTTGACCTGGACAGTTTTACTTTGTTCCTAATTTTTAGGTTAACATTTCTGACTCTGCATCATGTCATTTAACAAAATCTGATCTGCATCTAAGACTAGAGACTCTGATCTTGACCACGCTGATAAGAAGTAGCATGGAAACACAATTCAGACGACCTTATTTTAAAGATAGCGTCGTGCACTACCAGCTCATAGTGAGCAGCATTTATCTTTGTCCACTTTGGCTCACGTTTCACATTTTTCCTCCAATTAACTCCGGCGCTAACCTACTGCATATTGAGCAGTTTTTGCAAATTGGCTTTATTTTTTTCTCAGCAATCTAACCCAAACAGGAGATTCCATTTATTTTCTTTCGGGGAGAGTGTATTCTCTGGGAGATTCACTGGCACTGAGATTGTTTGGAAAGGGATTTCATTTTGCCCCCTCCTCCTCATACACCCTCCAGTCCACCGAGCTCCTCCCAGAAGAGTCCGCTGGTGTGAGACCACATCTGATTCTTACTGCTGCGATTCTCTGACAGGTTTAGCAGCAGCGATGGTAAGCAGAGATGGTTTCTAGAGCACCGTAGTTCACAATCATAGCATCTCCTCCTTTCTTACTTTGCAATGTCTTTATGATGGGCTGTATGCATTTCTCTCACTTAATCCCTTGTTAACATAAGAGCTGTTTCTGCAACCATAAAGGCCAGCCGTAAAGATTAAAACAACACTTTTTACGATGATTTCTATGAGGAGATTGTCACCTCTTGGTTGTAGCCTCGCTGCAGGAGAGAAAATGTCCTTGGTTCACACAGGGATATGCATCGGGACATTCTTGGACCCAAATATTGTGTATTCATTTGTTTCCAATGGATAATGGGTGTCATTAACCTACAAATGTGTTATATCAGAGAGCAAATGTTCGCAGCTACACAAACAACTCACTGGAAACTGGCGGAGTAGGTGTTTATTGCCTCACTATTTATTTTAACATGCAGTTTTGTTCTAAAAGCTGGAAGTCTGATGGAGCTCTCGAAGAAGGAGCAGGACATAAACACCGATATTCTACAATTCTTCAACTCTCGTCAGACAGCCTTTGCTCAAGGCAAATATTTTCACTGACAACAGACGTAAACGTATGATTGAATCACAATTAGATTCATCTGACCCTTCGGCTGAGAGAGTTCTAAGGTGGGACGCCACACTGAGGACATTGTATGCCCTCAAACACCCCTCCTCCCTCTGCTAAACTTGCTCCAAAGTCCCTGTGAACCCTGTGAGCTCCCTCCTCGCTGTTCTTTTGATAATTATGAATTATTACAGGCCGGGGTTTTGTTAGTAACTCTCTAATTTTGCAGATCATAATTGATCACAGGTGTGGCATGGGGAGTGTTTTTGAAGTTCGCTTCTCTCTCTTTCTCCCCCCTTATTTTTTTTCCACCACCACCATCTTCTTCTTCTTTGCTTTAGCAGTGAACCGAGGTCGTCTCCCAGGCAAGCCCCTGTTGGAGAGCTTCCCCTTTTCTTAATTCCAGGCGTTCCTTGAGCGTCTTAGACGAGTTGATGTCCTTTCATCCTCCTCGGTGGAAAGGAGGACACCACTAGTGCTCACTGTCAGTCCAGCTGGGATGTGGCGCAACTCGCTACATTCCTCTTGTTGCTCTGGTCACTCAGGGTGTGTGAACATGTGCATGTGTGTGTGTGTGTGTGTGTGTGTGTGTGTGTGTGTGTGTGTGTGTGCGCTTCCCCTCAGCAGAGGCCTCCACAGAGTCCTCACAGCCAAACCATTTTGGGAATGGCTGGAGAGGAGGGGATATTGGATTAGAAAAAGGCAAGGGATATAAATCTCTCACTGAGGCTCTCCAGTCTATCTCCCATCCAGAGGATTTATGATGTTTAACAGACTCAAATAATAAAGAAGAGGGGAAAAAAACAATTTATGAATTTGCGTTCTTTTTTTCTTCCTGAGTCTCTTTGCTTGGCTGCGTTCGTTTTAGCCCAGCGCCTCACAGCTCTGCTCTTTGAGTGATTGTGAAGCCTCCAATTTCTCGTGTACTGTTTTTCCAGATGATCTTTTGCCTTGAAACACCCAAAAAGCAGGTGAGGATAGGAAGGGAGGGGGGCCTTAATTGATAAACCCCCGGTTAGATAAATGTGAGTCCGCCCTGGGTGGTGAGCAGTGAGGTAACCGGCTCCTCCCTGGAACACATTTCGACCAATTTATGTACAACTAAATCAACGGTAAGTATTTCCAGTTTACCGTTTAATTGCAGTCAGCTGGAGCATGTTGCATTTTGACACGGCAGAGCAGGAGTCACACACATGCAGAGGACATTCTGCGGGCAGCATGAAGGTGCAGCAGGTGTGCTCATGCTGCAGTGTCTCGGTCCAATTCGTTTCAGAGCCATGACTCACAGGGACTCAGTCTTTCCATCAGTTCAGCTTTTTTAATTCGGAGTGTGAACCTCAGTCTCACCTTTGTGCAAATCCGATGTGACACACCAACAGCCTTTTAATGGAGACTGTGCATGTGTACTTGTTCTTGTGTGTGTGTGTGTGTGTGTGTGTGTGTGTGTGTGTGTGTGTGTGTGTGTGTGTGTGTGTGTGTGTGTGTGTGTGTGTGTGTGTGTGTGTGTGTGTGTGGCAGTGGTGAGCAAGGTTTCAGAAATCAAGGCCTTTTGCAAGAGTCAAATTCAATATGAGCAGAGGTCGTGATTGGTTAAAGGGGAGCTTTGCCCCTGGACCTCACAATGAGGTATCTATTACAGCAACTACCAAAGAAATGTTCTTTTAATTAGCCACATTTATCTTTTTTTCCATGTTTTGACAGAAACTCTTACATAAACATACATCAACAAAGGGAGACGGAGCAACAAAATGCATGGTCATTTTTATGTTTGACAGCGCCACTTGGAACAATAACAGCAGTGACCCTGGTCCGGTATGTTTTGGTTGGTTCTAGTTTTCAGTTTTACTTCTAATCGTGCTGCTGTAGCACCTGCGGTGGTTTGTTGAGGGGGAAGGGAAATTTAATAGCCAGCTATTGCCAATCATGTGCACATCATTAACGGAGTTTTTTTTTTTCCTTTTCTCCTAAATGTTACATAAGACTTCCCACAATCTGAAATGCATTTGGATTGTAATGTTCTGTTTTTATTTGATCCAGTTGTAATCTTTCTAACTGCCTCCATCTAAATCAATATGCTATCCAGCTGGAAGCAAATTATTTTGTTGACAATGGTTGCTTGTAAGTTTGTCAGTGTGATAATTCTTGCAGAGTTGTGTGTGTGTGTGTGTTGTCTGTGTGGTAATCTGGCTAGTGTTTACAGCAGGCTGCTCTGTGGTCAGACAGCTGATCTTGGCCAGGAGAGAGCTAGCCCTACAGGGACAGGACTGCGTTTGGTGTGGTGTGGGCAAACTCAAAACGGCACAACATTAAAATTCTTGTGCGAACATAACGTTTTCGTCCCATGGAGCGGGAGAGAGGCGAGTGAGGGAGAATAGAGGAGGAGGTCTGGGGGAGCTCGACGTGATAAAACCCTTGCTCGTTGCTTCGTGGCTGTGAGTGTTGTCGCCCCCGCTTGCAGCAATTGTCGCACCACTTGCCTGCTCTCCATTATGCCACATTTCCATATAGTTTCCTGTCAGATATAAAAGGCTGGTGTGAATTTTACTGAACCTAAAACCACGTGTGGACATTTTCTCCACCTGGCCGAGGCCAAAGCAGCCTGCGAGGTGGAATGTTCAGATTTACGCTGAGGTGGTGGGGAGGAGATGATGTGTTACACCAAAGTGTTTCACAACAAACACTCCCAAAGCCATCAGACTGCTAGCTGCGGGGCTGTTTGGGCCGACACACTTCTTCTTTACAATGTACAGGTGCCGAGGAGAGGAAAAAGGTGGCGGACGGAGAGGTGAGGCGGACGGTGCCATGGACCAGGTCTGCCTGCTCGCCCTGATGGCGTAATGGGAACTGCCAGCTGTGGGCTTAATTACAGCACACAGTGGTGAAGGAGATTGGTCCTGTTTTTCTTCTGAGACACACAGCTTAACCGATGTGTAGAGTCCAATGTTGTTAAACCAGATGAAGGGCATCGCTGGAAGTTCCGCATCAGGGGGAGGAGAGAAACAACCCTGCCGTAGCTTATTCATCACATGGAGCAATAACATGCAGCCTAAGCCAGTCAAGTTAAAGCAGTAAATCTACCACAATGTTCCCAACCTTTTCTGTGCAAGAGTCCAATGTTTTGATGACATAAGGACAAATTCTAGGAACTGGGCTGATTAACTGGTTAAAATGGGACAAGTACAGTACATTTCTGCATGTCATAGGCATGATGTTTGGCAAATAGTGCAGAGCCACTAAAATGTACACTACTGGTCAAAAGTTTGGGGTCATCCAGACAATTTCATGTTTTCCATGAAAACTCACACTTTTGCTAACATTTGCTAACATAACTGCACAAGGGTTTTCAAATCATCAATGAGCCTTTCAGCACCATTAGCTAACACAATGTAGCATTAGAACACAGGAGTAATGGTTGCTGGAAATGTTCCTCTGTACCTCTATGGAGATATTCCATTAAAAATCAGCTGTTTCCAGCTAGAATAGTCATTTACCACATTAACAATGTCTACACTGGATATCACTCCCTCCAGGAATTAGAGGAGACCATGGTTCTTGTGGCACTGACGGGTTTATTGACTTCAGTTAACTCCATACAAACCCACCGTCGAACTGTCAAACATACACAAATTTATACAAAACATACACAAATGCATATTAGCGGTGAGACTAAACTTAAGGTAAGTAAACAAGGTAAACATTTGACACATACCTCGCTGGCCGCATTTACGCAAACAGGGAATGAGTCCGCTTCGTCACAAACACAAAAATGATCAAAAAGAAGAATGTTCCTTCACACAAAAAGAGTTTACCGTTGCAAACGTCACCTTTCAGTCCTTGTATGACGTTATGGCTTTCTTATGGCTGGATGTGCGTCTTGAACAACTTTATAATACATCGATAAACCAAATCATATGTGTCACACGTAAAAGTGTCCCCCTTGCAACATGAAACAGAAAGTGCTTCCCTTGAGCAGTTAAAATAAAAATAATTACTTGACAAAATAAAATATACAAATCATATCAAATGCATTTCTTAACAATAATAGCAATTATGGCAGCTAAACTGGATTTATCATTCATGTAATATTATCTTCGTGGAAAAAAGCTGCTTTTCTTTCAAAAATAAGGACATTTCTAAGTGACCCCAAACTTGTGAACGGTTGTGTAGGTAAATGTACCATTCACTACACATGTACAAAAAGGAAACATGCTTTAGTTTAAACACAGTATCACTTATTAAACCACAAACAGCTGAGTTTACAGAAGCAGATTTAGTCTCATCTGTGTAAACAGGGAGTGGATCAGCAATTATGAAATGAATAGGCTTTGGTATGTACTTGTGAAACATTGGTTATGAAAATTAGTTAATGCCAGACTAATGAACACACTGTTTTATAGACTCAGAAACAGACAGAGTGTTTGATGTTGCCACTGCTGTATGTAGGGTAAAGCTTCCATAACACAGGGTAAGTAGGTTAGTAGTAAAATAACTTCAAACAAAGAAACTGCATGTTGCTCGTGGAAACTAATGGTGAAGACTCACCGGTGTGCCTGCCATTTCTCCCTTGTTGCTGTGGGAGAATCGTGGCTAATTAGGGAACAATGTGTAAATAAGACCTAAAACATTCTCCATCAATCAAGCCAAGGGACATTCAAAAGAGCAAGTTCCAAAAATTATCTTGGTTTTGAGACATTTATTCACATCAGGCAAAGACTGAATCTTCTGTATCATCACAACATCACTTTCAGAAAGTCATTGTGAGTGCTGCCTGGAAAATGTTGTCAGGCATTGTGGAATAAAAATTCATGTCACCAAGTAATTATTCTGCTGACCTTGCTCTAAGACTGCATTTTCAGTTGCATTATTGTTAAGATTTAGCAGATCGCAATACCTTTTAAGTGTGCTGTTAATTCTGGTCAAAGTGTCTATTTTACCAATGTTAGGCAACTTTGTGTGCAGAATATCTCTTAACTCATCGCTGTTGTGGAATTTTTCAGGCAGATTCCTGACGGCGTGAAAACGGAACACTTTGAGTTTTAATGTCACCCTCAGCACAGTTTTGTATTGACTGTCAATGACCCCATCTAAAAAAAGACTAGTTTTTTGCATTGCTGGCATGTCTACACAGTGTTTTTTATATACTGGCAGCCACATAATGATCAAAATAAGTAGTCAGTAATTTGGCTGAGTGTTTTTCCTTAAAATCTGAGTACCAGTGGCAGTTTCAAACACAGTGCTTCAGACTTGCAGGATTTGATAACTTAAGGAGGAAATCCTGTCTACTTGCAGGGTGGGGCTTTTGGTGTCATTATTCTTTTTCAGAATTGGTTTCCTTGTCAAATGTGTATGCCTGTTTTACTGCAGTTTAATTATTTGCCATTGTGTAGCATAGAGTAGTTTTCAATCAGTATTGTAGTTGAGCTGGTGTGCTCAGGCTGCACTGACTGGGGAGGGGTGGGTTCATTCTAAAAGAAGCAACACTGTAGAGTAACATCCAAGCTATTTTAAGACATAAAGGGATTATTTTAATGGAAAAAACTCTTAAATGTAGGTTATTTAACAGAAATTAGTTTTTAGAGGGTAAATTAATGACCGGAGAGGGACTTTAAAGTATTGGTGCTGTTTCTAGCAACAAAAAGGGATCATTTTTCATTACCAGGCTTCTTTAAATTGTGGACTACAATGATCAGTAACTGAAGGTAAAATAGACAATGATTGAAAGCACCAACCTGATATTGTGAAGACCCTCTTTGTGCTACCAAAACAGCCCATTAGCAGCAGATCCTTGATCCCGTGGGTTGCAGGGTTGGGGCGCCATTTATCAGGCTTGTTCTGGTGCAGTTTATGCAAGATCAGACCAAACTAGGCCTTGACACTGAAGTTTGGAGGTCGAGTCAACCATTGGGCTCTTTGCACCATTTCTGAGCAGTTTCTAGCTGTGTTGGTGACAAAGTACATCCACATGAATGCAAGGACCCAAGTTCACCCAGCAGAACATTGCATCATGCTTGATTGGTGTATTTCATGAAGTATAACTGACAGAAAGAGTATTGCTTTATTACTGTCTGACTAAACAATCAGCATGAGGTCGTACATCTTCTGTACTATCGACACAATCAATATTTTAGTTGATATCCAGGTTGTGCATTTTCTTGTGTCTGAGTGAGCCAGCAGCAAACGTAGCTCTTGGTGGGATTGTAGTGCTTGTGTAATGAATTGTGCTTGGCTGCCTCTTCTGAAACATTTCACTAATGGCATTAATGTTCTGAGTACTCCAGTGTTTAGCTGTGCCAACAGAGAGAGGAGGGGAACCAGGGAGACGGAGAGGGAAGAAGTTGAGCAGCAGTTGAATCTAAGCAGATGGCACTTGTTTTACTTTCTGCCTGGCCATCTGGAGTTTACTTAAACTGATGACTTCATCATCAAACACTGGCCCACCAGCCAACTATGGCACTCACCACACACATATACACACACACACTTTGGGGATACAACAGCAGCCACAGAGAGAGTGTGTTATGCTGTACCTCTTGAGAAGTGTATGCATGTTCTTGTGTGTGTAGTGGTTCCTGGTGTTTCTGTGTTTGGCACATCTTTCCTTGCAAATACACACAAGTGTGTTTATAAGTACCAGGCCTGTAAAAATGTCATCCCTCTGTCTCTTCAGTCCTCATTCAGAGTGACATAATACTGGCCTCAGGGATGCCATCATTAATCTAAATGTCCTTTGGCATTTTCTAACTCCTCTGTCAACTACATAAAAACTTTAATCACCGCAGTCACGGAGGACTGATCCCTGTCCCAGCTGAGCTCTATGGTCTCCAGGAGAAAGTCAAGAGCAATCAGTTGACTTCATTTACTTGGAAAAGTCTGTTTGTGACACCTGCGCTTAGAGACGTAAGCACTGTAAATGAACGACAGCAGTGCAAAGCCACCCATAAAGTCACAGATTTTCCTTAACAAGTTCATAAAACCTGAGTGATGTTAAGAATAACCACCACAAGTAGGTGATGTATTTTTTTCCAAAACACACGGTTGGGATGTTTGAAGGTCCACAAAAGTGTTAGTACAGTCGATCCTTTAATTCGAAGGACCTGTGATCACGCTGATCTTTCTTTTATTACTCACTCCACACATAAGCCTCTCTATCTTTTTTGACAAGCAAACAAGAGGCTTTTGTCAAGTTTACCTGAACTTGTTTGGCTTTGATTCTGTAAGCCGTTAGGATGGCACAGATCACAGCATCATAGCACGCAACTAAAGAATCTATTTGATGGCCTAAAGTCCATTAATGTTGGTTTAGTCACTCAGAAAACATCTACACATATAATTTCGCCCCATTGAAGCTGATGTGGACGGAAACCAAACTAGGCCTTGACACTGAGCTGAGTGAAACCGCTGTCTACTAAGGGTCGCTGCTCCCATAATAAGGCAGAGAACAAAGAGGATAACAAAGGACACGTAGATTCCTCTCGTCTTCTTTCTGGTGTTTTATGGAGTAGCTGCGAGGCTAATACTCAAACTCAAGCACGGAGGAATCTGTTTGTTGTGGTCAAGGGCTTTTCAGATTAAAGACATGATAGTTACACTCTGTTCCTTCAGTTATTTTTCCATTCTACTTCTGTTTTGTGTGTAGAGTTATTGGTGACATACTTTGCGGTACAATAATGTCTTTACCAAATTTCACGACAGTCCTTCTTGAGATTTCTCAGAACCAATGCTGC